>NC_045593.1:72666314-73358814 GCF_009819795.1 Aythya fuligula | reverse complement strand
GGTAATCATCCAAAATCACATCCAAATATTATTTGGATGCTTTCATTTGATCAAGCTGCATCCCTACATAGACAATGACTGTTGGTGGCATCCCAAAGAGGAGGCACACCTGTGAGACATTCTAAAGAAAGCACCACACTTTCAGGAATAAATGGGGAATTGACCATTAAAAATAGCAGCAATTTCTATGATTCATAGAGCAGCTTAGTCAGAGAATCTTCTTCTTTCCATAGGGGAAAGATGAATGGGGATTGTGATGAGTTCCCAGCTGTGGAGACCAGCCAGGGCTGTCACCAGCCCTGGGGATACATCCCATAGCATTCCTGAGGATGGAGAAGAAGCTGGGAGAGGTCAGAACAGTTTCCTGAAGCTCCTCACATGCTCTCTTTCCTGCCATGAGGAGCACTGAGTCCCTTCCACTTGTTGTTTTGGGAACTCCTGCCCAGGAAGTCTGTCCTGATGGAGGTAACAGACTTACTGCCCAGTTCTGCTAGGAAAGCCAGACTGGAGAAGTACTCACATGAATGTTGGGTATGTGGTTTTGGGCATTGCCTGTGGGACTTGAAAGAGACTGGGAGATGACTGAAGGCACAAAGAGGGAGTTAACAATGGGGTTGCAGGTGAGAGGAGAGCATGGGGAAACACATGGTAGGGGTGGTGAGACCTGTACAACCCGGGAGGTGTCCTGAAAGCATGTAATGGGCATTGCCTCTTAGCTTTAACCTGTGCCTGTGAGGAACACTGTGACCAGACGTAGTGGTTGCCCAGAAGTGTGACAGCAGTAAGAAGTAAGGGAAGCAGAGCAGGTGTGCAGGACCCATAGGGGTGCCACATGGCAGCAGATGTCCACATGCCCCTGACCCTGGCAGCAAGGCATGCTGTGCTATACATTTGCGTTGCAGGAAAGAGATGCTAGGTAAATTCATGTTGCTTAGCAACACTCAGTCCAAAATTCATCCAGCTGCATCAGAGTAGGGGCAGAGGCAAGCAGAATCTGTTCTGCACCACATCAGAGCCAGGCTGGTCTATCAGAGCAACCACAGCTTGCAGCCAAGAAGGGGCAGGTACCTTCTCCCTGGGCTGAGCAAGCAGGCACTGTCCATGAACAGTCATTCCTCCTGACTGGTGCGATGCTACTGGTGGGTCAACACAGCTCCCATGTGCCGTGGGGCATCTGCAGGGGTTTGCTGTAGCATCATCACGCTGCTGCAGTACGTCAACATCTCCAGGAAGGACTACTGCCACCACTGGGGCATCCATGGTGCTTGCAGGGATGCAAAGGGGTGGTGTAAAGATCAACCTCCAAGTCTGAGCTGCTGCCACAGGTGATCCACCAAAGGGCCATTGTAAATGGTCAGGAAATCTTGCCTTGAGGTAGGGATGCTCTTGAAAAGCAGAAGAGTTACAGCCCGTCAATATTTCTCATACGTCACTCCCTCCACAGCTAAGGTCTTTGAGCATAAGTGTAAGCTGAAAACTCTTCTTGAGGAGTTTTTCAGGATTTATGCAGGCACAATTTAGAATTTGTCTCTCTACTTGCACTCATGACAGCATTCATAGCAATAAAATCAATAAAATATTTTATAAACATAACAAGTATTAAAACAAACAAAACAAAACAAAAACAAACACCACCAACAACAGAAAATGATAACATTTATGTTATTTCTCTTCCAGTCTTACAGAAATGCTCTGTTAAAATATCACACCATTTCTTCTCTGAACTATCACTTCTTCTTCAAGTTCCTTTCTGTTCGTTGACAGACTTAAGCACATATCCCACGTGTTGCAGCCTAAAATCTAAATATTTCTACTGCCTCATGTGCTCTTTCCAACTTCAGTTGAAACAAGGAACTATTGTAAGATATGCTTTTTCTTCAATGCAGATTTTGACTATTTTTCTTTGTTTCTCAGTACAGCAATACATGAATAGATAGCCAAGAGCAGCAATCAAATCTATGAGTCACCCAAAGAGTCACTTCAGAGACTGGTAAGCCCTGAGCCTCACAGATAAGCTGCTGCACAATATTACTCCCAAATGCTCACACGGTGGGAAAATTTGCCATAGTACAGAAGACAATCCAACAATAACTTGAGGGATTGTTCATGTGCTAGAAGTTAAGCATTTAGTGAGTGTTAGCAGGAACAGGTCTTAGACTCTTGGCTCATTGGAGACAGCACCGTGTTATTTTTATTTAGTGGAACAAAGTTTTAGGGACAGGCAGCAGGAGGAGTGAAATGAATATTTTTTAAATGTAGGAGGAACTCGGAGGAGCTATTTAGATGATAATAAAATTATAATGGTCTAAATTGTTGAGCCTTCATAGGCTCTTATCATGACAAAAATAATCCCATGATTTTCAGTGGTATTTTAGGATGAGCATGGTAGGATTCCATCTCAATAACAATAGCAATGAGCAATATTAAGATAAGATAAATAACCTCCTCACTTTTGCTTACTCCCAGTGCATTCAGTTCCCCTGATAGTGATCAGATTACTCATTTGCTCACTATTTTAAGAGATTAATATTCCAGTTTGTAATGTAGAAAACTGTTAATTCTACTTATTGTATCCAATGATACTTCCCAAGAAATGGGACCTAAAGCCACCCTGGCATAAAAATTAGAACTCTTATTTTAATTAATGAACAATCTTTGATAAGCAGGAAAGCTACAAGTCTATGACATTTCAGTTTAAAGTGAGTCTTTAAGAGGAAGTCTGAAGCCTTTAACTTGTTATGGGAATTAGAAGTCTATTTCCTATTTTATTGATGCTTTCTGCATATATTATTCATGGTCCGAATTTTGACAACTCTTTTTTTTTCCCATAGATGCAGTGTTGGGAATGGAGAAAGATGAGAAAAAAACATCATCTTTATGAAATTCATTCCCAGGTACAGATGTCCATGTCAGGTTTTGTTCACTACTTTCAATTTTCCTCAGTTGTCTCATTCAGAATTAGGTGAAACATTTCAAGTAAGATTTTTGCAGAGTTGTATTGCTTTTGGTCACTTTTTCAGCAAGATTTCCGTACTTTCTCTTTTTCTTCCAAATAGGGGAAAAAAAAAAAAAAAAGTGGATGAAAAAGATAACTGTTGCATTCCAAAAGAGTCCCTTCCCCTGAAAGTATTTGACATAGTCAGTTTTCTTCCCCAGAGCAAATGAAGAGAGACAAAGAGAGTGTGCACATGAGAAAGAGTTCATTTGTTTTATGGTTTTCTAAATGAGAATATAAGTGGTTCAAGACGTGGACAGTTTTTACTTAATATCATAATGGTAGCTGGTGTTCTGGGCCAAGATTTCACAAAAGTCTCTTGGTCACCACCACGAAGACAAATGAAAAGGAATTATATGACTTAAAATAACATTTAAACATCCTTTTTGTTTCCTCTGTCATTTAAACAAAAATCACAGCTCTAAGACCCCTTAAATTCCAGACATCTAGGATCTTTGTGCTTCAGGTAAAAAAGGAAGTCTGGCAGCATTTCTTGGGAATCTTGTTATAGACCAGCTAGTTTCAATGTCCTCTAAGAACTAGAGCTGTCCACTGACCCCTGGTGAAACCAGAGGAGGAAATGAATTTCAGATGCCATGTCACATGGCTTTATCATTTCTCTTAGGGAGTAAAGATATCTGACATCTGTCTTTTTTTTTTTTTTTTTTTTTTTTTTAACCATCTGACAGCTACAGTCTCAAAGTCATGTTCCTCTGGAATCAACAGCAAAGTCCAGCAACGGAGAAACAGCAGAGTTCACATAATGTTAATTATCCCTATTCATTGCTACAGAAGATAGAGTATGAAATGATTCTTACCATGAATCACAATTGAAGAGTGGAGGAAAGTGTTTTCCTTTTTCTGTTTAGGTCTTGTACAGCAGATATGCCCATCGTCTGCTTATAACAAAGCCTCAGTTCTCCTAAATCCCCCGTAAACACACACATCTTCTTTCTATATACTTTAGTCCATCCCTTAAAATCTGGAACCTTCCCTTCTGCAGGAACATGGAAAGTCATTTGCTGAATTATGGGCTGTCCCCAAGTGGGCATAGGGTTTTCTAAATCATTTTGCACAGTGGTGCATTTACCTTCATTAGTGGAAATGTGTAAAGAAATGTGTGATTTTTTTGCCTTCTTTTAGATTCCAAACCATAACCAAAACTACAAGAGATTCTCCCCCCCCATACACTAGATAAACAAACCCTGTAATAAAGGTTTTTGGTGGGAGCAACGTTGATGCTGACAATACATACGTGCTGGGTAAAGTGAGATGGAAAGACAGTTGCTTCTCCCTAACAATCATTTAAAAAAAAAATAAATAAATAAAATAAAAAAGAGAAATTAATACTTCAGAGACAGACAGCAAATATTATAAACATAAGAAGGTATTCTATCTATATATCATAATTCCCTGCTTCTGTTAGAGAGGAAACCAGGTCTTGACATTGATTGACATGTACCTAAGTCATATTTTACTGGAATTTTAGATAATGACTTAAAATTGTCATCTCACCATTTCCATTCACATACTAATTTCCATTTTCTGGTGTAATTTTTCATTTCATTATCACTCTATGTGTTTTCCCTTTATATACAGCATTCACTTCATTTCTTCCTTTCATTTTGTTTCCTTTGATACCCTAACAGCTGGGTTTAAGAAAGTGTCGCTTTTATTTTTTTGTCACTAGAGGCAAGGAAATTAGCACCTTGATGGAAGGCGTACTACATGGAGCATATAGGCATTACAGAGCTCTTAAACACATTTCACTTCACTGTGATTACAAAAATTTAAAGCAGGCATCACAATTTTCAGCCACTTTACCTCCCTTTTGCCATTGCAGATTGACAGCCACAGAAATGTACATTATGAAAAGCAGCTCAAGCCTCACCCCTGACATTATTGAAGGACAGCAGCAATAATGAAATATCTCATCCTCATATAATTTCAGACGATGCTGCAGAGGACAAATGCACTATTTAACCTACTGTCTTCTTAGTCAATTCCCCACTGCAATTACAGCTGTTACCTCCTGAAACATAAAGTCAGCTACCTCTTACAAGTTGGATCATGAGCAATGTGAGGTGCTAGAGGGGCAAGAAAGAAACCTGTGGCTGATCCTACATACAGGGAACAGCAGTCTTTACAGGGAGGCACCTGGGAGCTGTTCAAGTAGGATTAACCTGCTAGGACACTCATGGAGAAAACAGCCAGTACTAGCAATGCACCTCCAGTACACAGTATGGAAAAAACAAACAAAAAAAAAAAAACAACAAAAAACTTGCCCTTCTGCCCTTATAGGGCTCCTGGAGAAACTTAGTCACTCACAGCTTATGCGGGACAAACTGTGTAGATATTAGCTTTGTAATTTCCATTCTCTATGTTGTACCAAGATAGACTTTTACGGATGCTAAGCTACTCCTCAAAGCTGCAATGGGATTTTGTCTTTCTGGACAGGATCCTATAACCCCTGAAAATTTACAATCCATTTTTTCCAGCCATGTAGAGAAACCTATCAAGTGATGAAAAATTATTAATTGGGAATGGATAGGGTCACTAACACTACCTACTTTTAGTGATCTAAGTAGGTGTTCAAAGACTTGTCTCCATGGTTCCCTATGCAGTCAATGAAAAATGCTCCCCCAGAAGAAGATTCAGGGCAGAAATCTGCTTCAGATGTCCTGAATCTCCTTAAATGATCCTATCTCCATAGACAACAGAAAATGCCTAAGGAAACTAGCCTCTTAATGCAGTCAGTAGGAAAATATCCTGAAAAATTAATCTGTTATTTAATATGCATACTCCACAGATGAAGTAGACAGAAAACAGTGCACCTGGTAGCTCTAAATGGATAAATGCCATACAAGGTGCATGCTTAAAATGAAGGATATCTTCAACAGTACCCAGCTGAACTGGGATCTTCCTCTGTCTTCCATGAATTCATCTAGCTGCAATTTATGTCTGGTACTGCTCACTCTGTTACTCACGTGTATCCTTTTTACTAGGTACAGAGATGAGCAGTCTAGCTGTGTGCAGAGAGCTGTATTAGCAACAGGAAGTGTTTGGACATGCAGTAGTGAAGGGAAGGTCTTTAAAAACAGCATAAAAGGGTTGCATGGAGAATGGTAGCATTAAAAAAAAAAAGAAGGAACTTAAGTTTACCTAAAGACTGAAGAGGCTTGGAAGCACCAAGACATTTAGAAACTGGCAGTTACTTGATACTGTGCTGTTGAAACTAGTATATCAGTAGATCGTTTCCTCTCCATTGCTAGTAGAGTTTGAATCTCTACTCACATGTAAATTTCTCATATCTTATTTTCTACAACAGTACAATAAAAACACCCCAAACAACAACAATGGAAAAAAAAACACACTACCACCAGAAAAAAAAAATAATTCAGTCCTTAGGCCTCTTGACCAAAGGCAGAAAGGCCATCTCTTTTTCACTTTTTGCTATGTTTTTGCGACATCAGAGAATTCTGTCAGCAATTTAGAATCCTTTTGACATATTACAAGGTAGTGTACTTCATTAACAGGGACACTGTGAAATTATGAAACATTTCAGAGAAAACTGCAGGATATTTAGAGTCATTTCTTCCTGAAAATATGCAAAGCCCTTTGGGGAAAATGTAAGCAGATGGTGTGTGAAGCATTCATTGTTTTCTTATGTAGTGATAAACAAATACAGTAAATTAAGAATCACAACTTATCTTATCCCAAAGTATACACCAAAACAAAAGACCCTCAAAACCCACAGTGCTTTTTAGATCTTCAGTGTTTTAGAGAATCATCCTTTCATCCTTTAATCCTTTTTCATTCTTGGATCACCCTGCTGACTTCATTACATTTTATTCCTGGTTTTGGATGGCTTTTTGAATTATCACCACTATGTGCCTCAGTTTACCTGACTGTAGAATACATGTTTGAAAGGCACATCTGAAGTCATTTGGATCAGAGATCATGTTTGTAATAATAACACCAGTTAACCTCAATGACCACCCTATCATCCTGATACACATAAAGAGCTACCAATTTTTATCACTTATTTATTAACTGGGCTGTTTTCTGTCTTGTGTAGGGGAACAGCTTCTTGCTAAATTTGAGGATGATAGCATGACAACTTTCTATCTGCATATTACCAGACACTGCTATTATGTCTACTAATGTAGTCAGAGCATGAATAAGAAAATAATCCCTTTGCAGAAGGAAAAAAACAAAACAAAACAAAACAAAAACTGAAAGCACATTTGAAAATGTTTTGTGTAATGAATATTATTATTCCTCTAATAAAGTTTTTTTTGTTGTTTTTGTTTTTGCTTGGTTTTGTTATATATTTTTTTTTTTCCACAGCAGCAAAAATGATACTGAAGTCTAATAAAAATGTGCTAAAACTAAAAAAAACTCATGGTGTTAAATTTTCCCCTGGATGAATGTGATGCGAGTTTGATGCAATCACATTAAATTCAATAACAAACTGATTTTATGAGTTAATCTCTATTTACACCACTGTAACTGGCAGGACACTTTAGTCTGTAATGCAACAAAGCACACAGCAGTTGAGTGGGAATATCCTACCCCATGGAAATGGCACAAACAATGAGCTGAGCTCTGTTGAAGGAAAGAATCAAGAAGGAAGCCTGTCTGGTGGTGAAGGCTCTGGAGTATGATTCAGGAGATTGGTTTTGCTTTTTGCTTTCTTCAGAAATATATTTTTTCTCTCTGATTCTCCATCTGTGTTGCAAATCTAGTGCTTCCTATTTTTTGTTCTGTTTATCTCTGGGTGTACATTTTGAGACTCAGTCTTTTTTTCAACTTTTTCAACTAATAAGACAAGCAAAAGTACATAGCTCCTGTGGTGTAATGGGGCAGCCTAAAGAGAGAATGGATGCAACCTCTCTGCTGGATGGAGAAATTAGGGACTGCTGCAGTACACAGCTCAATGCAGATTTAAACTGATCTGAGGTATTCAGCATCATGTGAACACAAATAGTAAGGCAACAGAGGTTAAAGGAGAAATAGAAACAAAAGTAGTCTGAACAGAAGTGAAAGTAAACAAATCAGGTATTGAAATGCAAGTATAGCAGAACTGAGGTGTTTGGCTGCTCAGGTGAGGACCCTGCACAGAGTTATCTTCCTATGAATGTTCATACCAAGCAAGCGACAAGGAACAATGTATGATGTAAGGAATGCTAAGCAGTACATTTAATTCTCTCTTGAAGGAAAGAGAGGAAAGACGGCTAGAGTCTTCAGGAGTTGAACAAAAAAGCAAACATGTGAACAACAACAACAAAAAAAACAAACAACAAGACACTAAAGTTAACCCAATTTACCTTGCAAATATGATAATTCACAAAGCCGTCAAGTCACCAAGGCTAAAAAACACACCTAGAAATCATCCTGTCCAACCACCCACATGGAGGATGATCTGGGCAGCCCAAAGCCATGTCTAGTCAAATTTTGAATTTCTCCAAGGATGGAGAATCTACAAGGTCTCTGGGCAGCCTGTTCAATCTACCTCACAGTAAAACAGTATTTGATTCTGTTTAAATGGATTTTCCTGTGTTCCAGTTTATGCCTCTTAGCCTTAAATATGAGTTAAGTAAATAATTAAGTAAATAATTGAATGAGGCATGAGAGTTCAGCATTTTTTTTTGAAAATAAAGTGAGTGGTATACATCTGAATTGCTTAATGTATGTGGATATTGAAAAGCTGGATTCTGTTAACCCAGAATGCAAGCTAACATTAATTGGTTTTCTTAATTTTCTTTTTCTTGTACATTTCCAACACTCTAACTCCCATATGAGTTGGTAAGCTATTATGTAGAGGCTGCCTATTAGATATAAAGCTTTACAAGCTCATTGTTGATAATGTCAATGTCATGAAGAAAATTCAGGTCAGTTACAATATGTGGTACAAAGCTATCTAAAATTGTAAGTGTGGGCGTTTCAAGCGTGGGTCTTATCTCATTTGAAATTGAAATATGCTTGCAGTGCTTGAATGTGGGAAGATTAATTAACACCTCTGTTTCAAAATAAGAAGGAGTAGAAACCCCTCACAAGGAAAAGGGGAAGTGACACTGTCAACGGCTAGGAAGAGAAGGTTTTTCAGATGGAAAATAGTGCAAAAAAGAAACAAATGCATCCGTTTCTCTAAACTGAAGGCAAGGAAAATGGTATTTGATATTGACTGAGTTTTCCAAAACAATCCCATGACCACATTTTTCTTAATTGCCAAGTAGCAGCAAGCTAAGATATTGAGTTCATTCTCAGGAGGCTACTGACTTAATATTTCAAGCTTTCTGCTTTCCCAGATTCCAGCTCTCATTTCCTCCAAGCAGGTAAAATGAATGAAGGTGCCAGTTAGAAGGCAAACAAACAAACAAACAAGTCCCCATGCATATTATGGCACATTTCACTCTGATGCATTTCAGTGAAAGTCTGGGATGCGTTAAACACTCCTAGATGTCATTTGAAAGTAGCTCTCTGCTTTATTTCAGGAAATAGAAGCTTCCATTTCCCTATTTCATCTTTTTCCTATGATCCTCTACTGGTTGGGAACAGTTCCCTTTGATATCTCATATAGGATCACTTACAGATTCTTCTTTTATTCTTTATAAAAGCAGTCTCAGGAAACTGATGGTTGGTATCACCTTCATTTACTATCAAAGGCTCTTAATATAATTTACTAAAATGACATTGAAAAGCAGACTTCTGTTAGTGGGATGGCTTTGTTAATGGGATTGGGAGATGGCAAGGTAGGTACCTATAACATGTCTTACAGTAACAAGATGAAAGAGACATATTCAAGCTCTCAAAACCCCTGCTATGCCACAGGTGATTCTCTGTTTTACTTCAGGTAGTTCAATGGCACTGAAGCATTGTATTTAGATGAATGTCTGCACTAGTTAACCCAGACTGACAAGATAAAATATCCCAAATTGTAATTTATCAAAGGAAGTGAGTGGCCTATGTAGAATGTAATTAGAAGTGTGACTGTGCAAGAAGGAAAGAAACTCTTGTTACAAGAATCTTTCACTTGGGAACATCTACATAACACATTTCCCCCATTTCATTTCCCCTTTTAGCTGCATTCCTACATTCTCTTTTCTATGAAGCTGCAGGAAAAGTGCCCAGAAATGCCCATATCTACATGACCATCTTAACCATAAGAAAGTCTGCTATTGAAAAAGAGCTGTTTTTCTCTTACAGCCAACATTATTTTTTAAAGGAAATTCACAGACACCCTAATGATATTTGCTACTTAAGGGAGTTAATTCTGAATTTTGCATAGCAGATGAAAAATCCAGAGTCTCAAATTATTTAACAACACATATTTTGTATTTCACTTTATCTGTTGAAAAGAAAAGCTAGTGAAATATTATCTTGTGTGTGTACTGTACACAGAGCTTCCCTGTATTCACTGCCATGTTTATTTTAGAGCTAAGCCCTACAGGGGCAATTTAGCTTAGTCAAAGTCAAGCTGCCTTCTATCAGCATTTCACATCTTCAACAACGATAATCATTTCTGAAATTGAACATGTTTTGTGGTATCTTGATATTGCGGATGTTGAACAAAGTAAAGTCAGCTTGATTCCCTTAAACTCAGATTAATCTGCGAAGCACAAAGTAATAAAAACATTATTTTGACTATCAAACCTAGCAGATATGACAGCAGTTGTCAGGAGAAAGCGTGTGTCATGCACAGACATAAGCTTGCCTCAGCAACAAGCTGTAACACTTCATAACAACTCTGCTTTCTTCACAGGAGAGCCTTTCTTCAGGAGTGCTTCAGGAAGAGGGAGGGGAGGGAGAAATAAAAAGCTGAAGGCCCTAAATCTTTTAGGGAAAAGAAATATGTAAATGGCTGCTTAGGATGCCAAATCATTGACAGAGGCCCTGAGACAAGCTTCCTGAGTGCAAATTTCCAGCCTGACATGAAGGCCTGTCCTGTAGAACTCATAAGCACTGAAAGTTAGTTATCTGCAGGACAAACTCATAAAGTGTGCCCCTGCAAATGTCTCTAAGATTTGGCTGGAAGGCAGCATCTGCCTGAAAATAAGTATCTACCAGAGTCTGCAGAACAGCAACTTGAGTTCCTCAGTTGTTTGTGGGCTCATGACAATATTGAGCAAATACTTTAGTTTCACAGGTTTGGTGGCTAGGAAGACCTATCAAAAAAACTATCAACCTTAATTTCTAAGGTCATATGTATGTTTGAGGTGAGATTTGAGCTTAGAATGTCAATATTTTTCAGAGCAGGGAGTGCAATATAACCACAACACTGTAATATTACATTTCACACAGGCACAATCTTATTCAGGAATGTATCAGTGACAAAAAAGTTCTTAGTCAAGATGCAATAAAAAACAAAACATAACAAAACCAACCAACCAAATACCTACCAACTCACAAAATCAAAACACAACAACAACAAAAACAAGAAAGAAGAAAGAAAAAAAAAATAGATCTGTTATGTAAGACATGTAATCATGTCTTACATTTCTTTCAGCTGATCCTTTTTATTCTACAGAAGTCCCAATAAATTATTAAGGAGGGAATCTGGTAAGATTCTGAGCAACAGAATAAGATAGAAGACTAATCAGGCTCATTTTTTGAGGACTATGATCATGAGCTGTGATTGTAGGATAGGTTTCTTACTTTCATGGGCTCTTAAAATTTTACAAGGCTATTTGGTTTCTTTTGTTTGTTTGTTTTGTTTTCTTTTGTTTTTGACAGAAGAAAGGCAATTTTGTGCATGTGACAAAGAGGAGGAGATTTGCTGCAAATATGTATATACATGTATGTATATACTATATGCTACATCCTAGCTGTAGTAGCGTAGAAACATAAACTTTGCAATAAGTATTCTTAAACCATTTAAAAGTTTTCCTGATAAATTCTATAGAAGTAATTATTTTGTAAAATAAAAAAAAATAAATAAATAAAATGGGGATTTATAAAGACTCTAAAAAGCTGATAACTGACTTT
Organism: Aythya fuligula; assembly: GCF_009819795.1. Classification (NCBI taxonomy): domain Eukaryota; kingdom Metazoa; phylum Chordata; class Aves; order Anseriformes; family Anatidae; genus Aythya; species Aythya fuligula. The sequence continues at coordinate 73,346,831 of NC_045593.1, read as the reverse complement.
GTAGACAATAACAAAATTAATAGTAGTATGATGGTTGAATTTATGAATGCAAATGGAGACATTTTCTTAAACATTTGTTTCATACCACATAGAATGAATGTAAAAGAAATCTTACAGTTTATCTCAGAAAACATCATTTATCTCCTCTAGTGGGTTAGAGTACTGCAGCACTACCCCAGATAGGGTCTCACAGTATTCATTCATTCAAATGGAGCTTTTTGTACTGCTGAAATTTCTTTTGTCTATGAGGAAGAGAAAGGAGCATTTCCACTGCCAAGCTTATCTGGCTTTTCTGCTGGGTAGTTTTATCTCCTGATAAGGGACCTATAAATTTTGAAATATCAGCGATTGCCATCAGAGACTAGAAATTATTTAGAGTGGAGGAAGATGTGAAGTGGGTCAAAAAAAAGAAATGCACTGCAATCACCTTCATAAACAAATAGCAGTTGGTACACTTCCTCACCAACATTTTTTCTCTCAGTCAATGCTATCCTCCCCACCCCCCACCCCCCCCCCTTTTTTTTTTTCCTTATCTCTCTTAGTGGAGGTAATTTTGCAACTGCATTAGAGATTAGAGAGGTGAAAAAGTATCCCTCTAATCAGCGTTTTATTGTAAGTTAATGAATTGTTTACCTGCTGCTGGATAGAGGACAAAAAGGACAAAGCATTTTTTAAGTGATGGTAGGCATAAAATAACACTGTTCTCCACCCAACCTTTCCCAGAGAAAACATACTGCATGAGGAGAAGGCACATGCTAGCAGAGTTTCTAAATAAGGTAATAGAGATATTAAATTGGGTGGCTATAAAGAAAATGACTTAATATTTACATTTTCAGCAATTTTTTTTCAAAAGAATGCCATATATACCTGCCAAAAAGGACAGAAAATGTTGGAGGAAAAAATGTGTGGATGTGAAAGAAAAAAAATATTATTGTAGAGGCAAAGGACATAACTGACCATAGATGAGAGAAATGATGTAAGCTATGGAAGGTTTTCTCAATTTTCAATGGTTCTGGGACTGTCTCAGAACTGTAATCAAAAATGGAAGTATCACATTGTTTATTAATAAACTATAATCCAACTGAGAATAACCTTTTTTCTCTCCAGATAAAAATGAAGTTTTGCAGTATAACAGACACTGTCAGAACTTTAATTTGTTGCCTTAAATTGGCAGCTTTTCTTTCCTTTTCCTTTTCCTTTTTCTTTTTCTTTTTCTTTTTCTTTTTCTTTTTCTTTTTCTTTTTCTTTTTCTTTTTCTTTTTCTTTTTCTTTTTCTTTTTCTTTTTCTTTTTCTTTTTCTTTTTTCCTCTTTCCCTTTCCCTTTCCCTTTCCCTTTCCCTTTCCCTTTCCCTTTCCCTTTCCCTTTCCCTTTCCCTTTCCCTTTCCCTTTCCCTTTCCCTTTCCCTTTTCTCTTTCACTTCTTTTCAATGCCAGTGGCTTTGAAAGCATATGGGTGCATTCAGCGTTCACAGCAAGCCACTGGCTACAGAGCATCATTGGAGGTAACAAGTAACAACAGACCTCAAAAATACACAGCAAAAACTCAATTTTGCAAAGATTTCATTACATGGATTAAGGAACCTGGCACTGTGAAACAGTAATATACTTGTACCAGCATCACACTTCGCTAGGCTTTGCTCACATGCAGCCCCATCCACTTGGAGGTGAGTCACACGGTGGCTGTTTGCAACTCTAACCCAACAGCTGCTATTTCTGAAAATGCTCCTAGAGGGATGTCTTTTGAAGGTTCAGAAAACAGGGCAGAATGAAAATCTGACCGGAGAAACAATCCACTGCCAAATAACAGAGTGCCTGAAGCAGTTCTAATAAAACTTCTTTCAGATGTCACTTGCATTGTTGCAAACTCCCATAAAGATAAAGCCTGACCTATTTTTTGTTTGTTTCAAAACTTGTTCACTTTGACATTTTGTTGTTGTTGTCATTGCTGCTTCTCTAGTTCCTTCCCCACTCTGGTGCTTGTTATTTCGGGGTCTTTGTGCCACACTTTCACCTCCACCTTTCTACCGATGGAGAGGGGTCTGGCAGAAGCTGCAAGGAGCCCAATGTGGCCAGAAGTCATAGTGCTCCTGCCTGTTGGAGACATCAGAGTATATGGATTAAGACAAGCTCCCCCTCAGCCAGGCATGCCCACCTTGTCCATCACAAAAACAATGTGAAGGAATTTGCTGCGTTCCAGCTCCCATGCTTGGCTTGGGCACCATGAAAGTGGAAGGCTGCTCCCTGCCTTAGCACAGTCAAGGTACACAGCACATGCAGCTGCAGCAGCCCGTGTGTGTGTGCTGTCACCTGTGATGCTGTTACAGCTACACAGGATGTTTAAACAAGACATGGCAGCATCCAGAAAATAGACTGGTGATGGAAAAGCTGCTTGCAGGCATCTCACTGGTCTGTTTCACAGCTCCTCCACAGCTTTTCTCTTTCCTCTTCCTGTTGCCCAAGGTGGGTACCTTTCTTCACCGTTCCTCAGTCTTTTCTACACTGCCTCCGGGCAGTAGTAAGACATGTTACCACACTTGACATTTTTTTTTCAGAACATAGTTATGTATACCTATAACTTTACAAAAATATTCTAAGTCATTATTTCCTTATAAGCTCCCATTCCACTGAATCAACTGAAAGAGGCAAGTATTGCACAGACAGCCAAACAGGAAACTGAAGGTGGAGGAAAGGAAGAAAAAAGGTTGGAGAAAATGCATTTTAATCCTCCTTGTATTAGTGGTTAGAAAGCAGTACTTCTCGGCTCCATAAATAATGACTTTCTAAAATATTACTGGTGGGAAAAGGTCTCGCTTGATGGCTTTAAGGGAAGTGGCAGGAAATTCAAATTTTCAGCATTCTATCTGCTATTTTCGCTTGTTGCACTGCACACCCTTGAATGACAATGAATCATATTTACTGTTCCTCACTGTTGGTAGAAGATCTTTGGTACCAACATGTATTAAAATGACATTTTAGTCTTACCAGGATTAAGAGGAAAAAGCTGTTTTGTGGACAAAACCTGAGAAGGGAACTGGTCTTTTTTTCATTTTCCTTCACATTCCTTCCTTGCTGTTGTGACATAAGGCAGGATCAATGCTCTTTTCTTGCAGAAGATGCTGGCATGGTGGGCAGGTTTCCCCTCTGCTGATCAGGCCACTGTCACTGCTCCTGACTTGAGGACATCCTTTGCTTCTCCCAGGTGGGGAGCTTGGTTTGGTGGAGGGAATTCCATATTAGGAAGGAGCTGTGGGTATGTAAGGTAGACACTTTACCCTTGTCAGCCACTCTACTTCATACACATACCTGCATTGTCACCTAGGGAATCTCAGATTTGTCATAAACCTATCCTGGAGAGGGAAATGTTTGCTCTACTCTTTTCATCCATTTTCAGAAATCTGTTCACGACAGTATGTTGACCCCTGGAGTCTCCACTCTTCAGGGAGGTTGGCATTTCCACCTCTCTGGGAGGCCATGCTCTGAACCCTTGGTGCTTCTATGGAAGGTGACATTATTTGAGATATCTCTCTGCTTACTGCAGAACACATCCATAGGCACTGCACTGCCCTCGTTGGCTCTCCTCAGACCATGGTAGTAACAACAATTCACAACAGCAAAACAGAAAGGGATCAGGCCCACTGTATCTGCATCACCATGGTAATGTCTGTACTAGTAGAAATGAGGAAAAGTTACAGTACAGAAATACACAAAGGACAAAAAATCCTTCTCAAATATGTCTTTACAGCCTCTGTGCTGATAAATTTTCCTGCCAGAAAATGGAGCAGAGTCTCCATAAACCCCACTCGGGTACATTCCTTACCTGTGGGAAGCTAAAACATTCAAATGCAGCTGTCTTCTGCATGTGATTTGGAACCCAAAACATACATTTGTATCTCTGAAAACCTCCACCTGAATATATCTCTGACTCAAGCATGAGTCAGTACATAGTTTCATGTCCAGGGATCTGTCAAAATGCGTTCTGCCTTTCATTAAGTATTATCTCATTACCATGGAGAATAATGTAATAGACTAATTTTATACACAGGATAAAATAGCAGATATTCACCTGCCATAACCAAACTGAGGTAAAATAATAAAAAAGTTATCTAACAGAAGGAGAGGACCATCCAACTTTGACTAGAACAAGAAGTTCTCCTTCATGTTCTTTGTCTGAGAAGCAAAGAAACTCAAGATTCAGAAAATCCCTCCTTTCCTACTGCTAGATAATGTGCTCACCTCTCTTTGACTGCAGCTACAGTGCTGTCCACACTTGGACATAAAACAAAGCACTTTGAACCTCATCTTTCTGGGAGCTCACCACACTTGAAAAGTAACAGCAAAAACACTCAGAAAAAGATGCTATCTGCATGAGCCCCAGGTCAATTAGCAACAGTCATGAGAAACCTTGTATTTAACTGTAAAAACAAATACTGACCTTGGATGATTCAATTAACCAGACATATTCAAGTAAATTTTTAAGGCACAGTAGTTGTGGACTACACACCCTGAATGATTTGCACAAGAATTTCTGCAAAACAAAATAGATATCATCAACTAAAATGCAGCAAGGTGAGTGAGATACATAGAATATCAATACAGGCATATATAGAAGGATATGCCTAGCAGACATTTGCTCAGCCATCTAGATTACCAAATTGTGTGTTAAAGGGTTTTTTTTGGAAATTTGTCTATCTCCCTGCACCACATGAACGAAGAGCTTTAATGTACAAGGTTGGTTTTGGATATCCGCAAGAGCATCAGAGGGCAGAGTTGAGCCTGAGCTTTGTAGTTTACCAGAACACTTGTTGCTGTCACTCCTCGGCTTAAAAAGGGATGGTTAACACAGTCATGGAAATTCAAAGACTCATTTTCCATTCAAATTCCTGGGATATACTATTTGGAAAATCTCATTCTGAGAGGTAAAATAATAACCAGCATTAATCATTTTGCCTAATCTGAAGCCTGGGTGATGAAGAAGACTTCTATTCTGTATTGCTGACCCCATATGCACAAACACAGACCATTTAGAAAAGCAAAACTTCCAAGGTACCAAATTGCCCATGTTGCTGTAACACGTATTGTTCCTGGGAATGAAATCAACCTTCAAAGACAGGAAAGAAGCTCTAAACTTGTTAAATAGTATGTAAGGTTGATTTCTTTTACAACTCTGACAGGATTATACCACTCAGAATATCTCCAGCAACTTTAGCCTAAACGTGATGAACTGCAGTGATTCAGTTTTTCTCACCCTCCTCAGAAACTCTTTTATATTTTAATTGACCAGTTAAACATTTTGTCTGTTTTTCATCCTCTGTTCTTCTTTCACTGAATTTTATCCTATTATTTCTTGTTATTTCTCCCTAAACTACTCTAAACAATTCTTTCACCTATTTTAGCATGCAGAAAAGGAATTTTGCTGTTCAAACATTAAACATTTTGTTTAAATATTAAACAGTAATGTTTTTTTCTCTTGACTTTTAAACCAGTTACAAAGCGGGATTTAAATTGGCTTACAAATCTCTGACACCGAACCTCTGCACAACTGGTGTCAGAAATCATACCATTTTACCCTCAGCAACAAGCTAACTGTGCCACCACTTTCATGTAGGGATGCTTTTTTTATTGTTAAGGCAAAGTATGACACACTCAAATAGAAAATAGTTTTGCAGTGCTGCATTTTCATTTTCAGTAGCTTTATACTTTTTTTTTTTTTTTTTTTTTTTTTTTTTTTTTTTAAGGCAGCATTATATACATCTTTCTAATCATAATCAGTCACCTGGTGATTATTTTACAGAAATGATATTGTGAAATGCTATAATAAGAATATGAGGGATTTATTAAATTTTTCATGTACACTGTGAGAATACCCACTGAGAAAACTTCCTCATCGTACTTCTTTACTTCCTTACTACTTGTAAACACTTAAATATAGACTAAAGAAAAAAATATCTTTCTTAACTATTTCATATTGCAGAAGAAATGTTTCATTTGAAACTTAAAATTAAACAAAGGTCAGCAAAGTGACTCTCAAAGTTCCTTGAGCTCCTCATTTTGATTGCTACATCTATACCTTAAAAAGAAGGGGCATCAATATACACATTAGAAGTCTTTCCACTATTACTGTCCTCTAAGAAGTTGTAGGCCAAGGGTCACAGTCTCAAGACTTCTGCTTCTAATCTGAGGAAAAAATACCACCATCCCAGATTGTGTCATATAGATTAGGATAATCTGACATATTAACCTTGCAAAAACTAAAGCTGAACTCATAACATGGCTTCTGGAAGGCTTTGATTTTGCTCTGGTTTGGCCCAGTGAAAACACTTTGATTCAAAATGTCAGTACAATAGACCTCAGGTTAGCTGGCTGGCTGCTAGCAGAAAAAGAGAGTTTATGAATATTTTTCACATACTTGGGCAATCTTACCTAATTGTACTTAAACTCTGGGACTTTTCAACTCAGGGAAGTTTGAAACAGATTGGCACACATTTTGATTTACATGTAATCTAAACTTGATAATAAATGTATGACTTCAACATTAAAGATAAGTATTCTTAGTTGTATGGATAGCAAATTTTGATATTCTTCAAAATCAGTCAATATAATTTCTGTAATACCAAAATATACTGAAATACATATAATCATGCAGCAATACAAATAACTGCATAGTTATCTCCTATTCTGTTAATTATTTCAAAAGTTATGTAGCATCAGTTTGAGTTGGAAGTAATAGCTATATGAACTATGCTGCCAATGCCAGGTGTTATGGTTCACTAACTGGACGCCTAAACCTTACCATAATTAAAATAAGAGTAATAATATAAATAAGTACATAAACAAAAGCTACCTTAACTTGTTTTTGAGTTTTGCAATCTCATTCAGATGAATCATCAAATCAGTGCAAAACTTTTGATTTGAAGCCTCGATACACCAAGAGATGCTAAACATCATGCTTTCTGTTGGTAACTACAGTCCAGCCAAGGTCTGCAATGAAAGAAAGCTTTAAATAGATGGCAGGGTTCCAATATGTCAGAGTGTGTTGTATAAATTTATTTAAATTATTGCAAATGTATCAGCTCTGCAGTATGGCAGGAAGAGGAGAAAGATTAGAGTACTATGAATAATGGAATTTTGGGGTATTTTGGCTAAATCAGAAAGCTAAACAATAAAAAAGTTATTTGTATCAACACAAAATATTTTGTTGACCCAAGACAAAAAGTTTTGTTTCATTTTGGGCAAAAAGGAATGCTTCATTCGATCAGACAGGAAACATCCTTTTTGATTTTCAAGTTGCTGCACTAGATCATGTCTATTAAGGCATAACACATTGAAATAAAAGTCAGAACATTCAAAATCTTAATATATATATATATATATATATATATATTTAAAAGTGTCATCAGGTCAAGATTTTTTTGACTTTTTGACTGGCAACCATAGGCTTTAATGTCCCTGCCTATCTTCTCCTGCTACCATCACTGGCCCCTGCCACGGAGGTTCTCCAGCTGCCCCTGGTTGTCCCCATTCCCAGGCAGCCCCTCATCACTGTGGTACCTTGGCACTGACATTTTTAATTTTCCTTCTCTTGTTCTTTTGTGTTTTGGAAAAACACATTGTTGATTTCCCTGTGAGTATAGGGATTGTTACTTCCTTTTGAAGCAGCTTTGGTGATTAGCATTTGATAAGATAATAACAACAAAAAAACATTCTCAGCCCTAGAATAGATAGAGCTCAGGGTTATATTCTCAGTCAGTCATTGACTCAAGCCACATTCAATTCTCTGGATTAAGTTTTCGCCTTTGTAAAAGTGTAGATAAGCCTCATCTACATATCCACCTTCTTCCAAGTTAATTTCTAGAGCTTTATTAAATAATTGCAGAGTGCATTGAGCTCCTTGACTAAAAGTAGGAAAGAACGATCAGTAACACAATTGATCCAGTGGTACAGTTTTAATGCAGACAAAACAGCGCTATAGGAAAAAGCCCACAGAACTTGTCATACATGAAGTGGTAACCACTCTCCAAAGACTTTCTTTTGATCTTTTGTCTGAGCATCCTACTAGCACCTTGAGGACTCCCTTTCCCATGGTTTTCTCTTTTTGTTCTTTCATGCTGCCCTTGGTACTGTTTTTGAAGTAGCCACAACAGAAAAGCAATGCTCACTTCCCTGCTTGTGGCCTGGGCTTACTGTCACCACTAGTGCCCTCAGCCCATGATGGTGAAATCCAGTTTAGCACAAAGTCCTCCACATATTTGTTTTTCTTTATACCCATACATTGAACTTACATCTGAGATTGGGTGGTGGACATTGAAACACTGCACAGGGTACACAGAGACCCCAGCAGAGAAATCAGTGCATCTCTGCTCACTAACAGAGAAAACAAAAGGGTTACTCTAAATCTATTTCAAATAGTGTATACTTTTCAAAAAATTAGCAGAACAATTGCATTTATTTGGGTGGTGAGGTTGATGGAGCACAGATATTCATATAAACCAGGAAGTCTGTGGCCTGGCAAAAAATATATATGTATATCTATAAATTTATAGATATAAAAAAAAAAAATTAAAAAAAAAAGTTTAAAGATTTATATATATATATAATCCTCTTGTTTATGTGCTTCCAAAATCAGAATTTAATACATGATACAGAAAAGCCAAAGGAAGGGTAGAAGAAAAGGTAAAATCTTATGATATCTCAAGTTGGCAGGGACCCACAAGTATCAAGTCCAACTCCTGGCTCCACACAGGACCACCCAAAAATCAGACCCTACATCTGACAGTGCTGTCCAAACAGTTCTTGAGCTCCAGCAGGCCTGGGCCGTGACCACTGCACTGGGCAGCCTGTCCCAGCGCCCAACCCCCTCTGGGTGCAGACCCTGTCCCTAACCCCCAGCCTGACCCTCCCCTGTCCCAGCTCCATGCCGTCCCCTCGGGTCCTGTCGCTGTCCCCAGAGAGCAGAGCTCAGCGCCTGCCCCTCCGCTGTCCTCATGAGGGAGCTGCAGGCCGCCATGAGGCCTCCCCTCAGCCTGCTCTGCTCTGGGCTGAACAAACCGAGGGACCTCAGCTGCTCCTCACACATCTTCCCCTCCAGATCTTTCACCATCTTTCTAGCTCTCCTAAGGAAGCTGTCTAACGGCTTTATGTGCTTTTTATATTGTGGCATTCAAAGCCATGCACAGTGCTTGAGATGAGGCCGCACCAGTGCAGAGCTGAGTGGGACAGTCACTCCCCTCAAAAAGCTGGCAGTGCTGTGCCTGATGCACCTGAGGATATGGTTGGCCCTCTTGGCTGCCAGGGCATGCTGTTGCCACATGTTCAACTTTCCATCAACCAAACCCCCAAATCCCTTTATGTGGGGCTGCTCTCCAGTCTCTCATTCCCCAGTCTGTGCATATATCCAAGGCTGTCCCATCACAGCTGCAGAATCTGGCGCTTGCTCTTGTTAAACTTCATATCGTTGGTGATTACCAAGCCCTCTAATCTGTCAAAATCTCTCTGAAAGGTCTCTCTACCCTTGATGGAGTCAACGGCTCCTCCCAATCTAGTATCATGTATGCAAAATTACTCAGAACACGTTCTAGTCCTACATCCAAGTCATTTATAAAAACACTGAAGAAAACTGGCCCTGGGGAACCCCACTAGTGACTGGCCACTAGCCTGATGTAATCCATTTATTATAATCCTTTGAGCACAACTGTTACCAATTGTTCACCCATTGTATTATGCACCCAGTAAACCGCATCTGAAGCCAATTGAAACCGGGAGTAAAATGTCCCTTTCTTACAGTATTAGAAGTTAGATGAAGAAAATTGTATCCACAGGCAGTCTTCATTTCATCTTACAGGATTTATGGAGTCCTTTGACAACTAATGGTGTAGAAAAGTCTAGAAAGGCTTATTATTCTATGACCTGAAAGTTCTCAGTTTGCTACAGCACATCCATTAACAAAGAAGCTGTTACCAATTAGACATTTCCTACTTTTGTGTAACTTTTCAAAAATATTCCCCAATGTGTGACTGACTATAATTGCAAAATCTTATTTCTTATTTCATATTTACAGCATTTTCTGGTCTTTGCTCCAAGAGACTTTTGACTGCAGGTTATCTCTTCTTCAGAGAAGGCTGTGTAGGATGTTTTTTTTTTTTTTTTTTTTTTTTTTTTTAAGAGCCTTTTGCTAGCACAGAATCTCTGCCAATTATTGGACATGTTCTTGGGACATTTGTATGTGTGCAAACAGAACTGACACAAGATTAATGCTCTTTGTCTACTGCTGTTGACCAACCCTTGCCTACTCATAAGAAACTGAAAGCCATGGATGCTGCTACATGGTGGGTTTTTGACTCAGGTTATATGAAAAGAAACTCATCCTTGGCAGAATTCAGTTAAATATACATAAACATAAACGTAAACATAAACATATATGTAATTTATTCTGTGAATATGTTCCTTAACATTGTTTATATTTGTGGTGAAACCAATGTACTTCTCATGTAAACCTAAGTGCTTGGTTAGTATTAGAAAGTTTGTTTTTGTACAAATGACAAGGATATTTCACTCTGCATAATTTCTAATGTTTTCTTCCTGTGCCCTACAGTCAGTTCTAAATGTCACCAGAACCTTAAAAAGAAATATTACTTCAGCCAGTAATTTCCTAACCTTCAAAACTGTAGTACATGTATGGGTGTTCAACTGAATGCTGAAATAAACCTGATATCATAAGAAAATACACGCCACTCTAAAAGCTTTGTGTACCAAAAATACAAAATGAAAAAAAGACAGTCAGAACCAATATTTTTGGCTGTCATTTTTGAAAGTCCTTAAAAATAGTTTCATCTCCTGTTTCCTTGAACTATATCAGTCAGGATGTATGTGCAGGCAGCAGTAGGTATTGGCTATAAAATCACTCAAAAACTAAGTGGATAACACTGGGCAGTGCTCTACAGTTACCAAGCAATAAAAGAGCAAAAGTAATGCATAGCTCTTGGTGCTTCTGAGGAAAGTTCTCCAGAAACAGACAGCAACACAATTACCTGCCTTTGTAAGAATGCTATTGTATCCATCAACAAATAAAGGCAGACTATTTCCAGGGTAACACCATTTGGGTTATATTTGTCAGTTTTGCTCAATGATCCCAAGCTGAAATTTTTAATTGCTGCCAATCCTGCCATGGCCAGAGATGCTTCTTTAAATATTGGGGTTGATAATTCCTTTGGAATAAGCCTGTTTTTACCTGCCAAAAATGAGACATAAATGTAAGCATGATACACCTAATACACCTGATCCTTCAGCCAGGCAAATAAAACCAGAGATCAAATGCTGGAGTATGATACTACTTAGTTTAACTCATTTTTAAGAGCATTGGCTAGAGTCTATTGCCTCTCTGTAGTATCTTCAATAGACTGGTTTTATTTTTTATACTTATGTGTGGTAGATGCTTTTCTGTACTCTTCAGTAAAAGTAAAGCATTTCCTTTCCTGGGACTAAATGAGAACATTAGGAAGCATGTATTAGGAAGGATTCAGAAAGATTTATTAACAGAATATTTTAAAGTCAAACAGTGGTCCAAAATCAGCAAGTAAAAAATTTTTGATTGAATTCCCTACCCCCAAATTCTGGTTGCTCTTCAGGTGTTTTTGCTTCTCTGTGTTTGATATCAGAAGGAACTGGATAAGACTGCAAACATTTCAGCCTGATGATGGATACCTGCAGGGAACCTGAGCCTGAGCATATTAACAACCATGAGCCCAGCACCCTGCTCCACGCAAGAGGCCAAGAAACAAGTGAGATTGTTTTTATTATTTTCTATATTTTATTTTCTATATTTTATTTTATTTTTTATTTTATTTCATTTTATTTTATTCATTTTATTTTTAATGCACATGTTGACTTTTACAATAAAACAGCAGGGGTGGAAGCCAGACTGCACAGAAATTGATGACAGCATACCAGCTGTCTTCTGAGTGGCCAGGTTTAAACAGTGGTACACAACTCTACAGGTCATTCTCACATACAGGCAGAAGAGAAAAGACTGTGGCATGGTAACTGCTGCAGGACAACAGAGTGGTCCATTTACTTTCTTTCCCATCCACTATCCAGGTTTCCATTTGTTAAAAATTTGAAATCAACATTGAAATCAGAAGTGGGAAAATGAATGCCTATTAAATGGATCCCAGGCATGAGGAGGAGGAAGACATCACCAGACACAGTTTCCCAAGACAACAAAGGATATTTTGAATGAATTATGAAGGATTTACCCAAGTTTTCTGTTACTGTTATTTCTGGTTCCTACAAAAAGGTTCCTGAAAGCTAGAAAATTGCTCTGCACAAACTACATTGCAAAGTGATAGGTGCAAATATGCAGTACACATGATGTACATAGGCAGAAAAAGAAGTATTACTGCCTCCTATTCTGGACCCATAAGCTTGAATGACAGAAACAGTCAGCTCATCTTGAAGTTGTTTTAGTTTTGCCCTTCACTTAAGGTTTGTTTTTCTGGGCATGGCCACAGCTGGCATTAGTACACAGTGACATCATTTTTGGTGTATAATTTTCCCACTAAAACAAATTCAAATCCTGGAAAAGTCAAAACAATTCATTTGTTTTATGTCTGTAGTGATGCACATGCACTACAGCAATTAGGCCATTCACCTTTCATAAGCTAATTCTTCAACATATACAAATCTCTTGCATTTGTACTGGTAGTATAATGCAAGGATCTCTGAAATTTAAGAAATGGAAGAGCAAATGCATTCATTCATCACCAATAAGACATCAAATTTTATGTCTTTTACAATCAAAACAGGAGTAATATTTCCTCTAAAGTTAATTTTCATTTGGCAAGGAGGCAAAAAAGCTACTGAAATGCTAGTATATGCATGTGCCCTATGCCAGCCATGAACGTACACCACAAAAAGAGAAAAAGAGCTTTGATACACACACACACACATATATATATATATATAAAAAGTATTTTAGGTATTAAATTGAAGTTAAAATAGAAAGGATCAACTTACAAAAAAACACTGTAAATATTATCTAATCAAATAAAATGCCATGAAAAATCTCTACTAACACCAAACAAAGAATTAGATACCAAAACGGCTATGTTGGTTTCTTCAAAAGATTTAATGGTGGAAGATACTCAGGTAAAGATGATAGTAAATAAAGTATATGGAGAGACTTCACTAGCTAATAGGATAGCTAATAGGATAATAGTTCAATATTTAAAATTACTCAGATGAAATTAAAGGCACTGGTAAATGAAATGAAACATAGCTAGGGAATCTGAAGACAAACTTAAGCACATTCTTAAGCAAATTAGGTTTCCAGAAAGTTCAGTGCAGACCAAGAAAAAAGCAGTCAGCAGGCAACTTCAAAGAAAAAAAACTGCATAGCTAAGTGTTGATTTGCTCATCTCTTCACAGGCTGAACTTCTCCAACATCAGGATGCTGAGAATCGAGAGTGCTGGCCCAGAAATATGTATGGATTTCCTAGATATGTAAGGGTGAGGGACCTAATAAGCACTTCTACACAGGCTGGTCATTTATCAGTGTCCTGGTTTCAGTTAGAACAGAATTAATTTTCTTCCTAGTAGCTGGTGGAATGCTGTGTTTTGGCTTAGGATGAGAAGAGTGCTGATAACACCCCGATGTTTTAATTGTTGCAGAGCAGTGCTTATACCAAGCCAAGGACACCTCAGCCTTTTGCTCTGTCCTGCCAACAGGCAGGCTGGGGGTTCGGCAAGAGCTGGGAGGGGACAGACCCAGGACAGGTGACCCAAACTAGCCAAAGGGGTATTCCATACCATCTGACATCATGCTAAACAATATTTAGGGGTGGCTAGCCGGGGGAGGGGGGCCGGACTGCTCAGGGTTAGGCTGGGCATCGGTCAGCGGGTGGTGAGCAATTGCATTGTGCATCACTTGTTTGTACATATTATTATTACTTTCCTATTATCACCATTGTATTATTATTATTATTATTATTATTATTATTATTGTTATTATTATTTTGTTATTATTATTTTCCTGTCTTATTAAACTGTCTTTATCTCAACTCACGGGCTTCACTTTCCATTTCTCTCCCCCGTCCCAGAGAGGGAGGGGGGAGGGTGAGCGAACGGCTGCGTGGTGTTTAGCTGCCGGCCGGGTTAAACCACGACAATCAGGGCTGTGAAGAATACCTGCATTCTCTGCAGGGTTTCTTAGACCTTTTACTGCCATTAGAAGCACATAATACTTAGAACACTGAAAAGGAAGGAGGATTCATCCTGTTCAGAACTCCTTCCTGCATGGTTGGCTGTCTGTGAAAACACAGATAAGAGGAAATATTAAAGCTTAAAATATCTAGTCTTTCTCCTTGAGAAAAAAGAAATACCTGTGTCAGTGACTGCTTGGTAAGCCTGTGATAAGCATGAATAAACAAAACAGAATAAGAGAGTTAAGAAGAGATGATTTAGGTTGGATATTAGGAAGATCTTCTTTACCAAGAGGGTTGTTAGGCATTGGAATGGGCTGCCAAGGGAAGTAGTGGAGTCACCATCCCTGGAGGTCTTTAAAAGACGTTTAGATGTTGAACTTAGCGATATGGTTTAGTGGAGGACTTGTTAGTGTTAGGTCAGAGTTTGGACTTGATGATCTTGAGCTCTCTTCCAACCTAGACAATTCTGTGATTCTGTGGTTTGTTCTACAGAAGAAAGCTGACTCAGGCTTAGATGGAGGAAAAAACTATTAGGACAATTCAAAATAATTTAATTTTGTATTAAAATAAAAAAAAAAAAATCATTAGTTCTTTAAACAGTAGTTTTCTTGAAAGTTTATTTTTATGTCAATTACCTATGTGGACTCTCACCCAGTAGGGACAACATATGTACAACATGACCACATAGGCCTCAACCCCCTAACTGTAGCAAAAAGGTCCAATCTGACCTTTCCACAATATCTAAAAAATCATAGGCATCCGGAGGTGTTAGTTACAGGGAAAATAATAAAAATGGATTCCCCATACACTACAAAGCAACAACTTGGTAAGAAGTCAGTGAAAAAGAGGACTGTGATATGACACAAACATTTCATTTTTGTCCCTGAATAAGTTTTTGTGGGTAACAATCCCAAAGCTGCCCCATGCTCTAGTGGAGGTGCAGGGTGGAGGTGTTGGGGAGTTCAGTGGACAGCAGATCCCACTGCTAGGCAGCTTTCTATAGGCTGGGATCTACAGGAGAGTCCTAAGTCTAAACTTTGAGGCTTATCCATGTTGAGGGTAGGCTGGCTGGTTCCTTTTCTCCATAAATGGGCCACTCATTCTAGCGGTGTATCCCTGGGCTTAGCTGAAAATTTAATTTGGTGGTTAGTTAATTCCAAGGAAATAGAAACTCTACACTATCATCTAAGGGTGAGTTTCCAGTATTTGCTCAAATTTTGACATGTAAGCTATCACTTCTGCATCCTTTTCTTCTCCCTGGTCTTCTGAATCATCATCACGAGGATGACTGAGAGAACACGATCAAAACAGATGCCTCCTGACCATTCATCATTCTCAGAATACATAACAGTCATTCCCACTGATGAGGTCTATTTGACCAGATTCTCATACGTGATCCCTGTGTGTATGGACATCGGCTGTGATTTGAGCCTGTAGTTTTAAGAACCTGTTCTGATTTTCTAGCTGTGTATGTCACATTTCATTCATCATGTTATCTTTTATAACAGTGTCTTCTGTTTTTTTCTAGCATGTTAATTTTTCATAATCTTCCCCCTTCCAGTTTCTCCACTACTGCTTGCAATTGTTAAAAGCCAGGACAAGCCTGTTTTTTCCCTTTTCTTACTGCCAATTGTTAGAGCATTTTCATTTCTTGAATGCTTCCTAAATATCCATGAGACCACTACAATATTCTTCTATTCTAAATCCCATTTAGAATTTTGTAATCCCTCATTGTCAAATTTGTTGGCTAGATTTTTCTAGTCTTTGTTAATGGTATACTCTCTTTTATACTGTTCTTCCTTAATCACAACACAAATAAACAGTATTAAGCTTTTAAATTGTTAGTACAATAACTAGTTATTGCCAGTACAATAATGTAATTAACATTGACCCTCAGGAATATCCTGCCCATGATGCTAATTAATGTTGCAGTTCAACACTCTCTGACCAGATTCTTTAAGATATTCTACACATGGAGGATTTAATGCTCAATACCAGACTTACTTGAAGTTTGAGATCACACAGGATTTTGATTAAACAAAGAGATACAGAAATAAGCATAAATTGTAATACAGGTACAAATTGCTCTTAGCAGAGTATAGCAATTGCAATATTCAGCTGAATCACACCACAGCTGTGATTCTTATTACAGGACTGTATAGGGGAGTTGGACCCGATGATCTTTCGAGGTCCCTTCCAACCCCTACAGTTCTGTGATTCTGTGATTCTGTGATAGTGTTTAACTACACAGGCTGATTCTCTCAACTAGTATAATAGGCTTACTGACTTAACTGAGTTATCCAGATGGTTCTCTCAACAGATAAAGCCATTTACTTGAAAAAAAAAAAAAAAAAAAAAAAGGTTCATGAGCACATTGCCCTTGCAATGAGTCTCTAAGGCTTCTTCCATTCATTAATCAGTAGCAAGCAGTGCTGTCACTTATTTTACATGAGATACAAAGCTAAGGTTGATATTTGTCTATATAGTTCTCCTTTATGAGAGGCTTGGCACTGAAAGGGAAAGTGAAAGGGAGAAAATAAAGGAAGAGAGAAGATGGAAGGGGAAGAAAATGGTAAACGGCAAGGAGAAGGGAGGGCCTCTTGAGATGGAGTAACCATGTGGACATAACCATGATGGGGTGGCCAAGTGGGTGCCAACTCTATTCCTGGTTGTTGTCAGCCATTTCTCCATATTTCCTCTCCAACCTGATTCCCAATGACCCCCAGTTTTATCTTGTTTTCCCCATGAGGCAGTCTGAAGTATACACTTCAATTATGAAAGCTGCATGTTCTGTCCAAGAGCCTGGACTCTGATTTTTGAGATTGTGTCACTGTAAATATATCTGGCTAATGTCCGTGCAGCACAGAAGATAAAGACAAGAAATAGGAGAATTGCTAATTTACATGCTCTGATACACCAGCCCTAACTGACAGTGTGTAGTGGAGAAGGTAAGACCCAGAGAGTATGGAAGGACTATTTGTGTTGTGTAGGATCCATGGTTGTGTTTACGAGGGAGAAAGCAAAGACACTGTTCTGTCTGTGCTGATCTCTGGACATCTATATCTGTAAAGGACAAGCATATCTACTGGGAATTTGCACGGAACATCACCACTGACAATTTGAGAATAGGAAACAGCAATAGCACCATAACTAGATGACTGAGACTTCTAAACTTCTCTGTTTATGGAGCTGACTGTCAATGAATTTCAAAGTTATTTTTATTCAGAGCTTCCCTCTAAGTTTTCTGACTGGACCTGTGCACATGAACCCTTCAGGCTCTCTAAGGGGTTGGAAAACCCTACTTGAGGTCCCTATTTCACATTTACCACCTTATAATTCTTATTGGATTTGGATATTTTCCTTTTCCACAAGACATATATCATGGTTATCCCACTGAATAAAGGTATCCTAACTTTTCTTCTGGTGGTAGTCATTCAGTGGGAGGGGACCTGCAGTCTTATGTACATAATCACAGAATCACAGAATCACAGAATTTCTAGGTTGGAAGAGACCTCAAGATCATCGAGTCCAACCTCTGACCTAACGCTAACAGTCCCCACTAAACCATATCCCTAAGCTCTACATCTAAACGTCTTTTAAAGACTTCCAGGGATGGTGACTCCACCACTTCCCTGGGCAGCCCGTTCCAATGTCTAACAACCCTTTCGGTAAAGAAGTTCTTCCTAACATCCAACCTAAAACTCCCCTGGTGCAACTTAAGCCCATTCCCCCTCGTCCTGTCACCAGGCACTTGGGAGAACAGGCCAACCCCCACCTCGCTACAGCCTCCTTTAAGGTATCTGTAGAGAGCAATAAGGTCGCCCCTGAGCCTCCTTTTCTCCAGGCTGAACAAGCCCAGCTCCCTCAGCCGCTCCTCGTAGGATTTGTTCTCCAGACCCCTCACCAGCTTCGTCGCCCTTCTCTGCACCCACTCAAGCACCTCGATGTCCTTCTTGTAGTGAGGGGCCCAAAACTGAACACAATACTCGAGGTGCGGCCTCACCAGAGCTGAGTACAGGGGGACAATCACCTCCCTAGCCCTGCTGGCCACACTGTTTCTTATGCAAGCCAGGATGCTATTGGCCTTCTTGGCCACCTGAGCACACTGCTGGCTCATATTCAGCCCACTATCCACCATCACTCCCAGGTCCTTCTCTGCCTGGCAGCTCTCCAACCATTCCTCTCCCAGCCTGTAGCTCTGCTTGGGGTTATTGCACCCCAGGTGCAGGACCTGTCACTTGGCCTTGTTAAACTTCATGCAGTTGACCTCCGCCCATCGGTGCAGCCTATCCAGATCCTCCTGCAGAGCCTTCCTACCCTCGAGCAGATCGACACACGCGCATAGCTTGGTGTCATCTGCAAACTTACTGAGGGTGCACTCGATGCCCTCGTCCAGATCATCGATGAAGATATTAAAGAGGACCGGCCCCAGCACTGAGCCCTGGGGGATGCCACTAGTGACTGGCCTCCAACTGGACTTGCCTCCATTTACCATGACTCTTTGGGCCCGGCTATCCAGCCAGTTTCTAACCCAACGAAGCGTGCGCCAGTCCAAGCGAAGAGCAGCCAGTTTCTTGAGGAGAATGCTTTGGGAGATGGTGTCAAAAACCTTGCTGAAGTCAAGGTAGACCACATCCACAGCCTTTCCCTCGTCCACCCAGTGCGTCACTTTGTCATAGAAGGAGATCAGGTTTGTCCATCAGGATATGCCTTTCATAAACCCATGCTGACTGGGCCTGATCGCCTGCTTGCCCTGCAAGTGCTGCGTGATGACTCTCAGGAGGATCTGCTCCATGAGCTTCCCTGGCACTGAGGTCAAACTGACAGGCCTGTAGTTTCCCGGGTCTGCCCTCCAGCCCTTCTTGTAGATGGGCGTCACGTTTGCTAGCCGCCAGTCAATTGGGACCTCCCCCGATAGCCAGGACTGCTGATAAATGATGGATAGTGGCTTGGCCAGCTCCTCTGCCAGTTCTCTCAGTACCCTTGGGTGGATCCCATCCGGCCCCATCGACTTGTGCACATCCAAGTGCCGTAGCAGGTCACCAACCAGTTCTTTGTGGATAGTGAGGGCCACATCCTGCTCCCCATCCCCTTCCACCAGCTCAAGGTACTGAGTATCCAGAGAACAACCAGTATTGCCGCTAAAGACTGAGGCAAAGAAGGCATTGAGCACCTCCACCTTTTCCTCATCTCTTGTAACTAAGTTTCCCCCCGCATCCAGTAAAGGATGGAGATTCTCCTTAGTCCTCCTTTTTGTGTTGATGTATTTATAGAAACGTTTTTTGTTATCTTTAATGGCAGTAGCCAGACTGAGCTCCAGATGAGCTTTGGCCTTCCTAATTTTGTCCCTGCACAGCCTCGCTACATCCTTATAGTCCTCCCTAGTGGCCTGCCCACTTTTCCAAAGATTATAAACCCTCTTTTTTCTCCTAAGATCAAGCCACAATTCTCTGTTGAGCCAGGCTGGTCTTCTTCCCTGCCAGCTTGTCTTTGGGCACGTGATGCTAGCAGAGGCCTGCGTAATAGTCTATACAACAAGCTGTGTTCACATTTCCATCACCATCTTCCTCATGGAAAAAGGAACAAGTCATCACAATCTCAGTCTAATGTAACCAAAAGGCATCCCTTACCATGTTCTCACTTTGTTGACAAAAATAATAGATATTTCTTGTTGTATAAGGATCTTCCTTTGGTTTGCTCTTTGCCATGCCAATAGTTGCTTTGTCTCTTCTAGCATCATGTTGTCCACCTCATAATGGAAGACGGCCTACAGAATGTTGATTATTATCATGCTAACAAAGTGGGGAAAATAATTTTTGCAGCCCTCAGATCCATATTTTTAGAGGAGCCTGCTTAGTTTCGTAGGCAAAAATAAACCATCAAACAAACAAGCAAACAAAAAAACTAAAGAGTCTGTGAAATGCATACTCAGGCTGAAGACTTCTATACACATGACTCTACCACAGAGAGTGAGCAGTTGCAAGTCTTTTTTTTTTTTTTTTTTTTTTTTTTTTTTTCCCAATGGCCCCTTCTAACAGCAGTGGCCCTCACAGCCTTACACATTATGCTCCTTAAATATCTGAGAAACTCTTGTCTCCATAAAGAGCTGAATACAGTCCATAAGGTAATAGTCTCTAAATTCTTTCTTCCTCAGGTTTCCTTTATATCCTCTCATCCCCCAGTGCTCCTATTGCTAACTTCTGAAAAAATAAAAAAATAAAATAAAAAAATGCCCCAGTTTCCTGCATACATTCCCTATTATATAAATGTAGCCTTGCCCTGATTGATATATATATATATATATTATCTTGGGCATGAGACACTAATTTAGTTTTACATTCAGGATATCTCTATGACCTTAACTGCATACTGCATTAAAAGCCTTTACATTTGTGAGGCTTTTCCACATAGACTTTACCCCTCTCACACAAAATTATAAGCAGACAATCCACTCAGTTTTTAACAGCAAAGGTTTTTTTGCTTGTCTAAATGTTTCCCAGGCCTACATTGCATTTAGGGCATCTTAAACTTTCAGGCATTAATTGTAAAACCATAAGACAGGTAGAGCTGGAGTTAATATTTACAGCTATGTATCTGTTCATGCAGTGTCTGCCAAAGGTTTCTTGACCCAGAAAACTTTCTTATACCTTTAACAGTACAGTAACTTTCATGACATGAATGGAGGAAACAGTCTTGGGATACTGAAATTATCATTTGACTTAAAATCCTGTGCCCTAGAAAGGACAGTCATTGGCCCATTGCCTTAATAAATAAATAAATAAATAAAGCATTTAATGGACACTGTGGCACAATGAAAGAGTGTAGCCTTTTGTTAGCCTTTTGTTGGAAAGCTGCCTGGCAGAGAAGGACCTGGGAGTATTGGTTGATAGTGGGCTGAATATGAGCCAGCAGTGTGCTCAGGTGGCCAAGAAGGCCAACAGTATCCTGGTTTGTATAAGAAGCAGTGCGGCCAGCAGGGCTAGGGAGGTGATTGTCCCCCTGTACTCGGCTCTGGTGAGGCCGCACCTTGAGTACTGTGTTCAGTTTTGGGCCCCTCGCTACAAGAAGGACATGGAGGTGCTTGAGCGGGTGCAGAGAAGGGCGACAAAGCTGGTGAGGGGCCTGGAGAACAAGTCCTACGAGGAGCGGCTGAGGGAGCTGGGCTTGTTCAGCCTGGAGAAGAGGAGGCTCAGGGGCGACCTTATCGCTCTCTATAGGTACCTCAAGGGAGGCTGTAGCGAGGTGGGGGTTGGCCTGTTCTCCCAAGTGCCTGGTGACAGGATGAGGGGGAATCTGCTAAAGTTGTGACAAGGGAAGTTTAGATTGGATATTAGGAAAAAAATTCTTTACCAAAAGGGTTATTATGCATTGGAACGGGCTGCCCAGGGAAGTGATTGAGTCACCATTCCTGGAGGTCTTTAAAAAATGTTTAGATGTAGAGCTCAGTGATATGGCTTAGTGGAGGACTGGTTAGTGTTAGGTCAGAGGTTGGACTTTGTGATCTTGGAGGTCTCTTCTAACCTATACAGTTTTGTGATTCTGTTAGAAAGATGCTTGCAGTTCTGGAAATTTGCTTGGTATAAACAGAGCTTGTTGGGTGCCTTAGTTGTTAACTGTTATTTTTTCCTTCCCTGGCTTGTGAAACAAGTCAATACTTACCAATACAAGTAGTGCCATGCCCATGTTACTCCAAATTTAATTTCCTCCTACTCTGGCTTACCATCATTGTATGAGCTGAGGACCCTTTTGCTTGGTTTTTGCTTCACTGAACATGTCATTCTTGTCACTCTTAACCTGGCCAACTTGCAATCCTCAGTGTGTCCCAGCTTTTAGCAAGTGCCATTCATCAGTTTTCCCCTGTCCTCTGCAGTTCATTTCCACCCCACACATGCTAGGACTGGTTCAGCATCTTGTAGACAAAAGAATCTGAGACTGGCCTCCCTTCCTCCCACCCTTGTTCTTTCTCTTGGCTGATTTTCCACTGTGATCATATCACCAAATTATCAGCACTGTAGTCTAAATCACTGAGAAGTATCTGATCCCTTCTTTAATTTTATTGACTATGAACATTTTGTAATGAGCATCTGCTCCTAAACTTATCAGACACCTTTCTTAGATACCAAGACATGGTGTCCTTTTCTTAGCATTATGGTTTCTTTACTTTTATTTATTTTTTTTTTTCTCCTTTTCTTAGCATGGACATAGTTTTTTTTATTTTTAAGCCAGTCCCCATACAGAGTGTTCCAAACAACATCTGAGGGGTTCACAACAGTGGGTCTGCCTCCCACAGTTCAAGGAAAGCTGTGGTTATAGCTCTTTTTAAACTCCAGTAGTACCTTGACATACCAAAAAGATTTTGTGTGCTTTAAAACATCTCCACACCTCTGATTGTAAGGTACTAGTAAAACAGTACATAATAGAGATATTTTTTCATTATTAGCAGTGAAGGGTGAAAATTATCTTGCTTAAACTGTTTGTGTGAAGGCCATTTTAGAAATGCTTTTAGCCCTAGTCTTCCTGTAGTTCCTGTGGTCTGCACCCCCTGCTAAAACTGCTTATAATGGCCACAGATATTGCAGAACTCAATGTACATGTTAGATATGTTTAGCATTGTGAAGTTGGGTTTACTGACATCGTTTTGTTTGGAAAACTGTTGTTTATGTGCAAAATCTTCCTGCCATTGAAGATCTACTTCCTATATGTCATTGTGTTCCTCTGAAGGTCCTCTCTTGCATATTTCTGTAAGGTATAAGCAGCACCTGTTTCCAAGCTTTGTTGCCCTCACTGCTTTCTATTCACATCAACTGTTCATCTTGTAGCTGCTTCAATAAGTGAATTTTGAGTATTGAAGCTTCCCACTACTCCAGGAAAAACAGTCAATCGCTTTCAACAGGCAATCCAGAGTAGACAGGACTATTAACACCCTGCCTTTTCAGACAATCAATCTACCTGGTGGTCAAAGAGTCTTTATTAAGGTATCAGGCAGGTGTGAGGGCAGATACTGCCTGGCATCTTTAGGTTCCTTTTTTTTTTTTTTTTTTTTTTTCCCTTTTGAACACTTCTACTCTTTCTTTGAATGTTGCTGCCCCAAAAATATCTCACAAAAAGAGAGGCTGTATCTTCCATCTTGTCACCAGCCAAGCCTGGGTTTTGAACACAGTAGATGAAAGGCTAAAGAGTCATGAGTGTGGGAAAAGCAAAGCTCTCCATCAGCTGAGTCAAAGGCAGACCCCCGCCTACAAAGCTCCCATCCCAGGACGGTAGTTCAGCAAGGCTTATCTTATTTGTACTCTTATTTTTCTTTCTGTTTCTAGCCTCCCATTGTGTGCACATCTCAAGATCAGCTTCTGGTCCCTCTTGCAGAGCAGGCAACTTTAATAGGACAATTGTGGATGCAAGCTGTTATGATAAAAGCACATAAAAAACTCAGAGGCAGGGAAGGGGAAACCAGGCAGGAGGGGAAACATGAGGAAGTGGATGGTCCCAGTCAGGGATCTTACATATAACCAGTACATCACTGGGGTGATTTCTTTGATCATTTGGGGCCCTGTCAAGGTGTTATCATGGTGGCTTGTCTCCTGGGCCCTGGACACTTATTCCCACTTCTCACACTTGTAGTTGTCTGTTTGATGTCCTCAGGGGAGGGACATGGGACCCTGAGCTGCCAGTCAGGCCTTGGAGGTTCTCAACACCCATTACACCCAGGGTTACTGTGACTGTGAAGGAGGATGCAAACAGTTCTCTGGGTGGAAACTGAAGCAACCAAATGTGAGGAGGAAGGTGGCATTGCCTTTCCTAGTCACTGAGAAGCCAGGACAGTGAAGAGAAAGCCAACTCCTGCTGGGCATTTATAAGGAATATATGAAGTAGTTGCTATCATCTGCCCAGAGCTGCAGCCTCCATATCAGAAGAATCCCTGTTTTCTCTAGCATGCTAGATGGAAACCATCCAAAGGATGAGATGATTTGAAGCTACTTAAAATACTACTCTTTAATATTCTGGATCTGCAAGCACAAATATTGCTACATGTATATGCTGTACAAACACAGAAACAGTGTGCAAATAGGCAGTGAGGTTTGACTGTCTTTGTCCACAAAAGAAATGCTGCTTTGTGCTGCACAAACACTCTTTCTGTAGCTGGATAAGAGCTAGGGAAGCATAACAAACAACAAAACAGACATGGGGATACAGGTAAAGAGGGATACCACATGCTCTGCAATAAGGGCACAGAGATGTCTGCTTTCAGAAGCAGGTAGTTAAATGAAGAAAACAGGGGTCCAGAAAGGCTAGCACTAATTCTTCTGTATTAATCATTTAAAGGGAAATGTACAGAACATATGTGTGTATAAACTGGGCTTCTCCCCCATCCCCACCCTCTACTTCCTTTTATACAGAGTGCATCATTTTCTACACTGATACAGACTCAAGGAGACAATTTTGAGAGAGGGTGCAGCTAACAGTAACCTTATAGCCAACTGGGAAAGGACTGCCTTCACACCAGGACTGCCTTCACTCCATTCCTTGTGCAGATGTGGAAGTGTGTTCCACCTGAGGCTTACATGCAGACATCCCAGAGCCAATGCTCACACACTGTGGAGGTGGAGCACGGCTGGGAGAAATGTGCCCTGGCTGAAAAATCACAGCATTCAATTTGCCTTTCCTCTGGGTTTCACATCAGCTACTCTCATTAGTGTGCTTAATTAGCATCTCAGATAAAGAAATGGAAACCTTGGTAATATCACATATTTTTACTGTTTACAGTAATCTGTTCACTGATGGTGACAGGCTCATTGCTATTGTATTATGCAGGCAAAAGGATAGCATCTTCCAGGGCCTAGTGTAATAAGAAGGTTAATGATGTGACCAGCATAATTTGCAGGAGTATGCATGATTCTTAAATGGTAAAACCACCAGTGAATTTTCAGGTCATCCCGGAAAACTAGCTACGAGACTCTCACGTATGTTCAAGACATGATACAGATAATAAGGGAGTATTGGTCTGGATTTAAAATGTCACTATTACATTTTTCTTTTCTACAGGTTCTCCTATCTAAATTTATTTAATCTCAGCATCAGCTACACTGCTGGTTGAATGAACAAAAAGAACCTAATGATATTAATATATTCAATAGTCACTAGGATAGGAGCTAAATTAACCCCAGTGTCATTCCGTCCATGCAATTTATTGAACTCCAAAAACTTGTACTTTTGCCTGTTTCTCTTACTGCATGACCAGACCTAACAGCACTGTGTGAGAGCCTGAGCTGGAAAACTACAATTTCCAAATGAAGGATTTGCACGTTTCGGTTTTGTCAATGTCATTGAAATGGGAACATCCAAAACCCTCAATCTTGACAAGTATGTTTCCTTCAGGTAATTTTTTTTTACAGAACTGCAAGTCCTTAAAATTAAAATTTAAAAATATGGTATCTGCATTATAACACTTCAGAAAATTACTTTCATTACTGACATATCTAAAGCAGAGAAAAAAAATACAAATTTTGTCTCTATTTACCATTGTCATTAATGACAAGTTGTCCTGAGACTGATAAAAAATAAAAAATAAAAAAAACAAAAAAAAAAAAAAAAAAACAAAAAAAAAGAGAGAGAGAGAGTTCCCTGTAAGTTCTTCTCTGTCTTCTCCACAAGTTGTCTGTTCTTTGTCTGTTCTCAATATCACTTCTGAAAGCCCATCACTGGAAAAAAAAAAAAAAAAAAAAAAAAAGTCTTCAGTCTGGCAAACATGACTTGTCAGATAAAATTAAAAAGAAAAAAATAGCATTGATTTTAATTCATCTTTTATTAATCCTTCTCCAAACTAGGTGTCATCCCTTAAAGTAAAAGGGCAATTTATATTTATTAGATTTGAGTTATATTTATGATATGCTCATGTAGGGTTATTCTCATTTGATACCTGAAAGTGTATTGAAATCTTTGGAGACTGGCACAAAGCAACAATTTATCCTGACAGAAGTGACCTTTTCAATACAATAAGGATAACACTTTTCATTTGAATGTTCCACAGCACAGATCTGTTATTGTAGTTTGCAGAGTCTGTTTATTAACTGAAAGCTTTCCTGATGGGCCAGGATGTATGAGATTTTAGAAGTATAGTCCAAAAAATGAATATATTTTAGCAAAACCACCTTTTGAATGTTGAATTTGGAAAGTTTAATTTGAAATCATCCCACATGAATATGAGGGGTATGCAATTACAGAATATAATTCCAGCTTCAAAAAATATAATCTACCTAGTAGTTAAACAGTCTCCTAATATTGATCTTTTATTGTGTTATATTTGGAGCACAACAGTGAGAAGACTACAAATTATTTCTTTTTTTTAACATTTCAACCTCTGCAATAGTTCTCTTAGAAGAGATTTACAAAGCTATGAATGCAAATTAGTGCCTGAATTCTGTGATTCCTCTTGTTTTTTTTTCCAGCTCCAGAATCAATAAATTCAAGATAATAAAAATATATAATCAAATAATAAAATTATCTATTTTTTTATTATCAACTAATAAAAATATCTAATCAGAGTGGCAGTCCTAGAAATTTCCAGAAATCAAAGAGACAATGGGTACTTGTAAAATATCTTCCATTTTGATCTGGCACCCATTAATCCCTCCTCATGAGACATGGTCCTGGAAAGTAGAGGGATCCAGGAGAGCCAGTTGATACTGAAGGATCAATTCCTCCAAGCTCAAGAGTGGTCCACGTTGATGAACGAATGGGGCAAGGACAGCAGGAGGCCTGAATGTTCCTGGACTGAACTCATGGACTTAAACCTCATGAAACTAAGCAAAGGGAAACACAGAGTCCTGCACCTGCAGAAATAGCCCCTGGCAGCACTATGTGCTAGGAAGCAACTTTTCTTGCAGAAAACCCATGTGGCTGCCGGTGGGCAACAATCTGAATATGGTCCAACAATGTGCACTGGCAGCAAACATGGCCAACAGCTGTCTGGGCTACATGAGAAAGAACATTGCCAGTAGGTAAAGGAAAGTGATCATTGCCTTTTACTCAGCCCTTGTGAGACACATCTGGAGTGCAGGGTCCAGTCCTGGGCTTCCCATCACAAGAGATGTGGACTTAATGGACTGAATCTAGTGAAGAGACACACTTCTACAGGGTATCTGGTGACAGGATGAGAGAAAATTGACACAAACTGAAATAAAGGAAATTCCATTTAAGCATAGAAAAAACTCTTTTTACTATAAGGGTGATCAAGAGGTGGAGCAGGTTGCTCAGAGAGGTTGTGGACTATCCATCCCTGAAGGTATTCAAACACCTAATGGACTTGTTCCTGGACAGCCTCTTCTAGGTTGACCCTGCTTTGACCAGAGGGTTGGACTAGACCTCCAGAGGTGCTTGTCAACTATGACCATTCTATGACTCTGCAAAGGCTGAAGATAAGCTTGTTTTTGGTAGAGGTGTTTTCCAGAAGTGTGGTACTGTGCTGCTGCTGTCATTCATGGGGTAGGGACATCCTAAGTCATGCAAAAAGAGAGAAATGGAAGCCAATGTGTTGCAAACTATGAAATCTACATCTTTCTTGCAACTCTGATAAGCACTTAACTACCATCAGTCATAAACATCCTGAAATCTGAGGCCTTGGAGGTGACAAAATTGTACCATGTTGCCTCCTCATCACACTGCTACAGAGTCGTGAGGAGGCTGAGAAAAATATCACTACTTTAGAAGGCTTAGATCTCTTAAGAGAGAACCCATGTCTGTTAATATGTATCCTTCTAAACAATGAAGACATTTTGCTCCTAGCTAAAAGGAGAGAATAGGGGAAAAATATCACAAACAAACAAAAAAACCAAACAAACAAACACTTTCGTATTTCTCACAGCATATCTGTGTTTGAGGCAAAGAGGTCTTTATAACAGTTTCTTATCACAGTGTAAATGTTTTTTTCTTTAAAGTGTTAGCTTTAGCAAGGTACCTTATGGTACCTTGTTTTTTGTTGACAAATGTGATGTGTTTTTTTCTCTCCTCTGTCAAAGCTGTTTTACATACAATAGTCAAGAAACACAAACTTTAGAGTAAATATTTTTTCTAATCCTTTAATTTATAAATACAAAACCACAGGGTGTTTTTGTTGCTTGAGAATTCAAATCTGGGAATGAGTACTGAGAACCCTCCTTTTTGTTGCAGGCATACACCTGCAGAGGGAGAGATAAACACAACACAAACCAGTTGGAACTTTATATTTTATTAGTCCTGCCTTTATTTGCAAGCAGAAATAAACAGGTAGATAGTGCAGAACACAAAGAACATTTTATATTCCCAAATCAGCCTGTTCCGTTGTCCTATCTGATGTCTCTGATTGATAGCAAGCTGCTATCACAGTTATGACAGATGAAGGTAGGCTGTGATAAATCCAGTATCGGCTCTTTTCCATGTATTTAATTGCTTGGACAAGACAGCCTTTGAAAATAAAAAACAAACAGAGCTGGATAAAGTTAAAACTTGGCAGTAATGTCTGGGTAGCACTTCTATTTATGTTTTGGTTTGGTTTGGCTTTGTTAGTGGTAGTTTGTGTTTGTTCATTTGTTCATTTATTTATTTATTAATTGCCTGGGATGACAAATCAAAATACAAATCTAAGTTTGAAGTGTTTGTGCCTTCTTCCTTTCATGTTGCTCCTCTTCACAGTGCTTGGTGAGGGCTGGTGCAATGCAGCTGAGGACCATGCAGGTCCCTCCCATGAAACCTGGTGTGTGTCACCTCTCTGCTCTTCACCAACATAGCGAACAGGCTAGTGTCATCTGCAGCCACTGAAACTAGTAGCTAAACTGTAAACATCCTCCAGAACACTGCACCACAGTCATGAATAAAGCAAAACTAGATGACATGCCATTCCCGAATCCCCATTTGCACCACATTGCTGATCTCTTTCAAGTTAAGTGCATCTGATTTGGTCTTTGTATTTGACCAAACACCCTCAAAGACGTTAAATAGCACTGGTCCCAGTACTTGCCCCTGAGGAACACCACATGTTAGTGATCTCCACCTGGATATTAAGCCATTGATCATAGCTCTCAGTTGCTCTTCCCCTGTCCACTGATGCTGTAAACCCATAGTAGGAAGTCAACAGATTTGTCAGGCATAAATTACCCTTAGCGAAGACATGTTGGCTGTCAGCAATCACCTTCTTATTTTCCATGTGCTTTAAGTATAATTTCCAGGAGGATCTGTCTGGGTTCGAATCATCAGCAGTGTTGTCATGTTTTAGACTGGCATTGCGATATGCTGCTTTGATACTCCAAGATCCAAGCTTTGAGTAGCAACTTTTATCACAATTAATAAAATGTGTGTTAAATCTATAGCTTTTATTTTGTTTTCTTTCCCTTACTTGAGAACAAGAGAATGAAGTTGTTATGGTTTTGTGTTATTGTATGCAAATGCCTGTGGCTGAGGAAATTATTAATCCATGTTTAGATACAATATATCTAAGCATCTCAAAGCATAATAATTATAGCAGTGGTAGCAAAGCTATTTGTTCTTTAGGAAATTACCTTAATATGTTCACAGTAAGGTTTTGTTCTATAACAAGTCTTCTCTTTGCAGAAAGTAAATAATCAAATTCTCCTTATGTCGTTTCTCTTCATCTGATGGGAGGAAGTAGGTACTTCTTCCTGTGTGCCTTTGGGCACATCAGTGGCAGGGACCAGCTGAAGATCCCAAGAAAACTAGTTCATCAGACTGCAAGGACAAATCTTTTACACTGTAAAGCAAACTGACATTGAAGACAGCAACATCACTTGGATTGCCTATCCTTCCCAGTTACATAGGTTATACTACTGAGAAGTCATTAAGCATTTCATGCAGATACTTGCTTTTCTGGAGCCCAGTTCTCACTTTTTTCCATTTTTAAAAATGGGGGTTATATTTCCTCTCTACTAGTCAGTGGACTGCCATGACTTCTCAAATATGATGGGCAGTGGCTTAACAACTACATCGGCCAGTTCCCTCTAGGCTCATGGATGTATCTCACTAGGTCTCATGGACTTGTACACTTTCACTTTCCTAAGATGATCTTCTCCTACAAATGCAATCATTTGCATTTCCCAGGTGTGACAGAGCTGAACTAAGAACACCAACTATCAACAGAAGCCTTGAAGGGAAAAACTGAGACTTTGCTATTATTCAGGTTATTTTACAACCCCATGTCTCCCCAGACCATAGGCAGTAAGTAATTGGTGCCTAAACAACATAATGCATGCACAAGACATGATGAGTAGGAGTAGGCACACACTTATAAACTCCCCAGTGAATTTTGACAAAGTCACTGCTGGAAAGGAGTAGCTTGTTTTTTTTGACTTGTTAGCTTGCAGAGGTTGAAGCTGCCTATTTTCAAATGTTGCAGAAAGCCTGCTGAGCACTCAGAATTTGGATCCACTTCCTTAACCACAGTGCTTGTCCTTTTGCTTGACACTTCAGTACAATTCCTGTAACACAGACTTTGCTCTCTTTATAAAACTGCTGTCTTTTAGAATAAGAAAAACAAATAAAAGAACAAGAGCACATAAAATGTTTGCAATAATCAATAGCACAGAGGAAATTTTGCTTATTGTAACTATTTTGGGCTGTATTCACAAGAGAAGATTAAGCCCATAATTAAGTTGTTAGCCTGATGCTCAAGATACTCCCATTTTCTCATTTCCAACAAAATACTTTATATTTTACATCATCTTTCTTGTTCTTCTATTAGTAAAATTATAATAGGTCAGTGTCAAAGGACAGTCTTATAAAGATCTGTAAATTTTAGATAATTAGATACTAAAGATACAACAATGATGAGAATTACATATCTGAGATATATGGATATTATGTGGTCTAATCATGCTAGCACACACATTTTAGTAGATTAATTTATACTTCATCTAATAATTATAAGGAGGACACCACCACCAATATACACAAACACATTATGTAATATAGACATATCTGGTGTGCATATACAAAGGAAAGAAAACAAAATATTATAAAAATTCTACTATTAGCACTAAAAAGTATAACGTGGGAATTAATAAGAGGGAAATCTTGGGGAGAAAAAGAAGAAAGGAAGGAAGGAAGGAAGGAAGGAAGGAAGGAAGGAAGGAAGGAAGGAAGGCAGGGAGGGAAGGAAGACTGTCCAGTTTTCTAATTATGCATGTTTTACCGTTTAATCAAGAGACTCTCACACTAGAAAAAGATAGTAATTAGCCATAGTGAAAAGAGCTTATTTAAAAGTATAGAAATACTCAAAAAGTATGGCATATTAGCCTAAGGTCAACTAAATCATTGGAAGCTATTTTTAGCACATAAAGAAATAATTTGGTATAGGAAAACTGTATTGCCTAATTTTACCCTTCCATTTTTCTAGCAGACATATAAACTCTCATAATACACTGACAAATAAGACGCATTAATCAGCAGGTACGTGTGCATGACACATGAGATGTATTTACTGTACCTTGCTCTGTTTGTTCAATGGCTTCATAAAGAACTCTAAACTCTATGAATGATAATTATGTGGATGGGAAATAATATGTCAATACATGCAAAATATCATGCTGAAAAACAAACTTGACTCAAGAGTAATATCTTTAAAAACCTCTTCCTCTTCTCCCTATGCCTTTGCAGGGCAAATCATTGTTACCAGCCACATTTCCACCTGTGATTTGTTGTATTGCCTCAGACCTTGTCCAGCTAGAAAGGTTCTTCAGTCAACTCTCAGACATAGCCATCTGCTCTTTGAACATCGGTGGCCTTCTCTTCACCACTCAAGAGGTGCTGACATTTTCACTTCTCTTCCTCTAATTTTGCCCTTCTTATCATGCTTAACCAAAGGACCATCCCTTCTTGTTGCACATGGTCAGTCTGACCTTCTCTTCCTAAGGAAACAAAGCATAAACTGAGACCAGAGAGGAAAACAGATCCTATTTGTCACATAGTATATTAATATATTAGTAGTTTATTAGTAGCATAGTATATTAGTAGCTGAACACAAAACTGGCCTTGTGATCACACTTCACTCCGAGCTGACTTACCATGGCAGGTATTAGGCAGGATGGAGGAGAACATATGGTGATATCATTATGGATGTGAACATGAATCACAGATTAAAAAGTGAACTAAGTGCCTTACACTTTTTATGAGATGCAAGAAGGAAAGGGAATGAAAACAATGGCTTCATGAAATGAACTTATGAACTCATTGGTGTGCAGAAAACATTTTACTTACCATGTTTCAGGACTAGTACGTGCTGAAACACATAACAGCTTCATCAAATATTGGAAGCTGATGATCAGACTTACTGAATTCATTGGGCCCAGGATTTCACAATTGCCACTTCCCAAAAGAATGAAATATAAAATAAATAAAATAAATATACTGTTTCTTGCTAATGAATAAATGAAATGGGATGAAAACCTGAAGGGAAGGGAAGGGAAGGGAAGGGAAGGGAAGGGAAGGGAAGGCAAGGCAAGGCAAGGCAAGGCAAGGCAAGGCAAGGCAAGGCAAGGCAAGGCAAGGCAAGGCAAGGCAAGGAAAGGCAAGGAAAGGAAAGGAAAGGAAAGGAAAGGAAAGGAAAGGAAAGGAAAGGAAAGGAAAGGAAAGGAAAGGAAAGGAAAGGAAAGGGGAAAGGGGAAAGGAGAAAGGAGAAAGGAGAAAGTATAAAAAAAAAAAAAAGAAAAAAAAGAAAAAAAAAGAAAAAAAAGGAAAAAAAAAGTTTTAGAGAGGAACATAAGGTGTTAAGATGCAACAAAACAAAAAACAAACAAACAAACAAACAAAAAACATACTTTGTTAGCATGTAAATTACATTAACAGATAGGGATCTCATTCACATTTGTTGTACATGCATTTCAACACTGCTTCCTTTGTTTGAGCATTTCAGACACAGGTTCAAGCTGTCCAGGGCACTCAGTGACTGATGCTACCCTCTCAGGTGTAGTTCAACAGTTGCCTCTTGCTACTGAAAGCCCCAAGAGTGCCAGAGTGTGAGTACTAGATACTCGGGGGTACTAGTTGTTTTCAGTCATCTCTGCCTCCTGTTTTGTATATATGGCTAGACCTGGTGATTGACACATATGTCCCACACTGTATAGAAATGATAAGAAGGCAGAGGAGATGTCGTGCCTTCAGACTGATGTGCCACATTGTAGATAAATGCAAGGTAGAACTACCAGCATCTTGAAATAAATTCATGGGATTAAAAAAAGGAATAGATAGGATGAGACAACATTTCTGTCAAGAAAGTTCACAGAAAATGCACAGGCTTTTCCATATAAATAAACACTGGAGGCTTCAGGAATTATGAGCAAGAAGAAGCTTTATCAGCACAGTGGACTCTTGCATCCAACATGTGAAAAGTTTGACCAGAGAAAAATCTAGGATGTTCTGGAAGCTGGGCTATCAAGCTGTTATAAATTCTAATATTTCCCTATTAGAAAGGCAAAGCATAACCTCAGCTTGCAGCTGAAACATTTATTTATTTCTGATCTAGAGGGCTCTACACAGCAAGGAGACTAATAATCCTTTCATATTACAATTTTTAAGGTGAATATTCACTTACATGAGTTATTCACTGTCTGTCATGCTTCTGAAATACAGGAGAGTGAGGTGCTCAAGTGTCAGAGACTAATGTCAATAAATACTCTGTGAAGCATCCCAGAACGTAGTACCTTCATCCAAACATACCTAATCTGGTTTGAAAGCCTAAGAAACTTCCATGCGAGACCTAAGATGTTATCAAAATCAATTTTTTTTTCCCCTTTATTCAGCTTTCTGGGATATCTGGAGCTGCAGTATGACCCGGCAAGCAGCCTCCTCTCTGCCGACTGGTGGCACCAGTGTTTTCCCGCTGAGCTTTTCTCTGCACCTTGCCAGTGCCATATGAAGTGAAGAGGGATTCTTCTGCCACTTTGCTGCAGCTCCCCAGATACAGTGGGAGATTCTGCTCAGCCTTCATGGAAGATCTGAACTCCAGAATCAGGCAGTTAATGAGCCCAGCACTTTGCATGTCCATGTATTTATTTTCCTCTTTCATTATCTTATGCATAGACACTATCCAGAAGTCAATCCTAAGCATTTGGGAAGGGAGAAAGGTGAGGACTGGCAGTTTGGGGAAAATAAAATTTATTTTTATTTCTACTTTTAATTGCTCATTTTGCTATATGAGTAGCTGTTTCTTAGGCTGAATGAGGAATTTTTACAGTATTTTTGCATGGTTCTGCATAATATTTCATGTCAAAATCTGAGATGCTGAGGTATAAAATGTCTATGTACATGCACACAATATATATGTTCAAGTCAAGTTTACATTACAGATATAATTCTGCATATCATATTAATTATTATTATGATTAAAATTACTGGACTGACTTAATTAAAAGATTCTTATATTCTATCATATCTTATAAAAGGTAAAAACAACTGGTTTAAAAACAACAACAACAACAATTTCAGCTGTTTAGCAACACCTTTGATTTTTATTATCAATGTATTTCTCTTAGAAGTTTGAGTACAGCATTTTTGATAAACAAGTATCATCATATTCTTTTCAATCAAGGCACCTGAATCATTCTTGAGTTCTGAAAATGCCAGACAATATCTTGTTAAATGCCTTAAT
Organism: Aythya fuligula; assembly: GCF_009819795.1. Lineage (NCBI taxonomy): Eukaryota > Metazoa > Chordata > Aves > Anseriformes > Anatidae > Aythya > Aythya fuligula. Next base: position 73,312,010 of record NC_045593.1, on the reverse strand, counting down.
CTTAACTAAACAGAAGCAAATGTATGCTCCCTGAGCATCTGAAATTATGTTTCTAATCAGTATATACTTCATCTTCCGTAGGCTCATTCCTCTTCAATTATTTTCCGAGCTACTCACAACAAATAAGGTGTTTTCTGCATGGTTTCTCAGTAAGCAGCAACTATCTCCTTAATTTAAAGTTTCTGAGACACAATCAGTTTTCTGAGCTCTCTTGTTGTAAAAAGAGAAAAAAATAAATAAAAAATAAAAACTGATGTAACAAAGCAGGGAAAAAATATAGAAAAGGATTGGCATCTTTCAAGAAGAGCTATTCCATAGACCACAGCACAAACCAGCAGTCTTCATAGTGCTACACGTTACAGAGAAAAAGAGCTGAAAAAAAATCCTGGCAGTCAATACGTATTGGAGGTTGGGTGCAAAATAATTAGTTGTCCTCATGGGCTGCTGCATGGAGAAGTCACTGAAGGCAAATGGCTGTGACCCACTGCTAAAGGCCCTGTTCTGTTCACTGGTTGTGTTTGCACACTACTGTACCTAAAAGAATTGAAAGCAATCACTGCATTCAGACTCATTTCTGAAATGAACATTCATGCATGAAAAGTAGATGTCGAGCAAAAGTGGGTGCTTATATGTTATGAATACAGAATTGAATACAGAAGTGCTATAAATAGCACTTCTAAGTCAGGGGAAGTGATATCTACCTATGGTCATAAAAGTGGGAATTGTCTGAGTCTCAAGGAAAGACAGTATATCTTAACTGTTAGACCCATTCTTTGGCTTGACTTATTTTTTACATTCCCAGAATATGACACAAGAAACTGATGTAAAATGCTCTGCTTCTGTAAGAGCTTTGCTCTGTAATTGCCTGACAACATCCCCTGCCTTGCCTGAATGGGTAAGTCACAATCAAGAATGTGTGTCAATAAAATACATCCTCTATTATATATTTTGATACTATATTTTTCTTTAAAGGTATTTTGGTCCCTGTAGTATTACCTTCATTCTGTCATCCTTACCCTGAGCAGGCAGAAGCAGAGCATGCTGATGCCAGGGAGGTTTGTAGCTCTGGTTCCATGCATGTGGAGTTGTCCCTTGCCAAGTGTTCTATCAGATGGGCAGTGCGAATATTGCCATAGACTCCAGTTTTCAGAGAACATTGTCAGAGAGTCCAATCAGCCTCTTTTAACAGTGGACAGTTCCCCAGGGGTCTTACTGCTATCAAAATTTTTGCAAAAATAACCACTTTTTTTTTTTTTTTTTGTCTGTCTTTTGGGTTTAAACACCTAACCAGTGCATTGTAGTGCTCTAAATCTTGCTCGCTGATTATGCTAGTAGTTTTGATGGTATTTCAGTACCCAGCTGGGTTTGATATTTAATTACTGAACAATCCCTTTGATATTGTTAAGCTACTTGCAAAGTATCCAATTATAACTGGAAAAAAATGGCCTGTAGACTTTTCTTTTCTCATGTTTTCTACAACAGTAAATTCCACAGAGTAAATAAATTTCATCTCTGTTTGTTTTTAATAACAGATCATTTTGTTTTTCATTGCATTAATAACATTTATTTATTTTTTTTTCAGATAGAGTTCCTGCCATTTCAGCAAAATAGTTAAGCTTACAGATGACATTTAGCATGTGCTCAAGACCCAAGGGTTTCCACTGGATTTCATATTATGCTTAAAATCAAAGATTTATGTGAATATGAATGGAGTGCTGAAATACAGGCTGATTAAGGGTCATGCTTCCTTTAATTAGATGCAGATTGACTGAAAATCAGCTAGCAGAGTGTATTTTAGAAAGGTGTCTCCATTTGTGGAAATCATTCTTTGAAGAGATGAATGTAGACATACGTGTGCACACGCACAGACCCAGAAACATCAGCAGTTATACATACACATATACATAGTTAGATTAATTTTCTAGTCTATGATTTATTTATTTATTTATTTATTTATTTATTTATTTATTTATTTATTTATTTACCATTCCTGTGGCTGTTTTGACAAGAAGCTTGAATCAAAGAGCCATGCTAGCTTGGAATGGTGCAGTAGCAGAAATCCATAGGCATGCTATCCACTATTTCTTTTAAATTTCAGAGTCTTGCTAAGGAAATTGAGCAATTTCTATTTCCTAACATAGAATATCATCCTAACTACTGGGACTTGTTTAGGGCCAGGATCAAACAAAATAAACCTTACCTATTCAAAAAAGCTATTCAAAAAAGCTATTCAATTTGTCTGCCTTCACCCCCCACTCCCCTCCCCCATTTCTCCCCCCCCCCCCCCCCCCCCCATTTATTTTTTTTTTCTCACTTGTCTCCCATCTGTGATTGGATTATTTTCCAACATGTAAAAAAGTGTCTGTTTCAGAAATCTATGGCCAAACAGGCCATATCAAAGTGAAGAATCAAATCAGGACTAAATAAGGGAGATTCAATCTGAACTGATTTACCTCAAGCAATAACGTTGAACAAGACATAAGGAACTTTGTCAGGAATACTGTATATCAGCAGCATTTCTCATGGAAATTTTCTGCCTAGAACTGTTACAGGCAATTTCATTGTCCACACAACAGATTTTGCTCATTTCTTTCTGCTTTCCAATAAGGAAAGCAGGTGCCCAGCAAGGTTATTTCTGAATCAGAAATAAAAATGACACAGAATATCATTATATTGCAAGAGAACATGATATTTGGATTAACCTAGCATATAAAAATAAATATATTTGGCTGCAACAGTCTTTTTATTTTACCCTTCAACCTCAGCTCTGATGAGTACAGGTAGTCAGAAACATGAACAAAATAAAATTATCGGGAAAAGAAATGAAAACCAAACTAAACTGAAGACTAGTTTTTGAAAGAGTACCTGCAAATTTTATGTGTAATATTGACTATCAAAGTCTTCTCTGATATCCTTCTGAAGGATAACTGTCCTTTACTTATAGGGCTATGCCCCAATGATGTAGATAGCTTTTTTTGTCATTTGTCTAGTCATCATGCTTTTTAAAAATACTGCTTCAATAATAGTGTGATGTTGAAGTCTTAGGTTTTCCTACTTTAGGGGGTTTGCTGTTTGGTGGACCAGAAAGTTGGAATTTTTCCCTTATTTCAAGACGACTTACTTCTTATGGCTCCCAGGTGAACCACATCTATTTTGGCAGCTTTTGTTCTCCTCTTATTCATGGTATATTTCAATTAAAATGCAGGGCACTGCTGACCTGCATGGCACAGCCTCATCTGCTTTTCTCTGAGGTTAAACAGAAACGTGGCATGTCCTGTCACAAAAAGCTTCCTCATGCAAACAGAAAAGGAAGTAAATAAATAAAGCAATGTTAGGAAAGACTTTCTGAGTGTCTTAAACATGGAGGAGCAGACTTGGAGGTGGTCTATGGGGGTAGTTCTGGCTGTTTTGAAGAATTAAATAAAGCAGATACAGACAGTGAATTGAGAAAACGCCAGGCTAATTCTTACAGGCATGGCTAATTACAAGGAGAGAACCATCACAAAAGATCACTACTAATTCATACTGAGATTTTCAAAGTGACTTCACAGAGGTAGGTACACAGACTATCTTGAACAACTCTGGAAATAGAGTGCCTTACCAGCACAACCCTCCATAAGGTTGTAATAGCATCTAGCATATGTGTAGCAATCTCCTCAGATATTAAAAGATTGTTCTTGAGCTCGATGAAATATGTCCATTATGAAGAAAAGCCAACGCAAATCAAGGGGAAATAAGGGAGAGAGCAGTGCTTTCTCACAGCTTTCAAAGGAAATTTAAGACAGCCTAACTTTTATTTTGCAGGTGGAACTAAAGCATCAGTAATATATGTATTATGTTAATTGCTGTCAGGGTTAAAATGATGTTGTCATCATAAATATATCTGGAGGCTGAGGAAAAAAGCACAAAAACCTGTCATGGAACAGTCTGAACTAATTTTGTGTCAGAAATTTCTGACCACCTTCTTTTTGCACACACAGAGGGGATGCTATTTTCCTATTCTGTGGGGTAGATAATGCTGTTCTTCAGTCACAGAGCATTCAATGCTCTTACCAGAAACTCTGTAAATTTTAACATCTCTGTAGGATTTTCTCATTTTTTGTTATCCTACTGTGCTCTTTCCCAGGGCATAGTACAGATTCAGCAATCATTTCATGGATCATGCTAACCACAGGAAAGAACTGCAAGATATTTAAATCCCAATAACTTCCCAGTAAATTACTTTATAATGGGTAGTTCCACATGACTTCTATCTTTTTAGCAGCAGCTTTTCCCATTAAGTCAAATGGAATTTTGTTTCTGGAGTGAGCTGTCTGGTTTCTTGGTTCTTTTCTTTATGAATGAGTTCACGAATAATTTGAAATATAAAATCTTATAGTATAGACAACATTTACAATTTCTCTCTCTCTCTCTTTTTTTTTTTTAATTATTATTATTATTTTTTTTTTGATGATAACAAGAATTGGAAAGTCAAGACTCAGAAAGTAATCTTTTGATGAACTATTAATGGATCCTTCAACTACACTGCATAAAAAGCTCTGTTGGCGGCACATAAATAAACTGAGTGGCTCTTTAATATTCATTTACAGTCTGTGAGCCTGGGTATCCAGGTAAAAGGATTAATGAAAAAAAAAAAGCAAAAAAAACCCAAACCAAAACAAAAACAATTAACATGGAAGGAAGTGAGTAGTGCCATGAAAGTTGTTCTGTAGGCACATTCGTTCTATGCTCCTCTTGGACATGTTCATATATATATATACATTTTGTTTCTCACAAATTTAATCAAAATCTTGGAGTAGGAAAATGCTCAAACTTGCAGATTGGCTTATATTAAAAATAGTTTGCCTCTGGAAAGTTTGTTCCTGCAGACTCTTTTCCTCCCCAGAAGTTATAAAACCTTTTAAAATTTATATTAGAGGATGTAGAGGTTTGAATGGTGCCTCACAAGTGTGTAATACAATTTCCTCTGAAAGTCACTGCCTCCTCCAACCTCCAGCTATCCAAAGAAATTTTAGGTCCAACAAGATAAAGGGATGCACAAAAAGCTATACAAGGTTGCACAACCTTTTTTGAAGTTGATTTCTTTTCAGATTTTCTTAAAATACTCTGCAGCCATGAGAACAAAGTGACATTGATGGTCTGTATAAGAAAGATTTGAAATGACCATGAGTATTGGCAAATAAGAGTATTTTTAATTCTTGTCCAGTGATTTATTTTTACAGTACAGACTGCTCCACCAAAACTACAGAGTTGGCACTTATGAAGATATTTTAGGTATTCAATACCATCAGCCTGTGAAAGTACAATAAATTTATCATTTTTTTCACATAATCGTTTTTCGTCATGCTCTCCCATGCGTGTTATAACCTTCTTGTACTCACCTGCATATTCCCTTCCTTACCCAGGTTTCTCATCTTTCTTAACAGTCCACTTTTGCTGAGATCTGTATGGTGAATCAAGATGATTTATTCTCTCCTCTGACCACTTCCCAGTCTCACTAAAATATTTAAAACTGAAGTAGAGATGATCCCTTTTAGCTGAAAATACTTTGTGGATGCATGAGGTTTTAAATAATAGCCTTGGATAAAGTATCCTTGTTTAAATGAAAAGAGGGAAGTTTAAAATTACATTCCCGCAAGAACAGACCCACAGAAATTTTGTCTTATGTGTTGAAATTCTCACTGGAAAAAATGGAATTTTCATGGTTAGAGCTTTTCTTCCATTTCCACCTCTCTATTTTCTCTATAGTCATAAAGCAGCAAAAATCAGCATTCAGATAGGGAAAATGAAAATTGCTGAGTCTGATTTTTGGACCTCTTCCAAAATGCAAGTGAGAACTATTATTATTATTATTAATTATAATTATTATCCATACAATTGAATAACTGTGATTAGTGAAAACAAATCTTCATCCAGCTATTTGCAGCTTCTAATAGCAGCTTAGTAACAATACCTAGTATTTTTTAATTGCTGCAGGGTGAAGGGAAAAGAAAGATCTGTATGTGCCTGATCGAATGTCTACAGAAAGTTCCCTCTCATACTAAGACTGAAGTACAATGGTGCATTAGAACGTCTGTATCTTTCATTTACACCGTCTTAGCTATTTCTCAGTGTTTTAAAATGTTTTATGTTTCATATGATCAAGTATCAAGAATGAAATCATTGTGTGAACATGAATGAAAATATGTGCACTGTTACAATTGCTAGATTTTTTTTTTTGGTGTGTGCTCTGTTATGTCTGTGCTCAGGAAATGCACGTGCTGAGCTTTTCAACCATTTATTGTGCAGTGTCCTACATATCCGTGAGTAGCATGTTTTAGGAAATGGAGGAAAAGTGTCTTTTTTCATACTTTTAGTGTGTAGGAGAAAAAGTACATGGGCTTTGAACAAACAGTGTTCAGGTTAAATATAAGAATTCTGTATATGATAACATATAGAGTACTGTAATTACCTTTGAAAGGTAAGGACAAGGAAGCAGCACTGCAGTTCACTGTCCGCAATACTTGCAGAGTTGATATAACAGTTCTTTATGAGTAAGGTAAACCTTATGTCTGCAATGAAATATGCAGTTATGGTAGATGCAGCCAGAGCACAGATTAAATGACCTCTTGAGATCCTTCTCAGCTCTAAAACTCAATGAAAGAATGACAGCAAGAATTTGCAGATGAAATCAGCTACCTAACTATACAAAATTCCCATGATGGCCATCTCCCATGCCCAGCTTTTAATAATATATGCTGTTTGCTGACATTTTTAATGGTGGGATGGAGTCCACAGAGTCACCCACTGTTCCAGTAAAGCTTCAATAGTTTTACTGTAGCTCTCAGTAACAGGGAAGAAAAATCTGCCATTTTCTTTGTTTTAGTACTGTCCAATATTTCCTTGCCCATTTAGCTTTTACTGGTAATGTCCATCAATATCCAGAAACATCCATTAAAATTGAAAAACAGTGTTCTTACTCATCCATAAAATGTATTAAATAGAATATATTGGCTTGAGAAATCTATATTCACACACTTTGAGTGACTGATTTCCATTTTTGCAACAGGCTTTTTTTTTTTTTTTTCAACTAATACTTTGATTTCCCTTCTCAGTATGCAACTTCCAAAAAGAACCAATAGTTTCTTCATGAATAAGGGAAAGGGACATTTGTTTCAGTCCCTTCCTGAATGATAGAAGAATGTCACTTCTCACGGTCATCTAGATATAAAAAAATGCATTATTTTGTGTTTGTAAACTTGAGAAAGGATCAGTCCATGTTTCCACTTACTCCTTATCCCCAATAAACGCTACTCAGAAAGAATCAACATAAAAAGAACTGACAGAATTTGATTGCAAAATGGTCTTATGAAGAGAGTACATTTTCTTTTAAGCACAGTTACAATGCAAATGAAATACTTCTATGTGGCTGAAGGCTAAGATTGCTGTGGTTGGAATTTTGCCCAGTTCTTCAGTATGGTTTCTTTCTTCTTTTTTTTCCCCTCTCTTCCATCCAAATACCACACCTGCTCCTGACAGCAATGGCAGAATCAGGCCTGTAATGTTGGTAACAGTGCTGAAACTCAGTATCCCCAAACTTCAAAATTAGTCTTTCCTGGTGCTGCAAAGGCTGACCCTAATGTTTCATACCATCTTTGTTTCAGAATGGCTGCAAACAGGCAGATGCAGTCACCACTGTTCATCATCCAAGTGCTTGGAAAAAAATAAAAAGGCAAGATTGTCTTCCAAACAGGTCAGAGGAGTCACCTAAAGATGCAAAGATTAGAAAAATGTCTCTGAAGGATAGCTATAAGGGTGATGATAAATGTATTTATATTGTTTTAGCATAATATAATCGATATAACATAGTACAGTATAAATATTTCATATAATAGATTGTACATGAATTACAAAGAATTTGCCACTTCACAGTCAAACACCATTTTAACATCAGTGTGAACAAGCCTATTCAGTCAAGCATCAAATAGATGAGCAAGTAGCTGTTTGCCCGCAACTGATAAGGGAAAAGAGAAAAAGCTACGTAGCTCAGCTGGATGTGGTGAAATGAGATAGCTGAGATGGAGATGGTGAGCAATGGGTGGGATGGAGAAGAGAGAGAAGTACAGAGTCTCCTAGAAAAGGGATGGCTATTACATAGGAGATAGTGGCTCTGGAGAAGCCAGTCATATACATGTACATCAAAAAGAATGGATTCAAAGACCAAAATGTGACTGCTGGATGTGGGCTGGAAATTTAGGTGTCACTCCACCCAGGAGCTCCTCAAAGCAAAGCCTCTTTGGCGTGGGATAGGGGATTCACACCATACATTGTGGGGTCAGGTGCCCTCTATGTATTTTTGGGATCATTGAGCAGGCTGACAAGCCAGAGGCATCACTGGAGGCAATTTCTCCTTTTATAATTCATTTTTATTTATATATTTATTCGTGGAGGTAAGGAGGGGCAAGAAACACATCAGATGAGCAGATGAAGATAGGAGACAAGAAACACCTGACAGTCATGTATTTCTAACCAGGTTCCTCCCCTTATCATCTGACACATGAAGGTAATGTCAATATTTGTAACTTCCCATACAAATAATACAGGGGTACAGGGGGTATGGCCTGGCTTCCCACAGAGAAGAGAGACTTCTAGCTCTCTTGACAGAGACATAGCAGACACAGAAAAGACTCAAAGACATGCAGGTAAAGGCTCCACCAAGGCAAAATTCAAGGCAGAGCAACATTGTCCGCATCACAAAACAAACAGAGAACAAAGCTGTTCTTCCCCTGCTCCGATGCAATGGCATAGGGAATCCTGGATAAATCATCTGTCACTGCTGACTGGCAAGATAATGGCCTCATGTTAGTAAAGAGAGTGACATAAATGTTGTGAAGCAATAACACAAAATTGTTTAACAGGAATATGAAAAGTAGCACAAACATCTGGGAAAAAAAAAAAAAAAAAGAAAAAAAAAAAAACAAGAAAAAAAAACTTAGTATGACAGCTAACTAAACGTTAGTACATTGATACTACTAGGAGACAAAATGTTTTTCCAGACAGTCGAAAGCAGTTTGATCATTTTAAAATCTCTAGGCCTAATCAATGTAGGAGTGTCTACTAGCTTTGCCTGTCTACATTTTTCTGAGCAGGCTTAGCCCGTGGTCTGGCCAGGTGTCTGCACCAAGTCACCAAAACAAACTGGGCTAAACATGTGGAGCAGCCTCTGCTCTTGGGGACATGGTTTGTTTTACTTGCTGTATGTTTTGTGTGAATAAAGCAAACAAACCTAGCAGCAGATCTGGGGGAGTATTCACTGAGAAAATCTATGTTTTCCCTTTACTGGCATTCTTCAGCTGCTTTGACATGTGTATCTCAAGACAATATGGGTGACCAAAGATGCCTGTGTTCAAACATTTGCAGTAATATTTGGCTTATCCTCAGGAAGGCTTACGGGGTAAGTTCTTTGGATAATCTGTTTCATTTCATATGGGAAGAGAAAAGAAGGAATAATGATGGAACAGAAAAGCACAAGACAGAAATTGTGATCTATTTGATAGTTACCAAAATTTTCAGTGAAATAATAGTTTGAATTGCTTATTGGGAAAGGAATTGCTATTCTATTGAAACATTTTATTTAAATTATTGTGTGTTCCCAAAGTTAATTTTCACTAATTCTTTTGCATTTCCATTGCAATTTTGTTCAAGTCTTGCTTTTCTCAAAAGACAAATCTTTCCTTACCACAGCTGGTGCCTAGCAGTAAGTTCCCTTCAGCTCTACAGAGATTTCTGTTTTGTGTAGTTTTAGAGAAGGCATGTGAATACTAACTGCAAGTAGAAGGGATGCCAATACTCCCCTTGCTACCTGAATCACAGCAAGCAAAACTGGCCATTCTGATTAAAAGCCAGTTCAGCTACATTTTCAAAGCAGTTCAATGACTTCTAACATGTGGTAAATGAACAATCCAGATACCCCTGGGTAAAGGTGTCCCTAAGAAAGAAATGACTGCAACAAATTACATTATGTTTATTACCTGTGCATGCTAGCTTTGACAATGGTCCTCCAAACATAATGCCTGTAGGTGAGAGATGAGTGAATTATATAAAGCATTACACATTTCTACATGGGAAAGTGAAGGTAACATTTCAGCAACCATAAGCTTGGCAACCCTTTCTTAAATATCAAAGGAAAGAAAACAAAAGCAATGAAAACACCAGCTCAGGACCTTGTGTCAACTACCAGCCAACAAACTCCAAGAGGACCCTAAACATGCACAAATATCACGATTTCTATGATGTGCCAGAGCCCTTGCCATTCTGTGCTCATTTCTATTGTCATAGCTTAAAGTTTGTGCAGATATACTTAGCCTGTGGCTCTGCAAACATATCCAGGTAGCACCAGTATTAGTATAGTGCCCCAGAATTAATTCTCCTCTGTACTGGGTTTATGCGGCAAGGTTTTGGTAGCTGGGGGCTGCAGGGCTGACCTCTGTAAGAATCCATAAACTGCCCTGGATTAGGTAAGGGCCAGTTTCAGCTGGCTCCAAAGGGACCCACAGCTGGCCAGGGATGAGCCACTGAGTGGTGGTTGTGTGTCTGGGAGAGCAGATTTAAGAAAAGATTAAATAAATAAACATAAACCCTACTGTTCCACAGCAGCTGGAAGAATAAAGAGTGAGGATCAGCCCTGCAGCCCCCAAGGTGAGTGCAGCAGGAGGTGCTCCAGGCACACAGCAGCAGTTCCCCTGTGGCTTGTGGAGAGGCCCCTGGTGGAGTAGGCTGTCCCCCTGCAGCCCGTGGGTCCCACATGGAGCAGATCTCCACGCTGCAGCCCCCCCATGGGTGGAGGAGCCCCCGGTGGAGCAGGTGGATGTGGCCTGGAGGAGGCTGCGGCCCATGGAGAGCCTCCGCAGGAGCAGGCCCCGGGCCGGAGCTGCAGCCCGTGGAGAGGAGCCCACGCAGGAGCAGGGGGTCTGGGGGGAGCTGCCGCCCACCTGTGGGGGACCCGTGCTGAGCAGTTTGCTCCTGGGGGATGGATGGATGGATGGATGGACCCCGTGGGACAGAGCCGTGTGGGAGCAGTTCCTGAAGAGCTGCTGCCTGTGGGCAGCCCCCGCAGGCTCAGTTTGGGAAGGACGGGATCCCGTGGGAGAGACCCCATGGGGGGCAGGGGCAGAGAGGGACCCTAAAGGAGCAGCGGAGATGAAGTGCTAGGGACTGACTGCAGCCCGCATTCCCCCTTTCCCCTGCACCTCTCAGGAGGAGGAGGTGGAAAACGTTGGCAAGGGGGATGGTGTTTTTTATTTATTTTATTTTGTTTGTCACTGCTCTACCTTGTTAGTAATAGGTAATAAATGTTATTAGTCTCTCTATGATGAGTCTGTTTTGCCTATGACAATAATTGTTGAGTGATCTCCCTGTCCTTATCTCAACACTTGAGCCCTTTTCATTGTATTTTCTCCCCCTTTCCCTTTGAGGAGGGGGAGTGAGAGAGCAGTTGCAGTGGAGCTCAGCTGCCCAACAAGGTAAAACCACGACATCCTCATTCTAGAGGTTAGAATAAAGAGATCTATCTGACTTCATGACTGTACAGAGCACTATCTCCTGGGCAAGCACTGAGAAAAGAATGATGCCACATCACCTTGGGTGCATAGCACAAAAGCACTATGTTCTGCTCAAGCAAAACATGGGCTAAAATTGTGTCATGTCTCACAATTAAAGGATGCAAAGTGGAGGAAGAAAGCTTCTTGATTCTTCCCCTCTGCTGAAGGCATACCCCAAGTAAAGTACCAGGCCAAAAAAGGAGTAGGTATTACTGAAGAGTCCACTGATAATTCCAAGTTCCTTGAGGCAGCAATTCACTTTGCAGTCTTCCAGCATGATCCATTTCACAATCAGCTGCTTGTGCCGCAGTGTTGTTCTGCCTTTTAACACATCCCCATGGATTTCTGTAGGCCTTAGAACAGCTTCCTTATCTTTTCTAGAGACATGCAACTTCAAAAAATCAGAAAATGAAAGAGCGATGGTTTTATGGTGTTTTCAGCCTCGATTTCAGTTCAGTAACTGTCACAAAAATAACTCCCGAAAAATGATTGTGTGTGACAGCTTCCATATTTGTTCTACTTCAGTGTTCTTTCATATCTAATTTGCTCAATTTAGAAGCTAGAAGATGCATTTTCCTGCTGCCAGACAGCAAGCTCAGCCAGGGACCTGAAAAATCAAGCTGAGATCTTTTTGCCTCTTAAGTTGTCTGCAGCTACAAACACTTGGCAGCTTGAACTCGGCTGACAATTCGGTTGATGATGTGTAAGGTGGGTGACACCCAGCTCATTAGTCTGTTCTTCTGGTGATTTTTTTGCCGTAGCAAACTGAAGAGATTGGCAGCTATGAAAATTCATTTTTTCTTCTGTTTATCCTAAACCAGTACCTTCCTCTGACAGTTTCCTATGTGCTTCCTGCTAATGAGTTTACACTGACTGGATAATATCTTCTTAGTTTGAGTGTTTAGAGGTAAGCAAACCACTGCAAAAGTAACATTTCTATGAAAATATTGATAGTATCCCTTGTGTTTGCAGCAATGCATTATCATGATGGCTTTTTGAAGTCAGACTACTTCAGCTCATTCATTCCCCGTGCCCTCCTTGATTTACTGTGCATGCTGGATGCTTCTGCTCCTTCTTCAGGTGTCCACAGGGGCACTTGAGACCAAATGGCCTCTTTGTAATGAATTTAAAAAAAAAAAAAGATGTAATTTGCACCAGTTTGGATCAGCAAGGCATCATCTGACACATTATTTTTGTCTGTCTCAAGCTGTATACACGAAACATTTACTTTTTCGCCATTTCAAACATATCTTTGAAATTCTTTATGGTTGGGAGCTTGAGAAGGATTTTAAATGGTAGAAGAGGCAAAAGTGTGTGGTTCATCAGATGTACCATTAGTTCTGGAGAGTACTTTTTGGTATGCTAGATGTGGGGTTAAAGTAGACTAAGTCATGGAGAGCCTGCAAGTTGGTATTTCCTTATGAAGAGGCTGCCTTGTGTTTCAAAAGCTTAAAAGCATAAGCAAGGTAGCCTAAAAAATCAGTAATAAACCAAGAAAAGAAGCAGAGACTCTTAAAGAGTGCATTTTGGCCTTCATGTGCAGCAAATATGAGATCACTTTTGTGTGCTTATATTCTTTGCAAAATGTCCTCTCACGGCGATCCAACACGCTTCAGGCCTGTAAATTATTAATGTACCTTGTATCTCATTAGCTGTATATTATGGAAATTTACCTAAGCTGCTACCTCTAGTTTCATTAAAATAGCAAATGGCTGAAAGAGGGGGAGAAACTTTATTGTGTGTTTGCAATTAAATTGGTTTTGTAAGAATGGTAGGAGCTTGCAGCTCTACCATTTCATCGACTGTAATTTAAAAGATCCATACGATGTGCAGATTAATGAATAATTCATGCTTCATTTATTAGCCTGGTAACCTTACAGTTGGCCTCATAAAAATGAGGATAATACTTTTTTCTTCTTTTATGAGGCACTGGAGAACTGTGGCTGTGTATGCATGTGCACGCTCCTGTGCTTGTGTGTGGTTGTGTCTCTGTGTATGCTTGGACTCAGTGAGTTGGACTCGATGATTCATGTGGGTGCCTTCCAACTTGGGATATTATTCTATGTTTGTGTATGAGTATTCAGATTAAAAAACAAGGCTATGCATCTGTTCATGTTCACTGCACTGTATACACAAAACCGTGTTACGGACAGACCCAGCTCAGCCCCAGACCATCCTGCTCAAAGCACAAAAGCCACCTACTTATGTTTGCACACTCTAGTGTAAATATGGGAACAAATCCAACAAATGCTTTCCTGCAGTGGATGAAAGAGAAATGGAAGATGGATATTGATGAGTCTTTCCTTGGGATGTGTGCCATAAAATTGTTACAATGAAGCAAAATTAGAACTGTGGCTAGAGAAAATTTGCTGAAAGTTCTTTATAAAGATAGTCCTTAGCTGAAATATGAAATACCACTTTGCTCTCATGTACATAGTGGATGACCTGGTCAGTACCTAACTAATTTTTTTTTTTTTTTTTTCTGTAAAAAAGGGCAATCTGTCTAAAGCAAAGCCTCTTGCTGAAATAATTCAATTGCAACAACCTTCCATTTTGGAAGGAAAATGGAAAAAGCTAAATATGATTGAATGGTATGTTTTGATCTGTTTTGTTACACATGACCTCATGAAGCTGGAAAGAATCAGAGGACAAGTTTCCAATATTACTTAAATGAAACATTTTGATAAAACTGATGTGTTTTTTTTCGTGCTTCTTTCCTTTTACATGAAATTCCTCAATCACACAACCTCATAGCTATTCCTACCCTTTACAAGTAGATTATGGGTATTGAGCCTGTGTCATAAGTAAGCCTTCATTTTGCTCCATATATGTACATCTAGAAATAATATTCCTAATCTGGTCTGTCCTGGCAGCTATAGAGAGGCAATTGGATACAGATCCCAAGTTATTGTCCTCCTCCTGACTAACATAAGGGGTTGCAAATTTCTTTCAGTATAGCATGTTGTGAAGACAAAAAGAGAATAATCCAAAAGAGTCACCTAGCTTTGGCAGATAAAAAGGGCCCTTTCACACCTCCACAAGTCAGCACGATTATGCTATATGCTCAGCATTGGAAATACCATTCTTGAATCTCTTGTTGCAAATTAAAGTGTTTATAATGCTGCTTCATTGTTACAATCAGTAAAACACAGCTGAAAGAAAAATCTTCACTGAAAGGTGTCAAAAATAAATCTCAAGGAAAACATGTAATCCATTATTATTTTAAAGCATATGTCAAAGCCTGCATGTTAAAAAACGATATGATTATTTTACAAGAACAAATGGCCAGCCAGCGTTTGCCTCCAAATGCAGCAATCACAATAATTACTGTACAAAAAAGAATTTTTCTTATGTCAGCAATAATGCCACCACTGATAGCTTTTCTGAGGCAGTGAATCCACCTTATCATCTGTATTTCTTCCCACAGCACATACATTGTGTTCAGTGATAGTATCATTTTGTTTTTTTCTGTACTACTAACTTTAAAAATACATCAAACAATGTTTAGATAAAGTACTGAAAATCCTAAGTTGGACTACTGTGGCAGGAGTGACATTAATGAGTGTTGTGTCCTTACATCTTTATTTTTGGTATAGGAGCAGTGCTCTTGTAAAACACGTGTTCTGATAGATGAGATCACCTTTTTAATACCCCTGTCCTCCCTCCTGCAGCCCCCTAGACTTTATATACCTCCCAGTAATTCCTGTTAGATGTGAAAGGAAAAGCTCAAAGCATTAAGCCATTATATGGTTTCATCTAGCTTTGTGGATCTCCATGAGGTGATTCTTTCCCCTTTGGATCACCTCCCATACATTTCCCCCAGACCACACAGTGTTTAACACTGCTTCTTGAAGACTGCTCCTTTTCACCTGTGGCAGCCTGAAGCTCTCTCTCTGTCAGTTCTCTGTGTAGCTGAAATCTGTGCATATAGACACCAATCAATTTTAAGTCAATGATCTAAAGTACCAATAACAGCTGCAGGAACAAGCTGCTGTTTTTCCATCAGCTCCTTTCTTTAGCTGAAACATAAGCAGTCTTCTACCCTTCCACTAAGCCTTTAAATTTATGACCAACAGCTCCAGAAATACTATCTTAAACAAGACAAACTCTTCTAAGTGACTACAGCATGATGGCAAGGCTCTGCTAAACTTCTCCAGTGGGGGAGAACCAGGTCTCGAAGAAGCTTTTGGGTGGGAACAGGAAGCAGTTCAATGGGGAATACAAAAATATATCAAAGAACCTACTTCTGATCTAAGGTGAGACACAAGACTCTTCTCCGAGGCCTGTGATGGGATCACCTTCACCATTACCCTTTAACAAGTGATAAGCTTGGATCTGTACTTCAATACAAATTTCTTTCCTCTTTTGTTGTTTGAATGTTTTGTTGTTGTTGTTGTTGCTGTTTTGGTATTTTTGTGTGTTTGGTATTTTTTTATTTTATTTTCTTTTTTTTAGAAATTAGGTGTATTTGAAGGGTTAGCAAATCTTTTAACAAAGCAGAACCAAGTTTACTGTAACATGTAAAGTCAAGCTAACCTCATGTGTGTGCATCGTGGATGCTACAGCACAGTTTGGAGATAAAATTTTTACTAACATCATACATGAAAAAATAACGGGGATTGGACAACACAAGAGAAGTACTACATACATGACTAGTCAGTGGTTTTATCTCACAGGGAAATCCTATATATCTAGCATCTGCTTTTATTTGAAGACCCCTTCACCTAGTTTCTAGCTGCCTCTGGCTCTCTGTGTACTCCCATTCTGAAACCTCTGAGCACTAACAAAATCCTAAATGTCTTTAATGTTAAAACCAGTGATGCTGATAGGTGGTCCCCACCCCTACTTTGCTAGGCACTGACCCTTTGAATACTTTTTTTAGGAGAACCCCCTTAGCCCAGCTCCATGGTGGGTTTCAAGACTCAATGGCAGATTTTTATTTTGCTGTCCTTTCTGGCAGTTATTGTATTTCTCGCATGGTGTTCTGGGACCTTGTGTGAAGGGCGCTATATAAGTATAGGGATTGGATTGGCTGAGTAATTCTTTTTGACTTCATCAGGCTGTTAATCCTGCATGCCTGTGGTGATAAACCCAGAAAATCCCAGATAATCCTATATAATATTCAGGCAGGGCTGGCAACAGCTATAAATACATATCAAACTGTCAAAAACCATTATCATTTAGACTACTCTGCAGTCCCTTCCAAATTACATTAGAATATCCAGGCTTGACTTCAACTCTCCCCCCAGCCCCTTCTTCCCTCTTAATGACAGGGTGCTGCATGTAGTTTAGCTTGCGAGCATAATAATGCACGTTTACTGCACACCTGCCTTTCTACTACAGCACCACAGCCATCCTCATTCTTCTTCCACGTGACTCACACACAGGGTGAGCACTTGCAGTTCTTCGGATAAGCAAATAATTTTTGCCACTTCCCAAAATGAAAACATCCCACTGCCAAAAGGCTTCTGTTTACTACACAAAACAAATATTTCTACAACTGCAGTTCCAAAACCACATCTTAAACATATCCCTTCACAGGAAAAAAAAAAAAAAAGCCATTATAGTATTAATGTATAATTAGTTACATGACGAAATAACAAAAGATGTTTTGTGTTGATTTTTGTTTTTTTCCTTTTATATTTTTTTCTTGGCTAATAGCCAGAGGTAAATAGCAGTTTAGTGGCTGCATTGCTCCACAACAACACTGCATTTAATAAAATTATAATCATCACTAGGCTGTGAATCTTTCAGACAGAAAAAACCTTACCCATCCTCCAAATTGCACTTCTGTCCTTTTAATTCCTCCTTATAAGGGGAAAATCATCATCCGCCTTGTACAAAATACAAGAAAATATGTACCGTGCTTCCCTGGTTAATTATACAAGTATAAACTGTGAATATCTCTACTTGGGTCAGTGGAGTGATCCAATAATAAAATGGGAGTGTGTAGAAACCAGACTCTGAAAAGGGGTTATACATTTTTCTCAGAAATATAAAAGCAGTGTGCAATGCACATGTTTTCTGTGACAATTTCTCACTCGATTAGCTATCCAGAGTCTTGGGCAGGTAATTACCAAGGCTGATGAGAGAGAAGCTGCAACTGAAACATTATACACCAGCAATTCTTGACAGAGATTAGCTCTTGGAACCTAGACCTATTTTAAAACCATTTGATCCTGTTCTTTGAACTGGATAAAGTCCAGGTTTTGCTCACTTCATAAAGGGGAGTGTACATCCAATCTGCTTTCTATCTGGAAACTTTCTGCAGCATGTAGAGAAATACAATAGTGGTTTGATATTTCCTGCCTCCTAACCAAAGATATATCTATAGCCCTTGCTTTACTTGCAAGCATCACATTGTCACAGCTGTAACTGCATTTCATGTCTTCATCCTTCTGGCACTGTGCACATTTAATAGGTCACTGACTAAAAGAGCTATAATCCTGTATGGCTGAGAGGACTCCTGCTGCTCTACCTGCATGGAGAGGATCTCAGGCAGGACTAGGCTGTGTCCTCACCTTTGCTGCTGGTGACCACATTCAGTCTCTTGCTCTTCTGTTTTCTCTGTGGAAAGCTCTACTTTGGCATCAGAGATAAGCCAGACAAAAAATACATCATCATGAAATACCTAGAAAACTAAGAAAACCATTTTGAGATACAGCCTGAACATCCAGGCACTTCTACTTAGCACATGAAGATATGGACTGGTGTTAATACAATGATAACAAGGTGCCCCTCACCACTACAAAACTGTCTGTGCTTGCAAGCTCCAAGGAGATATCACTGAAACAGCCTAAATTAAGGGGAGAAAAATGTGGCTCAAAACCCTTAACCATTCACATTGGTACTGTGCTGAAGTAGAAACTGTTCCATAACAGTTCATGAGGGCATCTACCTGGGTCCAAATGGTAGTTCCCAAAATAAGCAGACAGAAGGATGTCACTCTAGAGAAGTAATGCATGATGACAGGGAAGCTAAAGAGCCCATGTGAAGAGTGACAGTCACTTAAATGTTAATCAAAACACATCCCATGATTACACCTGGCTTCAAGCTTTTCAGGTCTCCTAACTGGCGATATTCATAGACATTGACATATTTTGGAGTCATTGCAATAAGATGAAAAGAAAGGAGATAAAATTTGGAGGGAAGACATTAAGGGAAGACACTTGCTAAATTAATTGTTCTGTTGTTGTTTGTTTGTTTTTGGTGTGTTTGGTTGTTTTGGGTTTTGTTCTTCTTTTTTTTTTTTTTTTTTTCTTTTTTAACTCATATGTACTGGAATATAGAAGGACGGTGTTGTGCTTACAAGCAAGGCACTGTGCTGTATACATTTTGATTTCAGGGTTTCAATTTTCTGTTTCTCATGAACATCAGAGATACATATATCTGTTTTTCAAGTTGTTGGAGCACTGTTGGACATTTTCAGCCTAGCTAAACAGGGAGAAACTGTATAGATCACTTCAAAATACAGAAATGTTGTTTGTTGTCTTATTCATCTCAGAGAATAATGGTTTTGTGGTTTAGTTTTGCAAATACAAATACTTTTTGAACTTTGAGTTCTTAAACATCTGTCTTTTTTAGCTTAACTGTCTCCCATAAGTCATGTAAACCAAGGAGAGGTTATTCCCTTTTTATAGTTGGAGAACACTGGTACAGATATTGTCAGTGACTGTAGTATGGAAGAGGAAGAAGGGATAGCTAGGGTTTGTTTTTTTTTTGTTTTTTTTTTTGGTTGCTAAAAACATGACAGCAGCAAGCTGCAGTGTAGATTAAGTGCTGCACTTTTGCCAGTTCAGAATCTCTCAGTTTCCAGTTTTGTCTTTCTACAGAATGAGCGACTGCTTTTTAAATCAAAAAGATAAACCACAACAGAGTATGTAGTCCTCACACACTCAGACTCATTTCTCTCCTATGCATTTATTTTTCCTTTAAATGGTCTTCTTAATCCTGAACGAAGTACTTCTACAGATCAAACAATTTGTTGTATATATGAAAATACTTAATAAGTTGCCCCCATTATTGATTTTACTGCTGGTGTCTTATAATGGTACATTGTGAAATTCAAGTAAATTTTTGTCTATCGGAAGAGAAAAACTGCCACCTCTTTCTCCACCCCACACACAGAGTCCAAGTAGCTAATTCATGCTACACTGCATGGGCTAGGAACTGGAAATAGTTCTTTCCAAGTCTTGCCAACAGCATGATATTGACCTTTTGGTGGATCTTGTGTGCGCATACATGACTGTAGTGTGTATAAATGTACCCATATATACACATGTAAATCTCACAAACGTACAAAAGTCACACACAGAGCAAAATATTTACCATAATTTACAGCTACTACCAGTAGCTAGCAGTATATAGAGTGCTGCTGACTATTTCTTGGGAACAAAAGATTAATTTTGGCATCTTTCACCAGCCTGCTTGTAATACTTCTGTGCTTGATAGCAGGTGAGGACAGAAAGATATAACTCAGCTCTGAAGCATATACTGGAACAGGCAAATTTTTGTGTACTTTTTTTTTTTTTTTTTTCCGATTCTTTTTAGTTTTGCACTTGTTATTTCTCACAACGAGACTATACTAGCAAGAGCCATAAAGCACTCCAACCACTCCAGATGTACTCAGCCATAGTATCTTGTGAATGAGTAGAAACATGAACAAAAAAAATAATTGTGTGAGCTGAGGTAAATTCTGGCACGACAGCAGCATACACACACAAACAAAGGAATACTTATTTTATTTGGCCCTGGTGACAAGAGGCCTGATCAACTTGAGGGGAGCTGTGTCTGTCCAGTGGGAAAACCAGTTCCCATACAGCAGTCTAAGAGCAGGACAGAGGTAAAATCTGTGCAACTCCTTGTTCTAAGCTGATGGCAGTACTGCAGGCATCCATCCTGTTGCACCCATGAAATGAAGCACGTGTCAGCAGTTGTAGTGGGTTTACGTGGCAAGGTTTTGGTAGCAGGGGGCCATAGGGGTGGTTTCTGTGAGAAGGATCTAGAAGCTGCCCCATGTTTGGTAAGGGCTCCACTGCTGACCAGAGCTGAGCCAATAAGCAATGTTGTTTTTTTGTGCCTCTGTGAGAGCATATTTAAGACAGGGAAAAAAACGCTGCGCCACACAGCAGCTGGGAGAGTGAGAGGAGTGAGGCACAGCCTTGCAGGCACCAAGGTCAGTGAAGAAGGAGGGGGAGAGGTGCTCCAGGCACCGGAGCAGAAGTCCCCTGCGGCCTGTGGTGAGGACCATGGTGAAGCAGGATGTCCCCCTGCAGCCCATGGAGTACCACGGTGGAGCAGGGTTCCACGCTGCAGCCCGTGGAGGAGACCACGGTGGAGCAGGTGGCCCTGCACTGACGGAGGCTGCCGCCTGTGGAAGACCCCTGCCGGACCAGATTCCGGGCTGGACCTGTAGCCCGTGGAGAGGAGCCCACGCAGGAGCAGGTGACCTGGCAGGAGCTGCTGCCTGTGGGGGACCCAGCTTGGAGCAGTTTGCTCCTGAGGGATGGACCCCGTGGTACGGACCCATATCTGGAGCAGTTCTGGAAGAGCTGCTGCCTGTGGGAAGCCCACGCCGGATCAGTTCATCAAGGACTGCATCCCGTGGGTGGGACCCCACAGCACAGGGGACGAGAGTGACCGAGAAGGAGCGGCAGAGAAGAAGTGCTGTAGACTGACCATAACCCCCATTCCCCCGTTCCCCTGCGCTGCTCAGGGGGAGGAGGTGGAAGAGGGTGGATGGGGGGGAGAAGGTGCTTATGGCTTCTTTCCTTTGTTTCTCACTTCTCTAGCTTGTTAGTAATAAGCAATAAATCTTGCTGTCTCCATATGCCGAGTCTGTTTTGCCAGTTACAATAATTACTGCGTGATCTTCTTGTCCGTATCTCAGCCTTTGAGCCCTTTTCATCATATTTTCTCCCCATTCCCCTTTGAGGGGGGGGAGTGAGAGAGCGGTTGTGGTGGAGTTTGGCTGCCCACTCGAGCAGAACCACCACAGTCCTTTTTGGCACCCAACGTGGGGCTCGAGGAATTTGAGATAAGGATGATAGCTGATAGAAGTAACTGGCAAAATATGGACTGGATGATTGTTATGAATGTACAAGTTGTGAAGAATTTAAGAAAGCAGTAACTGTGAGAAATATGTTTCATGTTAGTGCGGTGAAGGGACAAGGGGTGGTGTGTGTGTAAAATGTCTGCCTTGTTGGCGCTGTGATAATGTTATGTTTATTTTGGTGTGGTGAATTCTTTTTCTTTTTGATGTAAGTGAGGTTTGTGAAGATTGTGAGAATTGTAAAGTAAGAGTACATTGGGATTGTTCTTAAATATGCTTTTAACAGAGGCGAGGGGTGGAATGCCGCTTGAGTGGGCAGCCAAACTCCACCACAGCAGTGGACTGAAGCAGCCCTGCAGGTGGGAAAGCAAAGCCTCAGGCAGGCAAAGTGTCCTGGCCAGGACAGAGGAGGACCCTGTATGGTGGCAGCAGATAGTGGACTGGTTTGTCTTGTCTAAAAAGGCCGTGAGCCTGAAGCTGGCTGTGTCTGTGAGAGAAAATAAAAAGGGTTTTTTTAGATATGTAAATGGAAAAAGGAGAACTAAAGAAAACATAGGGCCGCTCCTTGATAGGGAAGGTCTCCTCACAGACGATGACGTAGGCAAAGCAGAGACGCTTAACGCCTTCTTTGCCTCTGTCTTCAATGCCGATGATGGGCTTCGGGACCCAGGGTGCCCTGAGCTGGAGGACCGGGACGGTGGGGATGACAAACTCCCAACTGACCCTGAACGTGTGCGGGATTTGCTACTCCACCTGGATCCCTACAAGTCCATGGGTCCGGATGGGATTCATCCCCGGGTGCTGAAAGAGCTGGCGGATGTCATTGCGGAACCTCTATCAATTATTTTTCAACGATCCTGGGAATTTGGAGAGGTCCCGGTAGACTGGAAGCTGGCAAATGTTGTGCCAATTTTCAAGAAGGGTCAGAAAGAAGACCCTAGCAATTACAGGCCTGTCAGTCTCACGTCAGTGCCTGGTAAAATCATGGAGAAGTTGGTTCTTGGACTCATTGAGGCGCACCTGGGGGACAAAGCAGTTATTGGTCCCAGCCAGCATGGGTTTGTGAAGGGTAGGTCCTGCCTAACTAACCTGATTTCCTTTTATGATAAGATCACCCGTATGGTGGACCAAGGGAAACCAGCTGATGTGATTTTTTTGGACTTCAGCAAGGCTTTTGACACGGTTTCCCATAGGATCCTACTGGACAAAATGTCCACCATAGAGCTAAATAAAAACATCATACGATGGGTGAGCAATTGGCTAACGGGCAGGGCCCAAAGGGTTATGGTAAATGGAGCTGCGTCAGGCTGGCGGGCGGTCACCAGTGGGGTCCCTCAAGGCTCCATTTTAGGGCCGGTACTTTTCAATATTTTTATAAATGATCTGGATGTAGGAATAGAGGGTATTTTGAGCAAGTTTGCTGATGACACCAAACTTGGAGGAGTTGTGGACTCAAGTGAGGGCGTAAAGGCCTTACAGAGGGATCTGGACAGGTTGGAGAGCTGGGCGATCACCAACCGCATGAAGTTCAATAAGAGCAAGTGCCGGGTCCTGCACCTGGGACGGGGAAACCCTGGCTGCACGTACAGACTGGGCGATGAGACGCTGGAGAGCAGCCTAGAAGAGAGGGATCTGGGGGTCGTGATAGACAGCAAGTTGAATATGAGCCAGCAGTGTGCCCTGGCAGCCAGGAGGGCCAATCGTATCCTGGGGTGCATCAAGCACGGCATCGCTAGTAGGTCAAGGGAGGTGATTGTCCCGCTCTACTCTGCGCTGGTGCGGCCTCACCTCGAGTACTGTGTGCAGTTCTGGGCACCACAGTATAAAAAGGACATGAAACTGTTGGAAAGTGTCCAGAGGAGGGCTACGAAGATGGTGAAAGGCCTTGAGGGGAAGACGTACGAGGAACGGCTGAGGTCACTGGGCCTGTTCAGCCTGGAGAAGAGGAGGCTGAGGGGAGACCTCATCGCAGTCTACAACTTCCTCGTAAGGGGTTGTCAAGAGGCAGGAGACCTTTTCTCCATTAACACCAGTGACAGGACCCGCGGGAACGGGGTTAAGCTGAGGCAGGGGAAATTTAGGCTGGACGTCAGGAGGGGGTTCTTCACAGAGAGGGTGGTTGCACACTGGAACAGGCTCCCCAGGGAAGTGGTCACTGCACCGAGCCTGTCTGAATTTAAGAAGAGATTGGACTGTGAACTTAGGCACATGGTCTGAACTTTTGGGTAGACCTGTGCGGTGTCGAGAGTTGGACTTGATGATCCTTAAGGGTCCCTTCCAACTCAGGATATTCTATGATTCTATGATTCTATGATTTTTATCTCCTTCTACCCTGTAGATATAAGTGGACTTAAATGACTTAATTAATTTCACTTGACTTAATCCTCCTGTCCTTCTCTTTGCGGCATCCTAAATCAAACTCCACCCACTTACCCTCATGCCAGCATCCCCATGTTCAGTAACACTTCTTTTTTTAAATGGTATGTACTTAGAACTGCTTTATTGTCACCATAATAACATTAATCTAATCAGCTTTTAAATAAGCCAATTATTCTTTATACAGATTAGGCCTAAATATTAATTAAGTGCTGTAGCTTAGACATGTCTTTTTTCCTAGGAAACAGTGCAAAGGAAATGTTAAGGATTCCCAATATATATTCACAGCTGACAGATTTTTTTTTTTTTTTTTCTGATGAATTTCATGAATCGCTGTCATTTTTTCTTCATCATTTCCCCTACTTTTTATTTTATTTTATTTTATTTATTTATTTCATTTAAGGTAAGAACATAAGCCCACAGTCTTTTTAAGCTAGCTATACTGAGCACCTTGGCTTTTGGCTCTACAATTTAAACAATACCATAAATAACAGAGGATTCGTTTGCCTTTCATACAGGTTACAAATATTCTAGCTTTCTGTGGTTGACACAGCACTTCTGTTCACCACCTCCAGAAGTTATTTTCCTCTATCACACTAATTTATATTATCCTTATATTTGTTGAGCACATATTAAAATATTTTTTTGAAATAAATTAAAGGTCAGCATCTCCTCTAAACTCTAAACCATCAGGGTAGAGATACTCAACCATTACACCTATCTACAGGTATTGTCAAAATACTTCATTATCCATGGTAGCCCAAAGAAAAGTAGGTGATTTAATGCTCAAAGGGAAGAACTCTTTCTGAGACTGAAGAAGAGAGAGAAATAGAGGTAATCTGTTTGCTTCATACTCTCAACATCTGCACAGAAAAAGAGAACATCTTGCTTCTGTGCTGTGTAGTGGCCCCTCTCAAACTTTTCTCTTCGTTTTATTTTTAAAGATTTTTTAACCTTTATTCACTACAGCCCCTGTGTAAATTCCTCTATGTACTTGATGATCTTGTTCATACCTTTCACCAGAGTTTTTTCTTGTCATAGCTTGGAAAATGTACCCAGTGCAATCTGTTTTGCAGGCCCACTGAGTGTCTGAGTGAGTAAAGATGTTTACAGGATACCAGTTTTCTAAATATTCATCAGGGTTTCAACAGAACAGATGATAAGGCCAAGAAAAGACCAATGCACTTACTGAATGGGAAAAGAGAACATCAGCCTACCATTACAGATAAGAGCACAAGTTACCTCAAAAGAGAAGAAAGAAGGGCTGTGACCTGGAAGGTTTACTTGGAAAACCAATATGGAAAAACATTAAGGAAAAGATAGCGATGACAGGACAGGAGGGAAAAAAATTGCCTGTGTCTCACCTGTGCCATGTCCTACTGCAGCTATATCAAATCCATGCTAGCTGCTGGACCACTCAAATGGTATACAGCAATGCTTTGTAACTCCTGAACTGATTGTATACTTCTTGCCTTTCTTGCCTGAGACCCATTCTTCTGGTTCAACATAATGAGTTTTTTTTTGTTTGTTTGTTTGTTTTTTTTTTATCAGCCAAAGAGCTCACTCATCATAATTTAGTAGAAAGGTTAAAATGAAAATTTTCCTCCCCCAAACTAGGCAGCCTATTCCTACTCAGAAATTATAGACATTTTATTTTCATGCAAATATACTCATACACATAGACATATATACACACAAAGTTATTTACACATTTGAGGCCTAAGTTGGGATTTTAAATTTAGTTTTATATTGCTATCATTTTACCATGTGAATTTTTATTTTTATTTTTATTTGTCCTTATGGATACTGTAGGGTGTTCACTAATATAACATTAAATATGAAATTAGACTGCAAAATTAAAATAACACTGCTCAAAGTTAAAAGGCTTTTAAACTACATACTACAGCTACTTATATCACATTTGAAACCAGCACCTCCAAGATCTTTAAATGTTTGTATTTCCTAAATAATTTACAGTGGTAGTAACAATTTCAGAGAACCAGAGTCACAGTTCAAGTCCACTGGAATAATCAGGATTTAATCAACATTATTTAACAACTACTTATTGCCAAATTATTCACTGGCATGCAGTCAGTTAATGCAGCTGTCCTGGTTTCAGTTAGAACAGATCTAATTTTCTTCCTAGTAGCTTGTAGGGTGCTATGTTTTGGCTTAGGATGAGAAGAATGCTGATGACACCCCGATGTTTTAATTGTTGCAGAGCAGTGCTTACACCAAGCTAAGGACGTCTCAGCTTCTCACTCTGTCCTGCCAACGGGCAGGCTGGGGGTTCGGCAAGAGCTGGGACGGGACAGACCCAGGACAGCTGACCCAAACTAGCCAAATGGGTATTCCATACCATATGGGGTCATGCTGAACAATATATAGGGGTGGCTAGCTGGGGTGAGGGGGCCGGACTGCTCAGGGTTAGGCTGGGCATCAGTCAGCGGGTGGTGAGCAATTGCATTGTGCATCGCTTGTTTTGTACACATTATTAGTAGTAGTGCTATTATCATTATTATTATTATTGTTATTATTATTCTCCTGTCTTAATGAACTGTCTACTTCAACTCACAGGCTTCACTTTCCCATTTCTCTCCCCCATTCCAGAGAGGGAGGGGGGAGGGTGAGTGAACAGCTGTGTGGTGTTTAGCTGCCGGCCGGGTTAAACCATGACAGTCCTTTTTGGCACCCAATGTGGGGCCCGAAGAGTTGAGATAACGACAGATCTGACCAGAGAGTGTTAAACTAAAATTGGTATAAGTATTAGACCTGCTTAATAGTTGCTAGTCATAATGCTGATTGCTTTAATCTCAAGTCTGGTGCGCCTGTTTTCCAAATTGAGTATTATAGCACGTTATTTTCCGTATGTGCTCTCTGTCATGTTGTTTTTTCTTTCCGGGCCCTGGTTTAAGATCGTTATGGTACTGTGCATTGTAACAGTGGCTTATGAGATGATAACATTTCTGGTCATGACTCTATCTTGGTATTTGTACTCACCAGTGTCGTCAACTCTATACTTTGGAAACCGTATCTCGGAACCTATTAGCAATTACACCTATTGCCTTTTTTCATCAGGGGGCCAATCTGTGGAGACGAAAGGGGATTTTTTCTTACTCATTCACTCTCCCTTTCTCCTTCACCACCCCCTTATCCTTTGAGATTGTTATAATAGTTCTCCAGGATATTGAATATCCTTGGGATACTCAGACCAGCATGGTCTTGTTGTTATGTCTCCTGAATGCGCTTCAGGTTTTGCTTAAAGTTAAACTACAGAGATCTGTCCTGTGGCAGGAGCTGGAACTGGAGCGGCTGCAGGAGCTGGAGCGGCTGCAGGAGCTGGAACTGAAGTGGCTTCAGGGTCCATCATAGGGGGTTGGAGTGGCTGTTGGGTCTGTCACAGGACCTGGAGTGGCCGCAGGGTCTGTCACTAAGTTCATAGACTTCAGGGAGTGGCACAGTATTGAGCTTGACAGGAATTACAAGGACAAAAATATTTATTTGTTGTTGAAAGCCTTCATGGGATGTCAGCTACAGGCTTCTGAAAAGTTTTTTTTTACTCTCTATGGAGTAGTAATCTATGCTGTTTTATTGATCGGTATACTTTTACTGACTCCATTTCTATTTAGAGCACTGGAAAATGGAAATAGAGGTTTTAGAAAATTATACTGATACGTAGCACAATTAAATGTAAGCTGTCAACTGAACAAAAGAAGAGAAGGTGGGCTCCAGAATAAAGGCAAGTCAAAATCTGAGATTCTTAAAGCAATAGCAACTCTGCAAGATCCATAAATAAATAAATAAATAATAAAAAGATCACTACTATGATGATTATTAGATCATTAGGGAAGCTGTGTAAAAGAAAATATGTGGAAATTCAAGTGCAGAACTGCTTTCAAACTTCGGTGAGTGCCACACTGCATTTTTATCTTATCACAGAATCACAGAATTTCTAGGCTGGAAGAGACCTCAAGATCATCGAGTCCAACCTCTACCTAACGCTAACAATCCCCACTAAACCATATCCCTAAGCTCTACATCTAAACGTCTTTTGAAAACTTCCAGGGATGGTGACTCCACCACTTCCCTGGGCAGCCTGTTCCAGTGTCTAACAACCCTCTCAGTAAAGAAGTTCTTCCTAACATCTAACCTAAAACTCCCCTGACGCAACTTTAGCCCATTCCCCCTTGTCCTGTCACCAGGCACGTGGGAGAACAGACCAACCCCCACCTCACTACAGCCTCCTTTACCTGTAGAGAGCGATAAGGTCGCCCCTGAGCCTCCTCTTCTCCAGGCTGAACAAGCCCAGCTCCCTCAGCCGCTCCTCGTAGGACTTGTTCTCCAGGCCCCTCACCAGCTTCGTCGCCCTTCTCTGCACCTGCTCAAGCACCTCGATTTCTTTCTTGTAGCGAGGGGCCCAAAATTGAACACAGTACTCGAGGTGCGGCCTCACCAGAGCCGAGTACAGGGGGACAATCACTTCCCTAGCCCTGCTGGCCACACTGTTCCTTATGCAAGCCAGGATGCCGTTGGCCTTCTTGGCCACCTGAGCACACTGCTGGCTCATATTCAGCCCGCTATCCACCATCACTCCCAGGTCCTTCTCTGCCTGGCAGCTTTCCAACCATTCCTCTCCCAGCCTGTAGCTCTGCTTGGGGTTATTGCGCCCCAGGTGCAGGACCCGTCACTTGGCCTTGTTGAACTTCATGCAGTTGGCCTCAGCCCATCGGTGCAGCCTATCCAGATCCTCCTGCAGAGCTTTCCTACCCTCGAGCAGATCGACACATGCACCTAACTTGGTGTCATCTGCAAACTTACTGAGGGTGCACTCGATGCCCTCGTCCAGATCATCGATGAAGATATTAAAGAGGACCGGCCCCAGCACCGAGCCCTGGGGGACGCCACTAGTGACTGGCCTCCAACTGGACTTGGCTCCATTAACCACGACTCTTTGGGCCCGGCTATCCAGCCAGTTTCTAACCCAACGAAGCGTGCGCCAGTCCAAGCTAAGAGCAGCCAGTTTCTTGAGGAGAATGCTGTGGGAAACAGTGTCAAAAGCCTTGCTGAAGTCAAGGTAGACCACCTTGTATCACTGTGATACTTTTCACTTAAGTGGCTGTGACTGAGAAGGACAGAGTTTTCACTGTAAAATATTCATCTTAGAAGGACTCAGGCAGCTGTAGTGTATCTAAGTATTTTTGTTGGTTTTTTAAGACCTGCTAAAGCAGGCAAGTGTCACTTTCAACACTTGGAAGGCCAAGGATGAGAAAACTTCTTAAAATGATTTAAAAGATGTCTGGAAGCTATAGGTTTGAGTACAGCTAAAACTAATAATAATCAATGGAACTAACAGAACATTTTACATATTTGAATAAAGCCTCTGTTAGTTCATATGTCATCATAACCTTGCAATAGAATTCAGTGTGCTGTGAGAACACGACGTGATCTTGGATCATTCCCTGGTAGGACAATTCCTAACAGTCTGCCTGCTCCTGAGAGTAAATCACAGATGCTGGAGAGAGGATTGAGACCTCAGATTAGCAAATCCCCATTGACTTCATATCAACAATAATAAGGTATTCATTAGGTTGAATTTCTGTTTAAAGCAACTCTGTTGATAATAGCATTCCACACGTACACATATTGTTTGGCTATAAGCAGATAAAGCTCCTCTTCGAGGTAAATTCTCTCATTCCTTTAGCTTTTTCTTCACAGTTGCCATCTGTCAGATTTGTGGGAAAGAAAAAGAATGAACCAGAATCAGTTCTAGGAGGGGAACACATATATTCAACCTTATCCTCTTCTTGATCACAACGATCCCTCAGAAAAGTTTTACACCGTACTCTCTCCTTGGTAAAGATATAGTCCCAACATTTTGAACAGAGATGTTTCTTTTCTTCTTCCTACACATTTAAAAACAAAAACCATCAGCCAGGTCAAAATGAAGCTGAACTAATCAGTGGAGAAAAATAATGAAAAACATGTTACAGCTAAAAGGAAGTAATTTTTCTATCTTTCTATTTATGAGGAATCCACTGGGCTGGATGCACCAGAATATTTGGGTGAAGTCATTTTATATTACACTTCCATCATGTTGCTAATCAAAAATTGTTTAAAAAAACTGTGTACTTTGAAAATTAGATTAAAATGGATCCTTAGCGTGACCAGTGTATGGGGAGAGTGAAAGGCAGGACAAAGCAAGTGACATGGGACAGGGATTTTAGAACAGCTTCTTCTCTGGAGTGACCATGGGCTTCTAGTTGTGGAATAAATTTGCTCTCGTAGTTACCAGAGCAAAGGTTTCAAAAGTGCCTTCTGTTATTGTGCAGTTTCAGTTTGATCTCTATCATGTTGAGATTTTGGTGAACATATCATCTTCCAGGGATATACCCTTTAAGGTGTTTCATATTTAACATCAAACAGTGTTGATCCTAGAAAAAAATCCTGTCGGGGAATGTTGAATTTCAGATAAAATATCTTCTGGCTCATAGAAGAATTGGATGGCTACTGTATCTAATTTATAAATCTGGATGAAAGGCACTATAATTGTGTTATAAAAAATAATTTTGCATTATAAAGCAAAACATACAGTATATAAACACAGACTACGGTAGCAACAAAAAATCTTGCTTTTCATATGTGAGACTTATTTTCCTCCACAGCCATTCTTTCTCTTGAATTCCAGGTTAGCTGGAGTTTATTCACTTAATTGGCACAAACTTGGCTTTGCTTCTGAAGCTCAGAATGATTTTGAGTTACACACAAAACATTATACATACAGTTCTGCACTTATCACCACATGCTTTTTGTGGTATTTTATTGTAATTAAAGGAAACTTTGTTCTAAGATAAATTCTAACAGCTATTTCTCCAACCAGTCTGGAGTATTTTCTTTGAATTCTCCACAACTGAGTAACATGGCAATATTTCACCAAGTAACAGCTTCCTTCTTGAATTTTCTTTTTTTTTCAGTTTTGATTTTTTCTCACATATTTATTCATTAGTTTCTCCAGTTGAGAGCTTTTGAAATATCTTTTCCAACTCTGACTCTGGGGGGAAGGAAGGAAGGAAGGAAGGAAGGAAGGAAGGAAGGAAGGAAGGAAGGAAGGAAGGAAGAGAGAGAGAAAAGAAAAAAAAAAAGAGAAAAGAAAGAGAGAAAGAGGGAAAAGAGAGAAAAAGAGTGAAAGAGAAAGAAAGAGAAAGAGAGAGAGAAAGAAAGAAAGAAAGAGAAAGAGAAAGAGAAAGAGAAAGAGAAAGAGAAAGAGAAAGAGAAAGAGAAAGAGAAAGAAAGAGAAAGAGAAAGAGAGAGAGAGAGAAAAGGAGAAGGAAAGAAAGAAGGAAAGAAAGAAGGAAGGAAAGAAGTAAAGAGAAAAAAAAATGAAAAAAAAGAAAAATGGAAAAAAAAGAAAAAAGAAAGAAAGAAGAAAAGGGAAAAGATGATTGTAGGACTCTAACATTGTCCTTGATAGTCCTGCCTGCTGGTTCTATTTCAAAAGTAGTTCCAATTTTCTAGTTAAGAATATTTCATCTGTAACATTTAATTTTCCTCCCTCTTCCCATTTCCGTCATCTCCTATCTGCAGCTTACCAATTTCACATGAAAAGCAATTTCACTCTGTTAAATAACGCCACCCAATATGTGTCTCCACATATGTGACTACAAAGGGAAGTAAGTTTCAGTACAGAGCTTGCACGGGGAAGAAGCACAGCAAATACCTTATGTAAGCAAGAAATGGAAAAAAGGGTTATTAGGTTGTTTGTCCCATCTCCTTTCATACCACAAAGTGCCTCCTGTACTACTGCTCTGCCGTAATTTATCTGGATGAGGTTTAAGTGTCAAAAGATACAAAGTTCATTTACAAATTTAATTTAATTTTTTTCTTTTTTTTTTTTTGGGGGGGGGGGGAGGGGGTACATACTGGATGTGGTAAACTTACTTTATCTGGCCTTCTGTTGACACCTGCCCTAATATTATTATTTTTTTTTAGTATTCTAAAAATCAGTTCTTTGCTACTGGTGCTTATCCTTTCAGCTGTGTAGAGATAATGCTTTCTCCCAGTTAGGAAGGATGTTTTTCTCTGACGTTCACATCTAATCTGGCTGCACTGCTGCCTCCGCGTGTGCTTGCAAGATGTGGTGCAGAGACAAATGGGGGCTTGAAGTCACAGGCTGGCAAATGTGGCTGAGGGGTTCTGCTCACCTCTGCTGGGCATACATGTATACCTGACATGGATGCATACTTGCTAAATACCTGATCATAATCTTTCCCCAGCGGTCAACATTCCCCAGCTCCTCCCAGCAAGATTACTTGACTATATTACATTAGATTACTTGAAGCAGTTATATGCATCAGCCCCTTATTACTCCTCATCCATGGCAAAGCTGGAAATCCTAACCAGAGGCTTTTTACTGCTTTATTCTGAAATTTGCAGAGGAAAGAGCAGACTTTTAGGTCTCCCCCCTCTACTCCTGACATACCTCTGCCTCACTCCCTCTCCTGCAAAGAAAGAGCATGTCAGAGGAAACATTTTGCCCTCTGCAGAAATTCTGCAACTGTTTGCTTTTGTATTCCCTGCAATAGGCTGCCAAATATGTAAGTTATCACCATGAGATTTGGGGGGTAACAGCATCTGTGGAAGCCTAAGCAGAAGTGACAGGAGAATATGCTTTCAGTGGCAACCACTAAAGGCAAGTCTTCATTTCAGGACTGTTTAGTTTTCCTGTTATACTACTTTATACATGATCCTTGTACATCAAACAATTTTGATAAAATATGTACTTTTTCTGTAGGAGACAAAGATGTTTCTTGTGACCAGATAACAGATATGGCTGTTTCACCTAGTAAACATTTTACCAAGAAGTAAAGTTTCTTTTACCAAGAAACTTTAAAACTTTACTTTTTACCTAAACCCAGCTTTCAGTGTTATTTCAGAAGATTCAGAACTTTGGTTCAATTCAGACCCATTGCAAAGATTTTTATTCATTACAGTTGTTGCAGGGTGTTGTGATTAACTGCATCAATGATTAAA
The DNA here is from genome assembly GCF_009819795.1 of Aythya fuligula. Classification (NCBI taxonomy): domain Eukaryota; kingdom Metazoa; phylum Chordata; class Aves; order Anseriformes; family Anatidae; genus Aythya; species Aythya fuligula. The sequence continues at coordinate 73,278,977 of NC_045593.1, read as the reverse complement.
AGGACCCAAAGGGGTTAAAATTCTGATTTTAAAATAGTATTCTCCCATTGTAGCAACAGGGCACAGGCGATCACAACTAATTATTAGCCTGACATTTAATCTGAATCAGGGAAAATGCCACAATGATTGAAGCTTATTTACTGAAGATGAAGGACGAAGAGTTTGCACAGAGTCTAGCTTTTAAGAACAAAAATAAATTCATTCTTGTTTTAATGTAGGAATAAAACAAAACATTTGGAACCTTTTGTCACCAAGTATAACCAAGTCACATTTCCTTCTCCAGCAGGGATGCTCAAAGTGTACACAACAGGCTTTCAGTCTTTTCCTTTGTTCCTGGATAAGGAAAGATTGTTCACTCCTGTTCATTGTGACCAAGGCAGGGCAAGTACTTCAACCTGCATCTCCTGTAGGAGACAAGACCATGGCCCTAAAACCCCTTGCAAGCCAACTGACAAGTTCTGAGTGCTTCATAGATACATCTGATCAAAGACAAAAAGCAGAATTTAGATCAACTATATCTACATTTTAGTTACTTCCATAGCTTAGGTAATGTAAACATCTTTCTGATGGAAGTTCAAAAGTATCAAATATACTTTTGATACACATCCACAGAGCATTTCAGCCTCAGACAAAGTGTCTTTTGTTGTATTATCATGTAACAGTCAAGGACTATGTAGTTTCTTCCTCAAATCATATTTTGGCCACTAGATGAGCAGTAGAACCACTTTGCTTCCATTACATTACAGCTTTGATTTCCATCTCTCTCTCTCAATCTCTCTCTCTCTCTTTTTTTTTTTTTTTTTTTTTTTTTTTTTTTTTTTAATCAATTAGGACGATTTATGTAATCAGGACATGGATTTTTGTCTTCATGAGAAATGTTATTTATCCTTTGCACTCATCCAGCAGCTCCATGGGATACACTTTTCTGAAGCCACTCAAGGCTATTATTTTAATCTCCCATCATATTTTCTAGGAGATGAACACACAGTACCTGCTAATTGACAGAACTGGCTTTCAAGAAGTCAGAATAGCTTTTGTGATGGTACATCAAATGGCGCTTAATTCCCTTTCTGTTGGTCTCAGGTTTGACCTTGGATTGCACTTCCTTATTTCTGAACTGATTAATAATCAACCCTATTTCACTCCTTCATGTGCCCCAGTTTTTATATACCAGAGACCATTAATCACATCAATCCTGCGTTCTGCAGGCCGTCCGTGGAGACACCATTTATATAAATTCGTTTCATTTGTAGGTGCCTGATGTCAACTGGAGTGGACTCACTGCTTCTGACATGACCTCACACTCTTTGTATCCACTGTAATAAGTGGCTGTCATCAGTAAAATAGGCTACGCTCCCTGAGCTGTCCATGCTCTGACTTTAAACGCAGCAGAGAAAGATGTTGAACGAAGCACTGCTTGGGCACTGATGAGAGGAGCAGCTGAACTTAGCCAGGCTCTGCCTACTGCATCTGGCTGCCCAGAAGGACACTGTTTCATGGGGTTTCTCCATGGCACCACTGCTGTCCATGCCTCTTGGATCTGCTTAGGCCAGCTTCACCCCTTGCAGGCCTTGCAGGCCTCACCTCCCACAAGCAGTACCCGGGCCCTGGCACTTGCTGGCAGCCCCGATCCTGCCTCTCCTCCAAGGCTTTTCACTGGGTTGCCTCATTTCTCTTTTTAGATGTGTTATTGGTCCCACCCATTGGAGGAAGAGGTCGGAAGAAAGTTAGGAATCTGTCCCTCAGAGAAATTGTCCCAGGCTGTACAAGCACGCTGCAAGGAAACAGCTTTGCCCTGGGAAACATATTGTTTATTTGTCACTGTATTCCCCACTCAGCTTCCTAAAGCACATGCAGTCATGGTAAGAGTTGCAATACTGTGTACCTAACTTGAACATGAAGTGTTCAGGTTTAGTCAAGTAAGCACAGGGAACAATTTTTTTTTCTTTTTTTTTTTTTTTTCCAGAGGATGTAGAAGTCATTTGGTTCCCATTGACATCACACAGGTTCATCTGAAAATGTACTGAAGAGTACCGCGTGATTTTCAGAGATCGTTATGCAACAGCTTAGTACCTTTTCAGTGCAAAGAAAAACTACTTTCCTGCCCCCAGTGACCCTATGTACAAGTAGCAAATGATGAAGCTGACTCAGTGGTCTCACTTCTGTGCAAGCTGGGGTTATGCAGGTCCACATCCAGACAGAGATTTGACATGTCTGCATTTTTAGGCATGTACACCTGAAATTTTTGGCTTTACACTTCTTATATATACATTAAAATCTGAAGTTTTTTGTGCTAAATGTAGTCAAATTCACCACAAGTAAGTTAACATTATTATTATATATATATCTGTAATTTGTACTTATCACCCTTATATTCAACAATTTTCCTAAAATTCTCTATTCCAATTCAGTCTACGACATCTCCTTCACCCTGTGAACTAAGAGGGAGCAATTACAGACTCATCGTTACCTCAGTGACAGAAGTATTCATGATCTCAGCTATCCTCACTTCAGATGATAAGCCCTCATGAACAGCGTTATACTGCCATTGTGTTTGTGGTTATGATTTTAAGCCACTCGTTACTATCGTGAATCCCTTTCAGGCTTATACCTCACTGCAGTTACACTGACAATGTATTTCTAAACTGTTTCTTCTTGAGAAAGATTAAATTAGCCTACAGTTTAAGAAAGACTTTAAAAACCAATTGTGTGGGTATCAACCAAGTAATAATGGCAATATACAAATGCCAAAAGTTAATAGTCTAAATAGGTGCAGGTACATAAAAATAATGTGATTTATTAAGATGAAACCAGAAACTGAAAAAACGTGGGAGGAAAAAAAAATAAAAGTACAGCAATTTCCAGGGCATTAGAAGCCTGCACAATGACTGTATTATTTACATTTTAAGGTGTTTAAATCCTTGGTAGCATGAAGACTTATTGGCAGGAAGATTTTACTCGTTCAGGCAGCTGCACATCAGTAATCTTCCTCTCCTATCAGACATAAGAATGAAGAATTTGTCAGGTGTGAGAGCAGAGAAAGGAAGTTCTGTGTTGCTTATATTTATGTTGCCTCTAGTTTGAGAACTGGGAGGAAGAGGATTTTTAAAATGTAGAAGAGTCTCTCATTATGAAAATATGGTGAAAACATGGAGCTCTCTTATTAGCCATTAATGACATATAGGTATATACATCCATCCTTCCAGAAAACAAAATAATTCCTGGATTGGCTTTTATCATAAATCAGGGTGTAGGAAGTGTGCAGAGTCAAATTAAATTTCCTTTTATGTAGGAAGAGCCCATAATGATGATGTGAATTTCTCTGTAGTTACGGAGGTTTTACACAACAACCAACAATGAAGGTTTAGTAAATCAGAGTCCACCAGTCAATCTGTTTATGGCCCATATTGTGGGTTTCCTAAAGCCTTACCCTCCCTCCAGAGTTTTCTACACCAAAAATTATTTTGGTGTACCTGTTTGGCTCTCTGAAGTTTCAGATTAATTTCTGGATGCAATTTATCCTGCACCACTGGGAGGAAGAGATTTCAGGGGAGTCCAGCTGCTGCCAGCACATCTATGCTCTGTGTCCTGCCTCTTGCAGATAGTGGGAATGCACTAGGGCACCAGTAATACCCCTTTGCAGATGTGCATCCACAGGGGATGTTCTATTTCTATTTTTCATTATTACTATTACTATTAATATTGCAATTATTGCTATTATTAATAATAATTTTATTAGCTATAGGAGAGTATATGTGTCTATAGATAAATGGTGCTTTTCCAAATACGTTTCCATTTGTGATCTCTTTCTTGCCACACGCCACCTACCTGCTGCACGCAGTATCACCTCTTGGCTAAATAAGTATATATGCAAAGGTTTTAGCGTTTCATACAGGCAATCAAATAATCATATAACACTTTTGCAAACTGGAGCTTAATCATAAACCACAAGTAATCCATAATGCCACTATCACATGAGAATTAATTCCAGAAGAGACTTTAAGCAAGTCCTTCCATAAAAAGATTAAGTGATTACATTTCATTTCAAAGGTCTTATCTACCATACAAAATATGAATATATTGCAGTCTCTTTGAACTATTAGCCTCTCTAGTCCACTTGGCATTTTTTATATAAAAATTTTCTAGATTTTTTGTAACTGTTCATAGTATAAAAAAAACAGTCCCACACTTTGGGAAAGTAAGCAGATATGTTTTGCAGTTTCACTTCAGATAAGTCTGTATCTGAAAAGCAAGTTCTAAACACTGCATCAGAGAATGAGGAAAGAAAGAAAAAGCAAAGGGTAGCCACAGAAAGCTGAAAAGAAACAAGAAAGAAGGAGAAAATTTGTACCCTTGCATATTCGTTATTGCTGTCTGTAGGATTCAATTAAGTTGAGCTTCATCCTGGATAGGTGAGTGTTAGTGTTATGAAACAACATGCCGGAGGGAAGGGATGCTATCCAGAGGGACCGGGACAGGCTTGAGAGGTGGGCCTGTGCAAAAAAAGCTGGGGAGGGACTCTTTATCAGGAATTATTTTGATAGAACTATGAGTCATGGGTTTTGACTAAAAAATAGTAGATTTATATGAGATATAAGAAAGAAATTCTTTAAGGATCATGATGCACTGGACGAGGTTTCCCAGAGAAGCTGTGGATGCCCCATCCCTGGAAGTGTTCACGGCCAGGCTGGATGGGGTTTTGGCAGCCTGGTCCAGTGGGAGGTGTCCCTGCCCATGACAGGGATTTGGAATTAGATGATCTTTAAGGTCCCTTCCAACCCAAATCATTCTATGATTCTATGAATCTTCTAATACCTTCAGTAGAATTTACATATACCCACTGCAAGTAATTCAGTTGATCAGCAAGTCCAAGTTCAGTTGCTGCCATTAGAGCAGGGACAACATGTCCCCTTTACGCTTTTCATAATTAGGAAACATATATATATCTATCAGATGGCCCAGTTTCAAGTAACACTTGGGGAAAAGAGTCAACACATTTACCAAAGACAACATCTATTGATAAATTGATACAGCTACATAGAAGACAGCAATTACAGCCATAGAAAGCAGGAGATATTTCTAACACATGCACACAAAAACTTGTTAGTGTTGTCTAAGAAGCAGGTAACACATTCAGCAGTGTTGAACAGCATAAATTGCATGGACTGTGTAGCTTGTTACCTGTGTTCTCTGTTGACAATTGTACATTTAAACTGACCAAAGTGAGAACCAAATCACAGGTACTTAAAACCTTTCCAGGTGCAGCACAACAGGTTTTCCTTCCAGAGCACAGGCTGCATGGTAGTGGAATGGAGGCTGACAGATAAAACATGTTTCTTTCAGAAAATTCCTGCAGCCAGAAGAAACTTCACAACTAAGTGAAACTCTGCCAGATGTAAATGGAGGGGGAAATGGGATAAAAAACAAACAAAAACAAAACAAAACAAAACAAAACAACAACAACAACAACAATTTTTTTAATTTTTTTTTTTTTTTTGATAGTACAGATAGAAAGAAAAGTCTTTTTTCTTTTTCATTGTTCTCTAGACTGGATGAGTCTGACTTGTAACCATCACTCAGCCAGTATGACTGGATATATATAACTCCCATAACTCCTTGTGCATCTCATAACTGTAAATAAATCTATAACACAGGGAATTCAAGTCTTCCTCAAGTCCTTTGTCCTTTGGGTTCACTTTCTTCCTGCTCCACAACATTAATCTGACTGTCTTTTTTTTTATTCTTTTTCCTCAAACAGAAAAATCCTGAAAAATATCTGCTCCAGTGTGCCCTGCTTCTTCACTGGGGGTGGTGGGATGGACACTGTCTGCCAGACCCTGACCACCCCACAGGAGCAGCCCCTAGTGGTGCTCTGGTGCCATCATACCTTCGCAGAAGGTCAAACAAATAAAACATGCATCATTGTTATTGATAAACACTACTGAGTATCTTTTGCAATTAGCCATAGTGAGTTCACATCAGAAAGTGTGAGCTCCAGAGAAATACTAGCCTTACTATAGAAAACACAATTTTATCCTCTTCTGTCATATTTCAGTCCTTCATCTGGCATTATTCCACATCTTCCATGTTCCAAACAAATTTTACCAGTCGGTTAAATTCACTGCTGGAAATTTCTGAGTTCTTCTGGAATTTAGAAGACAGATCCTCAGGTTATGAGGGATTGTACACATTAAAACAAGCATAAATGACAGAAACCTCTTAGCTCTATGGAATTGTGATCATCCTAACTTTTAAACAGTGAATAGAAACAACTGCTCCCGTGTAAACCTGTAGGTGTAACACAGATATTATAACACAGTATTATACTCAGATGTTTCCTGAATTTTTGTCTCTTAACTTTTGGTTCTGATGTACTTTTCTGTTCTTTTTGCTTGGGAGGTAAGAACCCTTCTGTTCTGTAGAGATGATGAACTTCTCATAATTACTCTTCTCTGATTGGAGTAAGTCCATGCAGCAGCTGGAGTCTCACACAGCTTGTCCTGTTGGGCTGCCCAGCTCTTTCTCAGAAGAATCTGAGGATGGAGCCCTTCACCTCCAGAAAACTGTGAAAGTTGGAGAGGAAATTGACATCAATTTCTCCAATGACTCACCTGCACATTTGGAAAAGCTAGGTAAGATTTATGCACACATTTCATGATGCTAATTCATTCTTTGAATTAGCTGATTTCATTCTTTTTCCTGCTGCTCCCTGAAGTTTTCCCTCCACTATATCTCTGAGAAACAACTCTAGGAGGCAGTTTTAGTCATCCAGGCAGTAATTATTCAGAAATTTCACAGCATTTATGTTCATTTTATGCAATCTTACACAAACACCTGCTAGTACACACTGTTCAGGGTCACTCTGTCATTGTATAAGCTCTCAACTAGAAAAACAAACCCAAATCAACAGCTCCTAGTGGGAATGGCTCCACAGTTTAGTCTGATGCTGATTGCTGTGCAGAGCTGGCACAGAAATAGAACATATCTTCATAGACAAGCACTTCCCATTACATAGTACCTGGAAACATGTTTTCAGCTCTCAAATGTTCATGGACCTCCTCAGACACTAGGACAAATTGCTTTTCCCCCAAAATCCAACAGTTCTTTCAAAAGCTCGGTTGAATCAGGGGAGTCTTACATAAATTCTAGTTTGGATAGACTACTCAAACAGCATTTGAATGCAAACATGCATTCAAAATGTGTATCAGTGTTGTAGGAAATGGGTTTGGGATTTGGAAGATGGGTGATTTGTTTCTTTTCTTGCTTAGTTTACCACAGTAAAGTAGGTATTATCAAGAGTTTTGAAAGCATTGTGTATTTTCTCTCTTGATTTCTACTACCAAGTCATGTCCAAGGGTTCATCCTATCACATACTGCAGTGCAGAGCATCAGCAGCCCACTTGTTTTTCAGCCATGCTCCATTTCTGCTACCACACATCCCTCAAAGATAGCACTGCCCCAGCTCAAGCTCTACCTCACCACCAGCCATGGTAGCTTGACCCTGGCCACCATCTAAGCATGTACCTGATTACTTGTTCAGTTCCACCCAGTTCCCAGCAGGGTAGGGAAGAGAATCTGAATACAAAGATGCAGAAAAACTTCTGCCTGAAGATCAAGATAGCTTAATAAGTGAAGGAATACACAGCAATTACTCACTACCTACCATAAGCAGACCAAAGCCCAGCCAGCCTCCTTGCTAACTCAGAAAGACATCACCCCCCACCTGCATACACACACGTTGTTTCTTATTGCTGAGCATGATATTATAAAGCATGAAATATGTCTTTGGTCATTTTGGATCAACTGTCATGGCTATGTCCCTACCCAATCTCTTTTCCACCCATAGCCTACTTGCTGGGAGGAACAGTGTGAGAAGGAGAGGAAGCCTTGACACTGTACAAACATCGCTCAGTAGTAGCCTAAACATCGGTGTGTTATCAATGCTGTTCTAGTCAGAAACCCAAAAGAGCATCATAGGGGGTTCCTATGTTAACTCCATTCTAGACAGACCCCTTACTTGCCTTCCACCTCAATGATCCAGACAACATTTTCCCAGAGACAACTGAGCTATGGATCTTACCCAGGTATCTGAAGCAGTAAAACCACATCAGAATCCCTCTCAAATATACTATACATCTGAATGAAAATGGTAAATCAACTACCCTTTACTTTATGGTTTAAGACACCATAATTTCAAAGAAAATTAGTCTATTTCCAGTATGAAAGCTAGTTTGGCTGTTGCTTATTTACCTATTACGAGTAGTCTTTTCTCTTTCATCATTTTATTCCTTCATGCTCGTTAGCTCAACATGGTGTAAGTCTGTGAGAACATCCTGATTGCTATCATTACACTAGTAATTTGAATGGAAGTTTTCATTATTTTAGGAAGGAGAACTTGATCTCCCTACATTCACAGAACCACAAATGAATATCTGGACTAAGTACAATTAATCTCTACTCCTTAAACACATCTAAAGCTATTTTTGTGTCATTCTTCCTGTATTTTCCCAATCCCTGTTTGAACCTAGTCTGTAATAACTTAAATTATGCAGTTACTCTCTCCAGTAGAACAGTTTAACTAAAACGATGGCCAAAATGTTTTTCCAGAAAATTTAATGTATTATTTCTCTCCTACTCAACAGTCATCATGAAGAGATTTTCCATTTTCTTGTCTCTAGCCAAGTACGTATGCGAAGACTATGCCCATGTTTTCCACTTCTCTGCCCAGTTTTCCCTTCTGTGGTTTCTTCTTCTCCAGTTAATTCACTGGTTTTCAGAAGTCATGTTTTGTAGACCTGTGATCATTCCCATCCTTTTCTTCACTCCAATCTTTCTTAAATCCCAGTGCCTCAAATAATGCCAGACAGGGTTTTAAGAAGATAAAAACGAGTTGCCCTGAAGGGTCAAACTGGTGGGTCAACCTAGTCCCATATTCCAAGTCCAGCAGCGATAACAGGAGATGCTATGTAGAGAGAGTACACAGGCCTGGCCACTTAAACATTGAGAAGCAGAACAAATAGATTGTGTTTACTATTGTGGGATATAGTCTTACTTATCCATCTCAGTCTGAAATTAAGGCATCATCCAGTCAAGTGACTTAACAGACTAGTTCACAAGTTTGTTTGAGTGAAAGTCAGCAGACTACTAAGTTCAAAATTGGGAAATATCCTTGACAAAGTGAGTTTTTTCAGTTCCAACGGCATTTAGTCAAATCAGAAATAAAGTAGATTTCTTCCCTAATGTCAGTAGATCTCATTGCTTTCATTGTCAGAAGAAATCAGAAAATTTAGTAAGAGTTGAATGAATGTTCATATGACTATTAGATTTAAAGCAAACAAACAAAAAAACACACACAACAAATTCTGTTTAAATTTTGTACGAAGATCAGACCAGATATTTATTCTTCTTTCATTAAAACCAATTCACCAAGAAAGAGATTTCAATCCAAAGAGTGAAGGCCTCAGAAGCAAATAATTGTGGTTAAGACAAATAAAATCAAGTTAGAAAAATGTGATGGGTGAATAATTATTGATGTGATGATGAGTTAATAATCACTCAAGGAATTATACAACAACAACAAAAAAGTAATAATAAAAACATTAAAAAGTCTAAAACCTAAAGAAAGCAACATTTGTCTGCTCAAACAGAATAATATTTACAGAAAAACAGTTAGAAATTGTCTTACTTCAGTTACAGATTTAACACAAGACACTAAAGGAAAATTTAATCTCTGTGATATACACCATTTTTAAAAAAATGTCTCATTGCAAATTTACATTAATCAATAATATGCGCTTTATAAAACTATCTATTCACATATTTATTTATGAGTGTTGTGCTTTCCTTTACAGAAGCACATGGATAGAAGGACATATAGACACATCTTTTGAACACTCTTGCTGTTGAAATATGTTCATCCTGCATTTTTGGTCCAAATAATCACAGGGCCAGGGACAGCTGACATTAAGCCGGGGAACTCACAGTCTGGGCAGTACAAATCAACATGAGGTGCAATTTATGGTTTACATGAAGACTAAGAAGAGCAACAACCAGAAAACTTAAAATTAGTGTGAATGTAGTGATGCAAGACAGATGTAATCCTCAGCTGTCATAGTGACACTACACCATCTGGAGTGGCCTGCACTTACCTTAATTTTCATCTGTACAAAGTCATTATCAGAACAAGAATGTGTTTAACAGACAGAATGGCTATGCATATAAGACACAAGGCTGGAAAATCAATTGAATTTCAATTGGACAACCTTTACCTAGACTACCCTGAGAGAGAAAGGAAAAGCATCCAACCTTCAGAGTTTCAGGGGTGACTGTCGACATCCTGAGTTTCTTCCCAGTCACAGAATCACAGAATCACAGAATTTCTAGGTTGGAAGAGACCTCAAGATCATCGAGTCCAACCTCTGACCTAACGCTAACAATCCCCACTAAACCACATCCCTAAGCTCTACATCTAAACGTCTTTTAAAGACTTCCAGGGATGGTGACTCCACCACTTCCCTGGGCAGCCTGTTCCAGTGTCTAACAACCCTCTCAGTAAAGAAGTTCTTCCTAACATCTAACCTAAAACTCCCCTGACGCAACTTTAGCCCATTCCCCCTTGTCCTGTCACCAGGCACGTGGGAGAACAGACCAACCCCCACCTCACTACAGCCTCCTTTACCTGTAGAGAGCGATAAGGTCGCCCCTGAGCCTCCTCTTCTCCAGGCTGAACAAGCCCAGCTCCCTCAGCCGCTCCTCGTAGGACTTGTTCTCCAGGCCCCTCACCAGCTTCGTCGCCCTTCTCTGCACCTGCTCAAGCACCTCGATGTCCTTCTTGTAGCGAGGGGCCCAAAACTGAACACAGTACTCGAGGTGCGGCCTTACCAGAGCCGAGTACAGGGGGACAATCACTTCCCTAGCCCTGCTGGCCACACTGTTCCTTATGCAAGCCACGATGCTATTGGCCTTCTTGGCCACCTGAGCACACTGCTGGCTCATATTCAGCCCACTATCCACCATCACTCCCAGGTCCTTCTCTGCCTGGCAGCTCTCCAACCATTCCTCTCCCAGCCTATAGCTCTGCTTGGGGTTATTGCGCCCCAGGTGCAGGACCTGGCACTTGGCCTTGTTGAACTTCATGCAGTTGACCTCAGCCCATCGGTGCAGCCTATCCAGATCCTCCTGCAGAGCCTTCCTACCCTCGAGCAGATCGACACGCGTGCATAGCTTGGTGTCATCTGCAAACTTACTGAGGGTGCACTCGATGCCCTCATCCAGATCATCGATGAAGATATTAAAGAGGACCGGCCCCAGCACCGAGCCCTGGGGGACGCCACTAGTGACTGGCCTCCAACTGGACTTGGCTCCATTAACCACGACTCTTTGGGCCCGGCTATCCAGCCAGTTTCTAACCCAACTAAGCGTGCGCCAGTCAAAGGACATTATCCAGGACTACCAAATATCTGCTGCTGTAAGTACTGTGATACCTCTACTCTGATCAACATTCAAAGAGCCTCCACATTCAAGTACATATTTTCTTTATTTAGTTCTGCATATGAGAGGTGTTTTTTTTTTTTTTTTTTTTTTTTTTTTTTTTTTTTTTTTCAATTTAATTACAGTTTACTATTACCCTAACTACTTCAGAGAGTTTATACTGCTAAATTCTTTTCATTAAGTTGTTTATTCTAATTACTATCTGAATCATAGCATTCTAAGTGATTTATTATTAAAATTGCCTCAAGGTGATCCAAAAAAACAACTTCACATCAGTTTTTTCACTTTGCCTCTTCTAAAAATGGTAAATGGATTTCAGATGATGATGCTCATGGGAATGAAAAAGAAGAAGTATTGGAATATGGCCACAACAAAGCCATACAAAGACCTAAAGAGATTTTCTTAAATAGTACGAACTTTAGAAAGAAAGGAATTCTAGTAATTCAGGAGGACCTTTGTGGTGGCAAATACTAAAGTGAAGGAACCATTATTAAGAGAATTAGCTACAATTTCCTTGCCAGCTTCACAGCAGTAGTTATTTCAAGAGTTTGTGTGGAAAGTAGAGGGGAGAAACTCAAGTCAGCATGACCAGACAGATTGTCCTGCTGACACTGTCTTCTGCTAGGAATATTATTAACTTTTTTTTTTTTTTTTTTTTTTTTTTTTTTTTTTTATGACAATCATGCTGTTTTCTTGCTCCCATCTGCTTTTTCAGATTATCCTAAAACTGCACATCCTTCTTTTGTATACCTGCTCTTTTCTTCTGTCTCTTTTTCATTCTTTTTTTTTGCGTTTCCATGTAATGTTTTCACTGACTCATTCCCCTGCCCCGTGCTCATTTGAGTTGATCCAGTCACAACAAAATACCACCTAAAATATTGCAAACACAGAACATCCCATCTCCCATCAGATTTCTGCTGGCCGGTAGAGTCCAGACTTCCGCCCACATGAACAAGGGTGTTTTAAAGTCCATGTAAAAACAATCAATCTAAAAATGTGGTTTATTTAACAAGACCTTTCTATCAACTAAAGAACATATTTTCAACCTCTTCCAAACACTTTTGTTAAAATAAATAGAGGTAAAGTAGGCAGCCTATACCTGCTTCTGTTCTCAGCTACAATGAAGCCAGCAATTCCCTCTTTGCCCTTAACAGCTAATCCAAAAAGCCTATTCTTCACACTCAGTTAGAGCTGGCAAAGCTGTAAAGGAGACTGTTTTTTTCTGCAAGTTTTATGTTAGATCCATGTTAGATTCCCTCACATTTTCTTAAATGCATTAATCTCCACTGTCTTCTGTGGCACTGTCTTCATAGAAGATGCTAAAGTACCTGCTTCTCTCTTTCAATGTTTTTGTTTGTTTGTTTGTTTGTTTGTTTGTTTTTTAAATCTCAGGCTATTTTTCTACTTCTCCAGAAACTCTCTGTGATACAGACAGATGTTGCTTACCAGAAGGGCCTGAACATGAAGTCTACAACTTCTTATCCACTAGAGTTTTGGTTCAGTTCTTTGGTGTATACAATGCTATGTTAGGGAATCTACAATATAACTGTGTAATGAGTTTCTGGGGGTAGCTCAAGGACAGGAGATGTATAAAAGGTTATAAAAAGGATTGAAGAGGTAAGTTTTCCCAGCAATCCATCTGAGAACTCATCACTGCCTGTAGCTCAGGCCCTTGGACAAAAAGTGATTCCAAATGCTGATCAAGTACTTTGTTTACATGTTGTAGAAGTTACATGCACTGTCCGTCCACTGTTGATTCCCAAAGATCTCTGGGTGGGTGATTTTCAAGAGTCATTTCTAAGCAGACAACAACTGAGGCTTGTTTTCTTAGGGTACCATCAGCAAATTTGAAACAAACAAACAAACAACAACAACAAACAACCTCTCAATCTGTTCATGTAAAACTTTGAAAGATCTCTGAAATCCTTAACCATAAGAATAAGCAAAAAGAAAGATTTCTTTCACTTTACTCACTTCTCAGGCTGAAATGATGAGGATTCTGGGAGCTCATCAGCTCCTATCGCCCTGCAGTCAAAGACTCTCTGTGATTGCAGACACGTCAACCACAAAATTAGGAATAAACTAGTTCTAGATACAACGGCTGCTACAGAAGTGCTAGGAAACATGGGGAATACATGCATCAAGCTTTGAGGGAGAGAAAAGGTACAACGTAATAAATGTTCGTTGTTTTCTAAGAGATGTCCAGGTGACAAACAATTGCAGAATCCCATCAGATTTCTACAGGAAAAGGATATAAGGCTAATATTGAACATATTTACAGGTCTGTATGGTGCAAAAAGAAAAATATATATATATAAATGTTGCTCAAATCTAACCATCATAGCAGTGAAAAGGAATGAAATATTAACTTGTTTGCTCATCTGCTTCATTTCTCCAGCAACTATGTTAACTTAATGTTCCTTCCATAGAGGAAGCAATGTTTTACAAAAATCAGAAACCATAAGATTCTATCTGAAGGAACTGTAAGGGAATTTCTCTACAGGACTGAATGTTGCCCTTCCTGTTCTTCATAACAATAGGTTTGTGCCCCATCCAGCAAGACTAAATAGTAAAGCAATATGAAAATAGTACTAACTGCTTCAGGACACTTCAAACCATATTTTATTCACAGCAGCCATCAGCCTGGAAGAACTAAGTGGAAACATTTGGCAAATAACATGGTCTTCAGAATAAATAAATAAATAAATAAAATAAAAATAGTTTACAATCTCTGCCCAATGATTTAGGGTCTAAAATATGCATTCTCTTCTTCAGCAATCACCAATCAAAATGACTCAACATTTGTGCATTTATGAAGACAGTCTTTCCAAACAATTGATTCCAGTCAGTGTTTCTCATTGGTCTATCATTATGAACTTCATGACACTGCTGTAGACAAAGTTTTCAATAATGTGTTTTGACAAAACATGAAGAAAATAAAGTTTGATGCGAGGCTCAAGAAAAGTGGAATTTATATGTATGACAACCTTAGGGAAACAGAAGATCTCAGTGAAGGCTACAGCTCTGATGATGACCTGGGCTGACTTGGCCTTCCTTCCTTTCTAGGTCATGTTGATGTGAAATGCAGAGACAGCCCTGAAGTCTACTAAAGAACCACCCAGCAAGATCCTGTACATGCTCAAATTTCTTGTGTGGCAGCCTGTTCTGCAAATGAGACAGGATGCTGAGATAGGAAAAGGCTTTGACTTCACTTAGCCCCTCGTTAACCAAAACTGAGGACTCCCACTCTCATTACCACTTTCAATATTTTCACATTTAGCTGGTTGGGATTCTTAGTTACTCACTTGGGTTGTTTAGTATAATGGGTCAGGAAAAGTAGGAGTATTTGGGAATAAAAATACATTGTGTCAGTTGGTATACCACTGAGAGACTAAGTAGAATGTTAAACCATTTTTTTCTCAACTTTAAAGGTACAATCTCAAATACAAAAGAATAAATGAAATTACAAATATGGAAAGTTTTAATGCATATAAGAAAGGAGGAAAGTAAATATTCCCCATACCTCATAAGCAGATGTGACTGGTGATTGCTTGTCCCAGATGCTTTTTTATTAGTTCTTGTGGAATATAAAATATAAATAATCATATATTCTTTTTAGCTGAGAACTGGCAGGCTGACCTACGAGAGAAAGTTTGGGAACAATTAAGAACTTATTTAATGGAAGTTGGAATTGTCTTAATTTTTTCCATATTGTCTTAGAATTGTCTTAATTTTTTTCCATAGTAGAATTATTGCAAGAGGTCAGTGTAAATACATAATCAATCAAGGAAATAAATTAGTTTATGAGATTTTTTTGACACTAGTGAGTTAAATAAATTTCCGACTTAATCTGGTCTAGCTAAACAAGCCCATGTACTTTACACACACACAAGAAAGATAACACTGACAAAGATACATACATCTGTAATGTGCCTCTGGATCATCTTCTCCTGCTCCAGATGAAGAATAACTTCTGACCTGATCCTATTCAGAACAGGGGGTGAACAGCTCCTTCTGATATTTCTATCTATTTTTTATGCCCCCGTAGTGAATATGAGTGCAGTTTTCTAAGCAGCATCCATGTGGAAACAAGGCCACTTGGCTATAAAGATTAATTATGCAGTAATGCAGTCCCAGGAACATTCATGTAAATCAGTCACTACAGTGAACCAATCAAGCCTGTGAATCAAACAGAAACATAAATACAAAGTTAATTAATCATTTCACTCCCTGCAAATGTACAAGGCACTTTTGGAAGCTAAACACCTCCTGCCAAGTGTACCTGGCATATTCCAATACTCCAGTGGAACAAACTGAAGCATCATTTAAAGAAGAATTTGAAATACAATGAAATACAACAACAACAACAACAAAATCTTCTTATAAAGTGGTAGGAATTAAGTGGTTACAACACTTTCAACAGATTATATGTTTTGAATGAAGTATATTGCCTTGTTCTTTGAAGAGTCTATGCTTATGCATGGTTGCCAAACAAGCCAGATTTCACTATCCCCTGGGAACTTTTTATATTCACTAAATAAATAAATAAATAAAACATTTTCAATCAAGTCTTTTATTCGGTTTTGTGATTAGAAAGGCATTTTAGAGGCAAGAGATCAGAACCCAAACTGTAGTGAGTAAAATGGCAATTTGATATTTTCAACAATAACTTCACTGCCCACCACCCAAAACAAAAGAAAACAAAATTACTTTCTCAATAAAAATGCACACACACACAAACATAAACAAAACAAAACAAAAACAAAACAAAACAAAACAAAATAAGAGAGAGAGAGAAGGAAAGAACTCTAACTGCCTTAGTAAATACAAATCTCTTTCATTCCTTTATCTACAGACTCTCGGTGAGTTTTCAGGACATGCACTGAGTGATACTAACCAACAAAAAAGGACTAACACACTGTTAGCACAAACTAAAATCTTATGTGGACATAAAAACACAGTGGGAGCATTTGTCCATAACACACAGGTGACCTGGCTTGAAAATGTTATGGCTACTTAAAGTACATTCTCCAGGGATAAATGGCATACTTTTATTCCATCAAGGCAGAAAAGGTTTTAAATAATACAATTGAACGTACATTATCAAGTACAAGCCTGTTGGGACAATAGAGATGGCAAAATGCTGTTTTCTTTCATATTGCTAAAGTGGGCTGTACCAATACTGTTCCAGCTTTATAAGCATGGCTTACTCTCGTGGGCATGCACACAGCAGACTTTCAGAAGGAAGCCATTTGTTAATTTATATCAACCCTAAAGAAATAAAAAATTGAAATATTCCTTGGAAACAGACCTTAAAATGCATCTAGCTTTGACTAAAGATACTTGTGTCAGTTCCAGTCCTTGTCTATACTTAAAATAATTAAATAATAATAATAATAATAATAATAATAATAATAATAATAATAATATATTGTCAGTTCCCTTTTAGTCTAGTAATGACCACTATCCACCTCTTCCTTGCCTCTGAATTATGAATGCACAACTAGTACGGGGTGTGCACCTACTACCAAGCTTTCCAACCATTCCCAACCCAGGGAGTGGGAGTACTGCAAGATCCTGAGTTGCAGTTTAGGTCAATCATAAACTTGTCTTTCCATAACAGCAGACAAATTTAGTGAAAGATTGGCACAACAGAGCTCATGATGAAATACTTCAGTCGCATACCACTAGAGATAAAAATGATCTGCTCAGGCTTTGCTTCTGTAAGACTGCAATGAAAATTCATTTGTTTGTCAAAGTCCTGATCTGCAAGCAACCACAGAAATAACATAAATTCTCCAGGAAACATCAGAAGAATCTTGCTCTTAAAAAACAAACTGAAAACCTTACAATGACTAGGAAGACAGGCTGCTTTGGGGTCTTTCACATTTAAATTGTGTACTCGCTTCCCAGCTACCATGGTGACAAATGCATTATAAATGCATAAAATGACAGATTTGATCTTAACAGATTAGCTTGATGAGATAAACACATAGAGTGATTTAATAGCATGCAACAAAGCAGATACTTTTCCTTTGAAACTGGAGTTTAAACAGGATATGGTAAGTATCTTATTATCCAAGCAAATTAACTTGCTTTCTCAGAGACAAACCAAATATCTGAAGATACCGAAAGACACCTTTTGGTTATTTTGTCTGGTTTCTAATTCAGGAGGAGGAGGCAATAAACAGAGTTTTACCTAATATGTAGCAAAAGTATTCAACCTAGTATTAATAGAAATGAAACTTTTTTTTTTTTTTTTTGCTTTGTTTTGTTTTCAAAGATAAAATGAATAGCAATACAAAGAAGAGAAATACCTTCTATTTTCTACAACTGCTGATGAGTTACTCTTCTAGCTTAGCCAAATGATTCGAGCCAATATAGTTCCTTGTCAGCTTTAATTTGTTTTTCAGAAAGTGAGAGGCAAAACTTGATGTCTGAGTAAACATGTATGTTTTCCTTACAGATAATCCTCAATTTTGTCTGACAGAGCACAGCTGAAATCACTCACTTCTCTTTAGAAGTCTACTTATAACAGCTATTTTATTGCAGAGATGGAGCAAGAAGGGTTTTAAATCTAGGGGAAATAAATAAATAAATAAAGACTTGTTCTCTTTTTACATAGCATATTTTGCATCTCCCTTTCCTTTGGCTATGGTCTTGTGGTATGGTATTTTCTCTGTGGCATCAAATGATGTGGCAAAACATCTACCTGGTCTGAAAGAAAGAAAAAGCACAATTAGCTTGTGTGTAAAGAGAAGTTCTAGAGATAGGTTAGGAACCACAATCTTTGTAGGCATTCAGCCTTTCCTGAAGGGCTTAGGCAGCTATTTTTCAGGGTCCATGTTTAAATATCCAGAGTCTGACATGTGGTGGAAACAAAAAGATGAAGGCACGTTCTTTTTCTTAATATCAGAACTGCCATCCCAGGTAATCTTATTTTTGTTCCAAATTCCTTTTTGTAGGATGTCAAATGTTTTGATTTCTTTCACATGGAATGTACAGGAAGTTTTGTACTTCTACAAGAAATTTTGAAATGCGTTCTGGATATATACATGTATGTATATATATCTCAGAGTGAGAAAAATAAACAGAGTTGTTTTTACAGAGTAAAACCAAGCAAAAAAAAAACAACATCTTCACTCTTGATGTACATGTGAGCCTGTAAGGTTGTGAGTGTCTCATTGGAGAAGCAGGACCAGATTTGTGATATTGAAGACGAGAACAGCTTTTCGTAGCACGACTATCTGGCTCCAGTATTTAAAGTCAGGACATGAGTAGTGCTCTTCCTTAACCTTCCTAAAGGTAATGTCTTGACACCTTTATTTATATTGAAGAGTGTCTTATTCCAAATATTGAACAACTCATTTAACAAAAAGATTCTGGCAAATGTTGGGAATACAACTAGGTCCATAGATTACAATCTAAAACTCAGTTGTGTGACATAGTCTGCTAGCATGAAGTCTTACATTCATGTGGTTTCTCACCTGCTTTTCATGGTATACTGGTATCTTCACTGGCAGCTTCCAATGCAGCGTTTTCAAGCAAGGTACCTACCATCTGCATCTATGTTTAGTTTTTGAAATAGCGCTGTTCTCCTCTAGTGGCACTTATGAAAGTCAAGTTATTCCAGACTATGCCACGTTTGTAGGCTGCTTGTCTGCTTCTCTGCTCGAGCAATCTCTTATCAGCAGGAAAGACTCCACATAGTGAAGATTCTAGGAACAAAGTGCCACTTTTGTTTACAGCACTTTCCCTCTATGAAGAGCACTTAAAGATAAGAAAAGCTGCTAAGAACACAGATAGTGAAAGAGAAAATATTGGCAGAAGAGCTTTCAGGTTTTCCACCCATTGAGGACCTTTCCTTCAATTTGCTTCTGTTTATGATCCATAGAAGGAGGGAATGAGAATGGATGAGCTATTCAGTCCTAACACCATCCAGCCACTGAAGTCTTTCTTAAACTACCTCCACTAAAGGGATACCAAAGCCATGCTTGCTGCAAATTCTTTCTTACTGGAGAATTCTTTTCTATCTGGAGGAGTGAGAAAACAAATTTATTAGAGATGAGAATTTACTGCTAAGAGTAAAATTGCCAGGACTTAATTTTTTAAAGATGTAATAAACAACTACAAAGACATCTGAATTTTGTCCTCTCTTGTCTGTTTAACTAATACTCTACAAGTATCTGAGTGTTTAATTCTATTGAGGGCATGGAGCTATTTAATATGTACAAGAAATTATAACTAGAATACACTTAGGGAAAGGAAACTGAAAGCTGATTATCAAAATGACAGTAATATCTATTGGTCTGTGGAATAGCATGGTGTGGGAAGGCATAAATTAGAAAAAAATTTGAGGGGGGGGGCAAAAAAAAAAAGCTGCAATGAAAATGCAACAAATGTAACACAGTGTGATAACAAGGAATCTTACAATTCTTATTTGCATTGTTCAGGCTGTTTTGGGGTGAGAAAAAAAAATATCTCTAGTCTTCAACACTGGATTCTACTCATGCATCCTGTTTTCAGGTCTGTGAAGCTCGAGGTTTTTATTCTTTAAACAGTATTTAAGAAAAAAAATAGTATTGTTGGAGTAACACATATAAGGAAGGGCAGCAGAGCCACTTCATTAAAAAATAATAATTAAGACAGACAAAAACCTCTCAACAAATATTTGCCTTTATCACCAGTCTCTTTTCAGCCCACTCAGTACCAGTAACTGCTTTCAGGTTCAGGTAGTGCTGATGATGCCAGCCCCCTTGAGAGCCAATACTTCTCATTCAAGAGGCCATGAAGACCCTGCATGCAGGTAAGGAGATGTAAAGGCAGCCTTGTCCTGCTGTGTGTGTCTGGAACACGAACCAATCTGACACTTTACTGCACATGGCTGAACCTATCAATAGAGCAATGAATTGAAATGAACATGGAAACATCTCATGCAATGTGGTAGGACCTGAGCAGATAATAAGGGGAATCTTCTATAGTTTTGCACCATCAATAGTTTTGCACCCTCAATACTCATGCCATCATCCTGCTGTCTTGCTTAGCTTTGGTCTGATGATCAGGCCTAGCAAAAATGAAAATAGAGTACAACTACCCTGGGAGCTCAAGACAGGTGTTCTGCTTGAAGATACAATCTAATACCACAGGCTCATTTCAGAAAGGCTGACAAGCAGTATTGAGACAGTGACCAGTAAAACACCAGCTACACTTAGATAAGAGATAAAAAAATCAATATATATCATTATCAAATCTGTAATTTTGATCACCCCCTACCTATTCAAGTTCACTGCATTGCTACATAGTTCTTTAAAATATCACTCATTACTCTTTCATATACCTCAAATGACTTGTGTTTCCATTTTGAAGACTAGTTAGAAATGTGCTTGTGTTCTTGAATTGCATCATTGGCTCAGAGGAAGCCATTCTTAGTACTGCAGCAAACTCTTTAAAATTGACAAAGAGTATGGGAACAGATAGAAACCCCTGTAGAGAATCCAGCATTGAGAGTTGACTGACTTGTTGGACACAGCATCAGTGCCAAAATGTTTCTTTCTCTGTTAGTCTCATGGAGATAGCATTCAAGGAGCTGGACAGTATAACCATCATTATAAATAAACTCTGACAATGTTTTCTTGTAATGTAGTGGAAATGTTTTGCCCAGCTTCAGAACTCTTTCTTCTTTTTCAAAATAAACAAATGAGCTTTATTCAATCCCTATAACAGCCTTCTTTGTATCCATAAGATCATGCAGAATTATGCGTCCTATTTTGGCAGCAGTTTCTCACCATCATCATAATTAATTTGCAGACATTTGAGATATACCAGTACAGCATCTGAGAACACACACAGGAACATGACCATCCTGAGTCTTACTTAGAAATTAGGTCCTCCCCATGCCAGTCTCTATACCTATCAGTAAGTACTGACATGCACTAGAATCTGGAATTATCAGAAAATGAAAAGAAAGGAGAGAAAGATCCACTCCCTCTCAGCCTGAGACAGAATTAAAAACAGACGTGTCAGGAAAGTCATAGAATCATAGAATATCCCGAGTTGGAAGGGACCCATAAAGATAATCAAGTCCAACTCCTGGTACCGCACAGGTCTACCCAAAAGTTTAGACCATGTGACTAAGTGCACAGTCCAAATGCTTCTTAAATTCAGAGAAGCTTGGTGCAGTGACTACTTCACTGGGGAGCCTGTTCCAGCGTGTGACCAGCCTCTCAGTGAAGAACCTCTTCCCAATGTCCAGCCTAAACTTCCCCTGCCTCAGCTTAACACCATTCCCACGGGTCCTATCACTGGTGATTACAGACAATAGGTCATCTGCCTCCCACTCCCTGTCGTGAGGAAGTTGTAGACTTCAATGACGTCCCCCCTCAGCCTCCTCTTCTCTAGGCTGAACAGGCCCAGTGTCCTCAGCTGCTACTCATACATCTTCCCCTCTAGGCCCTTCACCATCTTTGTCGCCCTCCTGTGGACACTCTCCAACAGTTTGTACCTTCTTGTACTGTGGTGCCCAGAACTGCACACAGTCCTGGTCAAACAGGCCAGAGACTTCTTAACTGGCCTGTTCTGAGAAAGAAAGAAAGAAAGAAAGAAAGAAAGAAAGAAAGAAAGAAAGAAAGAAAGAAAGAAAGAAAGAAAGAAAGAAAGAAAGAAAGAAAGAAAGAAAGAAAGAAAGAAAGAAAGAAAGAAAGATAGATTCATGGCCAGATGATATATACAAAAAGAACTCATTTTCTGTCTGAATGGTCCACAACATGAGAGGAGGTGTGTGTGATGGGACAGAGGAATCAGAGAAGTTTGTAGCACATTCAACAGTGATTTTACAGTTCAAATAATTGGGTAATTGACCATCCAGTTCAACTTTACTAGAACTGCACCTGTTTTTGAATGAGTCTGACTGACTCAGTCCTGATAAGGCATGTCCAAGTAACTTACATTTCATTTTTAATGGTAACTTGAAAAGAAGGTAACAAGCTTGTCCTCTTACATCAATGATGAAAAAGGAGATAAATGTTTGAGGATACCTTTATTCATTGCTTGGATGTATGTACGTGATTTTTTTTTTCTTTTACTTTCCTGAGTTATGTCAAAATCTTCCTGCCACCCTGGTTTACAGCCAAACTGCTGGGACCACCAAGATTCTCACTGGGCAAGAGGAGGCCTGCACATCTGCTGCCCACAGGCCCAAACCTCACAACCAGACCTGCATCTTGATTTTTGTTGTTTGCTTGCTTGTTTTGTTTTTGGTTTAGCTTGTTGTAGTGGTTTCTTTGTTTTTGTTTTACTTTTCATTCTTGAGAAAGAAGCTGACTTTGGAGGTTTAAAATCTCATGAGATTTCTTTTGGAGACATGGAATTCTGAAACATCCTGTATGCCTTCAATGAATTTGAACTAATTTTCCTAGAATTTTCCCATGGACTGAGAAAACATTGTGAACATTTATAGCTAACCTACACCATGCCTATATTAAAATTAAAAAAAATAATAATAAAAAAATTACGGGAGAAGTACCACCCTTCCTTATCTGTAGATATTCCCCTTCCACTACTTCTTCCTGACAAACCCATCCTAATAAACCACCATCAGCTTAACATTCGTGTGGATGAAACGACCTCTTCAACTCTTTTCTACTCCACTGCTGTTGGCCTCAATACATGCCTCTTTGCTGACACCACAGAAGAGGTGTGTTTCTAGCACAGTAGCCCACAGCTCCTGTAAACACAACTGACAATGTAGTGCTCTATCCCCTGACACCACATGGAGATTGAAGCACCAGCAATGACTTCTCTGATAACAGTCCAGGATTAATTATTCTTTGAAGGCATTGTCAGTATCATAACATATTTAGAAAGTGAATAATTATTTTGAAGTGCTAGATGGACCAACCAACTTGCCTGGGAAACTAACAACATTTTCAAGTACTGCTTGATAGCTGATGTACAGAAGAGGCACTTCATGTTGCCCCTCAATTTGTTCTGAAAACTCTCCTGCCTTACAATATCTTACAAAAATCTTACCCAGTAAGCAAGGATCTGGTGTGCTGTGTCTGCTTTTCACCCTGCCTGACTTCAGGCAATTTGACCCTCTTCATGTCCCCATTGGCCAGGGACATACCCTCATCACCTCCCACGTTAGGGCAGTCTCCCTGAGGCAGAGCACGACTTTTTATTTGTGCCACCAAGCGGGTCTCTATATGATGGACGTCCATGAGGAGACCCCAAGGAATCACAGCACAGAGGTCTGGTGTGGAAACCCAGCCAGAGAGGGGTTCATCGCAGTGTTCCTTCTGTCTTTCTCTCACTCCCATCTGCTTCTGCATTCATTCTAGGATTAATTGACTATAATGGTGGTAAATGATTTGAATGGAGAGTTACTCTAATTAAATTGTGGAAAGATTATGTACTTAGGTTTTCAATCTTTTTATGGAAAAAAAGAACTGAGGTTTTAACATAAAAATGAGTTGTATTTAGAGCACACTAAAAGTCACGATACTATCCAACTTCTTGTCTAAAAAAATAACAGCCAATTAACACTGCTGATACCCATGAATACATATGTGCAAATTCTGCCCAACACCTTGAGATGATCACAGGTACATGTATTTTGGGGAAGACAGGTAGAGGCTGCATCACCATGGCTGGTCGCACACGTGGACATGCTTGGAGTACTCTGACATAAATACAGCCTACTTGTGTCCAGGGCATCTTTGAGATAATGTTGACTAACCTGAATATGAACATATTTCCAATGACTGATATTGAATGAATAATATCAGTCATATTAATAATATTTTTTTGTTTGCTTTGTTTGTTTGTTTTTAAATCACCATATTCTCATACTCTATAAAACACAGAGTCCACCAGTCATTTACATTGGAAGGCACCCCAAGATGTTGTTGGTCCAATCTCCTGCTCAAAGCAGGGCCAGATAGGCCAGGTTGCTTACTTCCTGCCCAGTTAGGAAGATAAGGAATTTTAGATTTCCAAGGATGGAGAGCTAACTGCCTCTGCCTGGGTCACACAAACAGTTTGATCACATACCTGATATCTCCCTCCAGCCCCATCAATATTTAAACAGCATTTTCCTTGCTTCATTGTGTGCCTCTTCCCTACAGCTGTACTCATCCAAGGGTGCTCCGACTGTCACCTCACCATCTTCTCATGAGGAAAGTAGTCTATCAGCCACCCTCACTTCACCTCCCTTCTGCAGAGCTGAACCACCCCAAGCCTCTCAGCCTGTCCTATTACCTCCTGTGGAATCATTTAATGATGCTTCAGTTTAGCTAGCCACAAATGTTAGGCACTGCTGTTCTTGTTGCCCAGTAGGCCAGTAATAGGAGGACCATGAGCCTATTTCAGACAGTTTCTGAATATTCAGTAATAGCTCTTGGCTGGTCTGCTCTAGTGCTGCTCTGACACAGCCCAGCACCAACATCCACAGACACATGCTCCCAAGAAAGGATGCTTCAAGGATGTAACAAAACTATCCAATTTAAATATTGTACAAAGTGCACATGAGACACATTACTTCAGAATCCACTTGCTACATTTTCTGAAAATATGTGTGGCTTAAAAGATCTGTTTCTTGTACTTCTGAAATGCCATAAAAAAAAAGCAAAAAAAAAAAAAAAAAAAAGCAAGCATATTGAGCTTTACTGAAACATGCAGAAAGGAGAAAGCTCTCCTTAATTTAGGAAATCGATACCATGAAGGATAAGTGATATAGGATATATATATACGCATCAAATGACACCCATCCCTGGAGCTGGACTCTGGTTGTCTGAAAACACCATGAGAAAATGAGCCTGGATTGTTGCCACAGGGCAGTCACTGGAAAGGGATTCTTCTCACCAACCTTTAGACAGTAAAAGTTTACATTTGACTGGTGTTTAGACTGTCTTTGTGATTGGTGGAGTGAAGTGTTGCTTTGGAAGCTCAGTTCAGCTGTTCTGCTTTAGATATTCACAGAGTGAAGTGGGGAACTGATCATGGGAAGGACTGGTTTTCATGAATTACAGAGGTGTCTGGAGCACTGGATAGTCCCCAGGTCTCTGCCAGTGCCTTTCTCACGTCCTCCACAAGCACCAGCCATGAGCAAAACACTGGGTCAGAGGGTGAGGTTCTCAAATATATGTTCCTGGTAGCACAGTGAATACACATTGCAGAGAGAAAAGGTAAAGCTAGGGGAAAATATCAAATATCAAAATATCAAATGATTGCTTCCCAGGCTGTTTGCAGTTTAATGAGGGGATCTGCCTCAGACATAAGCAATGTTATTACAGCTATTTCAGCCCTCCTCACATGTGATTAATAATGTGCAGAAGGAAGTTTGTTAAGAAATGATACACGTTTGGCATAGATTGAAGTGTGGAAAAGAAAACCAAAAAACATTATCAGTAAGGTAGGTTGTTACACTGACTGACTAAAGTAGATAATGTCTCAGCCTCCCAACTTGGGGTGAGTGTTTTCTACTTAAAACAAACAAACAAACAAACAAACAAAGAAACAAAACTAAAAAGTCCCAGTTAGAGCTGTAGAACTTGAAAAATCACCATCACCTTGAAGAGAAAAACTAACCTTATTGGTCCCAGTCAGTGTGTCTCCACCTCCAGAGTTAGGGAGGAAACACCATCCCTAGCAGCAGCTCCAGTGCCTGAACTCCAGGTCCTTCAGCCCCAGTTATGGCAGGAAGAGCAAGCTCCGGCTGCTGCTTTTGACTGCTTTGGCCCTCATTTGTCCCTTCCTCCCTGCCTCAGCCAGCTCATCCCACTTACTACTTTTGTTGCCTTTTGGACAGTGTTGTCTGATTTGTCTACTCTCATGCCCAAGATACAGCAAATACCTCTCCCTGATAGGATGGTAAATCACTAAATAATTTGGTAATATGAAAACTATGCTTCAGCTGAAGTACCATGAAAAATACAGACTCTCATCACTTTTCCTCTCCTAATAGGTGTATCAGAGGTCTTGTAGTTTTGAATTTGAGTTGTGCTACTGTACTAGAGAAAATACAAATTTGGGGCTATGACCTAACCTTTAGCACCCCTGGGTTACCAAAACACAAGTTCAGCTTTCACATTTGCACTCACGTCAAAATCCTGCATCTGCTTAGGACTAGAAGTCAATGTCTGCAGCACCGTTTCCATAATGACTGCCAATAAAGAACACAGCCTCACTGCCTGTGTGACTGTGGCCTCCTACTGTTTGTCAATTTTGCTTGGGAGCTGGATTATTTGATTAGACTTGTTCCTGCAATTTCACCCTGCACTGTGCAAAGATGCTTTCCCCCCACCACAAGGCTGCAAAGGCAGCAATGGGGAAAGTTCAAAGAAAGAGCACTGGACTGAGATGACTCACAGGATTGATCTCCTTGATTGCTTGTTCTGGGATCCCCTTGCTCCTCCCGCAAGCCGCCTCTGCTCCTTCCACTTGGCTGCCTCATGGCGCACGGCAGCAGACGTGACAGTGCCGGCCCACATCTGCACTGCAGAGCTGGAGGAGGACAAGCTTTCTGTAGTGACTCATGATGGGTAAAGCCATGATTCCTGTAGAAAAATCCTTTTAAATCTTTGGTGGCAAAAGGGTAATTTGATTTTAGCTGCCATACCTCTGCTCTCTCAAACTCACCCCTAGCCCAGCTTACAGGGGGCAGCCTTACATGAATCTCTCCCCAGAAAAAAAAAAAAAAATAAAAAAAAATAAAAATGATGCCCACTACTAAAAAAATAAAAGTGATGCCCACTTGCCCACTACCAAGCCCACTGCAGCACTACAAAGCACAAGTAATGGAAAGTCAGCCCTACACACCTTGCTAGGGTGAAGGGGGGAGGTGAGGCATGCATCCTGCAGCCCCTGGAGGTCAGCAGTCCTGAAAATCTCATCCTCAGAGTGCTTCACACTGACTTCAAGCATCGTAACTGGAACAACTCTGTGTGCTCAGTCATCTGCCCTCTTTGGAAAAATGGGGGCAAAGGAGAAAAACAGGCTGATTGAAGAGGTGGCAGGGTTACCAGCTACGAGGTATTTTAGCTTAGGAGCACAACATGGCAGTGCTCAGCACTGGACAACACCTTGCCTACCAGCAATTCTGCTCGTTTGCAAGAATTCTCAATCCTATCCCCAAATCCCCAGAATTACAACTATCACCTCACCACGTCAGGGCCCTACTATTTCTGACAGTTGGAAAGAGATGCTGAAATGTTTTCTTTTAAAGCCTGATTAACGTTCCTTGACAGATCACATGTTTCATTAAATTAAATAATGTTCCAATTAATTGATCTGTTTGCAGACATTCTTAATTTAGTAAATGCTGAGGAGAATGCTAAAATTACCATTATATTTCTGACAGAAGCACCACTAAAGTCTGATAATTTATAGCTTTACTGTTTTCTCTGATGGCCTGAAAAGCTTTTAAAGCTAAATTCTGTAATCATGTTCATCTTTGGAAATTAGTTTTGTGAAACCACACATTTAGTTCTTGCTGAGAAATCTCATTTTAGTCATTTTTAACATAATTTATAATGCATAAACTAAATTAGCTTTTGTAGCTAAGCCAGCACATTTTTCTCTAATTTTTATCTCTTCCTAATATATTTTTGACCTTGAGAACGGCAATGTCTGTAGGATACTGCAGCCCCAGAACAAAGGAATCATTTCCATTCCATCACTATGGTTACACTTTCTTCTGTCTCCAGCACCGAGACGGCTGGAAGTGTTGTATCCTGAGTCCTCAGGAGGGCAAGAAAACTTCATTTAATGTCATTTAGTTCTGATTACACAAACAAGCACACACAGCAGAGCCTGGAACGTAGCAAATCACTGCATTGTGTTTACACTGAATATGAGATGCAACCAACAACAAAAAATGGGTACCACGAATTGCTGTCCCTCCCATGCTGTTTCTGCAGCCATGAGTGTTCATGCCTGCTCATCTCAGGTGGTTCAAGCCAGAGTGCTGTGCAAGCACCAGCACCGCCTGTGGGTTCAGCTCAGTGCCATCTCCTTGGGAATCTTCATTCTCCACAGGGACAATGAAGACAGAGCAGAATTAAGAATTGTAACTTCTCTCTGACCTCCAGAAATTTTTATTTATTGAATAATTTGAAATGTCGTCACGTGACTTTATTTTAACCTAAGAAATAAAGCTGTGGAACCAGGAACATGAAGCACTTTTTTTTTTTTTTTTTGGTGGCAAAAGGAACATTCTTCACACCAATGGTGCTGCATTCTTTCAAATAACTTTATACCTATCTGGCAATAGAGTGCAGTGGGTCAGAATTTACCTCCTAGTTTTTTCTTCTTTTCTTAGGCAGGACCATTATTCTGCCATTTGACACTTTTTGCATTGAAAACCTTGTGTCCTGTACCATCTATCTATGCAAATGTGCACAATGGGCATATCTCATTACTGAGAAAAACACACTCCAAAAACCCATTTGTTCTTTGTAACACAAGGTCTTACCTCTCACCTGTGTTTAAGGGCTCAACCCATTAGAAGGTACATTCAGAGCTAAGATATGTTGCTATGAAATAATTCATCTGGAAAAACTAAACTAAACTAAACTAAACTAAACTAAACCAACCAACCAAACAAAAACAACAACAAACACACTAATCAGCTTTCAGACTTCAATTCAGCAAAGGTTTCCTGTGCCTGAAAAAAAATAAACACATACTGAACTCAAAGAATGGCTTCTTCAATTGCAGTCATCAACACTACATCATGGTGCTTCCAGTTAATTTCTTTTTTTTTTTCTTTTTTTTTTTTTTTTTTTTTTTAAATTTTTGTTTTTTCTTCTGATTATTTACTTATTTCTCCCTGCAGAGTTATGGAGTAAAATTTTTCATGTCACACTGAGATTTCAAAAAATGTTTATCTGAATATTCTTTTTCTTTGGAAGGATTACAAATGAAAAAAATGAACAAGGTAGAAAAAAAAAATCCACCCTGAAAGCTACCTTTGATAAAATTTCATTTTTCACTGAAAAAAGAAAAAGAACATTCAATTTTTTTTTTTTTTTTTTTCTGTGAAAATCTTTTTCACAAGAAGTTATCATTAAAATGCCTTTCAGAAAACCAGCTCCCCTGGAACTCTCATGTTACAAAAATCTGATCTCAGATTTTTTCTCTATATTTTATTCAGTCCCTACTAAATACACATGCTCCCTCCTGGGCCACTTATTCCCACTGTGTTCTGCTCAGTCCTGCCACCCTCCTCTTGCTTCATCTCCTATACAGAAACGTCTCGGTTCCTGCACTATAAAAGATTGCTCTCTTTTTGTTCATCCTCCAGTGATCAGTCCTAAAGGCTGCTGATTTTTCCAGTTTTCATTAAATATCATCATTCTGAAACATTTCTGCTCTGTAATTTAATCAGAACAGTGCTTTACACTCAAAACCCATCCAGTAAGTCACACCATTTGACTAATGTCCAGTTGAAGTAATTTGACTTTCAGTAGCTCCAACCACACTACACTCTACTTGAGTCTTCACAAAATGACTTCAAAGAACTGTCCTAGAAGGAAATATGAGGGACAAATTAATTTGATTAATTAAAAACAAAAACAAAAACAAAACAACAACAACAAAAAACCACCTCCAACCAACCCCCTAAAATAAACCTGCAAACCAACCTGCAAAAGTAGATAATACTTGCTAAGTATAAATTAGGGTATTGGTTGAGTAAGTTATTCATCATGGACTGAAGGACTTAGGTCTTTTCACCGTGGAGAAGAGAGAGCTCAGAGTATTCCTAATCACAGTATTCCAGTACTTGAAGGGTGGCTCTGAAGAGGACAGAGTCCCTTTCTCCACAAAGAGTCACATGGAGAAACAAGGGGCAATGGGTACAAGTTACACGGGGGGAAGTTTCATTTTGAAATAAGAAATACACTTTTCACAATGAGAGCAACCAGTCACTGGAATGACCTCCCCAGGGACATGGTAGAACCCCTTTCACTGGAAGTTTTCAAGATGAGCTTGGACAGGGTGCTAATCTCATCTACACTCCCTTTTCCAACAAAAGGTTGAACCTGATAGTCTTTTGAAGTCCCTTGCAACCTGAGCTTTTTCGTGGTTCTGTGACTATGATTTTCAGCTTAGAGAAGGATCTGGAGAGACCTTAAAGCAGCCTTCCAAAATCTAAAAGGGGCCCACAGGAAAGCTGGGGAGGGACTCTGTGTCAGGGAATGTAGTGATAGGACAAGGAATCATGGCTTTAAACTATAATAAGGTAGGTTTAGATTAGATATAAGGAAGAAATTCTTAACTCTGAAGGTGGTGAGGCATTGGCACAGGCTGCCCAGAGAAGCGGTGGATGTCACATCTCTGGAAGTGTTCAAGACCAGGCTGAAATGGACTTTAGGAAACCTGGTGATGTCCCTGCCCATGACAGGGGGGTTGGATTTGGATGGTCTCTAAGGTCCCTTCCAACCCAAACCATTCTCTGATTCTATGTATATATATTGTCAGCTCCTGTTTATCATGACCATTTTAATCTCACTATTCTTGTTGATAATAAAAACACAATCTTGGCAAAACATTACATACATCAGTTAGAGTTGGGTACTGCAAATAGGCTTGTTAGGTGTAGTTTTTTAATGTTATATGTCACTTAAACATGAGACCACTACAAATCTTCTCAGATGACATAATACCTCCCACCTGCAGCAAGGCCTCTCCAAATAGGATTTTTCACTTCATCCACCCAGGGAGCTATAGGAATTAGTTATACTGCTGAGAAGTCATCAAGCAAAGAAGTACTTCTGAAACATCACGTGGGAAAGCAAGGAACAATCTTCCCATCACTGGCACCCAGGTTGGATAAGTATATTCTATAAGGATCAAGACTATCAGAGTGTAATCAGAATTTAAAAGTAAGAGAGGTCCATCCAATGACAGAAAGAAGGACTGGACAATGGAAGAAAGACTCAGGCTGAGCTATACTTACTGAGGTCTAAACCTGGAGGTGAGTCCTGGCCCGATTTCTTCCATGAGAGAGGTAGAGAAGGTGAAGATTGAAACAGCATACATTTTCCTTTTAATTTCTGTCTTCCCCTAAATTATCTAGAGTTTGGTACTCATGTAGGTGTATGGTAACATCCATGTTTCTATTATGAAACAAAATGACTTCATGTTTAAGCACTGAATGGAAGCAATTCTGTTGTCATCACACATAGTCATCACAGAAGAAAAGTGTCAAAACACTCTAAGGTGAAGCGAATCTTCCATTGTCCTGTTGATCCCTTCCAAACTCAGTTGTGCTGAATATTTCACCCACCCAGTGTTTATCTTGTATTTCTTGCACCAGTAACTAAGATGGAGGTCCTATTAATATGTCTATAAATGCACTGTATTAATAGGTCTATAAATACACTGACTCTTGTCTTGTGAGTATCTGGTACAAAGAACCTTTAAATTCTTCATAGAAATTCTTACTGTAATTGCAACTCATTTGGCTACGTGGTCTAGCACACATTGTGAGATTTAGTCATGCAACCAGGTCCTAAATAAAACTTTTTCAGGATTGTACAATTAAAGACCAACTCTCTACTGGGTAAAATGAGGAGAAGTAGACAAAAAGGAACAGGTGCAAATGGGAGGAGAGGAGATGGGAGAACCCCTCAGTTCTAGGTATGAAGCAGCAGTTTCTATACTTTGAAGTCTGACTTGGGTGGGATCTCTTTGGGATTGCCTTAATAAAGTTTAAGAATGCATTGTAGGAGACAATGAACTTAATGTGAAAATGTGACTTAAGCTTCTGTATAGTCTTGAATCCTCACCAAGAAAAGAGAAACACTGCATGCAAAGAAAGCCTCTGTAATGTCCCGTTTGCGTATTTCAGAGCTCCCAGAGCAGCTTTTTACTGCCTCTTCTTAGTTTCTGTCTGGTACATTTCCAGCCAACACTTCCAGTACTGTCAAACTCTATTTCATTTTTCCTTTCAAGTGTTTTAAATTTCAACTATCATAATTTAATTTGAAATTATCTTCAGACATTGTACGTGGGCTGTGAGTGTGAATAGTCTGGGGAAAAAATGGTAATAGCAATTAAGACTAAGGGAGGTTCTTATAAAAGTGTCATTTTTTTAGGAAGAGTTGTAATAGTATTTTCTGTCAATATAATTCTCCTTTTCACAGGTAATAGAAATAAAGATATATGTTAGGAGCATGCATGTTGACAAATTAGAAGAGCTTAGACCTGCAGAAACTATTTTTCCTGTGTTCCTTATCCAGCTAGACACTTACTTTCTGATTCCCGCTTTACCGCTCTGAGTTTTCTCACAAGAATATGAATCAGTTTTATTTCTGAAAGATGTGCATGTGACAGACCTAGTGCTTGTTTTAAGAATTTCCCATCTCGAACAAATATATATGCATAATACGTACCTACTTCCTTTACTCACATGAATATATGACATTCTCCTGATGAATTATTGTTTTGGTTATAAATACACACAACCCCAGAAATTCTCATTTTATGATGGCTTTCTATTGCTTAGATCCTGGGATGAATTCCTCCAAACTAGGGCTTATGCCTGAATGGTTTTGGAAAGTTTAAGCATTTCATCCACTTCTGAGAAATCCAGAAAGTAAATGGTTTGGCCAATTGAGAGAGCGAGGGAGAGAATCTCATTTTGACTTTTCTTTGAACAGAGAACATCATCCCTTCAAGCTTTGTAGCCAGGACACGTGATTTTGTAAAGGAGTTACCTTTTTGACAAAGATATGCCCTTCACTGCCACCATGCCTTTGAAAAACAGTGGTTTGCACACACTCAGCAGAGATGTGCCCAGCAGTGAGTGCGGCTGCATAATTCATGAATGCACCAGTCTGTTCTCTTGCCTGGCGATTACAATGCTGTGCCTGCATCCATCTTCAAACCCTACACAAGAGCTGGAATCTCATCTCCTTGTGTTGAATAGCCACCCTGCCACCATGTGGGCTCAACCTAAGGGCGGAGTAGTTTCATTTAAATTTAGAGAGCTAGTCTTGCATAGAAGTGGCCGAAAGAAGAAATTGGGATAAATGGCTAGGGAGAAGAAGCGAAGGAAGCCCAAGGCCAGAAGTGGCAGGAGTGAGGAAGAAGCAGGGCTGGGAAAGGGCAGCTACATTTTGGCCTGATTAGGGTCAGAAAAGCCAAATCCAAAGCCCAATACATAGACTGAATATGCTTTTTGAGGACTTTGCACAACTGAGTGATTAAAGACAGAGAGGGTGCCTTTGTGCAAAACAGACACAGGCCCAAATTAAAATTTCTTCCCTGTCACCATATCTGTTGTTACCTGTCAGTAACTAGCTCTTGTGTTTTGACAGCTTTATCAAGAATATATATTTACAAAACTGTGCCTAGACTGAGTAGGTAAAAATAAATCCAAAGGTGAAGTCCTTGTGCAACTGAAAACTACTGTAGTTTTGTCTTAAATTTCATCTGGCTGAGGACAGCATCCTGAGTAGCATACCACAAAGAGTTTATGTTAACCACTTCTGAGTAGTTTTGCACTGTAAATTGCCATTATTCCTTTAGACTTTCAGTAATGTGGCAGTATTTACTGTACTTGCAAAATTCAAGCAGCACAGCACGTGTTCTGCTAAAGTCATTAGCAATCAAGCAGTTTCTCAGAAAATAGGGACACATCAATTAGTCTATATAAAGATCTACTAAATCAAAACAAAGAGAAAAAGGAATGGTTCCTTGAAACCAAAAAGCTCGGTTATGGTTGATAGCTTCCTAGCAAACAGTGAGCTTCTCATTAGGCATGCTAAAATCAATCAGGAAAAAAAAAATAATAATTGGAATAATTTTCCAACTCACAATATTTTAGGTATATGAATGCTGTGTGGCTTGTTTGTTACTAGGCTGCAAGACCTTTATTTCATATTTAATATTGAAAATTTTAATACTGAAGATTTAATACGAAACAAAGGTCCTGCGGCCCAGCAGCAAACAACTTGCAACACTCTAAATGCAAATGTAGAGATAAAGCGAAAATCAACATACTGGAACGATTATGTGATCCTTCAAGGTCTTGCAGCAGACTGCAGAGAATAATAATTCCTGGCTACTGTCTTGTATAAGTAGAAGTTTTCCACCAGCTGGAAAAGGACCAAAAGTCATTTGCTGGTGGCTTGTCATTGGTCTGCTGAAATACTGTTTTCTGTATTGCTTCATTTCGTGCTGTAAGAACAGCAAGAATTTCAGCAATCTAAGTGTGCCTACTTTGAGAAATAAAGGAAAGAAAAAAAAAAAAACACAAAACTATAAAGGTGGGAAAACCTACTTTGAGCAGAAACACACTGGATTTTTTATTATTATTTTTTATTATTATTATTTTTGGAAGTTCCAGGCAATTCTGAATTCACTTTAGTCTTCAGGCAGATGACTGGATCAGTCTCAGCCATCTTCAGTGGTATTTAATTCTCTGCCACTAAATCCAGGCCCCTAAAAGGAAACATAAAAACTGTATGGAAAAAATGAACTTCCTTCAGAGGAGTAATTTTATCTGAATTAGAGTCAGTTCTGCCCAGAGTTTAGTCACCAGCACAGCACTCCCTGCTGCTGCAGTTGAGTGGGTGTCTTCCTCATCCCATCCAGTCCAGACCAACCAATCCAGTGCCATGTTTATTTTGTGCCATATATCTGCCTTTGGAAACCTCACCTGCATCCCCCCCATCCAATGGCTCTACCTAACACATAGCTCTTAGTGCAAAAAAAAAAAAAAAAAAATATATATATATATACAACTTGTGCAGGAGTGCTATGTCCTCTCTGCCACATTATCCCATGGGTTTGTATGTTAGCAGAGGCAAAGGCAGGCTGAATGGACAGACAAGCATAAAAGAGTGTTGCTTGCAAACCCTTCTCTTTGGGCAGCTAGATGGAGGGTGCAAGTGGGGAGAGAATGCAGAAGGGAGCAGCACTTATCCATGCACGACCTCCAGCACCTTAGGGAAAGGTGCAGAGTCCAGAACCGAGGGGTCAGTGCTGCTTGTGCCAAGAGGCTAAGCTGACTGCAGGCAGAGATGAAGCAGGCAGCTGCTCAAAACAGCAGTTCTGGGAATGGAGAAGGAAGTGGTTCAGGATGTTCGTTGCAGCCCCCATCACATCATCTGAGCAGCTCAGAGAATGAGAGTGGTGCATGGATGGTTAACTTCTGCATCCACTGGCACAGGGCACACTACTCTTCCAGGTCTCAGTTCTGCTCAGAGGAGATGTGGAATGGGAAGTGCTTCAGCACGTACACTCAAATCTTGGTGGAATCAATGTGATTTGTTTCAAGTCTAGCAGGCTGTGGCTTTTAGCACACATACTTAATGTTGCACTTTTAGGATGCCATTAATGTTCTGATATATTATTAAATAGACTAAAAAGGGAGAAAAGACACAGTAGATACCAATTACTATTAGTAGAAGCTGTAAATACCCTGTCTTTTCAAATTTTCAAGTCTTGCAGATTTGAATACATTAATGTTTTATTTAATATATATTAATTTCCTATCAAACTTCAAAGTGAATGGTCTTATCAAGCCAGTTTCAAGTGTACTGCATAGGTGAAGCTAAATATCCTGGGGACATAAATACAACTCATTCAATTTGCATTTTCAGATCTGTCCCAATTTTTATAATAATGTTTATCAACTGTATTTAAAGATGATATATAACAAATATAAAAAGGTCTAGGAAAATAACTTTTAACAATGACTCTGTTCTAAAACGTCATGAATTCTATAAGAAGTATTACTATTTTGTTGAAAGTGCTACTAGGCTGTAAAGTATATAGGACTGAGCACATTCCTATTGAGGTCAATTGGAGATTTACTACAGATGTTTCTGCAATGGGAATAGAGATAACAGGTTAGTTAAAATCAGAGCCTTACAAAACTAGTTTCTATAATCTTAATGCACCTCAGATACCATTAACTTCTACAGAGATTTCTGGCAAAAGCTATTTGGGAGTGAGATAAGCAAAATATAATTCTCTGGGGTTCACTGTAATAAAAATAGAAGCTTAAAATCAGGAACTGGCAGAGAAAGAGAGAAAAGACTGGCTGATGAGTATTTCTATAGGAATCTTTCCTTAATCAGGTTTTGAGAATATGGGGGGAATATTTACTCTCTGGGGAAAGAGAACATACTTGTCACTAACTTGTCTTCTTTTTCTGGTGGGTGTAGCCATCCAGTGGAGTAGGAATATACTGAACTAAAGTACAGGAGAAAACAAAAGCACACGACTTTGGTCAAATAGACCCTATTTGGCAGCTCCAAGATATCCAGCATTTCCAATATATCTAGGTTCACTTGGACAGCATTCCTAATTTTAATAATGCATGTAAGCTAGTCTGTTTTGATGGAAACAGATTGCTGATAAAATGATGGTTCTTAAAAGGCTGTGGCTGCTGTTGTACGGAAACTTTACAGAAAATCTTCATTAAATGTGTGTATATATTTAATATCCATGCCAATATACATAAACATATGAACTGTGACTATTCCACATAATGTAGAGTAATATAAATTATAAAAGGACAAGTTAATATTACAATTCCAAAACTTTAAATCTTGCCACTGTAATATATATCAAAGGTATTCATTGCAAATTCTGAATCTTACCAACAGAAATACAGTTTGCTTTAACTCTGAAAGTATATTACTCACAGTTTACATAATGTCACATACAATGTTGTTCCTTAGACCTCAACCTATATAATGTCCAAGATCCAACAGTTCTAGGGAACCTGAGAAATAAGGTCAATGCAAGCTCTTACAGTACAGTCTCTACTAGTAAATTCCTCCCCACTCAATAGCTGTGACCAACATCTCTATCGTGGATCCAAATAGTCTGTGAAAATACTTGGGTAATTACATGCTGTTTTCATTCTTCCACAGTTAGAGTAAGAAAGACCTTTAAGAAGAAATAAATTTTAAAAGTCTTTAACTTCAAGAAACTCTGATTTGAATCCAAACTTTGAAACTCAGCACTTTATTGAGTTAAGTAAAATATCCATGAATAAATTTAAATCGTGTATGGTAGTCATTCCACTTGTTCCTTCACATACTGGTGAAGCCAGGAAAATGCTTAGGGGACTGTAGGTACTAACCCTGGCACAGAAAGAAATGGGAAGGACTGGAACAAACCTTGGGGGTTGTTATCTTAATAAAGCATTACCCCAGGAACAGCCTGTCCGCACTGGACACAGCTCAGTGGTTTGCTGTGAAGTTCAGATTGCAGACAAAGAGGATGGCTACATGCAAGACAGATGGGGAAGTACCAGTGGGGAAGAGGGGACCTGACAGCAGGTCACAGTAGGGCTGTTATCCTGGCTGTGGCACAGGAGTAGTGCAGAAGCTGCAGATATTAGCCAGGCACAGACACAGACTACAGAGTAGGAGGCTGATTTGATAATTTCTTATTTACGTAAATTAGGAAAGGAGCCATGGTCAGTGATGAAGTTTTGGAAAATACCAGTAAAGGTCCTCTTCCATAAATACTTCAACAGGGAAAGCCTGACCTAAACTATTTGTCTGGAGAGGTTCCACAGAAAGTGGTAATGTGTTTTCTCATATACAAAACTCAGGAGGCAAATAGTGTAAATATAAGATACCACAATGTGGAAAGAAAGCTTAGAGGACTAAATAGGAGAATTGGAGCATGCACCTCATGAATCAGTGTGATAAAATGCATCTCTGGCTTTTAGCAGTAGTGTTCAAAATGTTTTTGTATGGTTTCAGGGCATCTGCTTAAAACAAGTTGAATATAACTTTTAAAATGTTCAGGTTCTCTTGAAAAGCCTACAGATACAATACATTTTAAAGAGGTGCAGAAGGGTGAAAAATCAGGGTTTCAAAGAGATTTTTTATTTTGTATACAGCCTTGCTTTTGCTACCAGTAGGGGAGAATATCAAAAGCTGCCTGAAGCAAAACTCCCATCAAATTCTGATGGGAGTTGAACGTTCAAATCACAACTCAGCTTTGAAAACATCAGCCAGAGAATCTCAGCTTCACACATCCTGTTGCTCTTCCCTGTCACATTAAATTACTGTGGATAAAACTCAACACTTCTTTAATTAACAATTAACTTATTTTTACATCCCTCTTCTCTTTTTTGAAAAGGGTAAAAAAAAAAGTTTAAAAAAATGGAGAAAAACAAACAAACAAAAAGGACTAGTAAAATTTTCCCCTTTCAAAATGGGTTTATTAATTCATCTTTCAAAAATGGAAGCCTTCTCATCTGTCCAAAAATGGAAGCCTATCTGTCATCTGTATATGATTTCCTGCCTTTGTAAGGTATGAATACAAAAAAAAAAGAAAAAAAAAAAAAAAGAAAAAAAAAAGAAAGGCACAGAAAAGAAAACTGGAAAAGGTTAGACACGGTCCAAGAAGTTTTGATCCCATGACAACAGTCAAAGTTTGATACAATTTTGAGAAATCTGCACAGATATTTTACTATGTTTTTAATTATTATTAAAAACAAACAAAAACAAACAAAACAAAACACACACAAAAACAACAACAACAACAACAAAAATAAAACATTGAAAGTATTTGTAATTGGGCTGTCAGAAATTAAAAAAAAAAAAAAAAAAAAAAAAAGGACCTAAATCATTTTTTCAAAAATTAATAAAAATGATTACATGTGTTCCAGGCAAATATGGCAGGCTTTGGTATGTATCAACAAGAAGCAAAATCTGTTTCACATTCAAAATTAACCAAGTTTAGTAAGCTATTCCAACTACTGAGATATATTGCTTAATATGATTTCTATTTGTGTATTTCCTTTATTGCCTATTCAAGTTAATGAGTGGCTCCAAATTTTCTAGGCTTGTAATCATATTGTTGTGTGCCATATCTCTCATGTTTCATACCATATATGTGTGCCATATATGCTCATATTTCATATCATATATATCACATAATCTCCTTGATCTGTGTGATGTGAGATCTGTGTGATGTGAGGTCTGTGATGTAAGATCTCCTTGATCAAGATGATCATCCTGATGATCTCACATCATCATATCACATCTCCTCTCTGAGAGGCACTGAGGCTCCTATTTACTGTACAGACAATCTCTCCAGAGAGGTTTGCTGCCTGACTGGGGCCTGTATTCTTGATATTATGAAGAGGCTACAAAGTCTGGTGGGTGAGAAAGACTATCACCCCTTCCTACTTTTTCAAATAGAATCAAACAATGCTGTGACAAGGAAACTCTGAAATATCAAAAAAGGATTTCATGTCCCTTAGAAAGATGTTGAAGATATTGGGAGCACAAGTAGCATTCTCCTCTGTCCTCCCACTTGGTGACTGGGACCCAGGAAGAAGGAGATGAATTGGTTAAGTAAATTATTTGCTGAGAGGTTGGTGCCATGGGGTTTGGGGTTCTATAATCCTGGATGTGCTTTTCAGGGATAGGGCATGCTGTCATTGGTTGGGGTGCAGCTGTCCAGGTGGGGCAAGAGTGTTCTGGGTAGTAAGCTGGCTTGGCTTATCTGGAGGGCTTTAAACTAGATGCAGTGATGGAAGGGCATGCACCTCAAATAACAACAGGGAAAAACTTGTGAACTGTCTCAATGCAAACAGGAAGGGTTCTGGAAATATGATAAGACTGATAGCCCAGCTGAAGTGCCTCTACACCAACATACACAGCATAGGAAAGAATCAGGAGGAGTTGGAAACCATGGTGCTATTAGACAAGTACGACCTGACTGCTATCATAGCAACATGGTGGGATGGATCACGTAACTGGAACACTGGAATAGAGGGCTCCAAACTCTTCAGCAGAGATAGACATGGAAAGAAGGGAGGGGGTGTTGCCCTTGCCCTCTACATTAGGGAAGGGATTGATTGCGAAGAAATACCTCTGAGAAAGAGCCACAAACAGGTTGAGAGTTTGTGGGTGAGAGTTAAGGAACACACCAATAAAGGACAGCTTGAGGTTGGGGTCTCCTACAGGTTGCCTGATAAAGGGGAGCTTGTGGATGAACATTCTTGCTTCAGCTACAAGGAGCATCACACTTGCATGCTCTCATCCTGATGGGGGACTTCAACCACACGGATGTCTGCAGGGAAAACCCCGTGGCAGGCTCTAAGCAATCCAGAAGATTCCTAGAGTGTGTTAAGGATAATTTCCTGGTCCAGGTATTAGACACACCAAACAGAGGAGAAGCGTTACTGGACCTGGTGCTCACAAATTTGGAAGAGCTCATTAAAGAGGTCAGGACTGGACTGCAGTGACAATGCCCTGGTTGAGTTTTTGATCTCAAGGCCTGGCAAAGAACAAAGTCAGGACCCTGAGCTTCCAAAGAGTGAACTTCAGGCTATTTAAAGACATAGTAGATGAGATCCCTTGGAACACTGTCCTTAGTGACAAAGGAGCTGAGCAGAGCTGGCAGCTCTTTAAGGGTGTTTTCCTGAGAGCGCAAGAATTCTCCATCATAAGAAAGCAGACAGGGAGAGCAGAGCAGAGTTTGACCTGCTGGTGAAACTGAGGTTCAAGAGGGAAATGCACAAGCAGTGGAAGCAGGGATACGTGGCCTAGGAAGAGTACAGGGATGCAGTCCAGATGTGCGGGGATGGGATAAGGCAAGCCAAAGCATGGATGGAACTGAACTTGGCAAGGGATGTAAAGGATAACAGGACTGTATTCTTTATATAAGTGCATTGCTCAGAAAGGAAAGGCCAAGGAGTGTGTACCCCTTCTGATGGATGAGAAGGGTGAATTGGTAAAGATAGGCATGGAGAAGGCTGAAGTACTCAACAACTTCTTTGCCTCAGTCTTCCCTGCCAGTCAGGCTTCCCAAATCTTTTGTTTTCCTGAACCCATAGACAGAGGCCAGGGGAGCAAAATGCCACACACTGTAAGTGAAGAGCAAGTTCGAGACCACCTGATGAAACTAAACAAGCACAAGTCTATGGGGCTTAATGATATTCATCTCAGGGTCCTGAAGGAATTGTCTGATGTAGTTGCCAGGCCTCCCTCCATCACATTTGAAAAGTCCTGGCAGTCAGGCAAAGACCCTGGTGACTGAAAAAAAAAGAAAAACATAATTCCTATTTTTAAAAAGGGTGGAAAGGAGGACCCAGGGCACTACAGACTGGTGAGCCTCACCTCTGTGCCTAGCAAGATCATGGAAAAGATCCTCCTGGAATCAATGTCAAGGCAAACACAGGACAAGGAGGTGATCTGAAACAGCCAGCATCGCTTCACCAAGGGTAAATCACGCGTGACCAATCTGGTGGCCTTCTATGATAGAGTGACTGCACCAGTTGAAAAGGGAAGACCAACTGATGTCATCTACCTGGGCTTCTGTAAGGCCTTTGACATGGTTCCACATGACATCCTGGTCTCCGGGTTGGAAAGAGAGGAATTTGATTGGTGGACCATTCAGTGGATAAGGTGTTGGCTTGAAGGTTGCACCCAGAGAGTGGTGGTGAATAGATTTATGTCCAAGCAGAGACCAGTAATGAGTGGTATCCCTCAGGGGTCTGTCCTGGGCCCTGTACTGTTTGATATTTTTATCAGTGACATAGAAAGTGGGATTGAGTGCACCCTCATCAAGTTTGCAGATGGCACCAAGCCGAGTGGTGCAGTTGATACAACAGAAGGAAGGGATGCCATCCAGAGGGACCTGGAGAGGCTGGAGAAGTGAACGTAATAAGGTTCAACAAGTCCAAGTGCAAGGTGCTACACAGGGCAATTCCAGACATGAGTACAAACTGGGAGAAGAACTCATTTATGGCAGGCCTGCAGAGAAAGACTTGGGGGTGCTGGTGGATGAAAAGCTTGACATGAGCTGGTAGTGTGTGCATGCAATCCAGAAGGCCAACTTGACGAATCCTGGTCTTTATCAAAAGGGGAGTGGCCAACAGGTCGAGGAAAAGGATTGTTCCCCTCTACTCTGTCCTGGTGAGGCCCCACATAGAGTACTGTGACCAGCTCTGGAGCCCCCAGCACAAGAAGGATGTGGACTTGTTAGAGTGGGTCCAGAGGGGAGCCACAAAGATGTTTCTATATATATAACATCTAAAATACTCCATTAGATAATGATGATGATGTAACACAATATAGAGACAAAAGTTTCATCAGACATGCTGTTAAGAGGCTAGTATCAGTTCTAGTCCTCTAGAAAAGTCAGTAAACTAGCAGTAAGTCAAAGAAACAGATAATTATGGGAACTGTAGCTTGACTTACAAAAGATTGTGTAAAATAAAGTGTGTTAGGTATGAAATAAAGTGTGATCTATTACATCGTCAGAAAGAATGCACAGGACTAATGCCCAATAGATGTGATAAACAGCTGTTCCAGAATTTTCCAGACAACTGAATATTTAAGTGAATGGTCCAAACACAGGCAAGCTAAAATCAATGCTTAATGCATTAAGTTCTTTTCCTCACTATGTCATTTT
The DNA here is from genome assembly GCF_009819795.1 of Aythya fuligula. NCBI lineage: Eukaryota > Metazoa > Chordata > Aves > Anseriformes > Anatidae > Aythya > Aythya fuligula. The sequence goes on along the minus strand of NC_045593.1, from coordinate 73,236,080 downwards.
AAAGGGAACTGAAGACTAGCAGAACAATATATTTGTCTTGATTTTGCTCTCAGGTAATATAAGCGCTGAATTCAGTCCAAACTTCCTACTTGCTTTTCCTCACCATAATGAAAATATCTTTTTGTGTTACATGATTATATTGCTTAATAAAATTTGTATTTTCTTATCACTGTGCACTGCCTTTATTGGCTATGATTTATTGGTTAATGAGTGGTTTTAGAACAAATATTCTTTTGAAACTTAGAGCAGAATACATTGACTTATTTGTTATAAATAGGAAGGAGAAAATAAATAAGACTGTGTTGAGGTTTCAATATGCCTTTTGTCCTCTTGCCCAGTGCTAGTTAGCATAGATAAGAGATGTTAGTGGTCTCAACCACCCTGCTAGAGGACATCAAAAGAGAAACCTCTCATTTTTGTTCATCAAAGCAGTTGCATTTTTAGATACACAACTAAATGGAACATGTTTTACAACATGTAAAATGTTGTAACAACGTGGAAATATTTTACAGTTTGATGGAACATGGATTACAATCTCAGTACCTTTTCATGGTACTAGCAATATAGCAGTATGACTCATGCATGAAATAGTTTCAATAAAGGGGACTTTGGGAGCCCCATAATCACCTGAGACCTGAAACTGAAAAGACAAAGAAGTTTTCTGTCTAATCTCTCACAAAGAGTCTCATAGACACACATAGTTTTCAAACTCACAATGGAAAGAATTGTACTTCAGACTCTCTCGCACATTCAGCACTGAATTCAATGCTTTCCCAAATCCTAGAGGAGGCTCCTGCTTAAAAGGCATGACACCGATTCCTCCTGATTGATGAACAGACCTGAAATACTTTTTCCACCTCAAATTGACCAGACTGATACAAATGGAGAATGCTTGTGACAATTTCTTCGTTTTTGCAGGTAAGTAATTGATAATAAATGATTGGATGAATTTAAATTCATTCCCATTCCTTTCCTGCCACCTTCCCTTCTGAAATGATCATGGACAGCTGCACAGTATAAGCAAGAAAATACATGTCTATATACTAAAAGTGGAAAACTTACCAAGTTCACTACCTACTCTGATGTAGAAAACAATTTAGGTGAAATTCAGTAGAGGACAATTTCAATGTAGAAAGACAATACATATTAAAATAAAAATATTTTTACATGAAATTCTCCAGAAACATTATGCTGCTTGTACAAATTCCTGCTGGGGAACATCACCACCTGATGCCTAATAAAACAGACACATGAGCAGAAACAGAAGAGACCAATTAATACAGAAAACAACAGACAGTTGTGTATGTTACCACAGAAAACAAATTTCTTTTCAATGAACATTATGAGCACAATATTTTCTGACTATGTGCCACAGATTCATCTCTTATTATGTGCCTTACACGTTTAGAATATGATATATGTACAGAAGTAGTAATTCTGTGTTTATTATTTGTATAATTTAAAGAATCATTTCTGGAAAATACCAGCACAAGAGAGAAAAATGATGAAAGAACAAATTCAAAAGGAGAAACTGCATTTACTTGTGGATTGTGTTAAGTACAAGACCAAAATCTTGACTACAGTCAATACTGGCCAGAGGAATTTTGGTCTGTTGGTGGTTGAAAACTATGCTCAGTAAGTGAGAAAATTAGTTTCAATGTATTGTAAGATTGCCAAAGAATTACAATTAATGACTATTTACCAAATATATTGTATATTATACCATGATCAGAGATTGAAAGCAATGGCATAATCCAGAGAGGAATACAAAATAATCATGAAAGCTAAACTGCAAAAGAACTCTCTAGGGCTGAAATGCAAATAAAGGAAAGCTTAGCTCTAGCAGCAATGATATGTTGTACTATCAATTGCAAACAAGAAAAAAAAAAAATCTTACAGATCTGGAATGAAAACAGGAATAGCAGATTGATCATGAGAACATGTACATGGTTTTCCATTCTACCCCTACATGTTCTTATTCTGGCAGTTTGGCACAATTTAGCACAATTTAACACAATTTAGCAATTGCCAACCAATCATAAATACTCACCTTCCTACAAATCAATAATTTAGAAACTACCGTGAAACAAAGGTTCAACTTTTGACATCAAATGCACTCTTTGTACACACAGAAAAGGCAACTAGACACAACTCTATGGAATCAAATTAAAGGTCGTTCTTCAGGTGTTTTAACAGAAATGCTACACAGCCTTCTAAATCTTTCTGCTTGGTGATCTTTTCTGGTGCACAACAATTAAGCTGTTAATTTCACTTATTACAGATGAGGAAACAAAAGGATGAGTATGAGCTTTTGAAGGCTTATTGTCACCCTGTCATTCATTACATATCCTAAAGAAACACTTTTCCCAGATCTCAAACATACAAGCTGCAAAGTATGGAGGTCTGATACACACCTGAGAAAAATGAAAAGACAGAGCTAGAGCAAAAGTACAAGAAGTAGCTGTACAACAGAGCTACAGACACTTCTTTTCATTTGCTGACAGAACTAAAGGTCACATTTATGCTTCTCAGAAGAATAGAAAAGCTGCCTGAAGAGTCATTTGACAGATACGCTGAGACACAAAATAACTGAAGAGGCCTGAAAAGCATGGCAGGTATCTTATTACCTGCTAGCCGGAATCAAGAGAAAAAGAAATCTCTTTCTGACAAACTAAAATATGTTTTTAAAAGATAAAATCTCCACCCCAACATCTAACCACAAAACTCCTTTCTAGGAATAAATTAGTGCTGTCTGAGAGAGTTACCAATATGTGATGCATCTCTTTTTGAAGTTATCAGAACCAGGACAAGACATTGTCTGTCATCAAAGAGTAAGCAACAGAAAAACAATGTGTAAACTCATGTCCCTCTGAGTTAAAGTAATAGGGAGAGGGTGGTTTGGCTAAGGTGGACTCTCAAAGCAGACCAACCAATCTCTCCCTGCTAAAAGTCATCTGAATGCGTTAATGTTCATATTTCTTCCAGCAAACATGACAACAGGCCAAGTATTACCTTTCCCTTTTCAGCTGCTGACAATTTTATCTGGACAGATTAACAAAATACAACTATCGCTAATGTCCAGGTGAGAGAGAGGGAGAGGGAGAGAGAAAAGAAAGAAATGTGTGAAAAGATTTCAGTTCACACTACTACGAAATAGTATTTCAAGGTAATAGAAACTAAACATAGATTTCATTTTTTGTTCAAATCCCTTATGATAATACAACCAACTACATCAGACTTCTTCTTCTGGCACCTTTCTTTTTGTAGTGTACATCTCTCAGTATCACCACTGCCACCTCATTATTTACTAAAAGCAGTTTATGAACACTAACTTTTAACTGATGCATGCAGTCTAAGTAATTCCTTTGTGAGTACTGTGGTCATTTATGATATATAAATCATAATTTATATATCATAAGCAAATCACACCATTTCCAACAGAAAAGGATGTGACATCAGGAAAGAAAAAAAAGGAAAAAAAAAAAAAAAAACTGGAATGAAAACCCCAGATTGGCAGCATAGAAAAATTTGAGAGAAAACTTCTGAAATGCTAAGAATGGCTGATTTTCATTTAGTTCAGTGTTTTTCTGTTACTTGCAAGGTAAATGCATTGTAATTGTTCGTAGCATTATTTCTTTTTAGCAGAACAGATTTCTATTGCCTTTATTTGTATCAATAGGAATACAAGCAAATTAATTAGAGATTTACAACATCCTTGGTGAGCAAATCACAGGTGCAGAGCAGTGTGTGGAAATAGTATAATTTATCCTGTTTGCTTTTGCTTCCTTTACTACTGTGAGCTCTGAACGAGACCTGTGGAACAACCTTAATTCCACCCAGTAGTTCTGCATTATTTTGTCTGGATGAGAACAGTGAGAATACCCATTTTCTCCATGGGGCATGAATTCTTTCTGTCCTGATTTCACAAGATACAGCCTTTGACTCCAAACCATTTTGGGGCTGTGTGCCTTGCCATGATATGAAAGCACAAACACACAATTACGATAATAATGAAATTATGAGTCGGTGAAATGAAGGGCTTTGGGGTTTTATTTGCACTGCTTGGAGTGAATTTCAAAAGTTGTCTATTGCATACTTTTATAGCAAAAATAATAAGGTAAAAAAGAGAGTGTTGTTCAACAGCAGTAATTCTTGATACCATTTTTGTAAAATGGTATCAAAATACTAGATATTTTTCCTTCTACTTGAAATAGAAAAATACGTTCAATACCAAAGCATAGTATGCAGCAGTCTTTTTCTAAATGGCTCCTTGTCTGGATGAAAAGTGTTTGTGTATTTACACCCACATAATCTCACTAGTTTCTCTTAAAATTTTCTACTTAGACATACTGATGAAAACACCAGGTTGTGTGGACTTTACTGCTTTGGGACAGCGACAAAATTAGAAGTCAGAATATTAAATTTCAGGTTAAAAATAACTATTGCAAATAAGATTTGTTTGTCTTTTTTTTTTTTTTTTTTTTTTTTTTTTTTTTTTTTTATTGACAGCTTTATCTAAAACAAAAACAAACAAACAATGACAACAAAGAACTCCACTGCAGAGTTTCATTTTTTATTAGCTTTTTTGCAAGTTCAATTTTTTTTGTTATCATTGTAGAAATCTGGAAGACCTCTTTTCCCATAAACAGACCCACTTCAGGTGGTGGGGTCTGCATCTTTCTTCCCACTTGTGTTCTGAAGGGAGCTGAAACTGACATAGCTGGTTTTGCTGAAGGGGAGAAGCAACTTCTTGTACCTGCATGGCACACAGTGCTGCCAAATGCAAGAGATGCAGCTGCAGGATCAGGTGTAGGCAGGAGGCTGGGTGTGTCTGCTCTGACAGCCAGCAGGGCATCAGCTGCTCCTCTGGCACACAATAGTCCTCAGAGAGTGGTCTCATTCCTTTCAAAGAGATGCATTCACAACACAGCCATGTTTGTGATTTATCCTGTCACTTTGCTGTTCACCTCTTCCCCTTTATTCTCTCTTATTTAGCCTCAAAGATTCAGTGTCACAGCTAAACTGCTCTCTTTTGAAGCAATATTTAAACATCTCACCTTCATCCCTTTTCTCATTCTGCTGAAGAGCACTGTAGACTTGACAACACTTGTGGCATGGCTAGCCACATCGCAGGAGTCAACATGTGTGCCCAGGCCATGTCACACTGAGGTTAGGAAACTTCAGGCTCCTCTGGGCTGTGCAGGGGATGCTCTCAAGATATGACCAACTGATAGAAAATGGAATGCCCAAGTCACAGGTATGTCTTGTCTTGGGTCCGGGCTCTTCACAGTGTTGCCCAGCAGGGGGGTGAAGGGCAGAGAAATCTCCTGAGGTTCAGTCTGGATTGAAGGGAAAGGGTTGTCCTTCATAAGACAGTGGTGCCATGGTCCAGGAAGGTGGTCCCACCTGTCTCCTTGGAGGGTCTCTGTCCCCTGTGGGATAAAACCCTGAGCAACCTGGTCTGACCCCAGGGTTGAGCCTGCTCTGGGCAATGGCTTGGGCTGGAAACCTCCCCAGGTCCCTGCTGGCCTGAATTTTCCTCAGACCTTATGGCTCCAAATCTCACCATGTTTTAACAAATAGAGTTCTTGTTATCCTTGTGGCAGCACAGAAATGCAGAAAAGCTAACCATCTTCATGCAGCATGGGAAAAACTAAGGCTTGAATGCAAAGTTGAAGATCTGGAACAATGTCAAAAACATTCCTCCCATGTTTAAGGATCACAGATCCTTATCACAGGTGCAGAAGTGTACAAGGTCAGATGTAGTGATTAAATTCAGATTGCCCAAATGCCAGAAGCTGAAACCACAAAATAACACAAAAAAGTCCACTCATGCTTCCAGCTATGAAATAGCTTCACAGCTTTTACACCAGAAATGTTGGCTGTGTTATTTAATAAGAAGATAACATGAATTTCCAAAACTGTATATATTTTTTGATTACATTTATCCTAACCTATACCAAGTAAAGACCATAACAATTTTTCTCAGCAGTTGTGAAAAGAAAACCAACAATCCCAAATTTAGAAATTGTATTTCACTTACATCCATAGCATTAAGACTGATAAAAGAGAGCAATTGCAAGTCCTTCCTTCTCCAAAACAGGAACAATTTTTGATTACTTTGATCAGTTGAGTTAGCAATGAATGACACTCTGTGTTATTCCTGCAATATGAAATTTTAGTATAGGCTAAAATTGATGCAAGCAAATATAATACTTTGCTGCTCAATACTAGTAGGACTTTTTGACTATGCTCAATTGCACATACATTTGCAAGAGATCATTATGTTGGGAAACGATAACTAAGGGATCTCTTTAACTTTGCAGGTATCATAACATGGAAAACATCAGTTGACGACCAGCTACAGCACTTAGACTTACGCAAGTCAATGGGGCTGGATGGGATCCACTCAAGGTTACTGAGAGAACTGGCAGAAGAGCTGGCCAAGCCGATTTCCATCATTTATTGGCAGTCCTGGCTATTGGGGGAGGTCCCAGTCAACTGGCGGCTAGCAAATTTGATGCCCATCTACAAGAAGGGACAGAAGGTTGACCCGGGAAACTATAGGCCTGTTAGTTTGACCTCAGTGCCAGGGAAGCTCATGGAGCAGATTATCTTGAGTGTCATCATGTGGCACTTGCAGGGCCACCAGGTGATCAGCCCCAGTCAGCAGGGGTTTATGAAAGGCAGATCCTGCTTGACGAACCTGATCTCCTTCTATAACAAAGTAACGCACTGGGTGGATGAGGGAAAGGCTGTGGATGTGGTCTACCTTCACTTCAGTAAGGCTTTTGACACCATTTCCCACAGCATTCTCCTTGAGAAACTGGCTGCTCATGGTGTAGACTGGCATACACTTTGTTGGGTTAGAAACAGGCTGGGTAGCCAGGTCCAGAGAGTCGTGGTGGAGTTAAGTCCAGCTGGAGGCCGGTCACTAGTGAAGACCCCAGGGCTCAGTACTGGGGCCAGTTCTCTTTAAGATCTTCATTGATGATCTGGATGAGGGCATTGAGTGCACCCTCAGTAAGTTTGCAGATGACACCAAGTTAGGTGCGTGTGTCGATCTGCATGAGGGTAGGAAGGCTCTGCAGGAGGATCTGGATAGGCTGCACCGATGGGCTGAGGCCAACTGCATGAAGTTCAACAAGGCCAAGTGCCGGGTCCTGCACCTGGGGCGCAATAACCCTAAGCAGAGCTGGGAGATGAGTGGTTGGAGAGCTGCCAGGCAGAGAAGGACCTGGGAGTATTGGTGGATAGTGGGCTGAATATGAGCCAGCAGTGTGCTCAGGTGGCCAAGAAGGCCAACAGCATCCTGGGTTGCATAAGGAACAGTGTGGCCAGCAGGGCTAGGGAAGTGATTGTTCCTCTGGTAAGGCCGCACCTCGAGTACTGTGTTCAGTTTTGGGCCCCTCACTACAAGAAGGATATGAAGGTGCTTGAGCAAGTCCAGAGAAGGGCAACGAAGCTGGTGAGGGGTCTGGAGAACAAGTCTTACGAGGAGTGGCTGAGGGAGCTGGGCTTGTTCAGGCTGGAGAAGAGGAGGCTCAGGGGTGACCTTATTGCTCTCTATAGGTACATTAAAGGAGGCTGTAGTGAGGTGGGGGTTGGTCTGTTCTCCCATGTACCTGGTGACAGGATGAGGGGGAATGGGCTAAAGTTGCGCCAGGGGAGTTTTAGGTTAGATGTTAGGAAGAACTTCTTTACCGAAAGGGTTGTTAGACATTGGAACTGGCTGCCCAGGGAAGTGGTGGAGTCACCATCCCTGAAGGTCTTTAAAAGACGTTTAGATGTAGAGCTTAGGGATATGGTTTAGTGAAGGACTTGTTAGTGTTAGGTCAGAGGTTGGACTTGGTGATCTTGGAGTTCTCTTCCAACCTGGATGATTCTGTGACCTGTGATTCTGTGAAAATATAAAAACAAGGATAAATGGTATCATATGCTTGGCACTGTATGACTTTGTATGCAAATTTGGAAAGGACTTGATATCACAGGACAGATTGTTCCCCAAAAAGAGTATAAACTGTTATTTTTGTATTTTCTTAACTGGGGATGGTTGTTGCACATTATTTATGCTGCTGCATGGGCCATGGGCATCCCAACACTCAGCATAACACATGTCATTTGCATATCACAGTGCACAAGTTGCATCAGAATGCAAACCATGGGATTGCCTAAAACATTGCTAACTTGAGAGTACCATATAAACTCAAGTTATATTAAGAGTCTTTCAAGCTTAACAGCACAGAACAAATGATCCCAATGATAAAGGTTTAAATCCCCTGAATTCTTCAATTTCAAATATGAGAACATTGCTTTTGGGGACAGGTAATTTTCTCCACAATGAGAAAATCTCATGCTTGGTTGACCTACCTATATATTAGAAGAAGCAATTTTATTTTTTTCCCTAAGTTTTCAATACCTTTCTGGAAGTTTTCTAACCCATCCCTTCACCCCACATAGGGCTATGTTTGAAAATTCACTGGTTTTAGGGTTTTTGCTTACAAGCTCTTCAGGAGTTCTAGGAAACCACCATTCTTCATGCTATGTATGCACCCACTCCAATATTTTTTTCCTGAGAGAAGGGCAAGGGTCAGTGTGAAACAATTAAATGGCACGTTACAAAAGGAATGAGACCAGAACTATTCACTGTCAGGATTAAGGGTGGATCTTCAGCTGCTGGAATGATGACTAATATCTGCTGATGAACACCTGACACCTTCGAGGAGCTCTGATCATGGAGCTGAACCCAAATTTTACAATGCTCTTTCTATCACATATCATAGTGAATGGCAAGGTAATCAACTCATCGACAGGGCAAGGAGAAAACGAGTCTCCAGGTCTGGTTAAAGAGGAAAAATGATTGTTCAGGTGCAGTGTACACCACAGTGACAGGGAGATGGTTCATGAATCTCAAGAACGACCTATATTTGATCACTGTTGGCTACATAATCCACATAAAACAATCCCCCCCCTCTCCCAAAGGATGTCTCAATTGTTCTCTGAGTCAGTAGCTCACTGTCACCTCTGTCACCTCTTTCATTAATAGCTGTAACAAACAGTTTTACAGACTGACTTGAGGTGGCAAAGGCAGGGAAAATGTTTGAAGCACAGAGAATAAAGGACACAGTAGAGGAACAGTGAGAGCCCTTACCAACCTGATTTCCCCAACAGAGGCAGAGGATGCTAATCCCAAACCTTTTGTAACCCAGTGAAATATAATACTTTTTATAGAGGGACAGAAAATGAACACTGAATAGACCAGAAAATGAAAAAAAGGTCTTAGCAGAAAATGTCTTCTTCCTGTACTACTACTTCTATCCTGGAAAAAGGATGTGGAGACACCAGTGAAGAGCAATATCATCACCCAGTTGTCATCTTTCTGCATCTTTATTTACTCCATTTTTCACTTCATTTTCTTCTTTAGAGTTTTTTTTTTGTTTTGTTTGACAAAACATCAATTAATAAACAAAACAAAACAAAACAAAAAACCTCTGCCACAGAACTGATGATGGTGGGTGAAAAGTGCAGGCTGACATTTTGTAGAAGCCATCTATTACAAGCTCTCCCCTACCAAGCACCACTACAGATGCAGGCTTTGCTGAGAGAAGGCACCGTTCCGTCATGCTCCTTCCACTGAGAGTGAAACTGGTCTGTGTCCAGAAAGGGTGTTATCAATAAGTTTTGAGTCCAGGTACATTTATTACCCTGCTATTAATCCATTATCATGTTAAGAGAGTGCTCAGAGATTAATTTTGTGGAGGGAAGTTCATGGAGAGAGGGGCATAACTGAAAGGAAGGTGGTCTGAGATTGCTCTCAGGGGAGTCTCTGGGTCAAATCTCTAATCAGGCTACCTGGAAGAATAGTGCTAAATAAAACTGCTCCCACAAAAACACATTGCATAAGACGTAAGTATTTTATTGTAACACAGCCATGTCTGTCCTTGAAAGGTGAGCTTTTCCTGGACTACGCCACCACGGTCATGTCATGATAAGAAAATAAAATGAAAAATAATTAAAAAACAAAACAACATATGGGACTGATAGCTCAGTGAACAGATAATAATGTATACGCAAAAAGTTTGGAAGTTAGTTCAATGTTTTGAAACCAGGCTGGGTCAAACAGGGCTAAAGTCACTGTTGTTTGTCAGCTCAAGTCCTTGTTACGGTAGTCAGTAGCTGCAGCCTTAACTCTAACGTGCAGATGTTCTTAGCTTAAACAATAACGACAAAATCATTATAATGGGTGTCCTTCTCTTCACCTTGAGCAGAGGTTAAGTTGGTGTGGAAGCTGAATTAGATGCCAGAAGCATCTCCACAGTAGGAGTTTCCAGGCAAGCTGTTGGATGCACCTGTTTTTGCAGGACCAACAGCCTACGGTTTTGAAGATCAATGTAAACAGGCAGATCTTGGGGACATGGGCTGAGAATGGTATAGTCCTACCTCTGTAGGCAGCATGCCAAGGTTTTAAGTCCTACCACCTTAATTTCTATAGCCAGGCTCAATTTGATGTATGTGTTCTAGAGGAGTCTATAGCCTCTACTTGAAACTTTCCAATGATGGCGCATCTCATGAAGAAATTTCCAGTTTGTCACTATGGTTATTTTCATTGCCCAAACTAATCCCCTTTTCAATTAGAATTTGATTATCTTCAACTTTTAATCTAAAAGGATTGACCTGAGTGTTTCCCTACAAAATAGGTTTCCTACTTCCTTAACCATTCAGATGTCACTGCTGAGGTTTCAGCAGTCCCATTCATAAACTTGCCTTGACCTGTGGGCACCAGAACTTCATGTCACAATACGGTGGCTGTTACATCATAGCCAGATCTTCACAAACTTTCTACTCAATATACTCCTACTCATTATCAAAGTGTTTAAGAGCGTGAAGCCAGAACTACACCACATGTTCTGAGCTATGGTGACTATGGTGAAACAGAAGACAATCACCAGTTCCTCAGTACTCACATTCCTAGACTTATTTAATCAGTGGCTTTATTATTATTATTTATTCAGTGCCATTTTGATTTTCTTATGTCACAATTTAATTTCTTCAGAAGTGAATTACCTCCTTAAAAAATATGTGCACATACACATATATAGGCACACATCTATATGAATACTTACCAAAAATACTGCTGACATTTCTGAGGCAAGCAGGCACTCCCACAATTCAGGGCATGCAAACATTTCAGTGTGAGCTCATCCACTTTCTAGCAGAGGCCAGCACTCACATAACATCTTCGGAATGTTTTTTCATCAGTTAGAGAGGAATGAACCCATAAATAACATAAAACAAGCAAGACCTCATCACCTTATCTATACTTTTCTACAGCTGACACTGGAGCTGCCAGAAGTGCTGTAAGTGGGTTGGTTCTTCACAGTATTCAAGGGCTCTCGAGTCCTCGCACACTTGTTCTGGCATTCGGGTGTTTTCTCAATATGCATTGCGAGTGCATTCACAAAAGCAAAACAACCATCAAAAGTCACACAGAAGTCTCTCTTTTTATGAAGTGTTATTCCCTGACCTAAATCAGTCTTTGCCTTTGAATCAGTTTGTTACTCCCTATGCAGCAGATTGATTGCTGCTATGGCAACCGCACTTCCTGCTGTACAGACATAAGTATTAGTCCTTGATGCGATCCCTACTTACGCTCTCTCTCCAAACGCACTCTGTGCAAGTTCAGAATTAGAAAATATCTGGGGAATTAATTTGCTTTGACATTGCTGTTATCGAGGTTGCATTGTTTTGCAAAGATAAAATGAAGTTGAAGGTGTAAAGTAAAGTTTACATTCATCCCACTAACAGCGAGCTCTAGGAGCAGTACAGGGAAACAGCCTCTCCACATCAACTTTCCGTACCTTGGAGATGCAAAATACGATCCCAATGTCGAAGCTGGAGTGCAATTCAGAGAGCTAAGGAGACACACTCCTGTGGTTTTAAGAAGATCCTAGGCAATCCATCTCTCAGATGGAAGAGGAGAAAATGGGAAAATATCAGACTTCTATCTGTATGGCTGCTACCATCCAGGTAGAAAATCAGTGTCATAGCACAGAGGGGGTTGCATTGGTCTTGGAAAAGTTTCATGCTGCTAACCAAGGTCAAATGACAGAGTGTGGTGGTTTTCTGGTAAAGAGCTATTGATGTTCATATTACACCTAAATGGAAAATGTCTGGTGGAAATAGGCTACCCATGAAAACAAATCCTTTGGGTGTTCCCTTGCTGAGATCTGTGCTCGCCTCCCAACAATTTCCATAGCACTCTACATGGCTGATACTTATGGATGCTTACAGGTGACAAAGGGCCATTCCACTTAGGTTTCACAGTGAATTCCTTTTTTTCTACCTGCTTCTTGGTTTGGACAGCAGTCAGACTTTCTTTGTCAGGGAGGACAGAAAATCCTGTGGAATTTCAATGGGAACAAAACTAAAGGGGTGTTTAGAAAATATCTTTCAGAAAATACAGATTTTAAACACAGAACATCTCATGTGTATTCAAACCTCCTTCCTGCAGAACTTTTAAATGAGAAAGAGATGCCTTTTCTTCTATTAAACTACCTATGCTTTTATACTAAACCACCATTAAAGCATACCTATGCTTTTATATTAAACTACCATTTTGTACTTGCAGTTACATGGATTTCCTACAAAGGTAGAAAGCCAGTATTTCTCATTGTATTCTCAACTGTTCTGAAGAGTCACTGTTTGACTGAACATGACATGAGGACGTGAAAGTGACAAGAGCTTACTGCGCTATACCAGATTTAAATATCTTCATTGTTTTGGTATCCCTGAGATACAAGAAAACACAACACAAAAAAATCCCTAAGCCACTAACCAGAATGGAGTAAAACGCTAGTCTTAAAACACAAATAATATATCAGTGGAAAATATCTCTTCTGAACTTGAAACAAAATATTTTGTGGAACTAGATTAAGCAAGAACAGAGGGGTGTACTGACATTTGTACATGGATTTAGTCATGGAAGAAAATACAAGAAGCTGAGAAAGTCAAAACCAGCAGAGTCAAAAGCCAAGAGTCTCTTGCCACGATCTACGTGCAACCTGACCAATGGACAACCAAGAAAAGCCAGTCTTCACATCTGTCTGTTCTCTACTCCCCCTCCCTAACAAACAGCTCAAAATGCAAAGCAACACATAGAAACAGGTAAAGGAAGAAAGGGAAATATCCTCTGTTTTCAATAATACATCAGCATTCTCTAAAATATGCCCAAAATGGATCTCTCTGACAGCATCAGCAGGAGAAATAAAAGGAAGCTTATTGCAGGAATTTACTCTCATCCAGCAGAGAAAAAAATACATGATGATACACACTGATCAGCAAAAATCATTACAGCAGATTCTCAAATCCAGAAGAAATTTCTGATGGGCCAAATGCTGGTGAATTTATGAACATGGTGGTCTAGATTGAGCAAAGGGTAAAGTCAATTGGTCCTTTAGATAGGTCTCTGCTGTTCTGATATGATAACATGTCAGCACTTGCCTGTTGCATCTGCGTCAGCTACAAGTAATCCATGTACAGCTTCTGGCCATTGTTACCTCTGGTTTTGTGACAAGGTCTGCAAACAGCAATAAATGGCCTATTTTTGAGAGAGTCTTCCAAAATCACCACACTGCTGCATAGATCAGACCAATTCCTCTTGCAGGGCACATGAACAGATGATTTTGTGTTAATCCCAAAACATCTGGAGTGGCTGGCCATTTTGCAGAAGAGGACTTTTTAGTTACTGAAGAAGGTATAACGTGGAGGGCATGCCTGAAAAAAAAATTGGCTTGTAGGCTGATAAGGTAGTACAGTGACACTTTTGTCAGATGGGGCAAAACATAGCAAGATGAAGAAAGAGGAGGTGGTAAGGGTATGAAATGTGCAAGAGAGAGGAACAACAATCTGAGTGGAGCAACAATCTGAGGAGCAAGAATCTGAGTGGAAGAAAAGGAACAAATAATAAGCTTCACAGAGTAGCTAAAGTGAGTAAGGCAATGGGTAAAGATGATTATCTAAAGGGATATCAAAGGTGGTGTGTGTGGAGGGGATGGCACAAGAAGCTGTTTCAGTAACTGAGATAAGAAAGGCATGGAATGAAAATTTTTACCCTGTGACCAGAAAACAGAAGGCAAACCTCCATAAAGTTACTGTGGGAATAGAAAAAAAATAAAGAAATAAAAAACTCATCAATAGTTCATCAGTTATGGGCCTTCATCATCATAGTGATAGAAAAAGCAAAATGTAAACTATCCTGAAAGGTACGTTTGGCTACACAACAGCAGATCTTGCTGCAGTGGGCTATGCTATAGTATCATCCAGAGGGCACAGATCTTGTTATGACAAAATTGCTAAGCTGTTCATGGGGCTCTGTTATGATTTCATCACAGTTTCTGGCCACAGTGGGAGACATTCATTTGAGGCATTTATCTAGTTTCTGATGAAGCTTAGAACAAGAGCCAACTGTGAGCTGAAATGTGCAATTTTCACTGTGTGTTACCAGATTCAGGCTGATGGTCTTTTCAGCCATGTGATAACAGAAAGCAGCAATAGGAAAGTATATTTTCCAAAAATTCACGTGACAAATTTCAAAAATCAGAGAATGGCTAGAATTTACACTGAGGGAAGGATTGCTTAGTTCAGGTTGAAGGCCATTTTTGCTTGTCATCACCATGATGCCCACCACTCACATAAAATAGTGTTATTTTGCTTTTATTAGTCTCATACAAATAAAATTCACGGGCAGCATCCATTTATGCTCCACACACATAAATATATCACCTATATGAATTTACATTTATATACCCCACATCAAAGACAGGGTTTTAGAGTTCTGGTTATAAAGACATTTGAAATATGAAACCATAAAGCATTATTACTTGCTACTAGTGTGCCCTGTAACAACAACAACAACAAAAAAGGTGATATAAACAAGTTCAGCCAGATGCTGTACAGAACAGAGGGAAGAGAATTCATTACCAAATTATTTCCAGAGCACTTGCAGGCATGTCATTTAGGATGCTTGCAGGCCAAAAGTGTTCAGGGCTTAGTAACAGATATATTTTTTGTGCTACAATGTTTTTGTGACATTTAGTGATTCCACCATTAGGCCAAATTTGCAAGAGATGAGTTTTTTTATCTAAATCTTGCTTTTCCGTCCCACACAGCCAATTCAAATATACTAACTCTTTGTAGGAAGAGTCTAACTACTGAAACATAGTTATTCTGTCACATAGTAATAAATATTTCACCTCTGATACAGGTAGAAGTTCTATGCTCAACACTCATTTTTCTATTACACAAAGCTTAAAAGATTGGCAAGCAAAACTCCAAAGCAAGTTCTGTGCACACAGTAGGTTAATCTGAGCTCCATTCCTCAACTGCTGATTTTAGAGAGATCCTTTGGAGGCAGGTGGCAGCAGAAGGCTACTGAAGAAAAATATAGAAGAAGAAACTTCACCCAGAAAGATGTAGAGATTGCATAGGTGGTGCTTTTTTTTTTTTTTTTTTTTTTTTTTTTTTTTTTTTTTTCTCTCTCTTTATTTTATTTATTTATTTATATGTGTGTGTGTGTGTTTGTGTGTATGTGTCTGTGAGTTTATGCATCAATGCTGCTTAAGGGGACAGTTTACAAAGGCAGTGCATAAACATTTGACAGGACACAACACAATGACACACCTTCTTCTAGGTCTAGATTCATAAGGCCACAGGAATCAATTCACAGACTGAGTGAAGAAACTCACCCAGGCTAGAGTAGAGGAAATTTAGCCACAGGATAATCTGTAGCTTTTTATTTCTGTTACAAAAAGAAACAAACAAACAAACACAAACAAACAAAAAAAGGAGATCTAAGTGTCTTTCAGAGTTGTCTTATAAACCTGACAAAAGAAGATGCTTTTGTCTTTAATTGACGCCTTGCCCATATCTTTCCCACTCAGAAACCTGCTTGAATGTGTCTGGCTCTTTCCTAAAACAGATATCCACCCTCCAGAAAATGGGTGCAGAGTGAATATTTCCAATCCAACTAATACACAATACCTTTTCTTAAGAATAGAACAGCAATTCTGTAAGGTGTAATAGTTTCATACCTGATCTTACAGTCATTGGAACAGAGCACTTTGTAGCACTTCAGTGAACTAACACTGCCATACTGCACATGGATGCTTTTGTTTTTACAAGATTTCCTTTTACATCTGGAGGAAATACAAAATGAATACCCGAGACTATTAAGAATATAATTTTGCTAATTCATAATACCTGACAGAACAAGGGAGGAAAAAATTGGGAGAGTGACTAAAAGAAGAAAATATACAGTTTTAATCTGTAGCCTAGTGTAGAAATTTAATTTCAGAAACCTCATGCCTATTTATGTGCTTCAAGGTAGTTCTGAACAAGTAAAAAATCTAGTGTTTTCCTTCTCACCCCTTCCTCCCATTTATCTGGTAGAAACCACAGTGTGATATGCAAAGCTCTTCAAATGAGAAAAAAAATCACTCAAAAACCTACATATATGTGTTTTTGTTTGTTTGTTTGTTTGTTTTTGCTTGTGCAAGAAAGCATAAAAAGGCAAATAGCTGGCTTTCTCACATATGTGTTTACAATGCCAAAGAAATCAAAAACAAGTCTAAACTTTCAAATTTTCATCTATACGTGAAAGTTGTGCCAGGATGCAAGTAATTCCTTAATTTAGTGTTATAATTGTACCTTTCTACCAATGTGTAAAAAGCCTTAATGATGGCATAATTATACTGAAATAGAGAGTGGTGTTACCAATTATTCTCTGTGCTAGTGTATCTAGTTCAGTACAACAAGTATTTCTATGTTGGTAAAACAGGATCTACCTGAGAACAGATAAAAGTAAGTTATATTGTTCTTGTAGTTAGCACAACTAGAAAGCCAGGATACTTTGAGCTATACGGCAGCAGCTTTCACAGTATTAAGCAAATACTTAGCTGAGATCAGAGGAAAGAACAATTTATTTGTAAATATCTGTGTCCATTATTACTCTATAATTAAACTACTTAGAGGTTAAAAGTAAAAGTATGACCCAAAGTCAAAATATTTTAGAAAAATCCTGAACTTTTCTTGGCACTTGACTCATTCTACATGAACGGCTTCAACCAGAAATGGATTCTCCCTACTGGCTTATGTTTCATATGACACATTGCATTCCTGCTGGCCAGAGACCAAATTATCTTTTCAGTAATGATGTCATAAATCTCATGCAGCTTCACTGAGCACCGTGAGGTTAATCTGATACATATAAAGTGTTCAAACAGAATTTAGCTCCAAATCCCTGCATAAAAATGAATAAAAGTTTTTAAAGTTTCCATTAATAAGCATGCTTGAAAGCTTTGTGCTGTTATCAAAGATGTTTGGAAAGAAATAGTTCTAAGACACATGGATTTGGCAAGCACAAAGGAGAAGTACTACCATTTACAGAGGGCAGCTGGAAATTACCCTAGAGGCAGATTTCTGCTGACCTTCATTCACCAATGTGTTCTACAAATGGAAAAGACTTGGTTAAGAGACATGCACTGCATTGTGAGAGTTGGCCTTCACTCCACTGACATACTGCCCTGCTGCATGATATACCTGGGAACCACTGTGTCTAGGGGTTGTGGCAATATCTTGGAGGAGAAGGGAGAGATATTTTAATTGTGGGACAAGGTAAGTAAGGCAGCTTTGGGAATGAACAGTCACAAATGGCTTGAGAAGATTAAACTGGAACTTGTAAATTCCTTAAATAAATTCCTTAGGTTTAGCTGGGCCAGCATATCCCATAATCCTAGGAAAGCTCAGCGGGACCAATTTCCCAGCCCAGGATCATCTGAAGCTGGTTTAAAACCCGTGTTGTCAATTCCAGTATACAACTGATCTATTACTTATTAGGAATGGAAACTGCAAAATAATCTTCCAGGTCAAACCACAGGAGATGGTGTAAGCTTTTCTTGTGTCTGCAGAATAATCTCAATCTATTTTACCTGTAGATCTTGCACCATGAGGCCAGCACAAAACAAATACTTTTCCTGGTCCATTCCATTCTCACTTTTACTCTTTTTGTATCTACACAAAAGAATATATGTTAAAACAATGGATTATCATGATGGAAAGAAACATTAAAATATATATTGAACGCATTAGGTTTCCATATACTGAATATTACTATGTTTCATAAGATCCTCACCTCTTCTATGACTCCTTGGTGCTATTGTCTCTCTCTCTCTCTTTTTTTTTTTTTTTTTTTTTTTTTTTTTTAAAGAGATGTGCTTGAGGAATACAGTTTGCACATGAGAAAGAGCTTTAATACTTCTCTCATGCACCCATATCCTATTCATATGGTAATTACATAGTCTAATATCAAATTCATTTTTTTTTCTTTTAAAATGTTGTAGATTTATAACCAACTCTGTGAGAAGAAATGACAGAAGGAAAAAAATGCATTGTGTTTATGAGTCTTCAAGGAATAAAACAGTGTGCCTGGCTGCAACCATCCCAGTCTGTCAATCCTAACCAAGGATCTCCAATCCTTTGAATAGCTGATTTTATATCTACATATATAAATATATGTTTATATGGTGTATGTATATGTATGTGTTTTCCTTCTAGTTCTTCTGTTGCACAAAATATGGCCAAGAAAGCAACAGTAGAACTCCTCAAGGACTTGCACGATTCACTATAGGCTTAATGAAGCTTCATTCTTCAGCACCAATGAACCCGTAATAACTACAATGATTCAGAGATATTTCACCATAGAATTACTAAATCAACAGGAAATCAGCAATATGGTAAAGGCAGAGCATTACTTCAAACTGTCAGCAACATTAAGATGGTATCACAAAGGTCATGGGGTTAAAAAAGGTGGAGTCAAAGGTATGCGAGCCCTGCTCTGTGGCACATCCTGTTCTGTAATAGGCAAACCAGACTTTACAGCAACACAATATGCTGTGAACTCTCCACCACTTTTCTGTTCCTGTATCTGCGTGTTTCAGAATCCCTCCATCCCAGGAAGAAGTAGGAGCATTTGTACAAGCACAAACATGTTTGCTAAGAATGAAACAATGTCTACAGAAACAGCAAATTTCTTCTGTTAAGCCATACCTAATTCATTTTCTCTGATGGGACTTTGCAAGTGTGAATATTACAGTTACAGGTTAAACAGAAGAGAGATAATGAACTGTTTTTTTTTTTTTTTTTGTTTTTTTGTTTTTTTTTTTTTTTTCTTCTAGAATATCCTCCCTTAACTGCATTTTTCTTAAAAACAGGGTATGCTCCTCAGTAAATTCTATTTCCACCAATTCACAAAGACATGGAGAAAGTGAAGGTAAGGTGACCCATTGCAAAAACTCTGTGCACAGAAGGTAAACACTTGCATATGGTACAGAAATAGAAATGATGATGACTAAGAAAACTAAAATGGACAACCAGGCGAATGAGACAATGATCCTGGACAGATCAAAGAAAGAAAATAAACTAATTTCATAAGTGTGACATGGGGTACAAACAGTCTACAATTGCATGAGGTTATGAAGGAGTTAGAGAAAGGGTGAGACTACACAATTGCACTATACTGGCTTTCATGAAACAATTCTCTTTAAATAATATAAGCAGAAGAGGTCTAAAATGTTTCACAGAATTCCTCAGAGGCTTTAGTTACAAAAAAGCGTTTAATAATTTTTCTGTCTTCTGGCTGGAAGAAAAAAATAACCCCTTCCTACACCTGTATCCCATATCTGCCTATTCCATCCTGTCTTGGACTGAGGTACTCTCTGCTTTAGTTTGTTGACCTACAAGAACTATAGGGTACTGCACTTCAGGAGATCTGGTTATGCATTTAAGAAGGAAGGCTGTAATCACACATGAAAGGCAAATATGAAAATCTGACATTGTGGACAAGTTAATCTGGTTAATATTAAATTGTAATGGTAATATGCAGATTTTAAAAATTCTCTTAAGAAGGTGTGGTTCTTTTTTCAGTAAAAGTCCACTAGGTTTTAGGATAAAGGTTTTCGTTCTTCTCAATGTATTCTTTTATCATATTCTATTGATCTGTTTTCTGAAAGAGATAGCTGCCAGTTTATGTTCAGTTCCAGTGCAATTAGTCATTGCTACCAATCATACTGTTTTGGAGTGCAAGCTTTTATTTATGTAAGTATGACAAATATATATTAAATATAGATAAATAATGACATAAATACACTGTAAAGACAGATGCTTTCAAATTAAGTGTTCTTTTTATATGGGAGAACCTCATATAAATTATAACTCATTGGTCTGCCATTAGGTAAAGGATTATTTATTCTAAGTTACAGACTTAATTTTTCAGTTGCTTGTAATAAGCTTGATACCTTAGCAATGTGCGTTGATTTACCTCCAGTACTTTGCACCAAGTACCTGACAATTTTCAGCTACAAGAAGTTGACTTTTTAGTGCTGGGCAGAAAATGGAATTGTAAGACAAGTTGTTATTTCTCCTTTCTTTTGGAGTTAAAAATAGGATTGTTTTGTGTGCTGGTAATTGGTTGAAGACAATAACAGTCACCTAGGCAGCTGAAGAGAGTGTGCTAGCATGCCAGCTCTCCATGTTGCAGAGTTTTAGGCACAGAACCACAGCTAACTAATACCTGTGTGTCTGTAGGCTGCAAATAGTGTAGGGAAATGTACAGGATGTTGAAGCTGCACTTCAACCAACAGCATAGTCCTGGCTTTGCAACCACCCAAGTTCTGTGCTTAATCATAAATATCATTACTGTTTCAAAGTTTACTATTGGGGTATAGCTAGTATTTAATTTGCTGAGATATTAACAAATGAAGGGACTCTTAGAAGTTACAGTCACTTAACACAAATAAGATGTGACATTATGTATATGCAGTGCTCTTGCTAGGTCAACAGCTATCTTAATCTGTATATGTTACCTCCCTAATGTCTCAGAAAACTACCTTCTCTCTGATAAGATGTACATAGCACAGTCAGGCTACCAGTTGACTCTGGGCTGTCCTTGGGTTGGGTAGGATTTCCAAAAAGAGATCAAAATTTAAAGTGTATTCACTGTGATAAACGCGGTGTGTTACATTACCCAAGCTATAGCATTTGCAAAAAGCTAACTTTTCTAATTGGACGAACAGTATGTTCAGTATGGTGTTATCCAACATATTTGCGAAGGTGAAGGTACTAATAATCCTGACATACGGGTTGCTGGATAGACCACTGCAAGTACTATGCTAATATTCAAAATGGAACAGCTCAGGCACAAAGTTGCCACATCATAGGGAGGACTGGACTAGTGGACCCATGGAGACCCCAGACATGGCAGGCTCTCCTCCACTTCACTTAACTGGAGCCTCCAATATCCACACCACCACCTCCTCTCACCCCATGGCAATACTTTCTTGCATCCAGTGCAGAAATATTCCTGCATAGAGGCTTCTTTATTTGAAAGAAAATATGACTCCCATTCCTCTTTACACAGTTCATTACATTCCTGCTAGATGCACTCAACTCATTTTGAAAAAGTGGTGAGACAGACAGTAACTTCACACTGCAAGATTGTGGAAGCTGCATCTGAAAACATAGGTACATCTTAGCCAAGCCTTGGTAACAAAGAAATGTTTAATTTTGTACATATATACCAACCAACCTATATTCATAACAAACTGATTTGCATTCCAGAAACTATCAAAAAAGACAACATAGATTTGTTACAAAACCTGAAGGCTAGAAAATTTGTCTTAGTTTTATGTATTACAATTATTCTTCATGCTTCTACAATCACACATACAATAAGGCACCTATATTTTTTATCCCTAATACAGCTCTATCGCCCTCTTCCCCAAGTTTACTAGCAAATGTGGGTACCCCAGCATCTTTTGGAACACATCCAACAAAATACAAGAGCTAGCATAAAACAATGGGATATTAAAAACTGTGGATAAATAGTGTTCGATCCCCATATTACTGAGAAAGCAGATATCAAGAAACTGTTCAAAAAGTATAATGAGATTAAAAAAGAAAAAAAAAAAGAGGTCACAGAAAGTGAGCCCAGGGAGAGACTGGTCAGCAAAAGAGGTAATGAAAAGATCATTTCCAGAGAGATAATTGATGTAACAGTTTATTTGATCAAGATCTGGTATTTTAATTAAGAAAAAGCCGGAGGATATAAAGAGCAGATACACAATAGCAGAGAAAATGGAACAGTAGAGGTAGGAACAAGTCGAGTTTAATGTCTTTTAAAAGTGATGTTATGCTTGAACAAGATTTTTTTTCTGATTCAAATATAAAATAAAAAAGTTTTAAGAAAATGTATTCAGAGACTGCTTCTTGTCCTTGTATTTTTTTCCATTCCCTGTAAAAAAAAAAAAAAAAAAAAAAAAGGAACAGACTCTTTTTTTTTTTTTAACACTCAGTCGCTAAAATACATCTTAATGGACAACTGAACACTATTCCCAGCATTAAAAGTGGTGACCCAAATGTTTAAAATGAGATCATCACATTTTTTCTGCCAAACCTCAACCATATAATAACTGATTTCTGCCCCCTCCATTAATATTTCAGGAAAAAAATCAGCTGGCACAGTGCTAAACCAATGTATTAAGCTTATAAATTTTGTCTCTAACTATTTGGCAGGAAACAAACAAAAAACAGCAACACATTGACTTTTTAATACATTTTAAATAGACTTCTGGCTTGCAGAGAACAGACTTGCTTCTTTCATTTATTACCTAGATCACCAAGAAAAGTGGCAAAAGTTGGGTACAGAAGGAAAAGAAACAAGCACCATAGAGCAGACTGATGAAAATTTGCTACCATGAAACATCAATCAGTATGTTGCATGTAAGCTCCAGAAATGTATGTAAATGACAGTCATAAGTACTTCAAAATATTTCTGCAGTGGAAATTTGTTATCCTTGCCCCAACAAGGAATTATATGCCCAAAGACCATGTGAAGTGAGACCTTTCTTTCTATTTTTTTTTTAAAGGGAGAGGCATCCACAGTTTTTACAGTCTCAAATAGGGTTTGGGTGGAATGAAAATAGAAGACAGAATTTTCTAATATTATCTTCTTTGTGCTTTTATCAAACATAAATAATCTTGTGAAGAAATGTAATCTCCAGATCATTTCTTGTGCTCTGAGACTTAATTCTGCAGAAACTGATTCTTCTTAACAAGTTGCAAGTGAGTAAATAAGCTAAATTATTAATTTTTCTTCAGTGTGTGTAAGCAGATGAAGTTTGTATGTTTTGAATGTCCTTTGCTTTGTAGAAATGGGTCCACAAGCACAAATGTGTGGTAGAACATGCTCAAAGATTAGTTAAGTACAAGCTTTGATAGCATAGGAACCTTAATTTCTCTAAACAGCAGCTTCAAGGTGGTATGTGATCAGGAGGAACAACAGGCAAGTACCTAATTTTACTGAGTATTTTAACAATATTAACAATCATAATTTTTCTTTAGTTTACTACACTTTTTTACATTCCGGTGATCTAGCCCTGTTCCAGGAATAAGCTCACCACACTAAATCCATTAATGACTTTATCTACTACCAAATTTGACTTCACTTTAGTATTAGTATTTCCCACAACAAATTGATATAGTGGGTCACCTTCAGCATAAAGTCTGTTTCCAGCTTCAAGACCAGTCCTCATCTGTTCTAATATTGACCATTGTTCTCATTTGGTTCCAATTATGTTTGTTCATGTTGATACCACTATCCTGGAACCATACTGGTTCCAGGATATGTGATGTAATGCTTTGAAATTTTCTTGCATCTTCTGTCAAATTGCTTTCCCTTCCACAGAGAAAGGGCACAACTGTTCAACTTTCATAAGCTTTAGGCATGAAAATGAGGTGAACTTTAGATATGCAAATATCTAAATAGCCCCAAACAAACTGTGAGTGGTCTGCCTCTCCTCCAGGAAATTTCCGTATCTGCAGTCAGCAAACTATCCTAAAAACTTTTCCCAGGCAACACGTAGGAGGCATGGGGATGCTGAACTTTTGTTCTCATTTCACTCACCATCTGGTTCTGGTACTAACTTCTTCCAGTCCCAGACTGGAGCAGCATAGATTGGCTGACCTGTTGTAAAGTTCCATATTCTCAGCTATTTGATCAGTGATCAAAACAGAGATAGAACATGTCATTTAGTGTTTCATAATTTGTCTATTATCATACTATTTAGGGGAAAATGTCCTAATAACTTAAAATATAACCTTCAAGGGTCACAAACTGTTGTTGAATTGGTTCAACAGAAGTATTTAGCAACTTATTACTGTATCACAATGCTGGTTACTTTTTTTTTTTTTTTTCCTTTTTATTTTGTCTGCAGGTTTCAACTGTCTTCAATCAATAATGGAAAGGAATATGTTATAGTCTCTAAAAACTCATTACTTTCACTCCTCACACTCTTTTTGTGTGACACTAATTTTGTTGAGAAGCTAGGACATTATGTTGTAAATACAGAAATCACTGAGGTGAAGAATATACATCTTTACTGTTGATCTGGTTTTCTGAATTCCTGGATCACCAGTAGCAATAATGTCAACACATCAGGCATATGACTGATCGAGGTAATTCCAGGGAACATAAATACTACAAATTACAGGAATGTCAGGAGAGGCAGGATCTACATTCTGTACCAACCTAGTTTTAAGGTCCTAGGGCAACTCACAGTAATTTTATTTTAGTCCTTTCTGTTTTCAAAGGCAGTAACATCCGAAGCAGACAAGGGTACAGGAGGGTAAAATCTGAACTGCTGATGTGATCTTCAACACCACCCTGTACAAGTCTGACCCTTGGAGGGAAGGAAACAGCAGTCACATTCACCTGCTGCCTGACAGTCCATCCAGTTGGATTCATTAGCCTTATACGAGCTCATTTTACAAAATGAACTGGTTTAGCTGACAGTTGCAGGGGCACTTTCATTAAATTAATTGAATTTTCAAGGAACAGCGTGTATAGGATTTAAATGCATTTTAGTCTGGTGATGCCCTTTGAAAGATATTAATTTGTTAAAAGTCTCCCTAATAAAACCTTCCACCAAAGAGCCATCAGCAGCAAAAACAACGCAGCAGATGAGGCATAAAGCTACTTATTTAAACCCTTTGTAATAACCCCCAAAACAGCGGTTCCTGCCACGTGACAGACGGAGCCTTTTGTAACCCTGAATCACGGTGAGTGGCTGGAGACAAGAAATAAAGATCAGTCTCTTGCCAGAGACTTGACAAGCCACACGTTTACTACAACAGCTCATTACAAGCACCGTTAAGGGAGCATTTTTCCATTTGTCTTTTCACACACACAATAGTTGGTCACAGCAGTGTTCGTGTCCCTAATCTGATTAGCTCAATGGTGTCTAAAAGTCTCCACTCTTACAGCAGTCAATTTACAGTAAGTATTGAACTGAAATAAAGCAATGATTAAGAACGTAAGCGTGGGCAAAGGCACTTGGAAGCACACGGGAGAAGAGGAAATGAAACGATAGGCGCTGTAGGCTCTGCATTTCCAAATTGCATAATTCAGTCACTTTGCTTGGCCTGCTCCCTGTACAGGAACACCACGCTCAGCTTTGCTACCTCATTGATTTGTGTGCACGGAGGATTCAATACTACAAACTGTACAAGAACCCCTCTCTCATCCCCAACCCCTTGCCCCAACAATTCTACTCTTTTAAGGCAAAAGAGATTTATTTATTTACTTATTTAGGTCTGGGTCTATTCTCAGTAGTGTAAAGAAAAATTAAGTACAAGCTATGCACCAACCTGAAGGCAAGAGCTTGCACATGCCTTTGATAAATATGCAGTTGTGTAATTTCCAATTTTCTGAAAAAGCTTGCTTATACTTCTAGTCTAAACTGAACCTTTTGTAATATTCTGAACTACAGAAAGCAGCTCAGAATCACTGGACTGGAGCATCTAGGTAGACCCCACAAATTAGATGTATCTAAGTTTTTTCATTTCAGTTGCCCGATCAGGAAACTTTGGGTATTAAAATGAGAGCTACTTTGTAGTATATTAGCATGTAGAAATACCATGCCTGAACAGTAAATCCACATACAAGGATTTAAAACTATGCAGGAGCATTTACTTAAAATTAGGAAACAACATTTATATAGCACCATTTAGGATCCTGTGCATACTTACTTGTGTGGGACTGATCAATTATCAGAGTACATGTAATGTGATAACAGAATTAAAGAGCATGTAAGGACCCAGTAAAGCTATGGGATACATTTCCACGCAATCATGACCTGGATTTTGCAGCCTTAAGTTTCTTTTAGAAATCTGTGCTGCTCCCTTCATGCTTTTCATGGAAAAGAAAAACAATTGTAGCAAGCACTACATGCTGAACCTGGCAATAAAACTGATGCAGCTCCAGACAGGGATTTGGCAATGTCTGGGAACAGTCTCTAGTTCCCTGGGCCTCATGACTGCCACACACAACATGGGCCTACGACATCGGTGGTGGCACGAGCCCTGCCTCAGTACTACAGTGCTCTGACAGTTTGCAATGCTGCTGAGCTTTGGAGAACGAATGAAAGCACAAATTACCAGTGCACATCTCTGAGGTGTGAAAAAAAAATAATAAAAAAAAATTAAGTATATCTAATTTGTGGTGTCTGTCCATGTGTTTCAGTCCAGTGGTTCTGAGCTGCTTTCTGTAGCTCACAGTATTAAAATAAATAAATAAATAAATAGACTATTCAGTTTAACTGGGTAAATTATTCTTGTCTGGGGGCATTATCCATACTACGTGTCCTCTAATGCTTACCATCTCTCCTTAAATCCAGTGGCACTGAACTCTGGGATAGAAACAATAAGAAAACACTTTATTCCCACAGCTGCTTTTCTTCAAAACAGTGGAATTTAATGAATGTTCAGGAAGCAGTCACTACATATATTTTTATTATGATTTCTTTTCCTTTTATAATTCAGTGTGTCAGGAAACAAACAGATCACTACCAGTTGCCGCTAGGTTTACTCCTGTCTCAGTGTATTCACCACTGGAAGGCAACAACATACATAATGTTACTCAATAAAAGTGAATCTTCACACTGAGAAAGTGTGAAGATTGCAAACTGAAGTACCCAAGTAATGAAATGACAAGCTATTTATTCTGTAATTATTCACAGTTGCTTCAAATGTCCTATTTTGTTGTTGTTGTTGTTAACAGTATGGCTCAATCTGCCTTTCCCTCACAGAAAAGTAAGGGGTGCTGGGCAGATAGCAACCTTGGAAATTTTATTCCAGTTTCCAAATGCAAATTGGCTAAACTGATAAGACCCTTTTGGCAATTCGAGGAACCGTGAAAGCCTTGTGAACCTTGCGAACCTTTGTTCAAAGCTAAGGATTTTAACTTGACTTGAGAAATGGCATATCCTTCTGTCTTGCTACTGTTTTCCTGCCCTCTGCTCCACATGCCCATCAAGGGCACGAGAGGCAGCTGTCTTCATGGCTGCCCTGCAATGTGAGAGCCAACTAAACTGCAGAGAGTGAAATAAAAAGATGCTGGACAAGGGGTGTCCTCACTGTTTCTGCAGAGGTGTTTGAAGGGTTGGGATTATCCCCGCATAGCTCAGTGAAAGGTGACTGTAGAACAGAGAGGTAGGTACTTGTGTAGCATGCAGCTCCTTGGGAAGAGAGAAAAAAATGGGCTTATTCTCATAGCAAAACCCACCTTCACTTTGCTGCGGGATCAAAGATAAAAGAAATCCAACCAACTAAAACACACAGGTATGCTGTGATTCAGTAACAGGATGTGATGCTCTTCAAGTCTCTGATCGCACCCTTCAGATCCTGCAGATGGGTGAGGAAATCAGCCATGGAGTTGGTCAGCTTCATTTAATTGTCACCTCCAGTCATCTATTTTGCCCACTTGAAATTAGAAGGATTTTGTACAATATATTGCCTATTTCAACTTGTATGCATCCCTGAACATCAAAATGCCCTCCAGGCTGCTGCAGTAAGGAGGTGTGGTTTATTGAAAGTTCAGCATTTTCATAGGGGGCTTTATTGGAGCCAGCAATGGGTCAGTAACAGAGAGATATCTGCCAAAGAGGCTACGATCTAATCAAAATTGACTCCTGTTCTTGACCCAAGGAAGGTTTACAGCATGGATATGCAGTTCAGACATAACTGGAGAGCACTCCATATGGCTGTTATCAAGCTTATTCGGAAAAATACGGCTAGGCCATTTGCAATTACAGTCATGGTCTATGTGCCTCACACGTAGGGGACACCATAATTTTCCAAAACATTCAGAAAAGAAAACTAATAAGACATCCAACTCAGTTTACTGGAGGCAGAATGGTATTACCTGAATTTGGCACAAACATGGGAGTCAAATTCCTGCTCTGAAGCACAATCACAAACACCATATGCAACCCCTAAACAAAACCTGCAGAAATCCTGGGAGAAACCACCCTCCTGTGAGAGTGTCCTCCCATGCAGTGTTCCTCTTCCTCTTGGCTACCCACCTCCCTCAGAAGTTTCCTCTAAGGAACACCCTTGCATCATGTAGCTCCTCGGATTGCTGCCTGGGACTACACAGCTGTTCAGCACTGCCACCACCTTCACACCCTTCCACTTGTTCATCTTTCAGCTTCCTCACACTTCACATCAACAACAGGAAGACAAAAGGTATTTTTGCAGCTACAAGTTGGAAGTGTCTAACATTCATGAAAGCAGGAAAGTTTAACTCCAGTCCCAAGGTTGCTGTCAAATGAATACTTTGATTAAATATAACGAATAGGAGACACACACACACACACGATAATAAAATGCTGTTTCTCCCACAGTCACTGTCGTCTAACAAAGGTCGTTTGATTGTTTACAAAACAAATCATCTTATTTTACACCCGTGGGTAGCATTTCAGTTGTGGGAAGCAATTTCATTCTAATTTAATGGCAAGGAGGCATGCCTAACTTGAATTCCCATTATACCCACTTTCTGGCTTCAAGGAAATTGCACATTGTGAAGGGAGGTACATGTCTGTACTTGTTAAACTGTTAAAATTAATGTATTTAAACTTTATTTAGCATACACAATTTTATCCATTCTCCCAGAACCCCTTAACTGAAAACAGATTTAATGAATATTTTTAATATCGGTTGCAGAGGAAGCTGAATGTGTGGCATTCACTCCTGAACAAAAACATAAATCTAGCCATTCCTATGAAAGAAACTAACTTCCACTTATCACTAAATACTCCTACACCAACTCACAGCCTTTCTACCTTTAAACCCAGTTATTGTGCTCCCTTTCTTATACACTTACCTAATGCCTACACTTAAGAATAAATTTTCTTATAACTCTGTAACTGGTATTTCATTCTTAATTGCTTATTTTACAGCAGTAGTTAGACAGACAGACTGAGATAACGACCTGCTTATACTAAATGCTATAAATACTACAAGAGATATCTTGGCCTATAGATCTTATAGGCCAGATCACAGGCTTCTCTAGAGAGTCAAGGCACTGTGAAGAAGCTACTATGATAGACAGTGTGCTATCAGAAAACAGCATGAGTTTGTATTTGTGAACACACTGCTGTCAGTATGTTCCTGGTAATTTCAGATAAGTAGCATCTTTTTTCGCTGCACCATTATGTACTCAGCAGAACATCCAAAAGCAGTCCGCAAACTTCCTACTCCCCTAGGATGTATTCTGATGCATAAAAATGCCAAAAGCTACATAATAACAGAGTCAGTCAAACAAGCCACAATAAAGCTCTGTTTCCTTAACCAAGTATCTCAGGGTAGGAAATGCTCCATAATAAACATGCTCTCATCACTTACTAGACAGTTGTTTCAAGCACATCAAAATAATAGTGGATTAAGTTAGTTAAGCAAGTATTCGGGCACTCTCATGTTTCCCATAAATACTATAAGACCATATATTGAAGCTGGTATTTCAGACTGGGTTTCAAAATTGATATAAATGATAAAGTTTTATGCCACTGGCAGTTTTCATGTTATTGGGGAAAACACTTACCACCAACAACTTTTTATTGCCTATTTTGGAGGCTACAAAGAGAACAGAGGTTAATGCTGGGATGATAAACTATTTTTAGGGAAGCACTTCTCTCCTTCGATTTAGTTTGTGTCACCAGACAGTCAAGGTAGGCTCTTAATTGGGTGCTTAAAGTTGGCTTCTGTAGACTAGCTGTCATTTCTACATCTAAAAAATATGATTTTCTTTGTCTCCTGGTAGGTTCTTTGCACCTACAATGCAGGAATGAGTAATGCACCCTGGCCAGCTGCAGGCAGCCCAACATCCAGCTACCACAGATTTACCTTGAACTTCCAACAATCTGAAGAGCTGTCATCAGGCAGACAATTTTTTCAATTTTCTCTCACACAAACTGTAAAAATTCCTTCCTTAAAAATATCTTAAGTCAGGAACAAAACAGATGTAGTTACAAGCTAGTGACAGCTTCTCTCTGCACTTTTTTAGAGCCTCTATGTGGCCAAAAATAGAGACTTTGGTCATTGCAAAGAGGAGTTTTTACCTTAACATGGGAGAAAAGGCCAAAGGTAAGAGACTTGAATATAATGACACTATTAAGGGCATGCCTATGCAGCACAATACATTTTTTTTGTGTAGAGATTTGCAAGCTATCCTAAGGACAACTAAGTACAATACTTTATCTAACACACGTTTCTGTTCTAGTTAATCAGCTCTGTTAAGAAGCTGGCAATTAGCATGGGTGTAATGTAGAGCTAATGCAGCCACAATTTTTCTATTCATAACCTCATACTTACATGATAGTGCAAGGTGGAATGTAGTCATACCTTGGGTGCTATTTGAAGTCTGTTTTAAAGACCTAGTTTACACAGTAGTTTTTTTTTTTTCTTTTTTTTTTTTAATGTAAATATAATTTAGAAATTTATATACAGAATCAAACGCTGTGTGAAACAAACCTATGTTATACTGCAAAGTTCTAGCGATGATCCTCTCTCTACACTTGAATTTATTTTCCATGCTTTCGTAGTGAAGCATGAATATTGCTATTCTTTTAACAGAAATGTTAAATCTCTGGTGCCCAGAGCAGGGCTATGAAGCTGGTGAAGGGCCTGGAACACAAGTCCTGTGAGGAGTGGCAAGTCTCTCTGCAACTGCCTGAAGGGGAGCTGGGGGTCAACCTCTTCTCACAGCTGGGGGTCAACCTCTTATCACAGATAACTAGTGATAGTACTAGAGGGAATGGCCTCAAGTTGCACCACGGAAGGTTCAGGCTGAAAATGAGGAGACATTTCTTCTCAGAAAGAGTGGTTAGGCATTGGAACAGGTTGCCCAGGGAGGTGGTGACATGGTGGCATCACAGTCCCTGGGGGTGTTTAAGGAAAGGTTGGATATGGTGCTCGGAGACATGGTTTAGTGGGTGACATTGGAGGTAGGGGGATGCTTGGACCAGATGATCTTGGAGGGCTTTTCCAACTTTAATGATTCTATGATTCAAGAATACTGTATGAAGGTTGATTGTTTTTGAAAAGACTCACATTCTGCTTTGTAACAGCAAAACTTGCTCCTTAATAGGTTCTCTCTCAAGCCTTCTCACTAGTACATAAACAGTATCACAATAGCAATATTAAATATATGTAGTTTATAAACCAACAAAATTTAATTCTGGGGTGTGACAGAGCTCCAAACAGTAGTCATAAAACAAGTCAACTAGCTGAAGATTCCATGTTGCTGAGATTTGTAGAAATCATAGAAATCTCACTTAGAAAGGATTTTTTATCGCTCCAGTTAAGACAGTTTATATTGTCTTCCATTGGAGTCTTTTTCCCTTTCAACTTAATTTAGACCACCCGATAAGATAAATATTAGAAATGTTAGATAAATAAATGTTATATTTCCTTTTTTTTTTTTTTTTTTTTTTTTTTTTTTTTTATTGTGACCAGTGGAGAGCATGGAAGGCAGTGCTTGAATAGCTACTCCTCTTTGATCTCCAAGCACTTTATATGGGAGGAAAGGGATCTTATGAGAGTGAGGGGCATGCTCCTGCTTACCCACAAATTAGCTTTGCAGACAGTTTTACCCACATCAGTAAGCACATGTAAGTGTGCAATCCCACTGACTTTCAGACACCTTCACAAAAAAAGTGTAAAATGGCATTATTCTCCCACTTCAAACCTTCATTTGTGCTCCTTCATTTTTCTGTGCCAGTAAGGGAGGTTTTGCTCCAGACAGCTATCTTAACCTCTAATCTTTTAGGAAAACATAGCCAATTGGAACAAGATTAAAAGCTGCTGTCTAATGAAGGTCCTATGCTGATTAAAGAAATGCTGTTGTTGAAGAAAATGTAGAATCCATCAGATCCATTACTAGTAGTCAATAGAGCCTAAGAATTTCTTCTTGGGTTGGGCTGGTTTTGTTCGTTTGGTTGTTGTTGTATGTGTTGTTTTTTTTTTGTTTGTTTGTTTGTTTTGTTTTTTGCTTTTTTTTTGGGGGGGGGAGGGAAGAGTGCATGAAAGGGAGTCCATAAAAGGGCCACAAGGACTACTATATTAGCAAGTTACTATCCTTTTATATTTAGAAAAAATAATGTCAGTAGAAGCCACTGTCTTGTGTGCTGCACAGAAATTTCACTAGCACACTGAGAAAGATCAAGAGGGAATTTTTAGTTTTTAATTTAAATTTGAGTTATACACATTATACAGATCAAACAAAGCAAGAATAGATCCCTTAGTTATTTTTAAAAGTAAATTTTGTAGCTCATCTGGACTTAATAACACATACAGTACAATACAGAAACACTAGAAAATGCCCTATTTATGATGTATAATTGAAACTATGCTTCAAATGTAGTCCTCCAAAGAAATTTTCCAGCCTTTCTATGATTCTAAATTAATTTTCTTGCTCCTGCAAGCAAGTTTCCTGTATTATTTTCAACATGAAAAATGCTAGCTCATAACAACCTTCTCACCCTATGAAAAGCCCGTTATGCTATTTTCCAGGTGTAATAAAGGGGCAGAAGGTAATTATCTCTAAAGGCCAGTGCCTTGACAGCTGAAACACCACTTTAAAAATGCAGTGCTCTTCATAACAGAGCCGGGTGATTCTTTTGAATACCTGTTGATAAACAACTAAATATTTATCCCCTAGAATCAGCTAGTGGTAAACTCATCAAAACTTCAGAAAAAAAAAAAATCCATGCAAACAATTCACTAATATGAGTGGGGTTTCTGTTCATATTTTTCAGAATCCCAGAGGTTTCATGATCCATCTTAAAAGTGTCGAATGAAAGATGATTTAGCAAAATGAGTTTGCATGTGTTATACAGAAAACCACAAGTACGAACTTTCTGAAGGGTTCAAAGTGTCCTTGGTATGCTATCAAAACACTGAAAACTACTGGCTGGAGTAATCCACTGCTTCACATCATATTACAGTATATTTAGCTGATAATATTTATTTCGCAGAGCAACCACGGATTATTTCCAATAAATTCTAACTGACATCAATTGAAATGCATCGTTGACCATGCAAGGAGGATGAGTTATCAGGTCACGGAACTAACATATTGTTAAATTTTATGGGTAATCAGAATATTGTAGAATAAATATTCATGACAAAATTGATCAAGCTGTGATGCATAGTCAGTGGTACAGAGAGATCAAATTTGTGAATCCTTATAGACAAACATCATTAATGCTGACGCTGTTGGCATTTCACTGAAAAACATAATTTTACAAAGCTGTCTTTACAAGCAAGATTCCTTGATCACATTACTTAAATAGGGTTGCTTTATCATTCCTGCTTTAGCCATTACCTCAGCCCAAATACATGGCTAGACCATAAATAATCTAAAAACACACCATAGCAGCAAAACAATGAATTTGTAGAACTATATTTCCCCTCTCACTCTCTCTCTCAGAATTATTAAAATAATGACTTTTCACTGAGTCTACAAGATTAAGCATTAGGCTATCTGGGAATTAATTTCACAGAATATTCTGTTGTTTCCCTTTGTACGGTTGTGGTTTTGAGGATGAATTTAATTTAAACATCTTTGTTAACCTAGACAGTCTCATGATAGCAAAGAAGAATTAGTGGTAGACAGGAGCTAGCATATCCCTTTCTAGATGTGGCTCAGATTTGGACTAGCCTAATGCAAAAGCTGCAGTATTGGTTCTTAGATAACCATAATATATATCATATACAAGCAGGTCTCCTCTTTACAAACTGTTTGATAATATGCATAAGGCAGAAAATCTTTCACTGTTAGCATGCAGCTACAAGAGAGCAGTTAAAAAAAAAATGGAGTATAAATACTATAAACCATAAGCAGTTATGGAACATTCTAAAGGTTGAAAAGTTTATATGCAAACAAGAGGAAATGTTAATTGCTCCTTTTTTTTTTTTTTTTTTTTTTTTTTTTTTAAGAACTTATTTCCTACAGATAGTGATCTCCAGGTTTTAACATCTCTTCAAGAAATGTTAACTCCTTTCCTTAATTCTACTCTTTTTATCTTACAGAGAGCAGAAATAGCTAACTAAATCTGAGGTCCACACAACACAGGTTTGGGACAGAGTAATACTTAACCTGGGAACTTTGAAATTTAGAAAAGGTAATCCATGGAGGAATGACATGGGGTAGGAATGAAGGGCACAGTGCTGTACTTTGTATTCCAGACAGATTTTTCTTCCTCAAAATTTTAAAATACTGTGGCTGGAAAAGCATGTTCTTAAAAAAATGCCCCCAGTTCCAAACACGGAATTTGTCCGTGATGTAATTTAATTAGAGATAACTCCCAACATCAAGAGCCATAGCTTCTGAGCACTGTTCCTCTGTTAGTCTGGGAGGCTGTTTTACACGACTGCTGTCGTGTGTCTATACTTAACACGTATCATAAATAGTTGCATTACATAACTCTGCTTTCAGGTAGCTGTGGGAAGCTCACTGCTTTCCTCTTTTAGGATACAAATCTCTCTCATGTCACAAAGCCCCTATCTGCAAGAAGCCTTATGCCTGTCAGCTCTGCCAGCCCTTTGAACAAAAGCCGGCCAAAACCAGGAACAGATTGCTCCTGTTAGAGGGGGAAACCAATGGAGACACTGCTTTTGACAGAGCTCTGTACAAAGCAGGTGCTACATCTTACTCCCTCGAATGTAGCAAAAGACAGCTTGTAGGCTAGAAGCCCTCCTTAAATGAGGCATTGTAGTTATAAGTAAAGAAATTCAACTGTTTTAAGGGCTAGGCTGTCTTCTGTGCCTGCTGTTAACTTTTTCAGCTGTGCTGGTCCTTCCTACTCCATGTTCGTTAACAAAATCCTTTAAAAATAATAAAGGCTAGCCAAACCTTTCTTCCAGAGACGTCTTATATATTTCTAGAGGATGGCAGTGAAAAGTTGGAGCAGATAGTTTCCATAACCAGAGCTGACTTAACTTCTACGAGAAGTAGCTACTGCCATCTCTTAACAATATCCTCCCAATCTGACAGTGTGAGTTTCCTTTGCTTAATGTGGGCAGTTTCATTCTGAGACACCAGTTTCTCCACTGAGATCAAATTGGTTACAGTAATGTTAGACTTGCTTAGTATGAGAATAAGCTTGACAGTGGCCATGTATAAACACACCTGAATTATGAAGTAATCTAGTCATTCAGTGGCATCTAACTTCTTAAATTCCAGCTGCATTTACAATGCATAATTTAAATGTCACATTTTTTGTTGCTTTTAAATTTTTTTTTTTTTTTTTTTTTTTTTTTTTAAATCTCACCCAGCTCTTTCCAGTTGTTTGAAATATTCTACTATCTGAAATCAGAATGCTTCAGCATAAAGGAAACCTCACAATTAGAGCTGGGTGAGCTTTCTTAATGAAACAAACCTCACAGATTTTACTTACCAAAGATACAGCATCATAAAGCACTGCTTTCAAAAGGAACTATAGACACTTGATTTCTTAGCAAAACACAGAAACAAAAATCAACTCAAATGTGAACATTTGTTATGAATTTAAGGATGTGTCAACTTGCATGTTCCAGAATTGGTCAAGAATTGTATCTCTTTTTAATGTGGATATAAACAAAAGCAGGTAAGTAGCCAAAACATGCAAAACTATAACCATTTAAAGAAATAAAATTCAAGCTGAATGACACATATTTAAACCAACAAAGAAGAGGGAATTCACTGTTATCTGGCTGCCCACTGTTCACCAGCATAACCATCCCTCTCATCTGCTACCCACTCAAAATGGCTTCTTCTCTTGTCAGCCTTACATACGGGAGAACTGGTTTCCTCAGCTTCCAGACATTAAACAAACATACCCACAGCTGTGCTGAAAACAGATAAGCTCAGCATTTCTTTCAGGTGTGATGTACCCATTCTAAGAGCACCCTGTGAAGAGCAGTGAGTTGTCCAGCATACCTGGCTGGCATTCTCTTCAAAAGCATAGTAAGACGAGCGAAAAAGCACACAGACACACATTAGAAACCTTTCAACCTGCCAGAACTACAAGGAACCATTTCACATATTGTTGTTATTGATTCAAATACAAGAAGAATAAAGACACCCACAGTGGAAAACACCAGCAATTTAAAAAGAAATGCTGTACTTGTAAACAAAATTAATTCCACTCAAGCTCCATTATCTACTGATTCTACAAAACTCAGAGAGGAAGGTTATTTAACGGCTTAATTTGAATCCA
The DNA here is from genome assembly GCF_009819795.1 of Aythya fuligula. Classification (NCBI taxonomy): domain Eukaryota; kingdom Metazoa; phylum Chordata; class Aves; order Anseriformes; family Anatidae; genus Aythya; species Aythya fuligula. Next base: position 73,199,436 of record NC_045593.1, on the reverse strand, counting down.
GACCATTCAACAGACTGCTCATTGCTCAAAATCCAAATACCAGCAAGTCCTTATACCCTTTCAAAATAAAATACCTGTTACCCCCCTTCCATCTGCCCTCACCTCATCCCAGACAATGGAAGAAACATGCTAATTTTTCCTACAGTAAGTCAAAAACTGTAACCCTAGTGTAAGATGATTTTTCCATTACAGACCATGCATCAACCCCTCCCATAACTTGAATGGGGATCTGGGAGATGGACAACAGCAAGGAAAGGATCAGTTGTGCAGAAGAGATTTGGAGGCATGCCACAAGGGCTGCTGAGTGGAAAGGCAGAAGGTATGTTCGGGGCAGACTTCTGCAGGAAAACCTCCTTCTGGAACTCATTCCCAACAGAAGCAGAGCTGCTGTGCGAAGTGTGTCAAAACCTAGATCAGCATTAGCAAAATAACTAGGGTAAAATTGATTTAAATGATTAAATGAAACTGTTGAAACAAGCTTTTTAGCTGCTCTTGAAAAAAAGAATTAACTTATATTATTTAAATTACAATTCAGTAATTGACATGTATTTTTAAAAAGGATATAATCACTTTAACATCAGATATGCAGACCTGTGTGAATAAAAAAGAACTTACAATTGGCACTTTCCACACAATATTTTAATGGCAAGATTAGATATCTGTATTAAATTATCAGCAGTTTTCTGCAAGACAAGCTATTTCCATACAGTTATACTTCTCACAACACTTCTAGGACTTTATGCTATGACACTTGGTATAGAGCAGCACAGTGCCCTTTCTGGCTATGAAGGCCAGCCACGCTTTGATACCACACTTAGAGGTACTGTACACCATGGACACTTTCTGAGCACCTACCAAGTGAGATGGCACTGCTGATAGACTCTCACCTGGCTGATTCATTGCAATTGTACTAACTCAAAGCACTACTTATAAGGAAATATTAATTTTATTAAAAGCACGCAAAAGACAGTATGCGTGCAGCAGCATGCAAAAGTATCCTTGAAAAAGGAAGGGTAGTATCCCTGTTACGCAAATAGGTTGTATTTGGTTATTTTTGAGCCTGTATCCTGTATGCCTTGTGTATCTGATGGAGAGACTCCTGGAGCAGAGGGAGTTTCATTGTAGCAAAGGCTGCATTTGGACAAAATATGCAAAACCAAATGACAACAGCAACAGCCTTTCAAATTCCTGCTACTGCTCTGCCTTTTCTAGCTGCAATTGTTGTGGAAGCTACTATAAACACCGAAATGGCTCCTTTTGGTATAAGAAAGTACAATGAGAGACTATCCATGACTGCGCATACACTGTGACAGTGAAGTGCTCAGCTTATCTGCACAGATAACAATCAGCATTGGAAGGTTACAAACACCTCTGACTTTGAAAGCAATTCAAAAAAGAGAGAACTGTACTGTTATTTCATGGAAGCACATAACATACAGGTCAGAAGCGACCTCTGGAAACTACCTGGTTCAATACTCTGCTCAAAGCAGGTTCATTTCTATCAGGATGCTCAGCAACTTGCCCCACTGAGGTTTGAATATTTCTAAAGATGGGTATATCAGAAAGAAATTCACTGATCACATCTCTCTAAACCCACCAGTCCCACCCAACTTTTCACCTCCTTTCACGTGCATTTATCTCACCAATTTAGTGAGAAGAAAGCTATGGAGAACTCTGCCAAAGACCTCGCTAAAGTTGAAGTCCACAATACGTGCTGCCTGCACGGTGCCAGCCACCTCATCACAGAAGCAGCTGGGTAGGCTGGGCAGGCCTTGCCCTTGGTAAACCTGTGCTGGCAGCTTCCAGTCACCCTCTCTTTCCTACAGCTGGAAATGCCTTTCAGGAGCACTTGGATCCATACACGTTCCAGGGAAGTGGCAGATGACCAGCCCGTAGGTGCCTGGATCCTTTCTCCATTCTTCTTGAAGAAAGGTGCAACATTTTCCATCTTCCCATCAGCAGAAACTTCCCCAATTGTCACGACCTTTCAAAGAAAAATGCCAGCTCTCAGCACCCTTTGGTGTAACATCAGATCCCATGTGCATATCAGTAGGTGAAGTGCTCCGTAAACCCCATCTTCCTCTCCTGTATGTGCTGCCTCCTTGCTTCTGAACTCTGCTAGGAGACTCGGGGACCTCAGTGCAGGCCTTATCAGTGATGAAAATGACAAAACCAAAAAAGACAAGCACTTTTGCCCTTTCCACCTCCTTTGTCATGAGGTTTCCTGCCCCTCCTGAGTGGAGGGGACACATTTTCCTTGGCCTTTCCTTTCACTGTTGATGTATGTATAGATAAACTTCTGTGCCCTTCACGGCCTCACCAGTTTCAGCTGCAACTGAGCATTCTCCTTCTTCACTCCACACTCAGGCAGCAGGTACTCTCTTCATAGCTCTTCCTTGTTTCCAGCTTCTCTTCATTACCCTTACGCATTTGTGACCATCCCCAGTCATGTTGTCCTCTGGACACCTCTGCTCTGTCCACGGAGCCCTTGCTTTGCCTCAGGTTATGGAAAACTTCCCTAGCTTCACAAAATCAGTGAGTCTCTTTCTAAACAGTGAAGCAGTCCTCATTCTTTGAGGAGGGTTCCCAGGAAAATGATTCATTCACAGGTTCATGCATGATATTTTAATCATCACAAGAACTTAATGCTCAAGAGAGAGGATCTCTATTTCAGATTCATGTGTAAACATCTAGATTTACTAATGATTCTTCAAATCATCAAGCTTAATTCTCAGACAAGAAACCCTAACTCCATTTAAGCTGAAAATTAAGAATGCACAATGTAGAAAAATATAAGTATATATTACATATGAACGCAACTTCACATTTAACTTGCACATTATCTTCCTGATGGATTATAGACAGATGGACACCACAATTTTATCAACAGACATATATGCCATGCAAGTGGATTCAACACATGTCTACTGTCTAAGAAATCTGTACAATCTTATAAGATACTTTGTGTTTTGAACAGCTAAGATGCATATTTAAACAAATTCTGTTGTAAGCTTCAGATCTGAGACTGCCCTCCTTTTGCCAGTTTCTTGCATGCTACTCTTCCCACAATGCTCCTTTAAATCCACCTAAACACAACTTTCAGGATGTTTTATAAAATTATTGCAATTACAGGAATTCATAGGACAGTGACAATGCTCTTGATGTTTGTAGTATTTCTCAATTCTCATGCAAAGGAAAGTCTTTTTTGTCTCTGCCCCAAGCAGAGATTTTGTAGATCCTTGTGGATTACCAAAATACTCAACTGCAGAAGACAAGATCCACTAACCCAACCTACCTTCATTTTCAAATTGCAGCTGGACAGCTTTGAGTATTTACAGCTTTATACTACGACTGCTGCCTTTTTCATCTCCTACTATTCGAACAGCAGTTGGAGATAGATGACTTAAATACCTCACCCAATGCAAAATGCCATCCTGTATTCTTCTCAAGAACATGGTACTAATCATCTCAAAAGAGCTCAGAGAGGACAGGGCTGACTACATGAATGTCAGCAACAGAAAATGATATGATGACTAAATGTTAAACTACAACAAGATATGCAGTGAGAATTTTCAACTGGATAGCCTTCAAATGAATAATTCATGCTTTAAGCTAACATTATCTTTGTAACAATAGAAGAAAATCTTGGGTCAAGCTTTTACGTACCAACTTGAGTTTTTTCACACCATAGTTCACAAATTGATATTATGTCAGTATATACTCTTAAAAAAGCTAACTACCAGGGAATATTTTCAATATATGAAGAGAGAGCAACAGATTTCAATTCTGCTAAGCCAGCAACCCTTTTCTACAATGTGATCTTCCAGCTCATGAAGATTCAGCTACCATTCTGCTGCTCCTAATTTAATCAATTCTCTCCTCTTATTCAAAAGGAAATCAAAATCACCTACACTTGAACTCTCATGGTCTTTTAGCCAATACTCTCCTCAGTATATGCAGTCCAAATATAGAATAGATTTATCTTAGGTGCAGAGACTAAGTCTCAATATCCTGCTATTCCTTTCATGCTGGGTAAAAGCAATCCAGAAGAAAAAAATAAATTGGAAGTTTATTTTCTTATTTTGGAGTAAAGAGCATCTATACACATCCTTTTTAAAGGAGAATATTATTTTTTTCTTTAAGTAGTGGAAAAAGAGAATTAAATATCTTTGCATATAAACAATTATTGTTATGGCTAACAATAGAACTGTCTGTAACTGCTATTAAAAAGCACAGTATGAGAAGTAATGGAAACTGTGGGGTTCTAGATTTATGAATAAACAATTTGCTTTACAGTATTCACTAGGATATATCAGCTTCTTACAGTCCGGCTGATATAAAGAACAAAGTCTGAATTGCATATGTGCTTTTACATCTGCAAAATTAGTGCAAGATAGTAGAAATATCCTTTCCATGGACCATAAGAAGCACAATTGACAGGAGAAAGGGGAAAAAAAATCAAAAAGTTGACATATGATTCAGAAAACAGTAAAAAGATTTAGGAGGGGAGTGCCTTCACCTTCTGACATACACAATTAAGGACAGTTCTGACCCTGATACTCAAAGGCCCCTAAGAGTTTACAGTCCATTAGCAGACAAAACAAAACTTTACAAAGTTCTTGCATCTAATCCTACACCATCATTAAAGAAAGGCATTACTCACTCCCTGGTCTCTACTTATGGTATCTTCTCTTCATCAGCCTGTGAACCCAGACATAAAACCATCCATCATCTGCATGGAAATGTTCTACTGCAGCTTCTTTTATAAAAAGAAAGCAGCAACAGACTTGGTAAGCATTTAAGGAAAGATACTGCAGCAATAGCACAAACACAACCACTTTCTTTGAGATTAAAAGAAAAAATACCACACACTGCTAATTTAACACTTTACCTCATGTATTTCATTTGCAGTGAACATTTACTGGTTAAATTATAAGGATGAACAGCATCACACTAAGAAGGCAATTGAAATGAAGAAATTTTCATCTGCAGATTTCTTCCCAATTTACATTCTTACAGTGAAGGAAATAAATTACTCTGTAAAGCAGAGCAATGGTGTAGAAATAAATGGTTTTAAATTTCCACTTTCAGTGCAATTTGTCTTCTTGGACAGTTCTCAGACATTCCAATGGCTAAAGTATTGGAAGATGAATAATTTCAGATGGGTTGTTTCACTGCAAGACCTTGAACAACTGTTTTCACCCTATCTGTGCCTCAGTTCCCTGCCACACACAGAACAAATAAAAGTTACATGAGCTGAGCTGAGACAATGAATGGAAATTGTTTCTGGAATGGAAGTGATGTAACTCATATATTCTGGTCTGTCCCTTTTCTTAGTGTAGTTCCTTTCACCTTTAATGATTAATGAGGTAAATGACCTACTTGGCTCACTTTGTCCATAGATGGAGCAACTTGAAAATATTCTTAGGCAAGAACATTTCTTACTTGCATACTAAGCCTGTTCCATCAGGAATGTTGATTTCCTCCTCAGAAATCCCCAGGATTAAAAATGTAAGTATAGAAGAGTACAGTAGTTAGGTCCTCCATACACTAACTACACCACCTACTGCTGAATTAGCATCAATTAACTGCATATGCAATTTTTTCTAAAATAGCTTCTCCAATCTCCTGAATATATGCTATATTGTCTAGCAATGCAAAATGAGCATTAACATGACTAATTTCATCACATGTGATTTTGTACTTAGTCTGAAATACTTTAAAATCATAAACACCATGTAGAGTTCCAACACTGCTCAAACTTTATTTTATGTACACACCATGTATAATATTTCAGTGAATTGTTTCTAGTAAAAATTTGTATTTCAAGAGCTTTAAATTCTGTAAACAAGTTTAGCTCAGCTCTAATTGACTTCTACTAAAATACAAGGACACAATAAGTTTCTAGCAATATAGCATGTATACATTCTGTCAGGAACCTTTCAACTTATTTCTGTCCCTCTGCTGACCGCAGGTTGTGTGGGGTTATAATGGAAAAGCTATAATTTCATTATTTCATTCTCTGTAAAGGCTGCATTGCTTACAATGGGGGAACACAGATGCAAATGAATCATAGAATATCCCGAGTTGGAAATGACTCATAAGGACCATCAAGTCCAACTCCTGGCACTGCACAGGTCTACCCAAAAGTTTAGACCATGTGACTAAGTGCACAGTCCAATCGCTTCTTAAATTCAGAGAAGCTTGGTGCAGTGACTACGTCCCTGGGGAGCCTGTTCCAGTGTGCGACCACCCTCTTGGAGAAGAACCTCTTCCTGATGTCTCTGCAGGGCTGCTCTCCAGCGTCTCATCACCCAGTCTGTACGTAAAACCAGGGTTGCCCCATCCCAGGTGCAGGACTCAGCACTTGCCTTTGTTAAACTTCATGTGGTTGGTGATCTCCCAGCTCTCCAATCTGTCCAGATCTCTCTGCAAGGCCTGGATGTAGCAAGGTGGTAAGGCATGGGATGTAGCAGGACAATACAGCTCAAGGTTCTTGACTAATTTGAAAACATTTAGAAAGCCTTGTTTCACTAATGTGTAAAATAAGTTGCTGCAATGGTTTAATTCACAAAAATCAGCAACTGTTCACAACCAACAGTACTTCTTTCTCCCCTACAGAGTATTTTGGCGATTAGAGTAAGTGTTAAGAGTAGGTGTGAGAAGCCCCCATACTGACAACATTTCCGCATGGGTGGCTCACCACAAACTCCTCACAGGTCCTACCACAACCATCCAAGACCCTTAGAAGTGTCTTCAAGTGCTCATTATGGAGCACCATGAAAATGTTTTTCTAGTTGACAACTTAGAAAATAAATGTGCCATTAATAACAGGACATTTTCTGGTTTCCCAAAGAGCCTTTCCAGGGAAGGGGTAGAAATCAGGCAATGTCAGTTTCCAGAGTAGAGAAATTCCTGTAATAGAAACCTACAACACTTGCTTTACCAACACAAGTTTTATTTGCAAAGAAAAATCTGAGAAACAGCAAAAACCACTGATGCAGATGGATGTCAGAAGAGCCTCAAATCATAACCATGGTTACAAACCCCTAAACTGGGTAATGGGCTGTGCCTCTGGGGTTCCAACAACTGAGGTAGAAATTACAATAACTAAAGAGTCAGATTCCATTTTTTGGTATTACTTTTGTTTTTTTCTGCTTTTTAAGACAGAACCTGACCAATTCAAATATCTGAAGCTTTGTAGCTGGCCTCTGACCACCTTTTAAAGTCAATGCACTTCAGAGATACTGCTAGATTAAAATCAACTTTCTGCAGAGAAAAAAAAAAAATCAGCCAAGTTCATAGTCCCTACTGTCTAAGACGTTAATTTATACACTTTTTTCCCCCTCTGTCACTCACTTTTTGCAGGTAAGCCTTTAACAAGAGCTAGCAAGACTTTTTGTTTTGATTGCACAAGTGAAAAGAAAGCCCCTGGCAAGAGAACTGCAATAGTTTAGTAAATGTTGCAGCAAGAAAACTAGAACTAGCCTGTATCTCATGACTTCCCAAAAACCTTGTATCTGGAGGTCTTCAAGAAGTAGATCACATAAATACATTTCTATATTTCTGACATATATACATTCATTTATATTCCATTTCAAGACAACTACTGGCTGAAACAAACCAAAGCTTCAAACAGTATTACGTACTATGGCATGATGACAACACCATATCTTCTTTCTTTCAGCATCATCTGCAAAAACTGATTTGCTTCTAGACAAATGTTATATGTTTAGTTAATTTATTTTAAAGGTATATAAATTGCTCTCTTAGATAAAAAAAAAAAAAAAAAAAAAGAAAGGTTTCAAAAAGAAAGGTTTTTAATTTAGGACAAAAGCACCAGATTTGTTCTTTTCCTAAAATACCCCCAACTGTTTCCTGAACTAAAACAAGCTTTTACTTTACATCTTTTTAATCATTTATCTTCAAATATTGATATAAAGCAGAATTTCATGCTTGGAAATATTTCTATAAATCTACGTTTTGAAAGTTGGCAAAGATACTCTGATCTGCACAGATAATCACAAAAAATGCAGGAAGTGCTCAAAGAATGACTGTTTTCTGACTAAGTAAGCCAGAGGATTTACAACATTACAGTGCCCTGATTAATGAAATGATGACTAAGTCTTCTCAAACTGGGAAATGCCAGGGCTTGCTTATTTGTACCAGTCCACTGAGCAATTTTTCCTAAGAATTAATATTGCTTGCAGGCACATACTTTGAGGTCTCTGTGGACAGCCTGCTTGGTTTCTCATATTCCCAAATATTTTTTTTATTGGTAAGATTAAACAATTAGCAGAAAAGCCAGAAGTCTTCTGTATTAAACACTGAAACTCATTCATGATGAGCTTTTGGTCAGCTAGATTCCTTCAACAAAAGAACTGAAAGGCCAAGACAAATACTCTTATTAGCACAACGGCAGGCACAGGATAAACCTTACTGAAGTCAAGCCTTTTGTCTCCAACAATACCAACACTGAATGAACCTAATGTTGTTAAAAAAAAAAAATAATAATAATTTTGGTCATTCTTATTCTTCACTAAGATTATCTGAAGCATTTCAACAGTTTCAAATGATGCTTTGGCCACCATACACATACCTAAAAATTTATTAAAGGTGATCAAAAAGATTTGGAGAACCTACTCATTACACCTACAACAGGATGCAGAAGTGCGTTCATAAGTACACAGTACTCCCTTCAGTATTATTCTGAACAGTAAAACATTTGTGTATTTATGAACTTTGGTTTAAGCATGTGTTTCTTATACATGTAAATTGGAGCAGTAAATTGTAACAATGAGAGTCAGCATGCCTCCTCTCAGTCTCCACCCTCAACCGAACATACACATCATAGCTATTTAGGTGATAAATAGATGCTCTAGATTTGATCATTTTCTCAGATACCAACATGAAAAAGGCTGGCATTTCAGAGGAAAGCTGTACAGGTAGACTGTACCATACACTTGCATCAGTCAGATGTTCACTTAATTATACTTCTCAATGTTTACTGCAAAAGTTTTGCACAATAAGTTTCACTTGTACATAAGAGAATCTTTGCTGTTACAGAATTAAAGATGCATTCAATGCAATTACAAAAAATCTCTTTAGTGATCACACAAAACCAACCGACCAAGGGATACACAATTGGCAAAAGGACATATTGCATAGCAATGGACATGACTGAGTTGACTGGCTTTTGGAATAGCTTCTCATCTGAGAAATGCAAGGGATGCTCTCACTTTTCAGATATATCACTTGGCTTCTTAGCTATGCAGTTCAGTGCAACATCAAAACACGGTGACATGAAAAATCACACACAGATAACACAGATAACCACCAGCTATAAAAAACTGCTTTGGTTAGCATGATTTCTGCAACAGCATGTGCGTGGTACATTGGCTGTATTAAGAAACAGGTTTCTTTTTCCACTTCAGTAGTCTGAAAAATTTACATCCTTTGCACAGCTAGATAAGTGTGTGGAAAACAGCACTTTGCACGGCTTATGGGCACGCTAATCTGCATACAGGCCACTGGGGAGATAAGCAGCTACGTCTTCTGGAATACTTGTTAAAAGGGAGTAACGTACTACTGGGTTACCACTTTCCATCAGGACTTCTTTGCTGCTGCTGTATGGGAATAGCTGGAAAAATCTAAGCAATACACATCAGAGTAACTTTGAATTATGTAAGAGATCAGAGATTCCTTCTAAGTAATAAAATGGAAACCTCACTGCTCAAACCAAGCTATCCATGAAGCAGTCCTGAACCACTCAGGCTCCCAGCCTAACAACTCTGGGAAGCCAGGGACAGCGAGATACCATTTGGGTGCTGTTTCCCCCACATGTCAGTCACCAGGTAGGCACAAAAAAACATAGGAGCTACCCCAGTTTGAGCCCAGCTGGCAAGCCAGAGACAAAAATCTGTATGGGCTTAGATGTTTGTAAAGTATTTAAGTGCCAAAGCACTCAGGCACTCTAGTAATGTCTCTCATTTAAGAACGCTGCCAGCCAGAATATCCTCCTCTGCATTTGTTTTGTCACAGCCAAATAAAGCTAACTCAGGCCACAGATCTGTCCCTCACTTCAGCCACAGCTCATTTTCTGTGTTTAAGTTGCAATTGTCTTTATCTCAGCAAAACTGACAGTTACTGTGATGAATAATGACAATGCCATTAATAGGCTCCTACTTAAATATCTCTATTAAACGTAGCCTCTGCCTCCATGAGAGCCTATGATGTCAGTTGAACAAAAGCTGACTGATGTATTAATGAGAAAGATTCATTAGCTAAATTAGATCTGCTGTTCAGCAAAGGCTGATGGTATCACACTATTTGTGCTAGAAGTGAGCACTCTGGTATCCAGGATTTCTGACAGAAGTCTGCTGAAGACAAATAACTCTTCCCTCCACAGCACAGAAGCTCTGATTTAAAGGACGTGCTACAGCAAATGAAACAACTCTGTGTTCGGCTGACAATTAGCAAGTACTTTCTGCTGGTAGAGGCCCCCCTGCGATGCATCTGTTTAAGAAGAAAGCTTTAAGCATGAATGATAGGCTCAGTGTCTGACTCTGAGTGCAATTGCTACATCTGTTAGCACTGCAGTTGGTTTGTGTCCCCTTGTCACTTTTCTGAAAAGCCAACAAAAAAAAAAAAAAAAAAGAGAGAGATCCTTTGGGCAAATGAAGCAGAGGTGCAAATTGCAGTCACACCTCCCCATCTCCTCGCATATCACTTCTTGTCTTCGCAAACAGCACGGACTTGCTTGCCTGCTCATTGCAGGTATCCACACTCACTGCTGGCAATAGGAATTGGTCAACACATGACAGCTGAATTTGGTGCTATCCTGTAACAGACAAGCTCCTGCAGAGGGAAAAGGACAGACCTCAGCTTTGTTACAGAGCTGGATTCAGGGCTATTCTTCTGAGAAGCCCCATTCCCTCACCCCTATTGTGACCAGCAGTGGCGTGTGTGTGTGTAGGGGGGTGAGACTATTGCTGCAAGCTGTGTTAGAGTGCTTCTGACAGCTAATTTATTGTCAGTTTTGCTATGATCCAAGAAAAGAAGCTACCAGTTGCAGAGAGGTTAGGTGACACTCCTGATAAATTGAACCTCATGAGGTAAAAAAAGAAAAAACAGGGAAAACCATTTGGACATAAGAGGTAAGTCAACTATTGATATCCATCATAGCTGACTTCAGTGAAGTGTTCATTAGAGGGTCTACAAAACACCCACAGTCTCCTTTCCTATGTTTCTCCCCACCTCCTAAAGTCTCTGCAATGGCATTTTTTTTTTTCTGGTAAGTTAATGATGCAGTGCTACACAGATATGAGGAATCTTGAAGGCTTGAACACAAATTTTAATGTATCTCAGTTATAAAAGCTTAAAAAATAAAACTGAAATAAGCAGGTCACATCTGAGTTTAGTCTTGTAATAAGCATGTTTACCAGGGTTAAAGAAAATGTTTAGCTTTAAAGGGGAAAAGCAGTCTAATACTGATTATATTTAATTTACATTTAGATTATAGTGATTGCTTAGAGCTCTTAAGTTTTCAATCATGCCTTGTTGCAAATATTTTCAAACACACTATGTACAAACCTGATACTGAAAAAAATGTGTACCTTTGTTTACCATTCAGAGAAAATAATATTTCATAGTCACTAATTATTTCTATTTTAAAGCTGTCTAATGCAGAACATATGGAGCTAAATTAGCAATAGCACTGCACAAACGTGGCTTATTATTTGCAAAAAATATGTAGAGAACTCCAATTAAGCATACAGAACTGGTGAACTTCCAATTATTTTGGCCTCAGAAGCCTCAAAGAGGAAGTATGAGAAAAATGAAACTATCTTTTTTCATGAGGAGATTTAATGCTTTTTAAAAAAGTTTTGAATATCAGAAGCACTTAAGATTTATATGTAAGAAAAGGAAATGAGGATCAGAGATGCAAAATAAGGAAAAAATATCAATCCCCAACAGAAGTCCATATACTATTTTGCAAGAGCAGGAACAGGCATCCAAGGACAGGGACAGTTCCCAGAAAACCCCAACAGAGTGTGAGATTTTACAACTTTATATAATAATTAACTTACCAGTAGAATCATAGCATTATATGGAGTGGTTAGGATTGAAAGGGACCTTAAAGATCATCTAAATCTAATGCCCCTGCCATGGGCCTATGCCACCCTCAACAGGTTGCCCAGGGCCTTGTCCAGCCTGGCCTTGAACATCTCCAGCGATGGGGCATCCACAGCTTCTCTGGGCAGCCTGTGCCTGTGCCACCCTCTGAGCAAAGAATTTCTTCTTAACATCTAAATCTTCTATCTTTTAGTTTAAAATCGATATCCCTTGTCTTATCACTATCTTCCAATGTAAAAAGTCATTCTCCATCTTATTTGTAAGTCACCTTTAAGTGCTGGAAGACAGAAATGAGGTCACCCTGGAGCCTTCTCTTCCCCAGGCTGAACATCCCCAGCTCTCTCAGCCTGTCTTCACAGGAGAGGTGCTCCAGCCCTCTGATCAACTTTGTGACCCTCCTCTAGACCTGCTCTAACAGCTCCACACCCTTCTGGTGCTGGGGGCCTCAGAGCGGGATGCAGCACTCCAGGTGGGTCCTCATAAGGGCAGAGCAGAGGGGCACAATCCCCTCCGTCCCCAGCTGGTCAGCCCTCCGTTGATGCAGCCCAGGACGCAGTCAGCCTTCTGGCTGAAGGCACCCACTGCTGGTTCATGTTGAGCTTTTCATACACCAGAGCCCCCAAGTCCTTCTCTGCAGGGCTGCTCTCAAGGAGCTCTTCTCCCAGTCTGTGCTCATGGCTGGCATTGCCCCGGCCCAGGTGCAGCACCTGGCACTTGGACTTGTTGAACCTCATTAAGTTCATGTGGGCACACTTCTCAAGCTTATCCAGGTCCCTTTGGATGGCATCCCTTCCTTCTGTTGTGTCACTGCACCACTCAGCTTGGTGTTATCTGCAAATTTGCTGAGGGTGCACTCGATCCCACTGTCTATGTCATTGATAAAGCTATTAAACAGCACTGGTCTCAAGGCAGACCCTTGAATGACACCACTCCTCACTGGCTTCTACCTGGACATACAGCCGTTGTCTACAATTCTCTGGCTGAGCTGCAGCCATCCAGCCAATAAAGACTGATAGAACAAATTCTTAGCTTGGACCAGTGTCTTGTCCAAAGTAGACTCACTGAACAAAAACCATGAAGAAATTTCTTGGACTTCTGCCAAAAAAAAATCTGATTTTGAGAACAATTTTAATTTCAAACAACTCAGATGTTTACTTGCTAGCTAACACTTATCTAGGATGTGACCTGAGTACATGAAACAAGCAGTAGCCATACCTGCTGTACTTATTCTCCTGTGCTCATTAGTTCATACACCCACACAATGGTTAAGCAACTGGGGACACAAACTGCTGCCATCAGAAGGCAAATCCAAGCTCAAATCACAGCCCCTCTCAGTGTTACTTATCATCAGTATGTACCTTGAAAGGAAATATCACAGCATGCCAAATTAAAATGCGATACATTTTGAAGTATTTATTTGTATCACCTTTTTCTTGCATACTGCGAAATGCTTGCACAAATGTCAAATAAGGGATATTGTTTTTCTCACCTTGATGCCAAAATGTTGTTCCTTCTGAAAACTGGAAAATGTATAAACTGCGCTATTTTACAGCACAATAAAGTTTACTTTGTATTTTACAGAATAACCCGATATACTGACATATGGTAATGATACTTTCAAAGATAATCTTTACTTTCATTTACATTGTATTATGTACATATTTTTGCTATGTACAGCAAGCAGACACGTATAAACAATTACAAACTGAGCAGGTAGTTTCTGCTCTTTACGCATCATCTTCCAAATGTTTCTTTAATGAAGACAAACCACTTCTTGCTGAGATTGCAGACCTTTTTTAAGTATACATTAATATTTCCAGAGCTTATTAAAACTACACCTTTTAAATTTTTAAACATTTAGCTATTACAACTGTCACAACTTCAAGGCAGAAAGGAGATGAATTACAACACACTGCTGTGCATGCAATGACTGAGCAAAGCCATTGTTTTGTAAGCAGACTTTTGAAAAGACAAAATGAAATCTCCCATTGCCTTCCTTCCTATTTCTATATAAATTGTTATGCAGTTTGAATCTAGGACATGGAAATTTAACCATTTTGCAAACTACTCTATACTTCCTCAGTGTTCTTGATTCACAAACCCCCAAAAGTTATTATTGTTGTGAAGATTATTCCACATACAATTGTCTCTCTCTCTCTCTCTCTTTTAAGTATGATGTTAATAGGGTTGCAAGCATATATCTTTTTTTTTCCAGGAAAACCAATCTCTCAAAGTTTAAAATTTCATGCTTTCAAGAGCTTGCATATTGATAAAATTTAATACATTCTCCATCAAGACAAACACTTGGTTCTTTGGCCAGATGTCAGGATAGGAAAGGTACTGTAACTGCCACATTAAAAAAAAAAAAAAAAAACAAAAAAACAAAACAACACACCACACCACAGTTTTTAAATGTTGTTGGTTTGGCAGTGATGTATTGAGATTCCTTTCCCAGACAGGTATGAAAATGAAAGAACTAGAAGAATGAAAGGCACAATGACACCAGTTCTTTTCAAACATTTGAAACACATGAGGCTTCAACTTTAGTGCTCTTCTACTCTTTCAAAGGAGCTGACAATCAGACTAAATCTGAATAGCTAAGGAATATTAACTGTGGATTTACACAGACTTCTCAGTTTGATATTTCCTCAAAGAGGACCCAATATGAAGCAAACTACACACCTTCATGATGAAAAAATGTGAGTTATTGATGTGAACTTGGTTTTCTACACAGTATCTTCCTGCAGTTAGCTGCTGTAACGCATAAGGTCATGAACAGTAAAAAAAAAAAAAAAAAAAAAAAAAAGCCACTTGTTTACTGAATTAGATTCATGAATGTTGATACCAGAACTCAGGAGATTTAAATGCAAACCACGTTTTTCTATTAGCTCTATTTTCAAATGCTGCAGGGAGCAAAAAAATTCACCAAGTGATGCTCATGTCTGTCTCATTCCAGGTGACAGACAGACACATCTATTACTGTGGAAAATTGTTTTATATACAAATGTCTTTCTATACACACAAGGAAAGGAGCAGTATCTGTGATGAAACTGTTTACCTTGCCTTTTGGGCACTTAGAGGTTCTTCTGTCAATACCATACATCCTCTCCAGATGTGCACACAATAAAACCTTCGATATTCACACATCTCTTTTTTTTTTTTTTTTTAATACCCATGACAAGTTGAATTACACAATAGCACACCCCAGTTGTTCAGCTGAAAATTAAAAGCATACAAGTGGTAGAAAATAGTGACCTGTTATGGAGCAATCAGCCAAGTGCCTTGCTGTTAATCAACCCTGGTCCAGAGGAGAGCTGTCCTCTGAGCAAAGTCACATGGCTGCACAGTGAAATAAGCAGAGCTATGAAGACACAAGCTGATCTCATTTCTCTTTGTGGACCCGCTGATTGCCAGGAGCATCCCCTGATGTAAATGACTCCAGACCCTGACTAGATTCCATGCTGAACCTAAACACACACAAAGCCTTGATGATCTCTGCTGGAGCTCAGAGTATCTAACAGCTGCAAGTGACTGCTCTAGCTAATTACTCCCAGCAACAAAAAGAATAAACAATCACAACAGGAGGAAGACTCTCTGCCAGTGAAATATTAATGCATTTTTAGGCAGTTGCTGTTTGTCCTGCATCTTGGTTAAAGTTTTCTCAAAGGCAAGACTCCTTTTGTAAGTCACTGGTCCTCTACTTGATTTTTCAGGGTAGCAAAAATGGTAGCACGGTCTAGAAAACATTTTAGGAAATCTTCGACAGTTACATTTTTTGTCATCATTCAGTAGAGAAAATAGCATTGTTTTTCCTGTTTCAGGGACCATTGCTTACCTAATCCTATTAACTCTTGTAGAGCACCACCTGTTTGTAGAGATGTTTTACAGTATTTCCTAAGCGTGACTAAACTTTGCATTCTCTTGTTTCTTTTAGAAATTTGTTCATAACTAACTTCTTAGGAATGTCTCTTCGCTGAGCTTATAGCACATTTTCCAGGACATCATGGCATGCCTCATCCCAGATGAATGCAGTTTCTTTAGTGATACTTTGGTGTAGATTATGCATAGCAAGAGTCACTGATGACGCATTTCAGAACAGGAGGATCTAGCATCAAGCAAGTGGTACTGAAGTCCGAAGGTACTAGCAAAGATGTTCCCTGCAATTCTAGCAGAAAAAGCCATAAAGAATAGCACACAATTTTCACAGAATCACAGAATTGTAGGGGTTGGAAGGGACCTCGAAAGATCATTGGGTCCAACCCCCCTGCCAAAGCAGGTTCCTCAGAGCAGGCTGCCCAGGGAGGTGTCCAGACGAGCCTTGAATATCTCCAGAGAAGGAGACTCCACAAGCTCCCTGAGCAGCCTGTTCCAGTGCTCCATCACCCTCACTGTGAAGAATTTCTTTTGTGTGTTGGTGTGGAACTTCCTGGGCTCCATCTTGTGGCTATTGCCCCTTGTCCTGTCCCCACAAACCACTGAAAAGAGGTTGGCCAAATCCCTCTGTCTCCCACCCCTCAGGTATTTATACGCATTGAGGAGATCCCCTCTCAGTCTTCTCTTCTCCAGGCTGAACAGAGCCAGGTCTCTCAGCCTTTCCTCATAAGGAAGATGCTCCAGGCCCTGTATCATCTGTGTGGCCCTCTGCTGGACTCTTTCAAGGAGATCCCTGTCTTTTTTTTGTACCGGGGAGCCCAGAACTGGACACAGCACTCCAGGTGAGGCCTGAGCAGGGCAGAGTAAGGGGGAAGGATCACCTCTCCTGACCTGCTGGCCACACTCCTTTTAATGCACGCCAGGATCCCATTGGCCCTCTTGGCCACAAAGGCACACTGCTGGCTCATGGTCAACCTGTCGTCCACCAGGACCCCCAGGTCCTTCTCCTCAGAGCTCCTCTCCAGCAGGTCGTCCCCCAGCCTGTACTGATACATGCATTTGCTCTTCCCAGGTGCAGGACTCTACACTTGCTCTTGTTAAACCTCATTTGGTTTCTTCCTGCCCATCTCTCCTGCCTGTCCAGGTCTCCCTGAATGACAGCACAGCCTTCTGGCCTGTCAGCCACTCCTCCCAGCTTTGTGTCATCGGTGTACTTGCTGAGGGCAGACACTATTCCCTCATCAAGGTCATCAATGACAATGTTGAACAAGACCGGACCCAGCACTGACCCCTGGGGAGCACTGCTAGTCACATGTCTCCAGCCAGACTCTGTGCCACTGATCAGCACCCTCTGAGCTCGGCCAGTCAGCCAGTTCTCAACCCACCTTGCCATCAACTCCTCTATCCCACACTTTCTCAGCTTTGCTGTTAGGATGTCATGGGAGACGGTATTGAAAGCCTTGCTAAAGTCAAGGTAGATGACATCCACTGCTCTCCCCTCATCTACCCAGCTGGTGTTGCCATCAAAGAAGGCAAGAAGATTGGTCGAGCATGACTTCCCCTCAGTGAATCCATGCTGACTACTCCTCATAACATTCTTCTCTTCTAATTGCTTGGAGATGGCATCCAGAACAAGCTGTTCCAACACCTTTCCAGGGACAGAGGTGAGACTGACTGGCTTGTAGTTTCCCAGATCCTCCTTCTTGCCCTTCTTGAAGACCAGAGTGACATTGGCTATCCTCCAGTCTTCAGGCACCTCTCCTGTTCTCCAGGACCTTTCAAAGATGATAGAGAGCAGTTCGGCAATTACCTCTGCCAACTCCCTTAGCACCCATGGATGCATCACATCAGGACCCATGAATTTGTGTGCGTTGAGCCCACTCAGATGCTACCGAACCAGTCTCTCATCAAACAGGGGGGAGCCCTCCACTTCCCAGACTCTTTCTCCTCCCTCCAGGGTTGAGGAGTCCCAGGGGAGAGTCCTTGTAGCAAAGACTGAAGCAAAGAAAGCATTCATTATCTCCGCCTTCTCAGCATCTCCCATTACCAGGACACCCCCCTTGTTCAGCAAGGGACCCACATTATCCCTAGTCTTCCTTTTACTGTTTACATACGTAACAAAAACAAAACAAAACAAAACAAAACAAAATCTTCTTATTATCCTTTATCTCTTTTGCAAGCCTCATCTCTAGGTGGGCTTTAGCCTTCCTCACTGTGTCCCTGCAGGCCCTGACAACACTTCTATACTCCTCCCAAGAGGACAGGCCCTTTTTCCACATTTCATAGACCTTCCTCTTCCTTTTGATCTTGTTGATGAGCTCCTTGCTCATCCATGCAGGTTTTCTGCCCCCCTTCCCTGATTTCCTACTCTCGGGGATGCACTGATCCTGAGCTTGGAAGAAGTGCTGCTTAAATGTAGCCCAGCTCTCACAAGCACCCTTGCCTTCTAGCAACCTAGCCCATGAGATACTCCCAAGCAGGCCGCAGAAGAGGTCAAAGTTGGCTCTCCAAAAGTCCAAGGCAGCATTCCTGCTTTTAGCCTTACTTCTTCCACCAAGTTCCATCTGGAACTCCACCATCTCATGGTCGCTGCATCCCAAGCTGCCCCCAACCTTCACATCCCTAACAAGCCCATCCCTGTTGGTAAGGACAAGATCCAGGAGCACCACCCGCCTCATTGGCCCCTCCACCACCTGCATCAGAAAATTATCTTCAACATATTGAAGGAACTGTTTGGACTGCGCATGCCTGACCGAGTTGCTTACCCAACAGATGTCTGGGTAATTGAAGTCCCCCATGAGAACCAGTGCCCATGATCGTGAGGCTACTACCAGCTGCTTGTAGAAGGCCTCATCGACCTCCTCCTGATCTGGTGACCTGTAGTACACCCCCACAGCAGTGTCCCCTTTACCAGCCCACCCCTTAATTCTCACCCATAAGCTCTCCACTTGTCCTTCACCCTCCTCCAGGTGGAGCTGGGTACACGCTAATTGCTCCCTCACATAAAGGGCAACCCCACCCCCTTGCTTCCCCAGCCCGTCTTTGCTAAAAAGGACATAGCCCTCCATGGCAGCACTCCAGTCATGCGAGCTGTCCCACCATGTCTCTGTGATCGCAACAAGATCTTGGCCCTGCAACCAAGCACAGATCTTGAGCTCATCTTGTTTATTTCCCATGCTCCACGCAAGAACGCATGCATTATTGTGCATTTTCAGGTAAGTGAATATGGTGATCTAGCCTAGTGGTGAGGCAAAGACGGACTCTATGTAGTCAGACCCTCACTCAGTCTGAACAAAGTATTTGAAGCTAGTATAAAGTAACATTTCTACATTTTTTTCATGCTACTATGGTGAGTTAGTTCTAACATTTAGAGCCTTTTAATGATGAATCTTACTAACTGAAATTCTTCAAAAGCATTTTTCCTTTCACCTATATTTACTATGGTACTGCTTGAGTTCAACTTGAGTCAGGCACTTTTTACTTAAGAACTGTTTCAAAGCGGCTTTTCAAACCAGGAGAAGTTATAGCTGCATCAATGATAAAAAGCCATAGCCTAGCCACAGTCATGATATGTCAAAGGTACTAAAGATAATGGTTGTAATGAGATCCTCCAGTCATTAATACACATGAAGGTCAGGGGATCATTTCTGTTCTGCACATTGGCAAGGGCTTCATGATTGCCTCTTTATAAAAAAGCAGCAGCAGCAAGCCATTCTCACAAGCAGGGAGACTTGGCATGTGTTCATGACCATGGGATGTCACTGGGGAGAGTTCCAAGCTGCGACAGTATGTGAATTATCACAGCTGACCAATGCTACACTTTGAAGCATGGAAGTTCTTTTGGACTTGATCAGGAACAGGAGACAGATGGCTTTTCAAAAACAAAGTTTTCCATAAAAATGGGGAACTAGTTTGTTTTCAAGCATTGTTTCCCCTCTTGGGTAAACCTTAACATCACTTTTACAAATCTGTCTCTGTTATATGCAACAGCTCTATTTTCCAGTGAATCTTGGAAAGACCAGATCTGGAACAGCATATACGTGGACAAAAATTCCATTTTCTTCACATTTTTTCTCCTTCCTGTTGATTTTGCATAGAGTATTTGCAAGCAGTGTTCCCAGAATATCAAACTCAGCATCTGATTGTCTCAGCTGATTACTTGCAGATCATGTAGTGTCTCTTGCTATGCACAAAACCACTGTTTTGACAGCATAGAACAGGAAGGCTCATTTTGTCTTTGATCTTGCAATTCCAATAAAGCTGCATATAGATTTACCTGCCACTGGTACAGTGGAAATCAGTGTGAAGTGTGATTTTCCTCTCCACAGTGACAAAGCACAATAAGGAAATCACTAACAGTGGAATTTACATAACAGAGCTCAAACTAAACGGTGGGTTGGTTTTGGGTAGTCTATTTTCCTCCGACAGACAGGGTCAAAATGTTTTTTCCCCTTAACTATGCTGGAAAAAAATGCATGCATTTATCTCTAACCCAAGTAATGGAAGAATTGATAACTGTTCCTACCAAAGGACAGTGGATTATTAGAATTTCCAAATATCTCATACTAAACAACTCCCGTAGATGAAGGGTCTTTGGGAGAGAAAGCATTTTCATTGAAGCATTTCGTCGTTAAGGTTGGAAAAGACCTCCAAGATCATCTGATCCAACCATTCCCCTACCACCCATATCAACCCTGTCCCCAGACACCAGGTCCAACCTTTCCTTGAACGTCCCTAGGGACGGTGACTCCACCACCTCCCTGAGCAACCCATCCCAATGCCTGACTGCTCTTTCTGAGAAGAAATGTCTCCTCATTTCCAGACTGATCCTCCCCCAGTGCAACTTGAGGCCATTTCTTCTAGTCTTATCACTAGTTATCTGCGAGAAAAGGCTGACCCCCAGCTCCCCACAGCTTCCCTTCAGGTAGCTGTAGGAGCAATGAGGTCTCCCCTGAGCCTCCTCTTCTCCACACTAAACACCCCCAGCTCCCTCAGCCGCTCCTCACAGGACTTGTGCTCCAGGCCCTTCACCAGCTTCATAGCCCTTCTCTGGACATACTTCAGGGACTTGATGTCCTTGTAGTGAGGGGATGTCCTTGTACTGAACATGGATGTCCTTGTACTGAACATGGATGACTTTCAGGAAAAAAAAGAATTCCCTAGCAGCTTACAAAAATTTTAATGTGTTTATGATCTCAATTTGAAATGCAGAGAGTAGTATAAATAGCTATAGATAAAAAAAGGTTAACAAGATCATAGTGAAAAATAATGATTATTAGGATTTTTTGTTCTAGAAGAAATAAAGCTCTTGATGAGTCTCTTTTGAATTCATCATTATAGCATAATTTTCTACTTTTTACAGTGAATTTCTGAAGTTTTAGGCCAAAGGTTAGTAAAAAAAAAAAAAAACACAAAACACTATCCCAGTAAGTTGTATTAATATTTATCAAACCTTTAAAAGATTTCTGAAGGAGTAGCATAAACATTTAAGGCTAAGCCTGCCTCATTGTCAAGGTATGCACTGGATCGCAAACCGTAACAGCATTGTGGACAGACATGAGCTATACCAGGAAACACGGTGTTCGCCAACACCATGTTAATCTACACGTACAGATTGACACTGTACATGCAATTCTTCTGCAGAAGAGACCAAACAAACTCCAGACAATCAGAACTGCCTTGCTCCTATGCTACATCTGAAGTCATGTCTTGTTCCGCTCCTCCTTCAGCTCCCAGGACAGGAACGTAAAAGGGATGGCCATGTTGCATAATCAGGTGTGCCAGACCTGGCACAGGATACACCCAAACCAACGCTATACATTAACTCTTGCACACAAAAAAAGACAAGACCCATTTTATTCTTCCTATGTAGCTATTCTTGTATATCTTTCACACTGCGAGACAGTTTATCATTTCCTGATGTGTGCTTTCCGGGAGCTGTTACAGCTGTGAACAATTTAGCATGTCTGGAACCAACTCTTGTTAAAAAATCACTACGTTATTTCCAAGAGCGCATATGCCAGAAATACTGTAGTAGAAAAACGGCATGAAAATGCCATGCTTATATGGGAATATAAATGCTGTCTCGCGCATGCAAAAATTGAATGGTGGATATGCCTACCTTGTAAGACAGCTCTGCCTCTGAAAGCTAAACATGCAAAAGATTCAGTGCTATGTTTGGTACTTAAAACCACTCGGTTTCCTGGTCCTACACTCTTCCCAAACCTCTTTCAGCTCTGGAGTAGTATGAAGATTGTGCTTGAATTCATAGGAAAGCGGGATTATGCTAAAGTCACAAATAACAGTCTTTTCTTACCTGTAAAGACCAGATGAGCTTCCAATTGTTTAAGTGTCTTTCCACCCTTATCAGTCAAAGTGGTAGGATTTTCTTCGAGTTTTCTCTCTACCAGCACCTTGAATAGATGCCTCTTGTCAACTACACCCATGCATTTCGCAGAAATTGAAAAAGAACATGCAGCCTAAAATAAAGAAAAAGACAAGTTAGTATTTACACATCAAGGTAACTATTATTCCCTCCTATACCCTTGCAACCAATTAGTCCCCCATATCTGGGGAGACATTTTTATTTTGCTTATCTAATGAAGTCATTGTAATTCTAGAGCACTTGATTTCTTCCATAGATTAATCAGTGGTAGCTGGAATTTACGATCATCTTAACACATATAGTAGGGGGCTGTTGTAATTTTAGGACAAAAAGCCATTAAGACTCATAATGAATGCTGCATTTCACTTGACACATTACAAAAGTACACAGATTCTGTAAAAATGGTTTAGCTTGGAAGCTCATGTTAGTAGCCAAAAGGACAAAAAACATACCAGCCTTCAAAATAAAATGACATTTATGACACTTGTATCTTTCCGCTCCCCTCTTTTCTCCAGAGCCTAAAAACTATCACAGCGGCGATACTGATGCATTAAAATTAATAGATTTGAATATGAAGCAATGTTCCTTCCATCAAGCATTATGTACAGGGTATCAGGCTGAAGCTGGAAGTGACAATACATAGCCTGCTAAGGCTGAAATGTAAAACAAAAACACCTTCCCCAAAACAATGGTGAAGGTTTACTGGTTTATAGGTCTTAAAAGGGTCGAAAGAGCTCAGCTGGTGAGCAGCTGACTAGAATTAGTCCATAAGATTTGCCAATACTTGAAGACATTTAAAGGAGCATAATGAGAAACAAAATCTTTAAAGTGAAGTACCATTTCAAGTGAAGATGATACATCTGCTAATTGATAGACAAAGGAGCCTGAAGCAGAACTGACTGTGAGAATTAAACTAGGTAGATCCCAGATGATATTTCTGGGGCAGCCAGGAGTTACTTATGGTAGAGATGACAGTACCAAGATGTTGAAGAGAAATATAGCTATTGTGCCTGAGCCCTAGCATACATGCAGGGTCATTTATAGAATAGAGCAAGTCTGATGGAAGATTCACATTGAATGCCTTCAACAGACTCCATCTCCTCTCCTCCACAGTCGTGCTGAACTGTTTAAGAACCTGAAATGCATCTCTTCCAGTTAAATAGGCTCCTATTCTCCTAAAATCAAGCTCAGAGATGATCAGCTTCATCCGATTTGTTACTGGCACTCTGGTGATTTCCACTGCATTCCTAGAAAAACAAGTTCACAACATCTTTCTGAATCTAAAAAATCTTAATTTGACACCTGTCCTTGTGGCTATGTAAAACTAGATTACAGCAGGAATACTGCTTGCCACCAATGCATGGAGACTTGGAAGAGGCTGCTTTTCACTGAATCACGCAAAATCCCAAATGTGCTTCCAGTTCCAAAACCTGCTGGCAACTATTGCCACGATTATTGAGGAATTCTGCCAAATAGTTTTGAATTTGCAAGTTGACACATCTATTCAAAGCCAACCCCTACTACTGATGGGATACCTGACACAGTAGACTTTCCAGATTCCAGGGTTGTTTTCTAAACAGGATATTTAGGAAAAGCTAAAAATCAAAATTTGAGAAGTATTTTGTGACATCTGTCATAGTGCTGCCATACCATGGAAAGATCAGTAACAACAGAAGACTAAGAACTTGACAATGCTTTAAGATGATCTCAGCCTTAGTACCCTGAAGTTGAAAGAAAATATTCCATCCCGGAATATTTTACAGAATGGATCTTCATCAATGGAAGAGAGTACCTGCCAGTCCTGAAAGAGAAGAGGAGAAAGGCTTTAAGGTAGCATCATCAGGAACTTACGTGGTCATAGAAATACCAACTTTTTTCAAGAAAACTAAACTTGCCTTTAAGTGATAGGTAAGGATGAATTCCATCACTGTCAGATAGAAATTCCCATCTACAGCTGCTGCTGCTAAGAAAAAATGTCTGTCTGGAAAAGAGAACATAAAATTATAACAATACATCTGATAATTACTTTATATTCATGAGGAAGGAAATTTGGTCAACACTTTCTCATAACTCATTTCCTTTTCTGAGTAATAGCTAAGGCATTTTATTCTGAACATTTGCTTAAAGTGGGGGAACTCTACAGAGATTTACCATGACCAGGTGAAGTCACCAAGAAATATACTACTCTTCACCGGTGGCAATTCAGTAAACCAGAGTAAATTCACTTTTATACTATATTTTTAATTTTTTTTAGAAATTAGTTTAAAAAGTTTTTAAAAAGTTTTATTTTTTTAGTTTTAGAAACTTTAATTAGAAATTCCTTTTTTTTTTCTGAAATATTTGGAAAACATGAAGAGCAAAGAAGCACACTACTGAAATTCAGTATTACTGCATTTGAAAATGTTTCAGGCATCTACTGCCCTTGCTTCTATATTTTTTGTATCTTCTCGCTCTGCCTCTGCTCTTCTGGAGAAGCTACCTTGGTAGCAGCAACTGAAATACTCATTTTCCTAGAGAGCAAGAAAGAGCCAAAGAACTAAAAAGAATCCTTTAAACAAGAGAAGCATTGATTAGCTTCAAACAACATGTTTAAATGACTTGGTTATCTTTATTTTTCAGTGACCATAACCTGTCATGGGTTCAACCCTCCACTTCTGTCAATTGTTCTGCGGAACTGCCAAATAAATTGCTAATGCATCAGCTTCCAGGTATATAACAATTGTTAAGGAATATTGTTAAAGCTATCTAGAAGATGGAAGATTTTTCAGTCAGGAGAGTTCAATCAGTAGAGTAACCAATAGCATCTGAGTTCTCATTTGGAAGTAGGTTATTACTCAGCTATGGATCAATTTATGTAAATTCTGTCTGGGGAATCTAATGAAACTAAAGATTAACTTGGCCTTTGCTGGTCTTCACTGAAGTCTGTAAAACACAGCCTAAGTTCTAGTGCTTAAGTTTTTCCTCTGTTACTTCAAGAAATCTAGTTGGATTGCTTGCATTTACAATGGATGAGTTAATAAATGAGAGCTCAAAGAGGTAGGATGTTTTCAGTTTGTTTTCAGGATGTTTTCTTCTGTTTTCAGTCTCTATTCGATCATAGAATCACAGAATATCCCAAGTTGGAAGGGACCCATAAGGATCATCGAGTCCAACTTCTGGCACCACACAGGTCTACCCAAAAATTCAGACCATGTGACTAAGTGCACAGTCCAATCACTTCTTAAACTCCATCAGGCTTGGTGCAGTGACTACTTCCCTGGGGAGCCTGTTCTGATCTTTCATTGTTAGTTTGCTATGAAGCATGTTTGGGAAGACAAAGTACAACAGAAAAATTAATATTTTTTTAGATCTTGTATGAAATAAGAGAAACATTAGTTTTAAAAAAGTGAGTAAGGAGAGACCTTTAAGTGAGAAAAATTGAGCATATGTAATCACAAGACCCAGGAGAAACAACAGGGCAAAGAACGAGTCATGTCAGAAAGATGACAGGATAAAATTGTATTTCAGTTTATTTGTAATCAAAGTAATGATTACAAATAAGACAGCTAACACAGTATCTGGCAACACAATTATTTCAAGTGCATCAGTTGGGACATGGTCTCAGAGCTTAAAGATAGTGTAATCTGGCTTAATCTATTGAATATTAGCACAACAAATGTTAATCACTTTAGGGAATATTTTGCCTATACAAGGAAAAAAAAAGCCCACCATCAGTATCTAAAAATAACTGTAATGCTTGCAATAAACTACCATTTCATGTGTGAGTATTCTTCTGTCTGTTGTTATTCTCAAAACAGTAAATCAATATTCAGATCTAGCACATCAATTTCTGGCAATAAAAGTGGATACAGCAGCTGTTTGCAATGAATATGCAACATGCCAGTTCATGAAAGAAACGGACTGAATGTGAAAGTCTCTGGAGTCAGCTTCTCAGAAGACACCAACTACTCTACTCTACATTGAAGACAGGCAGCTTGGAGGATATAGCTGTACTGTTCTGGATTGTTCATAGTAGTGCCAACAATAATCAAGAAGAGAAAAATAAACAGTCTACCACTACCCTTTTGCATGTTATAAAATTTATCATGGCACAAAGCACTTAGAGTAGTGGGAAAAGAGATTGCACCATAATGTATCCCCTTCATTACAAAACATGCTGCTAGGGAATGTTGCATTTCAAAAAATTAGTACCAATCTTTTCACACAGTTGGACATCGAGAAGCAGACTAATTTTCAGGGCTATTTAGTTTTATTTGTAAATTGTGTCTTTCATAAGTATTGAGAAATAGCCCTGTTGAATCAGCAGGTGATTGACCTGCAGAAGCTCCTAGAGCATTCAAGCAAGTACTTGAGACTCAGATCATCTATGGGCTCCAAGCAACATGAACACATGTACTGTAAGGGCCTAATATCTAAATGAGGATAATTTAATGAGAAAGGTTGCTTCAAATTGAAATGTGGCTTATCTGATGGTTTTGTAAAACATGCATTGTTTGTAATCTGTTCTGGGAACACTTCCTTCAACTTTCCTTACAGGGGCACAATAAACATGTTGACAAACTCATGTAGGCACACATACTACTTGAAAATAAAAATTCAGATATGGTGTACTGGTGTATTAACTTTCTGCAGCACTTCTTGGTTTTTAAAGAATGGCCTTACAAGAACAAACTTTAAATTTTCTATGTTCCCATTGATGTCTCAGAACATCTGTCAAAAACAGCACCTACGAGATGATACAGCAATATTCCAGGCTTAATAACGTAAAGTTAGGCAGCCTCTTAAACCTTTGAAATTACTCATGCTGCTTTGAAGGTACCTAGTTTACACTGCTTGCTCTTTTCTTTTTTTTTTTTTTCCTCCGGTATGTGTGGGCAACAAAAGACAAGTTTTTCAGATTCAGTCTGCTCTTCCCCCAAGAGCAGACTCTTTTTAGTGTTATCACAGTGTACCCGGTTCCACCTCCTCCCACCGAAAGGCCCCAAACCACCCCCAGCTTTGTTTCAAGCTGCTTTGCCCAGATGACCTTTGATGTTCTAATACCTGCTGGCCCAAAGCATTAGTCATCGCAGTGGTTTCTTAGACAGGTGCAATCTACAGCAAATTTTAATTAGTAAAGTTTCACTGTAAAAATAGGATCATTCTTCTTGCTTTTGAGATCCACACACTGAAATTTCAAATCCCAAATGCCACAGCTGGGCAGAACGAGCCCAACATAAAAGAAACACAGTTGGATCAAAAATGCTGACAGGAATTCCCAATATCCCAATTCCCAGCTATTTTAACCATGACAGAGCATCTCAGGATGTTTTCAGTTTTCAAGCTGGTGTACTAAAAAACCTGAAATATTCTCTACTCATTAAAAAAAAAAAAAAAGCTACAGACATTTTGTGAGAAAGTTACCAAATGGTGTTGCTTTTTCTCTCTTTTTTTTTTTTTTTTTTTTTTTAAATACTTCTATAGCTTAAGTCACCATTTCTACACATTTAATTAACTACCGGCAGCATGTTTCAAGTGACAATGCAGTGAATTACAAACTTTAACAACAGTCAGACCTGCCCAGTGCTGCCTGCAGTACTCCTAGAGTACCCTAGACTTACTTGATGATAACAGGGTGTAATACAACAAATATACACCATGAACTATGCAAATGGACAGCAAATGGTCCATTTAAAAAAAGTACCTTTCCTCTTTACAGTGTGAAAATGGGCTCTGAGTATGGGAAGGATCTTCTAGATGCACGAGTTTACCAGACACAGCTGATTTCATTGCAAGCATCTTTTACAGAAGAGGCCACACAAGCCTCGAGCATGTGCAAGGGTATGTTACTGCAGAAACAAGTCTCCCTACTAACATTCATGTCTTGTGGTTACAGCTGACCCCCTGCTAGGGTCATGTTTCCAGCTTGGCTCACCTGCCACTGTTAGTCCCCAAAGTTTTGCAGATGTTTCTGGAACTCTTAGCAGATAGATATAACACTTGAAAAGTAACCGTTCCTCTACCACTACATCCCCATGAAGGGATTTGATTTTCTTCCTTTGCTTTAAGATTTATACAGTGAGAAAAGTGTCCCCACTTTAAAAAGTGTCCCCATTTTTAAAAATTCCCATCAGGTTCCTTCACTCATGAGCTCTGATGACTACCCCAAGGTGCCCAGCTAACATGCAATCAAAATTGTATTTTCCAGCACTTAGCATTCTTCCAGGCAACTGCATTTATAATTTTCAGTGTTGCTCATTGACTGCCTGTTCATGTACAGCTAACCCTCAAAAGTATAAGCAGTTTTGATTTTAAACTGAAGGTAATTATATAAACACATTTTGTCTGTATTTCTGTATTATGATTTAACCACAGATAGCGACTCAGACTGGTTTAAGCTGAGAACTAGAACTACTCTTCCATGAAGGAGTGCAAGCTGAATACACAGATATCCCTGCTGGAATATGAACTCCAAATATAGCTCCTCATTTGCTGCCAGCCCCTGTAATTTGTATCTTTTTCAGTACTCCAGCCAAAGAACATAACTGTATGAAAAGCCATCAGCACACACTATTTCTATATGTAAATATAAAATTCCAATTGTTAACACAGGTTATGACTAACAGACATTAGACTTAGGCCTTAGTCTTCCAAGAAAGTTTGACACCACTGTGCCATATTGTTGGGAGATGCTCCATGCCACATATTATATGGTTACGATTCAAAAAATCTCACATTAAAAACGTAAAAAGCAGGGTGAAAAGAAACAGTTAAAAATGTATGCCATATTGCGTATGATCCTTCTATGGCAAAAATTCATTCTCATTCAATTGAGAAAGCCTACAAATTTTGGAGCATACGTACTTTAAAAGGGCAAAAGAATTTATGTCAAGTTTAAGCATTCTTCAAGTGTTGAGAAGGGGGAAGAACAAGGTTAATTGGATATCCATGAGTAATGGTGTCAAATAATGAAACAAAAATACAGTAATCAAACAGCAAGAGGATATTGCAATAAAGAATAAATTATTCTCCCTCCTCTCTATTTTTTCTTAACACAACAGGGCATTAACTTAGCTACGCTGAAGAGCAGGTGGCTGAACAGACAAATTCATTTTTACTGAATGTGTTTAATGATCCTCATTTATTGTACCAGCTTAAATATTGAGTGGTTCGTATAAAACCAAACTGAAGAGATTTGACACCAACTCTACAGAACTAGTGCTTGGCTCCAGTGCCTACTTGTTGGTAACTAGTGTCCTAAGCCAAAATGAGCTTTGCAGAAATTTTTCCCTCCTCCCCTCGAGATTGCTTAGTCATTAAAGTGGACAACACAGTAAAGAAAACCTGCTCAAGACACTGTTATCCCTTCAACTTTGTTTATTGATGTACTGAACATGAAAAAGTACAAAGGATCCAAACACAAAATAAAACATGTACAACCTCTTAAATACTCAACAGAATATATTTTTCTATTCCAACAGATGTGAATTAAGTCATACTATACAACTTCAAATAAATACCAACCTTACATTTTACTAAGTGCTCTGATAAACACTGTAAAGTGAAGCCCAATTTACATGCCTTCTCATCAATGCCGTTGTTTGCTACAGTAGTATAAGGAAAGAAGCATGTAGCTGTTTTCCCCCACATTGGAAAGTTTGTGTTTTCTATAGTATATACAATTTTTAATGCAGAGGAGCTTTAACAATCTAAATGCACCTAAGAATGAGGAAGTGCTCAGGAAGCCAATTGATTTTTGAATAGCATTGAGTGGGTCAGCATGAAAACTCGCTTATTCACTTTAGCACGCGCTTCACAGTATATGTAACTGTACTATACTGAAAATTTTATAACTACAATTTAAAGGAATAAGAACCAAAAGCAACTGCAAAGATAGTGTACAACTATGTTTATGCATAGAACATTGCTTTTTCTAAGGGGAAGCATATGAGCATCTCAGTTTATACAAAAAGCAGGACGTAACTATATAGTTGTCAGTGCATCCTGGTGAAGGCATGAAAACCCTCAGCTTTTTTTCCAAAAATTCAATTATAAGCTAGATGCTAATCAGAAAATATTCTGTATTTTTCTTAAATTTCTTCAATACATGGTAAAGACTTTTCTATGTCCCCAAATAGTGATTTAAGCATTATACGAAGTTAAATTTCAGTAGCATACAGGTATTCATGGGTTTTGTATGAAAAATGTAAGGAAATTTGTCCAAAACCTATGATTATACTTGTTTTTACCACAAACATATTTATAAACCAAAATGTAGCATCACCATAAACAGCTGAAGCTAGACTATCTACAGACAAAAATAGCAACAGATCTGATGCACTGTAAATTCAAGTCCTCAGGACAACAAAAATGAATAAGCAGACCTCAAGTAACAATGTTAATGCCATTTACAAAGAAAAAACTCATACAAAAACATTCAAAGTTGACCATCACTTGGCATGTAAGTTAAAAAATAAACTAAAACCAAAATTAGCTGAAAGGTTCATAATTCAAGGTCTTATTTACATTACACAAAGCTCAGGTGTTAGCCTTGAACATAACTTTCAAAATACCTCCAAATATACCCAACTCAGGCCACTTCTGCTGTGCAAACCATGCACAATGTCTTTTTCTTAAGACAAAACAATTCTTCAAACAATAGCAAGTACATCACTAAACACCATGAGCTCTATCTGAAGGGAATTCTTTAGGAAGAACAGATTTTTTTTTCCCCCGTCTCAGTATTTTTAAGTTTCCTGCTTGCTCTTATATAGCTTTTTTAAATTTTCTTTTGTTTCAAAATCACAAATTAATGTGAGCCATCTATCACTTAATAACCAGGATGATCAAAGACTCCACTGATGATTACAAAAATGAAATCAACAGTGCATCCCATCAACTCTACTTCTTAATAGAAAGGTCTCAAAAGTATTTCTACATCATAAATCTTTCTAAATTTTTCCCCAACAACTGCAAATTTCCTGGTAAGTTTTAAAAGCTCACTAGGTGTCTTATGAAGAGATTTCTCAAAGTATTCAAGTCAAAATATTTGTTCCAGGACCAGTAAAAAGTTTCTCCAAATTTTTTTTTATTTTTTTTATAAAAATAGATGCTTTTTTTTTTTTTAAACCCACATCAAAGAGGCTCTTATCTCTTTGGCAAGGTACTGCTTTACGAAAAGTTCTCCAGTATTCTTACAATAAGCTTTTATAACGTGTTCCCCTTCCCCAACCCAAATGATAATTATAAAATAAATACTGCTTATAACTTTATAAATAAAGTGTAAACTTCAAATACTTTTCTTGAACAACAGAACAGCAATGCATTAAAATGTAAACTAAACACAAGGCAAATCAAGAAATTATAAAAAGAAACTTAAGTAGTATAACACAAAGCCTCAATATTTACTCATAGGTTAAAGGCAGTCATGTAAAGAAAAAACTTCTTCCCTTAGCTGAAACATTTTAAAAGGTCCACCTTCTTCAAAGAAGGCAATAGAATGCATTGTGACAGGTAAAAACCCTGTACCTCTTGTCAATATTCAAACACAAAAGGTATTTAAGAAGTTCTAATTCAAATATTAGCAATAAAAAATCTCACATATTCTTAGGATGCTAAGTAGTCATTTTATCCCCATTTCCACACTGGCATACAACAAAGGCATTTACTAATGCATAAAGCTTCTTGTAAATTGCCTTTGTTGTATAGATTTCGTATATTAATGCACTGAGAATAACTTGTTAGGCTTTGTGCGTTTTGTTTGTTTTAAAGGAGACCTGCAATACTCTGTCCCCAAGGCGGTATCCATTCAGGCTGGCTATTGCCATAGCTGCCTCATCATAGTTTGTCATAGTCACAAATCCAAACCCTTTGCACTTGTTTGTGTTAAAGTCACGAATGACCTTCACATTGGTTACTGCTCCAAAGGGTCCAAACATTTGCCAGAGGATACTCTCATCAGCATCAGGGGCCAAATTGTACACAAAAATGCACCATCCAGTTCCTGCGTGTCCAGGGATATTAATTCCAGCCAAACTGGTCATTCCATCAATGGTCATGGGAGGAAACCTACTGAATAATGGTGGAAAACAAAAGAAACAAGCATAAAGCAGCTGTTCAGAGAATCCCAGCAAAGAAGTTTCAAACAGAGAAAGCGATAGAGGGCTTTTGACAGTGGGCATGGACATTTCAGCCAGATGAATAAGGTAATACTGCAAAGTGTTTTTTTTTTCAGCTGCAGAAATTCTATATGCAGTACAAGGCACAATTGTGGGAACAGAGTTAAATCTGACTGAAATGAAATAATAAACAGAAGAACGTAAGAAAAGCATGCTAGAAAGCCAGTGAGGATTAAGTCGTTTGAAATGGGAATTCCATGAAACTGCTACTGAGTTTGTCTTTCATGCACAATGCACTGAAATGAGCAACTTCAGCTGAAGTCTCAACATGTGAAAATGTCTTACTGACAATGTAATGGTAGCCAAAATATTTTCTCTTAATAATCTGGTTACTGTGAACTGAATGGTTCTTTACCTCTTTACACCATAAGCCATGTTGAGCAGATTGTCCAGCCTGCAAAACATTTAGCAAAGTGTTCAGTCTTCAGACTTTTCTAGTCTTTTATCTTAAGAACACTTGGTTTCCACCAGCCCCTTAAACTGTATTCTAGAGAACCTTATGCAAAGCTTGAGTACCTGAACTACAAGAGCTGGAAGACCTTGTTACACATGAAACAGCCAATGTAACACTAAACAGATGTTCCTGTGTAGTACCCACAACCACAAGTAGTTAAGTTCAGAAAGGCTAAACTTGTGGTAGTGGTGCACTAAGTCAAACAATACTGTCAGCATCAAGTTGTAGTCAGTGACCACTTGAGTGAAATCTTTGAAATTATAAACTTGTTAGACGAAGGCTTTACTGAGACTTTACTTCACAGTATGCTGACATGAACACCCAGACCAACACAGAGTTTTCGAGCAGTAAAAAAAAATATTAAAACAGGTATTGCCATTTTTTCCCCTACATTTTCTTACTCTTTTTTGAAAGAATAAGAATAAGAAAAAGAGAATTACTCTTTTTTTTAGAATATTGATACATTTCATGTTATAAGTTTTCTCCATGTATTTCTTCCTTCCCTTTCTCCCAGGCTGCTGATCTGTAGTATGCAGTCCCACCTCTAAATGCTCTTGGAGTTACTTAGCCAATACCTAAGAACATATAATGCCTACCAATCCTATTAAGCAACTTCAGTAATAAGTTGAAAGTGCTTCTCCAAGAAAATTTCTTCCCTAAAGCAGTTCTGGTGTCTTCCTAGTAAAGCTCGGACATATGAAGAGGAAGTCTCATGCTTAAAGGTTATCTTCATGATTTCACAAAATATGAGCTTAGGGAATAAAGATTTAAAGGATTCAGTTTTTAGCTTACAGCTACCTTACAGATTCGTACTTGGTTGTCATTTTTCTTCAGTAACGAGCTATAGGATTTAATAACCATTACTAGTATACAGAATCCAAATTTAACTGCTCTAATAGTGTAACAGCGCTTGGGCACAAAAAAAAAAAGATTTGGTCTTGCCTGCAGCTAAGTAAAGGTCATAAACTATATAGAATTTTGACTTTGCAGTGAACAGGATTTTAACAGGACAGCAAGCCACTGAACACCTTAAAGAGCAGAAAGGAGGAAATGAAAAAAATGTCTGCCTACTATCAATAGACTTAGTGTGATTAGATTACAGAGCTCTACTCTGACGATGTGGGGTGTGAGAGGGAGGTGAAGAATTCCAGAAAAAACACCAAATACAAATTCTTTACAGTAGAACAGGCTGAGGACTTCATATAATAATGGGGTCAACATATGAGTTTTCATCATTTACCTGGATGACTTAAAAGATTCAAGAAGGACAGAGGTGTTCACTAGGCAATTAATTTTTAAGGATGCTTTAAGTTACATGACCTACAGATACAGAACAGTTATAGACAGCTGCTTTTGAAGGTTCAGTTCAAGATTTTTGTTAGTAAAAAAAATCATTAGAGTGATCCAATTGTTCTTCATTATTAGGTTTATGCCACCTCTGTGTTTTCAGGCCTCCACCAACTGTTAACTGACACAGAGCAACCATGGAAAATAATCAATCCTGTTAACATCTGAAATTTCAACAGTTGGGATTTTTTTTTTTTGGCATGTGAAAGACATTAAAGACCTAAAGCATCCCAGCAATCTGAGCTGGATTGTCAGCAGCTGAGCTGAAATACTGCAACAACAACACCTAAGCAAAACCCTAAAATACAGGCAGATTTCCACTTACAGTTATGAAACTGTAGAACTTGGCAAAGCTGTCTTCTAATGAACAGAAGCCTGATGGTCTTTCAAAAAAAAATTCAAGTGTCTGCTACATCAGTTTACCCTTTTGACCAGTCAGCCAACTCAGCCTTTCCTACCTTCCCCATCAACTCAAGTGAGAGATTTTACTCACCCACCTATTCACTGCAGACTTGATACTTTCTGTTACCATTATACTTTTAAGTGGAACAAGATCACATCTCTTTATGGCTTTCAGGTACCGCTTTACACTTAATATCTCACCGAGAACTTTCCAGTGAAATTTAAACTGACATTTATAAAAATGCACTTTCTAATAAAGAAAAATCACAATTGAAACTTTTTTTTTTTTTTTATGTCTCATGTTGCAGGACATGGGTATTCTACAGAAATTACAAAACTGCAAAGAACTTCAGGTCCTATCCACAGGAAAAAACATTTGTTTAAATTTTACAAGTCATAATGGGTATACCCAGAGTATCATTTAAATACGGGTGCTAGAGAAACTGGTATCAGTAATACTGAACACAGCTTTGTGCCTGGGAACAAATGCACTCAGAAGAACTCATGGAGTTAGCAGGCCAGGCTTGCCAGAACGTCGGATGTTGTAACAACATTGCTGTTGTACAACAGCTCCCTCACGATCTTATTTCAACGCACCACAGTCCATCCTTGAAGTCTAACTTCTGCTCATGTGCTCTGCTTGTGGAGCAAGGACAAGCCTACTTTTGTTCAATATATAGCAGGCTGTTTCAACTAACCCTTTTATTCCCTAAGGAGCAGTACACAAATTCAATGAATACTGAATAAAATTGGGTATCCCTTCCTTGAGGGCAGAAAGCCTTCTCTAGTGCTGACCTTCACTTGTGTTAGACACTTGCAGTACATAAGGCTGAAAAGTTGAAGGAAAGAATTCACAAATCCTGCCAGAAATGCTATCTATGAACTCTGAACATTTTACCTAAAAGAAGGGTGGCCAAAGCAGAGCTTCTGAAGCTTGATGCATTCTCTTAAACTGCAAGCTGATTTGGTTCTTGAAAAATAAAAAAGCAAGTGTTTGAGTAATACTTAGCAAATTCTAATCACATAAACCAGGTGTAGAGGTTATATGAAAATAGCAGGAAAAAAAAGGGTCACTCACAAATATAAATAATACAGTATTTGTTTCACTCTGTTCTCACCAACTGTTCTTTTTGATACTGGAACTGTAGGAACTGGAAACTGCACGTCTGTAGTTTCAGCATGAGGAGAACATACATTCACAAATATACACATGCAGAAGATCTCTGAGTAACAGTCATTACAGAAGCTGGGAATAAGGTCAGTAGTATGCAT
The DNA here is from genome assembly GCF_009819795.1 of Aythya fuligula. Classification (NCBI taxonomy): domain Eukaryota; kingdom Metazoa; phylum Chordata; class Aves; order Anseriformes; family Anatidae; genus Aythya; species Aythya fuligula. The sequence continues at coordinate 73,163,411 of NC_045593.1, read as the reverse complement.
GATTTAAACTAGGACAAAACCTGAAAGCCAGAACGGGGAAGAAACACACCAGAGGGTGAAGAAGAGGATTGCAGTAGCATGACATATTGCTAAGGGATAAATTGAATTGCCTCGGTCAACACTAGCTGAGTCAACTTCCATGTTAATCAATAAAAAAAATAAAAATAACCTTTAAAAGTGATTTATTTTTTTTAGTGACTATATAGAATAAAAAGTGTCATCTTGATTTAAGCAAGTTTATTAGGTGCTTTTTAGGTGTTTTTCAGTTCTCAATAGGTTGGAATGCATTTTCACTTTTAGCTGTGTTTTTGGAACATAGCTACAGAAATTTAACATTTTCATGGGTTTCCTTCATAGAGCACAGAAGGAAAAGAGTGCAGGAAACCAATAGACAGACCCATGGAAATATGTGGCTGCCAGCACCTCTGTTACATACAAGAATTTGACTTACCGAAAACGTTGAGCCTGCTGAGCTAGAGGTGCCGGATACCTTCTGTTTGGAGAATGGTACAGCTGAGAAAGGATGGCCTGGTTATTTTTTTGGCTTGGATTGTTAGCAAACTTTACAGTGATGGGCTCGGTGGCACCTGGAGGTTTCTGGCCATTCAAGCCTTTGATAGCTTCTTCTGCTTCAATTCGCTTGTCAAACCGGATAAATCCCACACCCCTTGACACCCCTGCATAGGTTGAAGGAAGCATATAATAAATCCAGGTGTTATGGCACATTTGACTTTAATATTCGATTCTTTCACCAGCTGCTACAAATGCTAAAATGTGAGCTTACTAGAACTGATCTTCTGCTGACAGAAGACTTCGCTAAGTTTTTGGGGATTTTAATTTATTTTTTGAAGTTATGTAAGATACGCTGGTTGGAAGGTTGAGTGAAAAACAATGACATGGCAACTTAAACATCAGGAGCCAAAGAGATATCCCAAAACTGATTTTGGATGTATGGAGGAGGTGAACCCAGAACAACCTGCACGGTAATCTCCGTTTAGTTAATGCTACTCCACAGTAGCTATATTTACAGAGGTTTTGTAAATGGCTTAGTCTTCTCCCTAGCAGCAAGGAATGTTTATGCTCTGCTGCAGCACCCCGTAAAAGTTCACTTTGGAACATATATACTGTAACACTAAGACCTATGTGGGTTTTAGGTTGCAGTAATGTAGGTTACAGCCTGGTTTTAATAGGCCATGTTTATTTCTGTAAGTGAAGATTCAGTTTCAGTATATCACCACGTACTTTTGTAGGGGATGTTTCTGAAGGAAACCGTTTTTTTGGGTCATAGATTCTTCCTACATACAGGCAAGTCAAAGACAACATGCAAGGAGATCATCAAGTATTTATGGAAGGTCTTAGGAATGTTACAACTCAAAGCTGTATACCGTGGCTTGAATATGAACATACTGGGGTGTTAATACTTACACCAATTACCAGTAAAGGTTCTAGGGCTAACACTAATTAGTTGTATGCTTTATTATAACATTCCTGAATCCATTCAGAGGCCTCTAACATTTCCCTTCATAATCAGCAAAGTGAGAAGCTTATCCTCACTTTAGAAAGACATTAATGACAAGAAATATACTCTGTTCATAAACAATGACAATTTAAATCAAAGTGACAATGAGCAAGTGTAAGAAAGCTTTAGAGACAAGTGTCACAGCCTCAACTTTGCATTTTTCATCTGTCAGTTTTTGTCACAACCTTATTATTCATACCCTTTTGAGTCTTTCTTCCACCTTCTTAGCAACTTGGAGAAAAGCTTAAACCTGAACAACAATCTATGCTAAAGAACTACTGTGCTGATATTAGGATTTGAATGCTTAGAACTACAGTACACACTTTTATAAGTTTAAATTTACTTATTTGGACCATGTAAAATCCCACCCTTTCTGTGCATTAATATCAAAAGCATACTGTAAATATTTGTCAAACGAAGAGTGAAAATTTGTCCAGCAAATATGCTTCTTCTGCAAATCACTATTTGGCATTTAACTTTTCTGTCCCTGCCTCTCCACACACACCATGTCAATATTGAGATTTCTGTTAAAACACAATTGCAAAGAAGTGCATGTGCAGTCAACTGCAGTTCAGCCAAGTGTCAGATGATATATGTATATGTGTAACACATACAAAATAAGGTCATTTGAAAACTTTATGACTTCCTGTGGCTGAAAGCTGTTTGTCAACCGCAACGACATACTTTGAAAAGGTGCAACTATAAAAAGACATCTAAACTAACTTATTCAGAGAATAATTATGAGTTAAGGAATTGTCCCCTTCCTCCCCCAGCAAGTTTGTTGGTGTGTTTGTGTTTTTTTCTGAGATGTGAATTCTGAGAACCCTCCTCCGTGTTCTGCTTAGTACACTAAATAACTCAATACTTATGTGATATCCTAGGCACTTAATTTTATTGCTTATTTTTGAAACAAACCCACTGGAAGCAGGTGAGGCAGAGCTAAAGATCCTCAACATCAGCCATTTGAGCCAGGATGAATGCACTGCAAAAACACGTTTGGTCTGAAGAGCAACCCCAGAGTGTCATTGACACCAATTTACTAGTTTATACTAATTTAAACATACTGTAAAAATACAACTAACTTACTAGATCTTACTTCTGGTTAGGCACTGGTACAGGCTGCCCTGAGAAGTGGTAGAGTTGTCATCCCCAAAGGTATTTAGGAGATGTGTATGCAGAGCTTAAGGGACATGATTTAATGGTGGACTTGGTAGTGTTAGGCTGCTGGTTGGATTTGATGATCTTAAAGGTCTTTTCCAACCTGAATGATTCTATGATTCTTTAAGACACTGCTAAGGACAGAATTCATCTGCTTCTGAAGAACTCAAAGTTCGTTTTCTTCAGTGTACCTAAAGTTAATGAGGCAACCTTGAAAACAGTCTTAACAGCAATTACTAGTCCAGGTCTTTTGTAATCCTAGCAGAGAACCAGCTGCGCATTTCTTTTTTTTTTTTTTTTTTTTTTTTATAGAAGTGCTTAATAGCATTTCTTAAAGAGCATGGGGACTATTTTCACACAGCAGCTTGGAAAGGAAGATTATAGCAGCTGTAAATTTATTACAAGCCATGAAACAGGCTTCAAACCTGCACCTTCAGGGTGGAAATGACTCAAGGTGGCTCAGTTCACTCCAATCTATTTTTGTCCATGCATATTTATGAACAATTCTAGCAGAAAACTGCATTTTCTGGCCCACGTACACCTTTCATATATTCTAGAGACAAGACTATTGTACTAAAAGGCAGTATATTTTTCAAACTGCCAGTCCAAGAACAAGAGCACGAGCACAAACACAAAGCTGCATACTTACCAGTGACTTGGTCAACTAGAATACGTGAAGTAATAATGCGTCCGTATTGGGAAAAGAGCTGCTCCAGTTCCTTCTGGGTCATTGTTTTGGGAAGTCCACTGACATACAAATTTGCATCTCTGATAGAAGCTGAACTTGGTCGCGCATAGGAAACCTTGAAAGAACATAAAGCAGCTAGAAATTGAAACAGTTCTAAAACACTTGAGATAGAACACTACAGTATATCAGGACAGTGTGATTTGTTAAGGTCAGCCAAAAGTTACCTTGCAGTAAGAGTTAAGTGGCTTTTGGTGATGACTGCTGTAACACTACCAAAGGAATGCAATACTGATCACATAGAATTTGACTACTTGAACTCAGATATAAATCTGAACTTCAAGCACTATTTATAAATAAGGTAGAAAAGCTAGGTATATACAAGTCTTGGTGGAGAAGTGTTCTTTTTCATTTATTTTAAGATTACAGAAAGATTTAAGATTTAACAAAAAGTTTTCCTTTTAATTACCATTAAAACAAAAAATACACAGTATGTAGATTGTTTTGATACCTAGGTCATAAAGGCAGTCCAAAGCACTTTCAGAGGTTTGAAGGTATTTAAGTGCTAACTGTGCCCACTGTAAATGTATTGAGCTCGCTGTCAAACGACAGTCACTCACAAGAACAAGAGAAACTCCACTACTTTATTTATAGCCCTAAGAATGTGTGGCAGAAGGCTTGGGCGCAGAGCTACAACTCAGACATACGGTTTAATTTGGCTGTGTGGAGCAAGCAGTTGGACTCAACGATCCCTGTGCGTGTCCTTTCCAACTCAGGTTATTCTACATGCTTGGACTATTCAGCAGATCACCAACTTCAGCAACAGAGAAGTGATGCCAAGTGCCAGTGAAGCTCCCAGGTCCTTTTGGGCTGGAATTTTTGCCTGCTGCCTCAAAGCGCCAGTCAAGTACTTTATAAGATTATCTATTAGATTATTTAATCCTTAAATACATGCCACAGAGTTGAGGAGTTCGGTACCCCTCACTGAAGTCTGCACAAGACTTATCTTTGTTACAGAAAAGACTGGAATTGGACATCCATGCTTGTGGAACAGGATGGACCCAAGTACTTTATTTGGTGTTTTCACAGCACAAAAGTACAGTCAAAGGAGACTCTAGGAGAAGTCAGATTTGAGACTCGAGTAGTAGTCAGATTTAACCTCTTTCCCCTCTACAGCATAGGATCAGCTGCTTCTAGTCAGCCAGAACTCAACTCTGTAAACCTACCTTCTGCCTAATCCCTTGGCATTTGTTTTCAAATCCTCCCTCTGTCTCAGTTCAGTACTTACCAGTGAACTGTAAGACTCCCATGAAAGCAAAACAAACAGCAACTGAGATAGAGCATCTCAGTGACTAAACAAGCAATACTCTGAACGTTGCTTTTATCATTCAGCCTTCTACACAGACGCTTTGGGCAAGGTAAGCTGGCTGCATGGGGCTCACCTTGGACACTCGTAGCCGTCCAACTTAAGACACTCAAGACAAGACCCCGTGAGCAGCAGCACCTTGCTCTTTAACATGAGACACGTAAGAATTAAACACTTGTGTCAACACAGGCAGCTGGAAATAAACACAGTCCTTTCTCCTAATTTGCTTTATGTATTTATTTTATGGAGTGTGCAAGTTTAATTATAACAAAAAATTCTCCACTGGCTCCGAGTCCACTCAAGTGAAGTCCTCTTTCCTCTATATGCTGTCCCCTCTTTTGTTTTTAATTTTTTTAAATAACTATTTTTAGGAACACGTACCAGGAAACTGTCCACAGAAGAGCTGATAAAAATTACCACCATCAAGATGTCAGATAGCAAGCCACAGTCCCTTCTTCAGCAAAAACAGATTCAGTGTCCCTGATGCAAAGTGTTAAACAATAAAAACACTACCAAATACTGTCAAAAGATTCCTGACATCTGGTCATAGCAAGAAGCTGCTGTGTCACTTTGGACTAATCTTTGACTCAGCTTTCCACATCACACAAAGCTCCTCTATCATCCTCTAATACGCACTGACAACGGTTATTTTCTAGTCAGCTTTTCCTTCAAAAAGTATCTTTCTTTTTTTTTTCAGGTACACTATAAAGAAAAAGTAATAGTTCCTTTTGTAGGCTAGCTAGAAACTGATAGATTAAAGTTTCTGATTTTGACTCAGGTTTTGCCATCTAAAAACTTAAGTGGTAAATATTCTGCTAAAAGTCAGTATAGGAATATTCCTGGAACATAATATGAACTACTACGTAGAGTCAGATAAACAGAAGTGTTCAAGACAAAAGTGCTGGTAACCTGCCATAGACCTCTAATTATCACGATTGTAGAAAAAGCTGATTATGCATCACACAAGCTCTTTATCCACATAGCATGCAGCACTTCCCTGTAAATTACAGCAATGATGCAATCTCATAACTTGGATGAGAGGTCAGACAAATATTAAGAAGAGAGTAACCACATTCCTGTGTGAATCACATTACTGTGTGGCAGAAGTGTTTTTCATAAGACCAGTGAGAGGTTTAACACGACCTTCCTTAACAGGCCCTTCCAGGGAGGCAAACAATTGATTTGCTAAACCTTGCTAGAGCAGATTCAATAATCCAGTTCAGGTCTCATCAGCAACATTAGTTCTTTCATGAAAAGAAGTGGGGACATCCTACTGTTATTTCCTTGTGCTGTTTTCGCATAATCAACCACACACTTTCTTCTGATGAGTATTTGAAAAGTCAAGTACAACGGGTGGAACTACAAAAATTAAGATGAGAGTAAAGCAAGGTATTGCAATGCAGAGAAACAGAATAGGAATAAGACTTCACTAACCAGCTGTATGGCAGATTTTCTGACAGCTGGGTGAGATGCCCAACTGCCAGTTCTGTGCAAAAGTATATAAACACGAATTTGGTAAAAAAATTTTCTTTTTGAAGTGGTAAATCTGCTACCTTCATATGGCTGTGCAGCCAAAGCCCAGTACTTGCCCAGTAATTGTGTTTAACACTGAATTCTTCTTTTTTACTCTGTATATTCAGCCTTCACGCTTCATACAGCTGTATTTAAGAAACAGGTTTTAGATCTTGAGTTTTTCCTACTTTTCTGCAAGCAGAAGTGTATGCTTATGATATTTCCTGGTACACAGTCAGTAAGGTAAACTGAAGGCAGGAAAACTGACAGAATGAAGCTTTCCTGCATTCAGACGAAGGAGGGAACACAGCATGCTGGCTACTCAAGAGGCAGAAAAATACAGCAACTAAGGAATGAAGGATTGCTGATGCTGGCTACGAGCTTCTGTAAGAAAAAGCCCCATGCCACACTTGGTGGGAATATCTTAAGGAGACCCAAGGCCAGAGAATGGAGACAGACAGGGTACAGGCCTAGACACAATAAAATCCCCACTTAACATAAACAAGTAGTTCTGACCAGCTGAGTTCATGTCAGTTTACAAAATCAACCCTTCTACCCCCCAAAATTTAGCACTATCTGACATGATAGGAGTACCTTGCAACAAAGTCTGTTTGGTAACTGAACACAAAGAACTGTTAACAATATAGAATTTGATGCCAATGGAAGTAGGGAAGGACTAGTTCTAGTTTTAAATAAACTACATGAGAAAAAAAATACATAGCTGCATGAATCACTGGAACAGCTTTATCTGCCAGTTTTTCATTCTCTCTGCAGCTGAGATATGCCAAAAAAACTGTTCTATCTAGTCTGACTTAAGCTGCCAGACAAGTTTTCCTTTTTGTATGCATTTGTTCAAGCACTCTGGGGAGAAGTTGGAACTCCTGGGAGTGAGCATCAACTAGAGAAAGAAGTAGAAGTGACTTATCGTTACATTTAAGAAGAAAACTGTGCAATCACCAGTCAGTTTTCTAAGTATGCATGCTTTTAAGCTTGCAGAACGGAGGTTGCAGAACATAAGCCTTGTAAGCTGCTTTCAGACAGGACAGAAGTATGAATAGAAGACACTGAAAGGCCTACTGAACCCCCCTAGGACATACTTTAGGGTGCTGCTGTTTTCCCAGACTCAAACCAGACTACCTAGGCTCAGTTCTACAGCTGTTGATAGATTAAACAGCTCCATTTTCTAAGCAACCTGAAGCAGTAGGTGGACTTTCCATCCAGCTGCCTACCGCTAACAGCCAAAGACATTTTGATACAACACATTAAATAGAATAAAACAAGGTAAGCAGAAATGAGAATTGCTGACCGGAGACATAGAGGACAGAGCGCTCAATGCCTGCCTCACCTCAGTCTTTAATAGCAAAACAGGTCTTCAGGCAAAGCACGCCCAGTGGAGAGTCTGGAACAATGAAGACTTATCCTCAGCAAAACATAACACTGAAGAAGATTTACACCAGACAGGTAAGTCCAGGGAGCCTGAGAGTTTGCACCCACAAATGCTGAAGGAGCTGGTGGATGTCACTGCAGCACAACTTGGTTATCCTTGAAAGGTCACGGGGAACATGGAAGGTTTCCAATTCCAAGGACTAGGAGAACGGATTCATCACCCACCTTCAAGAGCAAGGAACTCTTGCTCTCTGGCAAACTACAGGCCAGTAAGCCTCACCTCAGTTCCTTGAAGGCAATGGAGTAACTAATCATGGAAATCTATTCCAGATACCTGAACAAAAAGAGGTGACTGGAAATAGTCAGCGTGGATTTATAGAGGGGCAATCATGACAAGGCTACTCAGTTGGTTAGACAAATGACATTATTGCCATGGTGGAAAAGGGGAGATGACCAACATTCATCCCAACTTTAGTAAGACCTTTGACACTCTCCCCTATCATACTTATAGGCAAAACACACATTAATAACACTTAAACATGTACTAGAAAACAAAACAAGTAGACAGTGAGGGAGGCTAAAAACTGGCTAAATTGCCAGGTTCTGTAGGTTGTGATCACTGTCATGAAATTCAGCTGTAGGATAGTCATTGGACTCCATCAATGTGGGAAGGATCTTCATTAGTAACCCAGGTGACCAGGCAGAGTGTACCTTCAGCAGTTCAGCAGATGACACAAAATGGGATGAGTGGCTGATATGCCAGAGGGTTGTGCTGCCACCCGGAGCGACCTCAACCAGACTTGAGAACATCCTGAAGTTGAAAAATGGGAAAAGTCAAGTCCTCCCCCTGGGCAGGAATACCCCATGCTCTAGTACATACCAGAAGCCAACTGGCTGAAAAGCAGCTCTGCAGAGGGCTCTACAGTCCTGGTGGATAGCATTCTGACCACAAGTCAACAAAATGCACCCTTGTGACAAAGATGGCCAACAGCATCCAGGGCTGTGTTAGGAGAACCATTATTATCAGCACTTCAAGGGATGCGACCCTTCTCCTCAACGTAGGGCTGACATAACTCTGGTGCAGGAGTCCAGAGCGGCAGACTGTACCACAAGAGATATTTACATACTGGTGAGCCCAACAAAGGGCCACAAAGGTGATTAAAGGACCAGTACATCTCTGATGCAAGGGGAGGCTGAGAGAGCTGGGATTGCTCAGTCTGGAGAGAAGGCAGCTCAGTAGGATCTTATCCCTAAATTCCTAATGAGGGTAGTAAAGATGGAGCCAGACTCTTCCCTGCGGTATCAAATGACACGAAAAGAAGCAATGGACACAAATACTGATACAGCAAACTACTTGGAAAGACCATATAGATTTCATTCTGTAAGAAAATGTTTTTATGGTCAAGGTGTTCAAGCATCAGAAGATGCTGGTTGTCCAGTTGGGTTATGAACATCCCCAGGGATGGAGACTCACAGTCCTGGGTAACCTACTTGAGGTGACTCTGCTCTGAGCACGAGGCTGATTAGTGATCTTCAGAGGTACCTCCAACCTCAGCCATTCTGTGATTCTGCAACAATACATAAACTTTAAAATAAGTCTTAAATGGACTTCAACCCAGAGGCTGGAAGCAGTTTGAATCAAGTGAAAATTACAAATCTGTAACAGTGTGTTTTTTTTTTGTATAAACTCAGTGATGTAGACATTTTTCTCCTATTCCTACCTAGAGGAATTCAAAATAGAGACACTGTCTTCAAAAAGGAAATTCAGACTGCTGGGCACATGCTGTCACATCAAGGATAAACTTACTGACACCCCCCTGCACGCCCCCAGAAAGGAAAAATCCACAGGAAAACATTTCCCAGCTTATTGCAAGTTTACCTTACACTACAGAGCCAGTGTATGTCAAAATATAAAACAGTATCTGCAAAGCACCTATCACTTTTCCTTTCATCTCGTAAATATGCACTCCTTCATGGTGACTTGTGATCCATTGATGTCTATTGCCCATGTCCTTGCTGGTAAATGCTACCTGAACAGTCAGACGTAGCAGTCAAGGCCTGTACTGAACACTTGAAGAAAGCAAGCAAATGAAAGCAGTAAACTCTAACCAGTAAATAGTACTACAGGTATTCCACTTCTAAGAACATACAACAATCACAGATTTCTCTCTGTGGAAAGTATCTCAGAGAGTACTCCTGTCTTCTGACTGATGCTTGCTGGCATCTGTGCAGATCAGTTACAGCAGTAACACACAAACAGAAATTAATACATCAGGGTTAAGATCCAAACACCACCTCTAGATGTCTTGCTAGGCACCTCAAGTTCTGACCAGGTAGGAAACTGAAAGAAACAACTTCAAAAACCCAGTGTAAACGAAATTTAACTCTGGCAAACCATTACCAGTGATCTGAGATTACTGCAAGCCAGCATCATTAGAGAAAAACAAGGATGCCACAAAACATAAGAAAATTAACTCCCATGAAAAAGAAACTTACATGGAGCATGAGATATGTTTCTACTCATTATTGATATCAAAGTCCAACTATTTCACTCGTAAGATTTCAAGCAGAGAGTCTCCAGATTCATCTCACTACCTGGCAGTTTGCTAGCTAGCTCAGTAGTTACTTGCTGATCATTCTATTTTCATTCTTGTCATGCAATATACATACGCACTAAATTAACAGCTGTGCTTAGATATTACTTCCACAGCTACTTCAACAGGTGAATACTTAATTAATAAACACGAAGGTTATGCAGTGTCAGAACTATTGAACACAATGTGAGTCAAGAAGCAGCCGGAAAGCCTGACTTTAAATATTTAATGACGACACACACTGCGTAACAGTGAACATAGCTGCTCTGTAGACAACCACTTAAAAAGAGTTTTACTGGAATTTTCCATTACTGCTAGTAGGAAAGACTTATTTATAGAAATGTAAACATTACATTAAAAATTTGAGGTATTTTCACTGTTTTAATATTTCATCTTTCAGTATCAAGACGAATTGATTTTCAACTTAAAGCCATGAAAGCTAGCAGGTTAAATTAGTTGCCAAAGAGAAGAAAGACTCAGTCCCTAAAAATGAAATCCGTTTCTTACCATCTGCTGCTACTGTTAGACACCTTACTCTACTTCTAATATATAGCCTCTTAAATAGTATAGAGAACAAGCAAGGGTTTGTTTTTATTGCCTGCAAGAACTTTAGGAAAAACTGATATTATATTCTAAAACACTCTGCTTAAGGTATTCTTTTTATAGTTTTTATATCTGATATCTTTAAATATCAAAATACTTCTGTAGGTGTTTACATTCAACAGCTTCCAGTGTAAACTATCAACACTGTCTTATAGATGGTATCCATTTCTTTTAAAAACCTTGTGTTGTGGTTTAACCCAGCTGGCAGCTAAACATCACACAGCTGTTTGCTCACTCTCCCCCTCTGCCCTCTCTGGGATGGGGAAGAGAAATGGGAAAGTGAAGCCTGTGAGTTGAGATGAAGACAGTTTATTAAGACAGGAAAATAATAATGGCAATAATAATGGCAATAACAGTAATACCAATAATGATGATAGTAGTACCACTACTAATAATGTGTACAAAACAAGTGATGCACAATGCAATTGCTCACCACCCGCTGACTGATGCCCAGCTTAACCCCGAGCAGTCTGGCCCCCTCACCCCGGCTAGCCACCCCTATATATTGTTCAGCATGACATCAGATGGGATGGAATACCACTTTAGCCAGTTTGGGTCAGCTGTCCTGGGTCTGTCCCCTCCCAGCTCTTACTGCACCCCCAGCCTGCCCGTTGGCAGGACAGAGCAAGAAGCTGAGACGTCCTTGGCTTGGTGTAAGCACTGCTCTGCAACAATTAAAACATCGGGGTGTTATCAGCACTCTTCTCACCCTAAGCCAAAACATAGCACCCTACCAGCTACTAGGAAGAAAATTAACTCTGTCCTAACTGAAACCAGGACAGCTTGTTTCAGAAGAAAAAAATCCAGAAAGACTACACAAAGTTTGTGCAGACAAACATAGGTTAACCACTCCTGCAAACCAGACAGATGTATATTGGGAAAAGGAATACATTACAAATATAAGCCCTCTTGGCAAGTGCAATAAAGACAAGGAACTATTTCTGTTACAACAGCATTCTCAGACCATTGTGTTCTTAACCTTCACTTAAATTAGTATGAGATATCACGACTCAAAAACTCTTCTTCTTGATTCCCAATAAAATGCTGAAGCACAAAGCAGAGGCTGAGCCTCGTCTCAGCTGTCACTAGCCAGTAAAAGGTTGTCTGAAACGGGAGAGCACATTGCTATATATTCAAGTTTACTTTGTCTCTGCTCAAATGAAAAACAGTTCCATTCCAAACAGAAGTTGAAGGCCAGTTTTCCCAATATACACAGGACTGCCTACTTAAACACTGAATTTAAGTCACTAGTGCAAGCTTGCACCAGCATTTGTGTGAGCAAAGCAAAGTGGAGACAGTAGACTTAGGCCACTTAGACAACTCTCAGGAAGTATGAGAACATACTTCTAAATTCAAATTCACCTGTGTAAATTAATAAAAAGGATCATATCTAATACTAGCTGTGCTTTTACAGCCTGCCCTGTAATGGATGTCTTTGAAAAAAAAACAGGCACAGAAGTAACAGCCTTTCAGTACTACAATCAGAAGAAGTTGAGATTTTAGTCCACACCTCATGAAGACTGTCCAGCTATAGACATTCATATCCATTCCCTGCCAGCTCAGCAGAGAGTACAAATGGACCAAGCAATGGTCTGCTCCTCCAGAAAACAAGACAAACTGGAACCACAACCAGCCACAAAGAGGTAACTGCTGAGGGATCATGGTTGGAGGGAGCTACGCTTCACAGTCATCTGGCACATCATAAACACTGAACTGCAAAGTTAGTGATTCTCTCAGGATATCACAGCACAGTGATCATACCAGCCACTATACATCTTTGCACATCTGAATTAACAGTCCAGCCAGAACAGTGCTGCAGCTCCATTTTCTTCCCAAGCAGGCCTAATAAGCTGTTCACAGTGGTTACTGACAGGCAGAGTAGTTTGCACAAGTATGACAAAGCCAACAAAGTCCCACCTTTATTTTTATAAATTTCTTCTTTCAAATTGGAATTATTTTATCAAGACAACACTTTCTGAAGTCTGAACCAAAACCACACTGAACTTAAGACTCACAAATGCAAACTCAACTTGGTTCTAGGTGGGGGGATGGAGTCTCTTGCAGCAATTTGTAAGTAACTTCTCACTGGAAATCTTCCACCTTTATGTATTTATGATCTTCGCTCCTGGGTATGTTAACGCAGTGTATGAACACTAGATATGAGGTCCCCAGCATCTGAGGCTACATCAGTTTTCAAATTTCTTACCAAAAAGAGGAATGCCACTGATGTTATAGTGATCACTGGTGCTCACGGGAAACACGGGTTTTGTACTCTAATTCCTCTTTGACCATATCATGAGATTCTGTGTTTGATTCCTGTCAGTCAGCAAAACCACCGCAGCTCCTTGCACTGCTCTCCTGCAGCACAGCCCACGCTCAGCAGACCCTGCTTCACCCTGCTGCCCAAGCAGACCTGTCAGAGCACCACTGCAAAACAAGGCTAGCAACAGAGATTATTTGGATCAGCATGAAATTTTGGATCAGCATGAGATCTAAGGAAAAATCGGGTTTCAATTCTGGCTCTAAATCCCAGCTGGACATTTTAATGCACTTTTCCTCCTTTTTGATTTCTTCAAAATGAAGCATAATTTAATTATTAAAGCAGATGCAACAGCAAGTTCAGCACAGAGAATCAAGTTTTACAAGGAACTCAAGACCATGAGCAGGTGCCACTCGGATGAGAAGACTGTGAAGGCTTAAGACAGCAAGCAATGAGACAAAGACAACCAGACTGAGGAATCAGAATCAATCAGAAACCAGAATCAATCCCTTGTGAAGCATCTTGGATGTGATTCTCTAGTCTAGGAAGCACTTCTTCCCAGTACTATTCCCAAGAGTATCTTGAATTGAAGTACAGAAACACCTCCTTGTGAAAACAAGATCATTTTTCATATGGTGAAGAGACCGTGTACAGCATCTGAGCCATCATGTTGACATGGTTAAGACCAGCCCTCGGTCTTATGTCAGGTGAGTCACCAACTCTTTTCTGTCACCAGAAAACCAGACATTAAGCACGGAGTCTTTGAATAGAACGCAGCCTGCCTTCTTTTCACCCCTACTAATCAATAATTGTATCAAATTCAATACACAGAGCAACAACATGCCTGTAAGAGCTACTGTTTCAAGAGGAGCTCTAAGGGGCTCCATCCCACCTAACACTAATTCAGACCTCCCAGCTCTTTTTCATTCAAGATGCCTTCATTCTTGTTCATTGCTCAGTCTCACAGCCTTGGGGTAACACTTATCCAAGAGAACCAAATTTCATTTGAAAGAGCAGCACAGTGTCCTTATGAGATTTCATGGGTCCTTCTCTGTGTAAATAAACAAATAAGCCTGCTCCAAAATGATTTATACTTTGTTCTCTTACATCACCAGAAAAAAACTGGCAACTACAGTTCACTGCGACTATTACAGCCATTTACAAGCAACACAAGGTTTCTTTGAGTAGTAGAAATGCTTCAGTTAGATCAGGAGGCCTATTCTGACTTTCAGTAGCTACCAAAAAAAATAATTTTCTGTTCCACAATTCTCAGGAGGAACATGGCTTGTAGAAAAAGTCTTCCAATTTATAAAAGAATTTTCTGCAAACAGTGATTTCAAAGGTATCTGAAATTTGCTTCATGCAAGAGTGATAAATACATGACTCAGCAAGCAAGGGCACATCAAGCTGATGTTGCATTTAAGCGTTGCACTGTTCTGGTATCTTATATTCTTCTATGGTTATACCAGCTCTCTGAAAAAAAAAATAATCCTTGGAAACGTCAACAACAAATTAGGAATATGCATTGAAAGTCCCAACAAAAACTCCAGAGATTTTTCATGACCTATTTTTTTTCCTCCAGATCCTGGCTAGGATCACACACTCCTAGTAGTATACCACAGGACCAGATGGGGACTTTCAAACATTACAGAAAAAAGCAGTCAGAAGTAGTCTTTGACCTTGTTTAGAGAAGGAGCTTGGTACATGAATGTAGCACACTATTCAGAATACGGTCAGCTTAAGCAAAAGCTGCATTTGTGCTCTTGGAGAGGCAGTGTGAGAGAAAGGATGAAAAAACAAGCCAAAGCAAACCTCTGAACAATGGTTACCATGTTCTGCGAGGATGGCTCAAAGCATTTTACATTAACTGCCCACAAAGGCTGACCTTGCAAAGGGTAAAGTGGTTTTGCTTTTTAGATTCCTTCTGTAATCACTGATGAAGACAAAAGGTGTTTGCTTTAAATGTTAAGATCAGAAAGGACAGGTATGATACCTTGGGTATGACAGCCCTTAAACTCATTCTACTACAATTTTCATTTTGTAATCCACATGCAATTCCAAATACATTTGTTTTAGAGTGGATGGGGAACAGTGTTAAAATTCAGAGTTCAATACATGAACAAAGTCAGCTTCAACCTGACACCACACCTTGTCTCCAATTGGCAGCCTCAGCTCCTGTGCTGTGCTGTTTTTACTTAACACCAGTCTTTATAGAGAGGACGAGGACCAGGAGTACTCCTTAGGATTTAACTGGTTAAGTACAACATACTTTTAAAGACCTAGTAAAGTGCTTCTATGCCTACCACGAAGGAGCACCAGGAACAGGCTTTCAGAAGACTTGGTCTGAAGTGGCTACAGGAGATCCAAATTGCTTCTGTTCACCAAATGACACATGCAATAGCATATGTAAATTAGCAATTAAAAACTGAAATCCTGTTAAGGACAAAAACAGAATCGGAGGTTTTCTCAGAAGTGCTTAAGGTAATGCAGGTAAAATGCTGTACTACGAGAAGTTTATCATACTACTGTACGAGAAGGTAATTAAATTCACTGATGTCTTTCAACAATAAGATGAGAATTATGCACTATAATCACAGAACCACAATTCTGCTGACAGCTTTGCCTTTAGAGGGACTGTAGTGCGGAAGATTTAAAACCTGTAGTCATAATTATATCAGTATCTTTAAAGAGAGGAATCACTTAAAACTTTGAATATAAGTACAAAGAAAAGACAACAAATAAGAGGAGACTTAGACTCCAAACTCTGCTCTTCACATTTGGAGAAAAGACATTTTCACACTTTTCCAACTTTCTGTTAGTCCTCAAAGACCTCCCTACATACTTTGCTTTGTTCTTCCTATGTTCTTTCTTGACTCAGGGGGTGGTGAGGAACTGGCACAGGCTGCCCAGAGAAGCTGTGGATGCCCCATCCCTGGAGGTGTTCAAGGCCAGGTTAGATGAGGCCCTGAACAACCCGATCTATTGGGTGGCATCCCAGCCCATGGCATTGGGGGGGTTGGAACTGGGTGATCCTTGAGGTCCCTTCCAACCCATACCATTCTATGACTATGTTCTTGTGGAGGGCTGGATATTATCCTGGGTAGTCTTGTCATATGAAGTATGGAACAGCATGGCTTTTACAGAACGTAACTCACATTTCTAATGCTGTTACACAATGGTTGTGGGAGAGTTGAGAGGGAGTATTCTTCACAAACAGAATTGTCTAGGTTGGAAGAGACCTCTAGACCATCAAGTCCAACCTCTGACCTAACACTAACAAGCCCTCCACTAAACCATATCGCTAAGTTCAACATCTAAATGTCTTTTAAAGACCTCCAGGGATGGTGACTCAACCACTTCCCTGGGCAGCCTGTTCCAATGCCTCACAACCCTCTCAGTAATGAAGTTCTTCCTAATATCCAACCTAAAACACCCTGGCACAACTTTAGCCCGTTCCCCCACATCCTGTCACCAGGCACGTGGGTGATCAGAATCACTAACAAAATCTAAAAAAAAAAGGTGGGACCCAAATTCTTCTGTTCCTGAAACTGAAGTGAATCTGTTCACAACTTTTGCTCTCGGAAGGAAAAATGTGAACTTCAAGTTCTCCGTATTTGTGTTCAGTGAACTGCTGAGGACAAACACTGGCCAGAACATCTGCATTACTCATTTCACAAACACCTTGCAGAAATGCAAACAACCACATATCCATTGACATTGTTACTGCTTTTATGGAAGATCTGAATCTACAAAACCTTTCAGGAAAAAAAACTAACTGCATGGGTAAGATATCTAGAGTTGGTATTTAATGTCAAAAGTCACTAGCTTATTACTAGAGGTCAATCAATTTTTCACAAGGCTTCCACAATTTCTGAAGTACATCTGTATTTTACAATAACGGCAGCACTCTTATGGAGAAATCAAGTATTTTGATTTTTTAAAAAGCACAGACAGATCTCCATATTTGGAAATTTTAACACATTGGACACATGCAGAAAAGTTGTATTCTACTTAAAGGACTTTCCATAGCACTGGGAAGGTAGAAGACAGATGTGGTATTGGTGTCCCAGTATTAACAAACAGTTTAATTTTAGTTGATTTTTCTTACTGCTTGGAGCTCAGCTCTTGACCAATTTTCAGTCTTCCTTCAGCCCCATGGAGTACTTCCTGCCCCTTCTAACACATCCATTTTCATGCCAGACATCACACCACCAACACAGGCTCAGAAAGGAACCACTGCACGACCAGCTGCAAACCTGCTCAGCAGTCTTTGTGTGAGCTGCACTGGTCTGAGGGACCCTCTCACTGGCACAACAGCAGCAGACTCCTGCAAGAACTGATCGGGTGTGACAGAGCCCATCTGGGGACCAAACAGGAAACAAGCTATGCAATTGCAGGAGAGATGAGCACATTTTGAAGTTCAATCTGACATGCTGAGCTATTTTGCTTGGAGTAGTTAGGTATTAATGAAGAACCGTGTGTCCTGAGCATGGTTTACAAGAAGAGACAGCAACACGCATTCACAAGTGAATGCTCCTCTCAACGTTACTCAGCAACATGCAAAATAAGCACCACACATAAGCCAGTTAAGTAACATCCAAAGTCTGAAGGGATTTGAATTTCAGTGAAGAACAAATTTTACCTGGGGGTGAAAAGGCATGTGTGGGGTGGGGAGGGGGGTTTAAGAAGGAAATGCTGTCAAAGCTTTAACCGTAACATAGCTAAACGGTTGTATAATTATCATTTATATAACTCCTGCAGAAACTTAAGGTAAAAAAACACCTTTACCTTTGTTCCAAGAAACACTGTTCTGCTGCTACAGATCTGCTAGAGCACTTCAATTTTACCTTGAGAATACAGTCCTGAGGTATTTAATTACCCTGTCAAGACCACTAAATGGTCTGGCACCATGCCCCTTCTCTGAATCTCTGCTGATTGATAGCATCAATAAAAATCACTAGCTTTAATTAAACCTTCAAACAGGATCCCCTTTTGCCACTCACTAGATCAATGTCCTTTAGTGCTGTAAGAACAAAATCAAGGAGGTAAAGAGGGTTTCTCTCACCTTCACAGCTCTTGCCCCCCGGTATTTTAATGGACTTTTTACTCAATTCATATATATTTCATCGTTCTCCAGGGAGATCAATGAAAAAATTAATATTGAAAATGACGCTACCAAAGTTTTCTTCTAAAAATATCAATGTTAGAGAAGACAATCTTTTTCTGCTGCACCAATATAGAAATCGAACCAGTATGCTTCTTTATTCTGCATTTTATTATATCCTGTGAAGTGTTTTCAAGAATACTATCAGAGGTACAAGTTCACAAGGGTGGAGACCTTAAGCTGCTACGATTGAGGACAATTTCCTTAAAATTACTGTAAATCTAAGTAATGGTTCACGGCACCAAGTGAAATTGCACATCATAAAGCCAAGTTTTAAGGACATGCTGACTCAGAGGACATTATCAAAATTGTGGCATGACATGCTTCAAGTATCCCCTTGCTGAACTGCACTTTTTTGGGCATGTGTAAAGCAAATAGCTCAGTATTCACTCTTCTGTTAAATTCATAACTAGCTGTTTTTAATTACACAGCTTTCTACAGTAGGGCAGTTAACTAGGTGATAACGATGACAAAGCAGGACTTGTGCATGTAGCCAAATAATTTGTCAAGCTTTCTTACAGCTTCCTGTTGTAATTATATTACATGTGAAGGCTGTTTTTTTTTTTTTTTTAAACATATGCAAAGCTATGAAGGAGTGGGAGGAAAACCTACAGATTTAATATTTTAGATAAAATATTTCTTAAATCTGTATTCCCCTGACAGGTGATAATTACCCATGTAAACACTCTAATAGTCAAGAAAATAAAAAAAAAGAACTTGAAAGAGGAAGAAGCCCTACTAAATTTGATTTTTAAGAAGCACTAGCTAGGTAGAAGACAGATAATCAATGCTATCTTATAAAGAAGGATAACAGCTAGGCCTGTAGCTAGGCCAAACCATTTTTCCCCTCTACACTGCAGATTTCCATACATGCCTATACACGTGTCACCAGCATTGAGAACTAAGACAGCTATCTGCCAGCTCCTGTACAGAGAGGCTCTGCTGCTTCAGGCCCTCTCATGCTGGAGAGCTGCAGGGCAGACAGAGAGAAGTTCCTCGGCCCTACTTCACCTCGTGAGGGGGAAACAAACACGATGTTACTCTATTGCTGTGTCCCTTGGGAGCTCTGATCCACCAAAGACCACATCCATCACTCATACACCCCAGCATCCACAGACAACAGCCAGGCTGAGGTTTCCCTGTGTCCTCCTGGTAGCCCCAATTGACATTAAAACCTGCCTCTTATTCAGGATCTTACACAGCTCTGTACCAGTTCAAGGACAGGATATTTGTTTGCCCTTTCCATTCCTTTTTAGACTTATTAGCACTGAAGGCATTTACAACACACCAAAAGGTATGGCCACACAGATAACCTCGCAATAAATTCATCTGAGTCTTTTTGATGGAGCTTTCCCAGGAATGAGGGCAGGAAAAGTCACTGATGATCTCCCCTCCTTCCAAGCAGAAACCAAATAACAAAATGTGCACTGAATTTTCTTATTCCTTTGCAAAAGGAATGATGACACTTGCATGCTGTTTGCTCCTCAGAGTTTTTCAGACTTGGGAAGAAGAGATCTTTTTGTAACAAAACAAATGAAAAAAACAAAAACCAAATCAATGAACAAGCGAATCGGTAAGCAGAAAGATCGCTCAAGGCACAGAAATCCATGTTTTCTGTTCTATTTAAGAGCCAATGAAAAAGTACTTTCCAGCAGCAGTTTCTTCTGAAAAAAAAAAAGCCATAGCAAGTCTTTCACCTCTCTGATACAGCTTGCTTTCACACTGAAGTTGCATAATTCAGTGAAGCCCAAAATTCACAGGCTACCTGCAACATAAATACACCAACTTAAAAGTATTTCATAAAGCTTTCCAAAGGACAGCCCTCCCTCTAAAAAGGTAGCACGTAATTGGTTTCAATGTTGCTACCCACACAGAAAAAACGTAAGCCAGCAATCTGCAAATTTGTGGTTTCAGTACATTTTACTTCAAAAGAACAGTAGGTGGCAGCCCTTTTAGGGATGGAGGAATGTAACCAGTGACTGTGGAAAAGAAGCAGCGGGTCAGATGTAAATGTCACGCACCCAATACAGAACACCACAGACTGGGATCAGGACAGTTCCCTCTGAGCAGGAACGCTCCCACTTCAGCCTCTACATGGAGGTATCAGCTACAGACAAATAGGAACACTGTGGTCCCTGAACCATTATGAAGGCTGGTCCTGGTCTTGAGAGCTCAGAAATAACACCTCAAGTCTTGAAACACATTAGGAATCCTTCTAGCCTCTTCTTCTCCTGCAGTGTGGAAGGAGGTAAAGACAGCCTCTTTAAACAGTACATAGGGAGAATCCAGTCATAAAAAGTTAGCCTGAAATATGGCTTACCCCCAAGAAGGGATAAGGGAATAAATAAAGCAGCCTTTCCCCGGGTGATGTACACTAACATTGAAAGATGCTGCTGAAATTGACCAGAACTAAACATGGGTAGCTAGAGTCATTATTTGCCATGTAACATGAGAAAAAGCCACATTCAGAGATACTTTCTTCTAAATAAAGAGATTACAACTATTTTGTTTGCTTTACCTTAGCACTTGAAGAAGGCAAGAAAGGAAAAGCAGTGTCATCCCAAACCTCCATCTATTTTCACTTTTTTCCCCCCCAGACTTTTTTTTTTTTTTTTTAAACAATACATTTCTATTTGCAGAAATTTGGTGATGTTTACATTAATCACTCAGGGGCAATGGGTGCAAGCTGGAACACTGGAGGTTCTGCTTAAATGTAAGACAACTTTTTCATGGTGAAACTGGAACAGGCTGCCCAGGGGTGTTGTCTCCTTCTCTGGAGACATTCAAAACCCGCCTGGATGCATTCCTGTGTGACCTGATCTAGGTGTTCCTACTCCAGCCAGGGGACTGGACTAGATCTTTCAAGGTCCCTTTCAATCCCTAACAACCTGTTATTCTGTAAACTGAAAGATGACCAAGAAGTCATATGCTGGAAACATAAATTCAAGTCACCAGAACCCCCTGTAAGGAATCTATTTGATTTGGGAAGCCTGGATTGATTCTCTGTATACACCATCCTTTTCCTTTGAATATTTACATAGTCCACAGAACTTGTCATCCCAAGCAGATGCATTTCTTATTTTTGCAGTCTAAGATATACCTAAGATACAACATACCTGTAACATTACTGGAGAGCTAATCCATGCCCCTTTCTCCCAGAAGACTGCTTTATAAGCTGCACAAGCTTTGGGCGTACTAAATGGCTTTCTTCCATATTCCCTCACCAAGTAGAACATGGCAGAGGCTGCCTTCAGGCAAGCCTACTAAAAGCAAGTAGGTAACTTTCTGCAAAGCATCTATCCAAGTCTTTCCACGACTCAATGTTTATTCACTGCAGCATATATAAGTTACAAATAGCATCATGCATTTAATAAACCTCATGAATCCAGAACAGTTTGGGCAATCTACCTGAATTCATGCTATCTTATATTTGCCTGCTATTTTTTAAGTTGCTCAGCATTGCTTTTTAACTCCAAAGCCTTTACAAGGTGAGCTTTATCTTACAGCTCAAATATGACCCTAGTTAGAGGGCAGTCACTGTCCAAGTGATCAGCTAGCAAACCCTGCTGTTTAATGAGAAAGAATAGGCTGACTGGCCCCAGTGCTGCCTCCAGGCACGAACACCTGTGAAACACATTCAAAGGCCCCCATTCCCTGACAATTTTATTTCATCTCCTTTCCTAAGATTTCAGAGTCCAAACAATTGCTCAAATCGATATCCTCACTCTTCTGATAATGGAGTAATTGCTTAATGCTACATTTCCAAGGTATTAATGTGAAACTGTAGGACACATGAATAACATGTGCTAATTACAGTCATTTCCCCATCACCACAACCCCACCTTTGGAGACATTTAAAGCCATTTTATAAGAAAGAATAAAACGTGATTAAATGTGGTTGGAGTGAAGAAAAAAACAGTTGGTAAGAAGTCTCAAGATTCCTTTCTCTAGAAATTGAGGGAATTGAATTTAGTTAACAAGAGGTGCAGTTGTTACAACATAAACTGAAAAAGCAGGAAACCCTAACATTGGAGAAAAACAAGGCATATAAATATGGAACAACCTTGAAATCCAGTAATTCACAGACCTTTATAAACAAACCAGTTATCTCAGCATTTCATTTTAAGGATGTGAGAGAATACTCCTTTAGGCTGCAACTGTCTTGTTTAATAAGCAAATTATACTGTCTTCTTTGCAAAAAAAAAGAAAAGTAGGAAGCACACAGTGCAATCTTCAGACTATATGCAATACTGAATTTATTACTTAAGCATGCAAAGCATATGATCTGATGTCACCTAATTGAGATATCACCTAATTTAAGCTCAAATATAAAATATTAACCATTATCATACATACCAATTTTGTATATTCAATTATAATCTCTAGGTGGACTAGAGGACTAATCATCTGCTCCATGGTGAAGTCCTAGGCAATTTTATTAACATTAGCAGAATGCTTACGTTGTACTTGGAAAGGAAAAATGCATCATGCATCTTAACAAGAAGTCAAAACACTTCTGTTTCTTTAAACCATAAAGCACACTACATACTTTTATTGTTTTAGTTTGAAGTCTCAATCCATTCAGAGTGTTGATAGCTTTTTCGGCATCCTTGGGATCAACGTAGTTCACAAAACCATAACCCAAGCTCTGTCCTGATAAAACAGAGGAAGAAGAATGAATGTTAGTACTGCTATGCTACACAACAGATAACTAAAGGTGTTAAGAACTTCTATGGGCACATTGAGCAAAAAATTGCTTATATTGAAGAAAAATTATCTGCCTCAATGAAGTTTCAAAGGCTTACATCTTATTTTTCCAATAAGCCTGGGGGCTTTAGCTTCCTCTGCTCCCATTGGCTGCCCTAAGTTCAACGCAGAAAAGGCTACAGTCATTTTAATGAAGGACTTAAATAGCTATGTGAAATACGTTCAGGATTTTGCTATGAACCATTAGAGATAAGAGGAAGCGCAGGACCTTCCAAGTTAAAATATCAGAAATTCACCATTAAAATATCAGAAATCCACTATTCGCTCCTCAAATTTTTAGTTGAATATGGAAAATATAGCAAAAGTCTGTAATGATATATGAAAATAAGTGCATTTCAAACATACTTAGTATCAGAATTTGAGACAAGAGATCTTTGGAGCAGAACATTTCTACAGATGTTACACACTAAGTGGAGCCTCACAGTAACAAGGGGTTTAAAAGGTAATTTTGTTCTATATTCAAGCCAACTGCCACAAATAACTGGATATCAGTCAAATACAATTAGAATAAAAATGCAACATTATCAGGTTCTTTACATATCTGAATTTTTACATATCTGAATTACACAATTCACATCACATATGACTATAAAGCATTGTAAATAGCTCTTAATCAGAACCACAGCCCATTTCTAACACTATTGTGTATGAGCACTTAAACCCTTGAGACTTTAGCTGTAGACATCTCAAACTTCAAAGCCTGGAACATATCTGCCTTCAGCAGCATACTACATTGAGAAGTTTTTTAATGCACAAGAACAGAAACAGGTACCAAAATTTAACGCAGTGAGAGGATACTACTGAACAGATGGATCCTTCATTAGCACAGACCTTTTAAAATGTTTAAAATCCTATAATTCTCGACTATTATTTTTTAACAAAATGAAAAATTAGGTCCAAAAAACAGAGTCAAAAGACAAAGCAATGGGAAGCATCCAACATAGCCCAATCACAAGAAGTTAGTTTAAGAGATTATTTGGAGGCACAGTTTGTAGAGAGGATAAACACTATTACATAATGCACAAGTGGCAAATTAATTAATTGCCAGGAAAGATCAAGAAGCATCCATGCTGTATCTAATTCTCATGTACCTAAATAGCACATATTAAATATGCAAAGCAAAAAAGATGCAACGTTTGCAACTATTTAGGACAGACAAAGCCCCACCACTGCTGGCATTTTGTACGAGTTAGCCTACCACAGCACTGAAAGTTCAGAAGACAACCCCCTCTCCCAGGCTACACTCATTCTTCACTGTGCATTATTCTGGAGAGGCAATAAACAAAAAATAAACTGTCTAGAAGCAGCTTTAAACAAGTTAACATATACAACGTTATTAACAGCAAAACATCAATAAAAAAAAAACATCAAAAACAAGGCAAAGCCTGGAGTAGCCTGCTCTAGACATCCCTACTCTGAGCAGGGGGTTGTACTTCATGATCTGCAGATTCCAGCCTTCAATCTCAGTTTTGTAACAATATAGAAACATGCAGAAGCATTTTTGTGTTCATTTATGGCTTACCTAGATATAGCTAAGTTCTCTATCCTAGAAGTGATTTTTCCCTTATTAGTTTGATTACAGCAGAGCAATTTCTATACCTGTCACCTCCATCACTCCCACTGTCTGCAGAAACTCTTCCCTGCAGTGTCTCAAAAAAGAGCAACTTAAACAAATGTCTTTTTTGTGCACAGCTTTTATTTTTGTCTTATTTCCTAAGGCAGAATTCTGATGTTTGGTGTTATTAGTTTTGCTCTAGGAAAAAAAACTTATTTAAACCACAACCTTAGAAAAACAAAATCTAAGACAAAGCTATTTCATGTAAGATGTTCCCAACAAGCTACTATTTCCAGAGTATAGAAAAAGATGTGCAGAGACTTTCACTCTTCTTTTTGTGATTTTATTTTTCACACAAAAACAACCAGCCCACTGCAGGCAAACAGTATCCAACCATTACAAAGGATACTATTCATTCCCAGTTCTTCCAGACAACGACTTAGTTAAGCTTTGTTAACATTAGTAGATTCATCAAGTTATACAAAAATCTAGCAATTTCCTCAAGAGAAGCTTGAACTAATTTCTGTAGGCTTATTCTGTTACTTTACAATTAAAAAATGCTTTCACTGTAATGGCGATCAAACACTGGAGCATGGTCAAACACCAGATCTCCAGAGCTCCCTTCTACCCTTTATGACTCTGTGCCATCCTTTGTGATTCTTTATCCCAAAATAAAACCGAAATAAGTTATCATAAAAATTCAAAGGTATTTAAGTCCGACATTCCAAAGCCCTTCTTATAACTCTGAAGATGGTTAAGAGGTAAGATTTTCTAAATAGCGACAAGTGAAATTTTGTCTGACAATCAGTGGTTTAGTTGCATGATATCAACCGTTAAAAGTAAAAAATAAATCACTTTGTTCACAGATGCCCATGAGAAGATGAAACTTGGCTCTCAACAAGCAATACAAATAGTTGGAAATTGAATCTGATTTACTCCGATCGGATAGACGCTTGAAGGGCTGCTCTTAGCTCTTTAGTCCAGGGAAGATGATTAAGAGGTTTGCCAGTTCACATACAGATGGCTGAGTTCTAGAAAATCCAGACAAACATTCCTGACAAAGCACTAGAAGCATCTAACTCAAACAACCCATCAGGTATCCCAATTATTGCAAAGTGTCCCTGACAGCTAGTGGTATCCCCCACCTCTCCAACCCCCAAACACACACACACTTTTGGGGGAAACAAAGTAAGTTAAGAGGACTTAAAAACCAAGTTCTCCTCAAGTTTTTCAATGTCTCACAAGACTTCAGTACTAACCTGTGCTAACACCAATGTGTACCTAAAACACCCAGGGGAAGTGCCACCTGACTAGGTTCAGATGGGGGAAGAGCGAAAAGCAGCCTATTTGTTGCACACACATTTCACTCATTGCTTGAAATTGAAGGTAGCTGGACAGGTTCTGGACAGGTTCTCATTCAGTGCAGAGGAGTCTTCTCCTCAATATGTACACCCCTTGCTTTCTAAACTAACTGCACAGAAACTAGATGCACTTAAACCAAATCATCCACTATACAGAAGACAAACATCATTATTTAACAATCATAATCACTAATTTGTGTTGCCTGAAGCTAAAGATTAAGCCAAACACTGACAGAAAATTGCTCTGGACTTTTTCATCTGTGACTCTTTCGTAACAGCTAATTCCACACACACCAAGGTAGAAATCGTCTGCAAATCACACCTGTTTTCAAGTCCAGTAACACACTTAAGCACACTTGCCTCAATGCTTCTTGTGGTTACTTCACAGCACTTTTTAAAGCTGTTTCTGTATACTTTCTACAGGATTTTATGCTTGGGACACAAGGACACTATGAATATTAAACAGTGTGGTGTAGGTTAAAGAAGCACCGAGTACTGGGTAAGAGAAGAAATCAATTGAAGTAAGACAAGACAAAGTAACAAGATTACCTGGAAGGAAAAAATCTGTATTAGAGCAAATAGAACATTCCTAAAAACAGGGCCTCTTAACCAGGTATCATCACCAGTAAGGCAAAAAGCAAAAACACAGAGCTGGACAGGGAAGCTCAATAGAGCATTACTTCCTCTCCACCTCAAGGAAAACAGGACAGATGTGGAACTGACTCTCCTGAACCTTATACCTTTTCACTTAAGAGGTGGCCTCTCCCACAAGCTACTAAAACCTGTAACCATATGATCACACCATCATCGCCTCATAGTAAGACTATCAATAGGAACAGAAACTAATCTTTTACTGTTACACCACGAGGAAAAACAGTTTGACTTTTCTTTCAAGAAACTTTGGTAAGAGACCACACACAGCAGCAAAACTGCCTCTCACAATCCTGTAAAACAAAAAGAACTTAAAGCAAAGGTTATTTAAAGCAAAGGTTAGTCTGAAAATTCATATTAATGACATTTCATGTGTTACTGGCACTTGTAACAAAATCACATTTGAGCCTGAGTGCCATAAAAGGCTTTTTTTTTTTTTTTTTTTTTGTAAACAGACAGGTCTTTTTGAACCTAGAGGTGTTATATTCATCACTAACTGGGAAGCGTCCACCATCATGAGTACTATGAGTATACATGAGGAATATTCACTTTATGGGAAGTTATTCCATTTATGTTTCAAGTTTTCTACGAGTTTTAAACTTCATAAATTTCATGCGACCACCACATATGACGATGTTGTAAAATGAAGAGGTAATATTTTATAGAATGCCAAGTCACTTTTTGGCACTGCAGTCAAAGCCAGAATGAATTCTAACACAACAGGGGATAGGAAGTAACATTTCAAACGTTTTAGTTCTAGGTCTCTGAAAAGAGGCTTAGTGGAGATCCATGTGCACTCTAGACAAATGTAGACTGAGTATTATATCATTAAGGAAGAAGCATCTGAAGAACATAGTGCTTCGTTACTTAGGAAAGATGGTAGACTTTAAAGACACTGTTAAGGCAAAGACCAACTAAGTTTCGAGTAGACAGAAGGAAAGAAACGGGTTGGAAGGTATAGCCATGGGTAGTGCCTTTGAATTTACCACTGTGCCTTGCAAAGTGTCACATCGTGTTTTTTTTTGCTTTAAAAACACACAAGCTCTAATTCACAGAAGTTGTAAGAGGAAAAATCATAAGTGAGCTAGTTCCATTCTGCTCAGGCTGTTTCACAACTGACTACTAAAAAGGAAGCCTATTAAAACATTGTGCACAGCTGCAAAAGCACAAAGAAAATCCTCTGCTGCACAACACTGAAAGTCTCAATAGGATGCTACCCACAGAGAAATTTGTCCTACAGAGTATATGTAAGACAAGCAATGTCTGTTGTCCATTCTTAATGATTTGCTTTTTTATGTAGAAGCAATATTCCTTAAAGCAGAATAAAGCCCTTTTAATATAACTGGTAAAACATTTTCCTACTTCTGTGGACAAAAAACGTTCACGTTTCTGAATGGAAATAATCACACTCTATACCCTGTTAATTAAGATCTGCTAAAGGATTTTGTTGGTTATTTTCGGCAACTGCCTCAAGATTTCTAAGTAGACTGATTACAGCAGAGTCCTATTCACAAGAACTGAATTTTAGAAGCAAAGATCACGTGGACACTTCGGCTGGGCTACTGTAGTGGCGGTGGAGTGAAGGAATTACAAGATTGAGAAACTTAATTGGTTGCTTAACTGGTTGTTCAAAAAATCCACATCAAATCTTATTCTTCCTTTGGTAACTCAAGGATTTGTGGAGTTAAAGAAAAATATAGCATGAAATTACACCATACATTTCCATGAAGCACAGCTATTTATATTGTTTAGAAGAGGTTACTACTTAGTCACAGAATGCTCAAAATCCATTACAAGCTATTTTGCTTGGCCATCATTATTTACTTCTGTAGTTCTTTCACATAAGCTTGGGAAGGAATAGGAGATCTAGACAGAAGATTTATTTATTTCATGCTTTATTACCTTGTTACTATCCAAATAGTTCACGAAGAAGTCATAAGCAAGAAGGTAAAGAGGACTAGTGATATGAAAGAAAAACGTACTGGTGCTGGCCAAACATCACTTACTAACTAAAGAAGTCCTCTACTGGAGAAGTTTCATGTAGCTAAGTATTTCATGCATGAACGCAAAACTGGTGGTGTCTCCTTGCTATTATTTATCTATTAACAGGCAGTTTTTATGGGCTGAACAGCAAATGGTAATCACCTGTCCAAGCCAGCAATTTATATCTCCACTGCAGTAAGGGCAGCACCTACAACCAGAAGAAAGTAATAAAAGACAAGGACAACAGTCTTTAATCTTCCTAGATACTCTATACATAATTAAAACATCCTAGTAGTTTGTAGTAGGTTTGTCTCTTTTTACTGTTTTATCTAAGCAGCCTGTTTTGGGGGATATACAGAACTTATTTCTGAACAGTGAGTTTTGAGTACGCTGGAACATAAGGAAAAACTGGAAGACTGAAAGAGACACACTAAACTAAGTTATTTACCCATACCAACCCTGGTTTCTTCTTTCAAAGAAACATGCATTAAAAGAAACATGCGTTCATGCGTTAAGGTTCTCTTACATTAAGAGTATTATGCAAACACCTGAGCCAGGCCATTCAGTCCAACCATGGGAATTCCCAACTAGGAATTAATATCCTGTTTTACAGCCACTCCTCTCAACTTTCTAGGGTTAGTGGCTTGCCTGACAAATATTCTTTTAAGAAAAAACATTCTTGCCAACCGTCATTTCCTTCCTTTTTCCTTCTAGGAACAGCTGCAGCACCCACAGGTAATGGCTTTTCTTTAAAAATGCCATTAGAACTGTCACGTAACAGCTAAATTCCTTCTTGCTGCATTTCCACAAAAGGACAGGAAGGGCAAGAGTCTTCAGATCAGACAGCTTTCTTGAAGGACAGGTTAAGGAGACCCTCTCCCTTTGACTACTGTACCTGTAAAACAGAAGTAACTAAAAAAAGGTATGACTAAAGTGTGCACCAAAAGAAAACTTCTGTAAGGAGACAGTTGTCTGTGAAGCGCCTTCTTTCTGCAGTGGACAAAGGATGACAAGTGTTTTGTAACAGACCTTGGAGTGGAAGATGGCTGTAATGCTTCTGTTACATTTTCAACCCAAGAGCTACCACTTGGTTTCAGGAGGAATGTACTTGTAAAGCCTGTAGGCAGCTCAGAACCAAGAAGAAATACTAATTCAGACAAGCGCCCAAAGCAGCATCTTCAACAGCTCTTTACTCAATGCTGCTGGGCTGGATGCGCAGTAAGAGGGAGTTCAGCCATCTGAACTGTGCAGTCCTGTTAACGAGGCTTTGCCTGAAAGTGCTCAAGTGTCATTTACAATCTGCTACACCTTAAGAGAAAGGCTTGAAATGTAGGCAAGTATGAGCTTTAACTTAACAGATGTTAAGCGAGCCCTTTTGAAAGCTACTTCTAAAACACAGCTAAGGCTGTATCACACGGAGGTGAAGTCCCTGAGAGGCCACAAATGCGCAGTCAACTCAAGTGCTGCGTTTTCAGTTGTCCTGGAGCATTTTATCTCTTGAAAAACGATGCATGTTGTTCTGTCTGACAGCATGGTTAGAGAGCAGTTGATTAGCATGGAAGTTTTATTTCGTGACTGATTAAAGCATCTTGGGAAATTACAAGGCTCCCCTGTATTTTTTTTTTTTTTGGGGGGGGGGGGGGGGGGGGGGGGGGGAGGCAGAACCATTTTGTCCCCAGGAATTTCTGCCAATATCAAGCCTACCTGTCCAGTTGTCTGCTTAGTCTATGTCTTCATGATTCTTCTATTTCAAGAGCTAATGTTGAAGATGATTTTCCAACACACATCCCAGACAAAATCCAAAACTACTCCTGTAGAACTTTGTATTTTTTGCTTGAGCACATGGTGTTTTTTTCAGCCCTGCTCCACTAGTATATACACTGGCAATTTTTCCAGGTGACTAAGAGGTGCAGAAAAAAAACAGCAGCATCAAAACTAGAAAAGTTTCTATTCCTACATTTTTTCCTGTGGTCAATCACTTGCTTTATTTCAACCTGCACTCCCCACTTGCATGAACCAAAGGACTTGTAAGAGAAACACAGAGAGAAGTCTGAAAGGTTGGCACACCCACCACACGAGGGAGTCCTTGGCTGCTTTGTTTCATAGGACTGCAAGACCTAACACAAGGGCTGAACAAGCTACCTTCCCTAACTGCTGGGTGATATTACCACAGAATCCAGCTCATCATGCCCCCTCTACGTAGTTTTTAAGCATTCCTGTAGGGTCTGCAGACCAAACAAGATAAGACAATTGAGAATTTCAGGTAATCTCC
This sequence comes from Aythya fuligula, assembly GCF_009819795.1. Lineage (NCBI taxonomy): Eukaryota > Metazoa > Chordata > Aves > Anseriformes > Anatidae > Aythya > Aythya fuligula. The sequence continues at coordinate 73,132,575 of NC_045593.1, read as the reverse complement.
TTTTCCACAAAGAAAATTATCAGTTTAAAGTTTGTAATAACATATAAATACTGGAAGCACCTGAGCTCTCAAAACCTTCTCACTACGGGCTTGCCATAATCTTACATGGTTTCGTAGAAATAATTCAGTAACACAAACCAGTGTATTTAATGGTGAAAGCATATGTACAATTATAAGTTCCATCTGTCCTCCATTTCACTTGTTCCTTAACAGATAAAGTAACATTAAAGAAATCACACCACTAGTTCTAGGAGTCAACATCAATAACTCAAAGAACCCAAAATTATCACTCAGTTTCAGAAATTTTGAAGATGAAAATTGCTTTGTGTTTTGAATAAAAATAGAGCAGAGTACTCGCATTTCGTTAATAACGCAATCAATACATACCACTGAGCTAAAAGAACTTGTTTCACGTTATAATATAAAAATTTATGAAACACAATAACCATATTCTAGAAAAGTTAGAATCTTAAAGTGATAGCAAATTCATGCATCTACCTTCCACAGGGAACAATAAAAAAAATAAGGCAGCACTTAAACTAGGATCAATGATTTCAGTATGATGACTTTTCAGGCACCTTGGGCTATTTCAAATCCTGCAAAAAAAAAAAATCTATTTTGAAATAATGTATTAAAGGAACACAACCATTAAGAAACAGTATCACGAGATGCTAAAACCTATCATCCAAAAACATTTATATAGTCTTTTCATCAATACTTGACAGGGAAGACGGTACTGCTGAAGCTAAGCTTGTTCTAGAAGCTGAAACTATACAAAAAAAACAAAGTACCCAGTCAGAATTCTTATAACTGAACATCAGCTATGCATGTTACCTTCAATATTTTACTCTTCAAGATGTCAGCCAAACCCTGACTGCAAATGGATGGTCTTTTCCAGTGAATTTATTTTTCTGCCAACAGTCATTCAAGTGTTCATTTTACATCAAACACTACTTTCAGTAAACTAAGAATAACTTAGTTTAAAGCCAGAGGTTTCTTTGTCTGCACATGAAATTAATTAGCAAAGATCTCCTAAAGCACTAAAGAACAAGCCGATATCCTTTCTTTGTAAACAATACCAAGTCAAGTTGACAGAAGCTTGACAATAAAAGTGATGAAAGGCCGAAGGAAGCCTGAAGTTACACACACTGGTGTAAGAATGCTGTTAAGAAACATGTATGACAACATTACAAGTCTGTATACAAAAGCTCTCATTTCAATTCACCCCTTGGACCTGTAATTTTTTATTTTATTTTTTTTAAAGTTTTTCAGGAGTTGAACAGAACAGAGGTGCTGTGTTACCTGATTGACATATCAAAGCACAAGTGGCATTGCATGGAAGATGGTGCTGTGTGAAGACTAACGTAAAAACCGCAATTAGTCACAGCCTACAGAGTCCTGAGGGCAAACCGGGGGCGGCACTGGAAAGATCAGTGAGCAATACTTATAGCCTGAAGTCCAACTTCATGAGCACGAAAAGTCTGATGAGGAGTTCCAGGTAAAGGAGTATGAAGTAGTCCGACTTAATTGCTGGAATTCACAGTGGAAGACATCAGAATGCTTCACAACACGGTAGCATAATCCTACCTAGTGGCAAGCCCACAGAGCACTTCTGTTCCACAACAAGGGCATTACTGCCAGCTGGTACCAGGTCTTTTTTAAACATATTACATCTTCAGAAATTAGCACCATCAACTGAGTCTGGTTTAAGCCACTGCAATTAGCAGAGTGTTGTTTTGACACTGAATAAGGCTAGGAATACACACACACTTGCTATTCACTCAACTGTGTAACTGCAACTAAAACTGTACCTACACAGCCATCTCTCTAATGAGAAGGACTAAAGAAGTACAGAATACCATCAGTATTGCTTCCTCACCATTTACCTTTAACATGATTACTGCTCAAGTATCACAATCCTTTTTAAGTTTGCGTTGTGCCTTGAACTGCATTTTAAAAGCAGCTTCAGCAACGTGAGCAAAACGCATGAGCCACTAAACAATTCCCAATTTAATGGCAATTTGTGCTTGTAGATCCAGAAGATGGACTCTATTTACTGAACACTCATAAGTCATACCACTGAGCTAGCACGCTAGGCAACTATAAAGAAAATGGCAACTATGAAGAAAACACCTGTAAATCATGATCACTCACAGATTACTATATTTTATACTACGCTGCCTCTTTCTCCCAAACCCAGTCAGGCTGAATGAAAATAATCAAATATTGATCAACATAATGTATGGCAGAATAAACTGTCAAGTAAGACATTTATGTCTGTAATTAAACAGCTAAAACAATGGCTTTAAGCTATTCTGAAAGTAGAAATTTCATCACAGCCAGGTTCAACTCCCCCATTCTATTAACTTGGTGTCATTCTATTGCCTTAGATCTCGCATGTTTTTTCCATATGGGAAGAACACCATCAGCTAGCTGCTACTCCAACACAAGCAATTAACTCTTCCTAGAGACTTTGTTGCTATCAGATTCAAACATGAGGGTGCACCTCTGGTTCTTCCCACAGCAGGCAGAGAAAATCAAAGGTAGGAGATACTGTGGATGACATGATTTAGGTGAACCTCACCAAGGGATACACTATATCCAAACAGGAAATCTCACCCTGAAACAGTTTGAATCAGGGACTGTACGTGGGGATGTACATTATTTTAGCTTGTATGGAAGCAGAGTGTTATGTTATGGACAGTACAGGAGGCTGAACAAACAATTGTTTTGCCTGTTACAGCCACTCTTGTGTTGAAATAACCAGTGACAATTAGGAACTGCTTGAAATAACAGTGACTTACCTATGAAGCATGTTTTCTTAAAATTAGTCTGTCATGTTACAAGTAGAAGCTCCTTACTATGTTAAGGTGAAACTGTACCATGTACTTTGGTAAACCAACTACTTTTTCAAAAGTGGCTTCACTTTGTTACCACTTTTTTTGCAGTAGCACAATATATCAGCTGCTTCAGTACGTAATGGAGCCACCATGAATGTGGAGAAACAGCTAGTGAAAGACTTCTCACTTACTGCACTGCTTGTGGTGGCAGCAGGCAATTACTTTAAAAATATACAGCTCCATAAGCCACACAACATCCTTGGAGTGAATGGGTTTCAGGGTGTGCAGATCAGTAATGTTGCCTAATGCTGCCCAATTGAGCTGGACTTCACAGAAACGTACCTCTGTTATTACAAATACTTGTCACTAATCTCACAGCAGCTACCCTGAGAAGCAGTGCCGGCCTACAGAAATTCCCCATTATTTAAGGCCTCGTAGTAAACACTGGTTTGCCCTAGAACTATCATTTATTCAAACAGTTGGCCTAGAATCACTAGGTTGTAACAGAAACACATACCTACAAGCACCTAAAGAAAGGGTGAACAATCATGGTGATGAAATGGGCACCCTGGGTACTCCTGTGGTGGAAGCAAAGAGCATTACTTCTGCCAGAAGCACACAAGAACATCCCATGTCACTAAAGGAGTGCTGACAATTTGCAAGACCCAATATTCTCATGGGCATCTCGTAAATCCCTGTAATCTGACAGAAACAAGTTTTCTTTTATTTATTTATATTATTTTTTAAAAAAAGAAAAGTACATACTGCATTAATCTCAATAAAAAAAAAAAGACATCATTTGCAGAACAGCAGAATGATTTAATGAAGGTGATGCTCTGATTCACTACAGCCAGAAAGGTCCCTAATCATATTTAGCCTTAAAAGAACAGTTCCAGTTTTAAAACATCAAGTCCTTGCTTATGCTCTATGTTGAGATCAATCCATGGCTAGAATTTAACATGCATGGATGAATAAACCATCTAAACTTTTTAAAAAGTAGTTTGTTTCGACAGCGTCAGTAGTAAGAACTAACTAGGCAACTTAACTGGATCCCTATAACAAGCTATGCAGGTTAAGTCAAACTTTTTATTACCCTATTTCAAAACACAAGGTGTAAAAAAGCTTCTTAACAGTCAAAAACAGTGTCATGCCTGCAAAGGCGCAAAGAGTGAAGTCAAGGTTCAAAGAATCAAATGCTATTTTGAGTAATGTAACGTCAAGCAAGTTACTTCATTTCCACATGCTCGCATGAGTCACTTCCAGGAGACATGCGACATGCAGTAAATCATGTAGTTTAATATGAAAATGCTCAGTAATTGCCAATAAGTCCTTTCCATAACAATAAACAAGTATACAGAATCAGAAAAGACACTATAACATACGGTATTAACAGGCTTAATACAAGTCTCCATTAATACTGCTCTGAAGCCACAGACGGCCTGTTTGAAAATGCAATTCCTTCAGGATGATTCCTGCAGTCCAGACAATAGGACAGCACTCCAACCACCAGCTACATAGGCCAAGGCTTTCTGTACCTGTAGCAAAAGCACAGTTTTTAAAACAACCACTGCTCTTGTGCTATAACACTGGGTCCTCAGGCCACAACACAGACTGCATTCTAATAGCTGTGGGGTTCAAAATATAGACTACCTTAAAAATTAAAAAGATGGTAACAAGAAAAGCCTTCTTTTCCCATCCACCTCTCCAGCTCTGTTAAAAATCTATCTTAAAAGGTTCTACGCAAGTTGCTCCAGAAAGAAATCATCCTAAATCAGTTCAATCCCAATTGCTTTCTCTTCATTTTCACGGTAGTTAGGAAGGATGCTCAAAGCATCCTGCTGGCAAGACAGTTTGACAGGAAAGACCTTTTGTCCATATCCCTGCTGAATCAGGAACTGTCAGGCTGCCAGAATCCTCTCCTTATGTCAGAACACCATGAAGCAGCAGCTATCAAGAGCCACCACCTTTGACTCAGCACACCACAGAAGAGCAGCCACCTTCAGCTGGCTCCTCCTCTACCTGCCAAACTACTCTCCCACCTCAAGCGGGCTCAAAACGCTGCAGAAATATTTGACTGGTTGGAGTGGGATAAAGGCTGCGAATACCATGTGTATGTGGAACAAATGATGAGAAAAGAGGTGTGGGGTTTCACAACAATAGCAATCCTCCTCTCAGAAGCTGCAAAGAAGTAATTGCCTACTCGTGTTTTCCTCCCTGGAACAGGCACTTGTGCCATAAAGCAAGCTCCTGGAAGTCCAGCTATTTACTGCCTTACCATCCTCAATTTTTTCCCCCACAGCGATTTCCATTTTTGTGACAATAACTAAGATTTTCTATCCTCTGTATAAGTCGAGCATGCAGCCACTTTCCAGACTAAGCCACCCCACTGTTAAGCCATACAGTTTTTCTTCTTGCTTCCCTTTAAGACACAGAGAAGAAAAGAACTTGGTTTGTCTCTCACCTCATCACCACAGAGAGCTTCAAGAAGGCAACATGTCGAGAGTCCCAGATTGAAGGTGTAAGTATACTTTCTTCATTCCCCCATAGGGTTAGTTTAGACGCCCTAAAATTAGTCTAGCATTAAGGCAAGAAAGATTTTAGGTTGGAGCGTAAGCTAACACTGTTCAAAGCGATTGTGATGAGACTCGAAGAAACTGTCAGCCTAGTTTCAGCTGAACCAAGAGATCACTCTGAAACTTGGAGTTCACATATGGGGAAACTCTAGAGTTTTTCAGCAGCACAGAGAAGAGATTTGTCTTCCAAGAGCTCTGTTCTCTGCCAGACACCAATGTGGGCTAGAGTTTTTGCACTGATTTCATAAAAGAGAACTACAGGCTAGCAATGTTCATATGTTCAGCAATTAAAGTCAAGCAGCCAATTAGACAAGGCACTTTCTAATGCCTCAAAGGATCTCTGCCTTGATTACCAAAAGACTGCAGAAACAGTCACAACAAACATTTCCATTTTCAGTTGTGACCAACCCAGAACCCTTTGCATTTATTACCATGGCTCTTCAACAAAAAGAGAGAGAAGGCACGAGACTTAACTATTACAAACTATTTCCAAACAAACATGAAATCCAAACATACTGACTACAGCTGCATCAACAGTTTTCCAGAAACATTCAACTTTCTGTCCTAGGCACCTGCTGCATCCTGTGCTGCCTTTTGTATCTGTGCTATCTGCAACAAAACTGTAATGAAACACTTCAAGTACCCGGCAAAGGAACATCTGCAGAGGGCAAGATAAAATATGCAGAATTACACAAAACAAGATAGATATGACTGTTCTGTCAACTTCAGCCTTACGGAAACAGAAGTAAGCGTGACTCCCTTCTTTGTATCTGTCCATTACACTGTACTATTTCTAGATCGTGTAAAAGTATTGAGGATCACATAAAACCCAAATAATTTTACTCTGAGAGTTAACACAGAACAAAGAAACCTTGCCACAACACTGCAGATATTTACTGGCAATGAGACAATTGAGAACACAGATTTTTGGAAGAGGGTTGGCAGGAGTACCAGGTTTTCAACCAACCTGTAAAATTCACAGTAGGCAGCTGGATCAAATCTGAAAAACAGGCCCATGTAATAGTGATCACTTAGAATGACCTGAAATAAACTTTGTCATCAGGTTGACACAAGGGCAGAAAGGTCTACATATATGCTTTATTACTAGTTCAAATGTGTTCTGTCCAAAGAGACATGAAAAACTGACTTGTCAAAGTCATTTTTAGAGAAAAACATCTGAATTTCATAAGTGCATGATTATTACAATAGAAGAACACTTCTTGGATTCAAACCTCCTGTAAACTGTGAAATTCTCTCAAATTTATGGGATTTGTTATCAGCTGCTCTCACAACATGAGACTCAATTCCAAAGTTATAATGTAGGTAACTATTCTTCAGTAAATTAGTAGAAGAGAAAGCCTGAAATCACAAAGAGTCTTTTATGACGTGAAAAGAATATTCCAGACAACCAAATTTATACTCTTGTAAAGACAAGTGGGCATTAAAATGAATTGCAGTCTTTTTCATGGGGATACATACCACACATTGTCATTTTTAACCTATACTGAAGTTCAGAGAAGTGAGTATAGTGTAGCAAACTGCATTTTTCTAACTTAAGTGCTGATTTTTAAGTGACAGTTACTACTCTCCCTTGCATTTCCCCTCAACTGCTGCTGAATCAACCTGTCCTGAGGGAACAGACTGTGCTTCTAATACTTGAAGAAGGGCAGTTTGATAATTAGACTTCATCGCATTTTACCTTTTTCCCCTATTTTTTAGTTTTTGTTTTTTTTTTTTTAAATACACATACTTAACATTATATTAAAGTTATCTTCCAATTTTAAATATGTAGAAGCACTTAGCCATCCAAGAACAGATGCTAAGAATTCAGTTACGTAGCTTTTGTTGAGACCAGGGTCTCCCATCCACTGTACAACTACAAACATTTCACGTGTTGGTTCAGCAGCATGTATGTACATAAATCTACATTAGCCAAAAGCATCTAGGTGCCAGAGACCCCACAACATTTGGGCACAGTAACTCATTCTGGATAAATTCCTTGGTTAGCAAGCGACAGTCATACCTTACTTCTCAGATGATTTTCTTGTTGATGGAATTCTCTATATGAAGGGACTAGTTTTCAGCTCCTTTTAAAATCTTCATTAATAGGAGGGTTTAATATTCCTGCCTTCAGTACAATGACAGAACAGCAGTCAGGTATTTCAATTCTTGCTCAGAACACTGCTTTTTCCTACTACAGAAGTACATTTCACAACTGATATGAAAGATGCCTAAACAGCAAGTTGTGCCACTTCAGCTTTCTCCTCACAGCCAAACCCTTAGATGAAAAGGAGTACTGACACTGCCTGCCAATATGTACAGATTGATTAGAATTCCTTGCTTCCTTCATCAAAAAACGTTTCATTGCTGTGAAACATTTCATCTCCATGTTTAGTATCATTCATCTGTGTAGACAGAGCAAGATCTCTTAGCAGTCCTGTAATGGAGCTGTCTTACAGGCTTGGCGAACAGCTCTTAGTTCCAAGCATTTCATATGTGAATTTTCACTTCCAGAGTGGCCAGAAGATTCATCTGATTCTGATGTTAGACAGTCAGTGACAGACCAAAGCTTTGCCCCATATGAATTCTCACTTGCAGTTTGGTCTGTGTGAAAATTTATTTCAAGTTCTATGCTCTCAAAAACTCCTCTTCAATTAAAGAGTATTTGGCACAAGAATTAACAAGGTAATTCTGAAACTTATCTCAAGTTTCCTCTTCGTCTCTGATCTAAACTGTAGAAAAAGGAAAATTTGTTCTCCAAACACTCCATATAAAACCTGAAGATAAATGAGAACAGGCATGAAACCAGGGTGTTCTCAACCCTGCATCCACTAATACAAGGTAATCTTGCTCCAGGCTGCTTAAATCAGACATATGGCTCCCAGTGCAGTTATAACATCAGATAACTCATTTCTCATTTATACTAAAACCTTACGGAACAAGACTAAGGCAATGCTTTTGCTAGTAGCCAAACAAATGCTTCAAAGCTGAGGAGCTGCTATGATAAATGCAAACACCATCTCTTTCTCCAAAGAGTTCCAAACCTGGAGCTGTCACCAACTAAAGAGTGTAATTTAAATTCAGGATCCTTCTCAGGCACCACTCTGTGCTAAACAGGAGGCATCAGACCTTCAGACAAGGTCTGCAATTAAGTTTTCCTCCATTCTATTCCCAGGCAAAGAGTCTATCTGACACTAAGTAGCAGCAACATGAACTTCCAGCATATAAAACATCAGAACCATCACGTAAGGATATGGGTAATTTGCACATCCATCAGTAAGACCTTGAGGCTCACTTCTGTGTGCTTGCAGCAGACTTTTAACTGGGACAAGAATATAATCCTAAACATCTTTAGGAGGGGATGCTAAATAAGAGAACTCAGGTCTACAAGACAGGTAAACAGCCTGAATAGCCATCCTACAAATAGATGAAGTAACAGTTTCATCTTTCAACTCCTGGAACAGAATGCCAGGAAACAGTTAAGTAAAGGGGCTTTATTTTAAAGCACTGAAGTCATGACCTACAGAAAAGATAGGCTTGTTTTCTGCATCAACCAGCCTTCAGATGAAGGCTGCAATGCATGGCATCAGCCCAGCCTAATTTCTTTGGCATCCCCAAGCACTTCTGGTGTTCCTCACAGTTACGGGAACAGATCACTGTAAGGTTTGGTAGCAAAGTCAACCCAAAAGGTCTAAAAGCAGTGGTTTCAGTAGCCAAAGCTACCGAACACTATGCTGGAGCATGGAATCTCAGATTTAACCCTTTTACTACCTAATGTCTCAGAGCAAGACATCTGGAGTGCTGGTCACTATGATCCACCGAGAGGTAAAACAACCTTAACGCAAAGGCACAAAAAGCAGGCTACTCAGTAAGAAAGAAGCAGTGTTGGGCTTTGAGCAACCTCTTAGCTTGACCTATTTTGTGCCACTGCATGGTCCCTATGGAAAGAGTAAATTGTCAACAAATGTTATCTGAAATGAATAGTCAGAAAAGTACAGCCTAGTGAATTCACCAAGACAGATGGATCCACTCTGGCAGTCTTTTAAAAGTCATCCTTTTCAGGAAGGATTACCTAGTTTGGGGGAGATTTGCTTTCAAATTAACAAATATAAACTGTATGTAGTATAGTCTCAGAATCAGAAATACAGCATTATGTCTCTAGGCCTGAGCCTATTTATTTCTCCTTCTCTTTAGGTATCTTATGAAGTAGAAACTAAAGCAAGCCATAGAGCTAACTGATACTATACAGAGCTGAACTGCAAGAGGCTCAAGAAAGTAAGGCTTGAGAATCCACGTTGTGGCACAGAATTGTATTTAGCTAAACTGTCTATGGGTAAGAACAGGAGCCAAAACCTACAACCATGAGTAACCAATGCCAAGAACATCCCCTTAGGTGTAATCAGTCACCCTCACACCACACACAAGTAAAACTCACTGCCACAAGCACTGCCTATAGAGTGCAGAGAATGATTACAAAAAAACATTCTCAAAAAGCAAACGGAACTATTCAGAAGTAACACAAGTGTCATATCAATATTTTCTACTTATTGCATGCTAGCAGCAGACCTTTGGAATGAGCACTGGCAATAAAAGTATTTTGAGATATTCAAAGGTGATGCCTGTGGCTAAAGTCAGTCTCACTGCTGCCTCTTTATCAGGCTAGACAAATTTAAGAGAAAACCCTAATGCAGCCCAATCTGCTCACCCTTGGCAGATGCAGTTGAAAAAAAAAAAAAAAAAAAAAACCACTGGAAAAACTCCCCTCAGTTTTTTGTTGCTGGATTCCTGCTTAAACATCACCCTTCCCACCTGCACCAACATAGGAAAAGCTGTTAGAACTTTTTTGCCATGCTAGTACAGAAAATACGTTATCAGGACAAGAGAAAAAAGCATGTACTGCATGCCAGAGAAGTTTGATGTTGGTGCCAGAACTGCCTGAAGGTTTTTAGGCCTCAGCCTCCACTATTCATGTATGCCTCTGGGGAACATCTCTCCAACACATCCAAGGCATCAACATCAATATGTGTAGAAAAGGCTGAAGCCTCCCATACAACCTGTATCAGGCTAAAGCTTGTCTCTTCTCATGTCCAACTATTGCAGCCCTAGGAACACAGTCATAAGAAAGTTTATTTATTAAAATGACCATGTTCTGCACTACTTTTCAGTGGTAAAGTATTGGCTTCCATCCCTTAAGCCATGAAGAATATGTAGCCTCCAAGAGTAGTTTGAAACACAAGCTAACCAGTACATTCAACAGCTGCAGCCGAGAGCTTATGATATGCTCTCTAAAGCTAGGTATTTGGCAACTTAAAAAAAAAAAAAAAAAAAAGAAGGCAGGCAATAGAGTTCCAAGTCAATATTTCTGAATAAAAATAATGAAATGTCAACATAAACTGTACCATGTTTTTTAGTCTGACAGAGCTCAGAGTTGACAAATGGAAATGAGACAAACTGAACCTTGCCAATCATCCTTTCATTTGGCTTTTAGAGTGCAGGCATCCATCTGGTAGCTCTTTCAAAGTTAAACAACTGGTCTAAATACATGCGCTCTATGCACCAGCTGTTGCTAAAATAGAGTGCTAACAGAAAACATCACTCTGCAGGCTCATACTTCCACTCTGACAGCACAAATCAATTCAAGTGTGCATCCTAAAGAAATGCAGAAGTGCTGCAATGCAAAATCTGCTTTACCCACAAAGCTAAATAAAATTAGTCCACCCTTCTTCACAAGGTACCAGATTAACTCCCTGAATCCTATAAAAAAAAAAAAAAAAAAAACACGAAGTTTTGTATTAGCCAGGCTAACAAAGTCACAGCTCCACTGGAGTTCAATAAAATCTTAAGTAAGCCTTGTATAGTTATCTGCTTTTCTGTATCTAAATCTTTTCAAAGACTCAAAAGCTCAGAAGAATTAAGCATCCTGACCACATTTACAGTACCCATACACAGAACTGGATGAAATGTAAGTATACAACTTTTTGGTGTGGAATCTAGACAATGATTGACAAAAGTTCCTTCTGACTAGCAACATCTGCAGTGGTTTCTTCTGAGTTTATTCCAGAGTTTAAGAGAACTAAAAAACCACCGTGTGACAGCTCAGATGCCAGGAAAGTGAAAAGATGCAGAAAATCCCCAAATGCACATACCTGTTATTTTGTCCCTGACAAGCTTGCAGGACTCAATCTCACCAATACTGCCAAACAGACTCTTCAGCTCCTCTTGCGTCATGTTCTGTGGAAGGTAGTTGACTATTAAATTGGTCTTGCTGTCTTCTGTGTGTCCAGAATCAACTGGTGATGAGCAATTGTTTATGGTGGTTGAACCATGGGCTGTGTTATTGCAAGTTGGTCCATTAGACAGCTGTGTTTCCATGGCAGCGATTACCTGCTAAAAATATAGAAAGCAAGAAACATCAAAATTCGTAATTCACCCTCTGTTATGGAGAGTCCAGATTAGAATCTAAAAGAATTGTCACTATGCACAAGTGGTATTTGCCAGGGCCAGATAGTGCTTCTACATGCAAAAACAATACTGAGTGATTTTTAACTGTTAATCAAGGAAACATTTTAAGAACCTACAGGCAAATCAAGTCATCACTAAAATCTTCTATGGCTTATTTCAGTGAAATCAAGAGCCATAACTCAGTTTCTATCCTCCCCCACATCCCCTTCACTCAGGGCATCACAGCCTTTCTAGTACAGAAATTACCAAGCACAATTGGACTGTTGCAATGGTAATCAGTACTATTAACTTAAGTGACAACTGAAATGTGAAGTGCAGTTTTTCAAGTATTTGCCTTTTTTGGTTATTTTCAAGACAGGTGGGTGTTAATTGTATCTTGACCCTGTCTCTGATAGTACTGGAAAGCAAGAATAGTAATTTAAAAAGAGATGTTTAGAGATGTAAATGGATGTGCTGGAATGGGAAACAAACTCTTCCTTGATAACCTCTAGGTCAACCTTCTGCTACCACAGGCTGGCAATCAGTTTCTAAATGTTTTTTATTTGATTAAACTGCCAATTTCTGTTAATCACCTCCTCCTTCCTCTGCACCCTGAAAACTGTTAAATTTGATTCTTTAACTCACTCTGTTAGACAAAAGAAGTGAGCGATCACTACTCCAGAAACGTGTTTCACCCAAAAGTAACTGACTGTATGATTTGCAAACGTAGCAGCAATCATCTGTGGAGAAGAGTCAGTACTTGCCCACACGCTACCCAGATGTTCAAAGGCTCTCTGCCATCACTGGCAGCCAATGAATGCTAACAGCTGTTAAACAGTCTTTTTTTAATGGCAGTCTAACATGCAAGGCTTGGGTAGCCTATGCTGTAGGAGACCAGCTGTATAGAACAAACCTCACCAGAAAATTCTACGTATGTTAGCCACTAACAGATCATTTACTCCAGAAGCAAGACTCATCAAGAAGTTTAAATAAAAATCCAGTAATCACTGAAATCCAACCTCATACTAAGATTTCTAGAACGAGATCTGATTTCTAGAAGGAGATCTCAAGCAAGAAAACCTGCTACAAAACCACAGGAATCATCAGGCTGGAAAAGACCCCTGGGGGTTATCTGTCCTTACTCCCCTGTTCAAAGCAGCATATCCAATCACTACATACATGAACAAGTGATTCGGCCAACTGTACTCAGTGAGTTCAAATCTGAATTTCCTAAACACATGAAAGGGAGGTTACAGCATCTGAAACGAGTTCAGACATTCCTGGGAAGACACTTCCATGTTTTGTATACAGAAGTATTTTCCAAGAGGTTACTTCAGCACAAAGCAAGAAAAGGAAGATGTATATATTAAGTGTCTTATACAAAAATGTGATCTGTTTTTTTGTCAGAGGAGCCACCACTGGGTCACCAACATTTTCACTCCCTTGTGACAAACTTCAAGGGGGCAACCTGCTCCTGGCACTGTGAGGAAACAAGTCTGCTGAAAAGATGGGAAAATAGATGATACCAATTAAGATAAATTACTCTTTAGAATACCAGCATATCTGGCAGAGCTGGTAGCCACAAAAGCTGTGCTCTGACTGAAGCTCTGTACAATTGATTTTTTTTCCCCCCTTTATCAAATTTTAAGTCTGCATTGACCAAAATTAGAAGGATTTAGCAAGGACAGACAATCCTCACTTAATTGCACATTTATTTTCATGTTCAGGTGGCAAGAATCCTATCTTAAGCCAACATTCAAGTGAACAGCTGCAGTAGCCTGTGTGTGCTGAAATTACAGCATTTCCCAGCTATAGAACCATCTGCTCTGGATAAAGCGATACTAATATGTTTTACAAATAATGCATACTCCATTGATAGGTTGAATACAACTGTTCATAAAACACATGCCACGTCTTCAGCAGTTACTAAATATTTTCTACCCTGAAAGATAGTTTGAGATAAATTTACAGTTTAAAAACAATTTCTTAGAATAAGACTTATAAATATACTTTAAAAAAATAGTAATCAAATACACAGTATACAGGTTTTTTTTAAAGTTACTGCAATTTAGTATTCAGACCATACCAAAACAATTTTAGTGCAATACTACTCTTCAGTTATCCACTGGGTATTTTGAATTATCACTAAAATCTAATTGACATTGGAAGAAAGGCAAGCTCTGCAGTATAATTTCTACAGGAGATCACCATATAATAGAAAAGCTGTCATGGTACACTAGTGTGCTCTAGGCCCTGACAGAGTAGGGAAACAACCTGCAGCCTGTAACGAAACAGAAGAGAGTTAGTGTTCCAAATGGGAGATTAGAGTTTGGTATGGCCTCAGCACTATTAACATGTAAAAAAAAGTAGCCTACATAATTTAATAAAAATCCCACAGACCCCAGTCCAAGGCTCTGCTGCCCACGAACCACTTCTAAGCAGAGAAGCCACATCACACAGTCTGACTGCCATGTTAGTTTGGAGTTGCCGTCTGCAATATGGACACAAAAAGTACTGTATGTTAGATTAGCAAGATAACGCAACAAATCAGTTTGTACAAATTTACAGTAATTGCATTTATATTCCCAGCACATCCACGCAGTGGGGCTTAATTGAATTTGAGGCAATTCCAATCTAATCTTTCCAAATTTAGTTCCAAAATTATTTTTCTTACGTGAATTAGGATGTTTATTTTTAAGAGATAATTTAAAAGATAGCAAAATCTATTACCTCTGCATCTACCCTGAGAACTACCACAAGAACCACACCATATCTAAAAGGACTACACCGCAGCATTTTTATTTTTTTAAATCCTCAAGATGGAAAGAAGAGGAAAGAGGAAATGCAGTAAATCAATTTTCCATTAGCATGTAAGATGACCATGCACCACTGAAAAATAGCTCACCTTAAATGCTTTTCCCAGCCCACAAACAGAAGAAACTACTTTGCAACGATTAAGTCCATTACTAAAATCCTAGATTAAAAATTTAGTAAGTTAAAATTTTGCAGAGAAGGCCTTCAGAAAGTTTCCCTGCAACAGCCCTATTTAAGAGTACCAGTGGACGTGCAAGTGGCAGCGGAGTCAAGGATATCTCAAGGAGAAGGGGGGAAACATATCAGTGAGGTAGTTCTTCATAATGGCATTTTCATGTCCAAGCACATTGTTGTACTTCGCCTTTTTTTTTTTTTTTAAAATGAAGGATTGTTGCAAACCCAGTTAGATTTGAACTGAACAGTGCTAAGAGGATAACAAAAAAGCTGCTAATGGGCCATTTGCAGCTGATTACAACTAGTCCAGATGTTAAATATAACCACAACACTGGCAAGAACAGGAAGACTGTTGCCACAGTTTGAGACTGGTATAAATCCAAGAGACTTCTTGCCTCTGGTTAGCAGATGAGAAATCTAAACAGTAAATTTAACTTGATTAAAAAACTCAGATTTTGGAAGATTGCTGCAGCCAGGGTTTATAAACACATTTCTCAAAACAACCGCTGCCATTTCGAACAGTGTAAGTTTGTCTTCATCGCAGCTTGCTACCAAAGCCTGTCTTTAGGTTAAATGGCTTGACATCAGGACTCCATTCCTGATTTAGGTTGATATCAAGACCTTCAATCTCATCTTCTCATGCAAAACACTGAGGCTTTGGTATGGGCTGCAAGACATTCTCTATGGTCTGAAACCAAAAACAATTCCAACAACTTCTGAAGCACTTCACTGTACACAGGCAACCATGCTTGACACAGCTCTTACTATTGGAAAAAAAATCTCAAGTGACTTCTGCTAAGTCCAGACAAGTTTTATTATGGAAGCTGCATTAAAATATCAGTCTGATATTTTAATATCAGAGACTGCTTTCCTACAGACTGTAGAGATGTGTGTAAGATGCTTGTGTCTCCGTGCCTCCCAGCAAGCCTGCATGACCTGGCAGAGTATTTTCACCCTGCAAGCCATGGGCTGCAGACAGAAAGCTCCTCCAGGAGAGCTTACCTGGGTGAACTTACACTGCACTCACCAGAGACTGCAGTGAGCTCACACCACATCCCAGCACTTCCCCAAAAAACCCCTCTCGTTTGAAGCGCTTCGTTTCCATAACACTCCTGCCTTCACTGAAGTGCTCCACAGGACACAGCAATGTACCCCTCTAACTACCACCATCACATCTCAAAAAACAAGTCCCATTCCACCAATCCTTTCACCGTTTTTGTTACTTTTTAAATTACATTTTTTTTTATACCTAATATGGAAAAAGAGTTCTTACCCTTTACTTTATACTTCCACTTGACATGAAAATTATGTGATATAGCTAGTTATGCCAAAAAACAAGACTTTAAAAAAAGCTATTTCCAACCTAGCACTGCACTTTACGATTAAAGTTGTAGCATTCTGACAAAATCTGAACTGTGAATAATTCCCAAGAAAGCTAAAACATTGACCTACTGGAAAATCATTGGTATTGTGGAAAGACCAAAACAGTTTGACAGTGTTAGGCTTGTAGAGAGAATGCTCTTCAGATTACTGCAATAGCTCAGCAATCACTGCATTTAAACCTGACAAAGCCTGTAACCTCAGGAAACAAGACTTTGTTGAAAAAATCCAAGATCACCTTGCAGTGAAGTTGGAACGGGAATTTTGCTATGTCTGTGGTCCCCAGAAGAGGAACCAACATTGCTGAGTTTGGAAAACAGTAACTGGTTCCCTTTGTTAACATACAGCATATTGAAGCCATCTATCTTTGAATAAATCTGCTTTTAATTTATGAAGCCAGTTACAATTTTAAATCTAAGCAGCCTTAAAAGCTGTCTGTGGTATTAACAGAATCCTGGTTTCTAATTAGCTCCAGTTCAAGTGAGTCATGAAAACAGTTTGCATGGCAAAGGTGTTTTTTTTTTTTTTTTTTTTTTTTTTTTTTTTTTTTTTTTTTTTTTTTTAATTCCAAACATCAGGAATTAAAAAGCCATATGCTTCAAAGTGATTAGTCCTGCTTCCCATAGAACAGTTACAATTATGTCAACGGGAGTGCTTTAGAAAATAAAGCAAAGCTAGCAAGACAAAGACCAGCAATATAATATTTAGTGGGCTGCTACTCATTTTCCCTGAAAAATAGGTATTTTGGTATGCAGCATCGTTTCAGTATTTCCAGGATTCAGCCTCAGCTACCATTTCCTGCTGGGCATGAGCATTTGAACAGCTGATGAGGTGACAAAACCAAAGCATTCAGACTCCTGTTATCACTCCAGATACACTGGAGAGAGAAGCATTTAGGGCTTTTGGCTGAGACCCTCTCCTACCTGCTTGTATTCAGATCTTTTCACCTCCTCTCACTGAGGGGGAAAAACATTTCACATGCATTTTACATACAGAAGTTAATTCCGCTTATAGACACATCAAAATCACTGCACAGATGCCTCCGCTGATTAAGCTGTATACTTCTAAATCATATTACTACATAAAGGTGATTACAGATAAGCAGATGTCATAATACATAATACTTAAAAGGATTTTGCGTTCATAATGCCAAGTGGCAGAATGAGCAAAGCCCATAGATGAGAACAATGTCCTTTATGCCTTCCAAATACAAAGGTCTGAAAGTCTACACCAGAATTTTAGTCTCAGCTTGTAATAAAATTGTCTTTTTAAAAAATCTTTGGTCTCCTTTACAAAGGTTTTACTCCTCCTACTTCAACGCACAACAGTAATGACAGTTATTTAGCAAGCCTAAGTGGTTTGTCTGCAAGGAATATTGCTCAAAAACTTCAACAAAAAGGAAAAAAAATCATTATTTGAGGGCTTAGTGAAAGTCAATAAGCCCTGACATATCAGACAAGCTGAATTTTACTTTAAAAACAGAACTCAAAAACGTGCTTCCAAAAATATTTAATTGCACTGTTATTTGTACAATGAAGAACTGAAATTATGAGTGCTTCATCTTAACTGCTTTTTTTTTTTTTTTTTTTTTTTTTTTTTTTTAATCTTTACTGGAGTATTAATTTGACAAGCTTTTTTTTTTTTTTTTTTTTTGAGTATTCAAATATCCTTTATGAGGCTGCATGAAGACTCATCATTCATTCACGGACACTCACAAAAGCTGTATAAAGAGAGACAATGCAGGCTGCTGAATTCAGCATATGCCAAGAGCTATCGCATAGGCTGCTAGAACACCCCAAACTTTATGGATGAAGGCACATGCAGGCCAGAGGGCAGCTCTTCAGGCAACAACCTTGCTTTTCAGAACAAGACACCACCAACGCTTTCAAGTTTCCCAGCAGGAAGGGTAGTTATCAAGGAGAGCTTGATAATTTCTCTGATGTCCAGAAGTAACAGCACAGATTGTGCTTGGCGAGTCTGCACAGGCAGGCTAAACAATCCTAACTTTGTCTGCGGTTTAACTTATTTTAAAACACCACAGACCAGCATTTCTCCATTAGCAACCCTTCCCACTCACACGTCTGTTTACTTCTGTGTTATTTCTTCCATTATACTATTAAAAAATTTGTAGCACAAACAAGATCAGTGAACTACTCCAACAGAATACTCACTCAGCACAAGAGAAAACAGCCAGTAGAGAACCTTCTGATTTATGCATGTTACCAAGAACTTTTGATACAATATTAATCAAAGCCCCCAGAAGCTCAAAGAAAACTTGGAATTAGCTTCTGATAATAAGGCACTCTCAAAGTTTTCAAAGTAATTTAAGTTATTAATGTAAACACGGGCAACTGTAAGACCAGAAAGGAGAGTAGTCACTACATAACAATAAAAAAATAACCATGTACCCTCTCTACGATGACTGGATTTGAAGAGAAACCTTTCCACATTGGCTCTGGTACACACAGCTGAAAAAGTAGTGCTACTCAACACTTCTACACCTTGGCCTGAGCAAGTGCAAGGTGAGAAGGTGATCAAAGGTCCAGGATGGATATAAAAAAGGCATATGATACATAAGCAAGAGGATTTTAATTCATCTTTCTGACTGGTGCTGACGAAACTCATCTGCAGAAGCTTTTGGCAGCAACAAAGAAGCAGCTGGATAGGTTTGCCCGTTGCAGGTAGGCAATGAGAAAGCAAGTGAACAATTCTGGATGGTTGAACAAGACACTGCCATCAACACAGGCACAAGGTCTGCTACCAGGAAACAGGGTGGCAGCTCTGGTAACAGCACTAAAACAACATAAAAAGAAAGGTCAAGTCATCCATGGAAGGTCAAAGATTATGGGGATCGCTAAAAACGTATACCTGAACTCGAGGAGTGTCTCCACATGTGAAGCAATACTTTCGGAAAGTCAGTAATCTGTATAACCCCAAGAACCTACCAGCTGCTCTAAACAATGTCACCACGTTAATGCAGCTACTGCACGAAGAAAGAAGCCAGAACAACAGATTTGTAAGCAGCTCTAAAAAAGCAGCACAAGTACAAGAAGGTGAACACACTGCTTGAGGAGAGGCTGATCTGGAGACCACGCAAGAGCTCTGTCTGACTGCAGTTATTGATTAACTGCTGTTGAAGAGGTGTGCAGCACAGAAATACCTAAGAAGTCACACTAGAAATATCAGCACTAACACTTTTCTCTAACACCTGCACTCTGTTTAGTGATCAGTTCAAGCGAGACTAAGGAAGTAAAACTATACATTCCGAATTATTCAGGTCAATCTAGAGACACAGCCATTTCTAACAACAGAACTATTTATTCCCAAAGCAAGAAAGCCTCAACATTAGCTGACATGCAGGATGAAAGAGACCAACATATAACTGTACTTTTCACTGCTCTTTCCTTTAAAGAAAGTTCAGGCCAACCGAGGACAAACAGTTACATTTATTAGATTCAGAACCTTAGCTAAATGTCAAGTTGGTTTTGTCTGAGCAAAACCAATATTGTGGATGTGAGCCTGAGTTCCACCAAAATTATCAACAGATTACACAGGACGGACATTCAGTCCTGGAACAGACCAGAAATCTCCAACAAGCTGGGCAGAGTATCAGGCTTGATCAATGCTTTAAATAATACTTACTTAAGCAGAGGATACACTCAGACCTTTCAACTGTACACCACCACCCACAATACCGTGCTAACTACAGAGGTGATTTTGCTCTTGCTCATTTAGCCATTGGCCCATGCTTTCTCAGTCTAATGTGCTGCTCCCAGCCTGTAGCAAAGCACTGAGGCAAAGCAACCCTGTCACATGCACATGCATTCTAAGTAAGATCAAGTTAAACTAAGTAAGTTTAAGTAAGTTAAAACTTGAGCAGTCTCTTACTGCAGACATGTCCCTTCAGCCTTACACAAACAGCTGCAGTCCTCTTGAGCCTGCTGTGAGTACAAAAAGAGAAACCCAAGACTCAGTGGGGCCAAATAAGACAACCTGGGCTCTTCAAGGACATAGATAACATCACCCTGATATCCTGAAGGGTTTTCAAAGTCATCATCTGGTTTTAGACAAACAGTTACTGCTCCACCTGAACTGGCTGAGATGCCCAAATACAGTTTCTGAGCATTTACTTTACCCTTTGGTTTGGGCTATGAAACTCACTCACTTCAGTTTAAAGTTCATGCCTCACTGGCAATTCCAATAGCTGAGGTTTCACCCAAAAAAGCTACTTAGTTTTACCAATAGCCAGGAAAAAGCAACGGTGGCTCAGGAAACAGTCGAATTGAAAAAAAAGTTAAAAACCTGGGGAAGAGCTTCTTTTCTGACAAGGAAGTCATGCATCTATATAGAGTGGCAGATGGCCCTCAAGTAACCTCCCGTTCCCCTCCCTGAAGGAGATCGTGGCAGAAGGTTTTGTCCCTCACCCTTCCCATCTCCAGCAGTGCAAGAGGGCCAGAAAGCATTAGGGAAACTCCAGCACCCTTTCACTTTTTCACAACAGCAGGCTGGGCCAGCAGCAGAAAGCATGAGCAGTAGGATGCTTTTGCTGGCTTTGATTAGCAGGGACTTGACAGAGCCATGATACTGCCCCCACCTCTCGGCTCTGAAACTGGTACCGAGCACGTGTGTGCAGTGTGGAGAGGCATTCACACCAAAATGCAGCACGCACCTTTACACACACACAGAAGCAAGTTGCTTTTGTCCACAAAAACCTCAGGATGGCTAGGGCTAGGATAATGGCTTAAATTGAAACTAAAAGGTGAAGCTGCAGGAGGTGTAGCTTTGCTGACTTCTGACTCCTATACTGAAAATTTCAAGAGGCTGAACAAAAAACATTTCCTCCTTCAGAACCGTAACATGGGAGAAGCAAGTTAAGGAATAAAGACTGTCCTATCTAAACCTGAAAGCTAAAAATGCCAGGTTTTCTCCTTTAAAATTCACCCTAAAGGTGAAAGGAAAAGAAAACCAGCCTTGCTTTGTGCTTTGCTGCTACACCCCTACACAAGGGCTGACCACTTCAATGCATTTCTTTTAGCTGCTGCAATTTTTTTTTATATTAAATCCCTGGTATTCCTCAGTGGTAGAAGACCTAAAAATAGAGATATGGCACAATTTGACTAGAGCTGCACAATTCCCCCAGATCGTGTGTGTGTGTGTGTGTGTTTGGGGGGGAATTCTACTCTCCACACCCCCTCCAAATGGGCATGGGGGCAGAATCAAAGCAAAAGGGACACTGCTCAAACCAAAACTTTTAAGAAAAACTTTAAGAACAACAAGCTTAAACACAGCTGTGACACCCACTCCACCCTGCCTGCTCCACCAGGAGTAGGGAATCACTGCAGTCCCATGAATGCAGCACTTCCACAGTAGCAGATGAAGAAAACTTCATTTCTTAATCCAGATATATCAAGTAATGAATAATGCAACACAGATATAACATGACAGATCCATATGCTGCACTGTGATGACTTATGCACTTTTTTTTTATTTGTATAATCCAACACTAAATGCAGAGATAGTAATTTTCCTATTTTAAAATAATCTTGCACTTAGAGTATGATTTCTGTGCTGACTCAAGTCTGCAGATTTGACCTCCAAGGATGTGAATTGCTATGCAAACAGAAATTCAAAAACAGAAGCGCAGTCAAGATGCCAGAACCCTTTGTTAAGTCTAAGAATTAGATAAATCATCGTTAATACAGATATTATCTTATTCTGACCAGAAAATATTACATTTCTGGGGCCATGTGGCTTCCACGCACTTCAGCTCTTTCTCTTAACCTTTTGCTCATTGAGTCATATCTAATTTATCTTCCATCTCTAGTGTTTTCCAGTACTTCAATTTCCATGAAACTAAATGGTACAAAACTGACTGAAGATGCCCTTGCTCCTTACAGGCTAACCTGCACGTTGCTTTTTTATTCTTATGCTGTATGATTTCATGCAGTCCCTTAGATGTTATATTCAAGCTTATTAGAACTTCCATCTGATATAGTTATGCAATAGACATTTCTCTTATCTATGTCCAACCCACTAAAAATTCTATATACAAATTATGAAATCTACACATAACTGCAAATTCTAGGTTCGTTCATTTTCTAATGAGTTTTGAAAGGCTGACTTAGCTGTATTAGGAAGTTTCTCTGTGTCAAAAGCCAGAAGCAATACCCCATTTCATAGTAACATTAATTATACACCTAAATCAGTAACTAAAGAAACAGCCATCGTGGACATGCAACACTGCTGATCTCCCAAGTATGCTTAAATGTATCCTTCCCAATGCATGTAATTCTCCTGCGCACATCTTCAAACTTTAATATTGAAGGAAAAGCAAAAGAATTGATCAAAAAGTTGGTAAGAAGTACAGGACAACATGAAAGCAAGAGCAAGGTCAATCTAATAGTGCACAGCCCTGAATTCCTATACTTTACTGCCTTTGTGAATGCACATCAAGTGCTATGAAGTTCTCTATGCCCCATCAAAAACCCCTCTGTTAACAACACATTCTACAGGATAAAAATGAGCCTGGCCAGAGAAATGAGACATAAAACAGAAAACAGACTTACTTTAGGAACATCCACAGGTGGAAGATATAATGCTAACACGATCTGACCTTGTTTCTTGCAAGGGATAACCTACATGTTTTTACTTGGTATTTCACTGAAGCCATGCACTGACTCTGAGGCAAGGGTGAGCAGCTGCTTTCACCCGGCACCCATGTTTGAAATGAGGGAGTTAAGACCTTGTTCATCTCTACCACCTTTGATTGCAGACCTTTCAAACCACATTATTTGCAACAGCACCCAAAGACTGAGTTTTCTCAAGTGCTGAGTACCTCAAATCCCACGGTGGACTTATGGTGTTACATTCTTCTGACATAGAGACAGGAACCTGAATTTGGAAGCTTTGCTCTGTTTCATAATGAAGTACTTTCAAAGTAGCATCAAGTCCACTTCCACAGGGTGATTATACCTCAGGGAAGGTATGGGGCCGGAGGAACTGAACACCTTGAAAAGCAAGGGCATCAGTAAGTTACTAGTAATGACTGTTTTGAAATAGCATGTGTCTTCCCTCCTAGCACTTATACCTTGCAAAAAGATGTCACTGGTTTATACTGAATCTGGTGGTGCCTACAGATACACCTCACCATCACTAAGTCAAGAATGTGTTTTACTACAGCAGGAAAAAAAAAAACATGGGAACTAAGCACTGGAGACTTGCTCACAGCAGACCAAATGAGACAGTGCCATGGAAGAGTCTTAACATAAGATATTGTCAGTATTAAAGGTCTTGCAGATATCAGATGTGGGTCCTCATACTGTCCTGTATGATCACACCTTCCATGACACAGGAGTCTCAAAACAGCTTAAAAAGGCATTTACGCTACAGGGGAAAACACAGATCCCAGTTTCAAAACAGTGCCATCCAGACTGTGTTAGAACAGATTCTTCAATAAATAAGTAGCAGCTCCAAGTTGAAAAAGGCTGTTTCATTAGGTATCAGCATGGTGTAGCTCAAAAAGAAGGCATGTCTGGAAGAAAACCCTTCTATTCCACACTTTAAGATCTGCTATGTTTTAAATGTGAGTTTTTAGAAGGATAGCATAACCAGCACAGACAAAACAAAACAAAAAACAGACAAAATATTAGCATTCACATTTGGAAGTGAACTTAAATACTCTGAGGTCAGGATGGACAAAATCTGAAAGGAGTCAGCCAACACAAAGTGTTGTATTGTCTCACTGCCAGAAAGCCAGGATTTTTCATTTTCACACTGAATATAAGTAGCTACTTCTAGGAAAGCATTTTTCTTTGAAGTAGTATCATTCAGTATCAAAGAGTCAAAATTTACTGGAACTATCTTGCACCTATTTCATAACATACAGACCAGCATCTCTAGATCCCGAAGCCCCAATATCAGTAACCCACACATCTGTCTGAAAGATCAAAACTGTATGTCACTGTCCCATTAAGTAGGCAGAACATTAAAGAACAGCAGCAGGATTAAGTTATTTTTAAGCTAATTCTGAAGTCAAACAGAAAGGTCATTTCTTTCTTTCACTCTGCAGGAATGTCACACAATTCTGTATTACACCTTTCAGTCAACACTGAACCTTCAGCCTTACAAAGTTTACTCTTTGCTTTGTGACATTTTGGGGTGAAAAAAAACAGTAGAAAAAGATCAACTGTGCTTACTAGCAACAGCAATAAGGAAAAGGGAATTTAAAGCTCTTTTATTGCAAATCCTATTTAAATACTGTATAACACATGCAGGTACTACAAGTTACCTTTAAGTCAGCTCTGCAAGACAGCACCTGGGCTCAAAGACCTGCAGATGTATAGTGTTAATGCAAAAGTTTTACACCTGTTTTACTCCAAGGAGAGAGCACACCCAAGCGAGGACAAGAGTGCCTAGGGTTAGCAGTAGCTCCATCTGCAGCTGTAAGGTAGTCAATTTACTGAGAAAAAATATTAACAGGACAGTGGTTTGAGAGTCATGACAGCAGGTCATTTAACCATACTAATGCTATAGAGCCTGTTATTGCAAAGACTTAAGAAAACCAATGCAGGGTAAGGCTGGAAAAGTTAAAGGCACAAACCACGAAAGAAGTGCTAACAAAGTCACTTTAGAGAAAATCCATGCCATCGAGACATACACACACAAAAGGAAGACGAAAACAGGACACCGCGCAAGCAGAACATGAAAAACAGCACCCTGGCACTGAAGACCTTTCATCAAGCATCACTTGACTGATGACCAAAAAAGCTTGCAGTACAAAAATGATTTCTAACTTGCAAAAAGTAGACCAGTAACTGTTGTCTCCTGCTGTCCCACACATACCACAAGCTGCCAACAGAAAAATACCAACTAAGTTACACGTACTAGTACAAACTTGCATGACACAAGATGTAGTAAGCTTAGATTTTGCCTTCTTCACAGTCCAAAGAAGCATGCAACTGCTCTTTAAAGATTATACTGTTTGCATACAAACAGTTTACTGGAGAATGGACTCAGCATATGTAATTATCAAATTCTCTTACTTCTTTCTGCAGTTTGTGAAGTGGCAAGTTCCTAAAGCAGCAAAAACAACTAAATTTAGTATAGTCTGTCAGGAATATTGTTTCAGTGACAATTATTCAGAAGTAAGTTCTCAGTAAGTTGCTAAAAGCTTAAACAACTGTAACAGAAGCTTGGAACAAACACAAGTCAAGAATTAAGATTAAAACTTTACATTTTTCACTGGCTTAAGAAAAGGGTCTTTTTTTTTTTTTTTTTTTTGAATTTTTGTTTTTTAACTGAAATCTAGAGCAGCAGAAAAGAAGATCAAAAACAGAATGCCACCATATCAGCCCCTTACTAAGTTCCAAGGAAACTTCCTTTCCTCCTAGATCTGCAGACAATGACAGCAGCTCTCAAATCTGTATGAGGATTTTATCTAGCTGATGAAATAGCTAAAAATGTTTAGGTACAGAAAGTGCTCAAACACAAAGTTTCTCAAGTAGCAGAGACTGTCCTCACAAAAAAGACATTCCATATGGTAGCTATTTTTAGCCTGTTAAGTATCAGAGGTTAGAGAAATCACATGGGTGTCTCCAAACTACCAGCTCCTCAGCTGATTTTTATCCTTTGCATAAAGGAAAGGCAAGTTGGGATCATTTTTAGAACTAACAGAGCTCAGATTCAAAAACTGTACTTCTCCTTCAAAGTACACTCAGCTTCCATAGCTTGCAAGGCTTCCCTGCAAGTACCCAACTCAAAGGAAAATGTAAGCCTGTACTTTTTGACAAGAATACTTGGAGCATCCAAAGCAGATCAGCTGAGTCGTATTTAGGCTGGTTCTAATTTACTGCAGTTGTACCTAATGAACCACAAAAAGCTTACCACTACAATGCAGGCAACACAGCCCAGAGATCATGAGCTGAACATTTTCCAGTTACCAGCTGGCTGTCCTCAGCATCAGGTACTGAACCATCTCTGAAGAGTAGCTAAGCATGCAAGAGCAGCAAGACAACACTGCCATGCTTGATTATCTCTTGTATACATCACCACAGGAGTATCAGATGGGGTACACTGCCTGGTATGTTCACTGCTGCTGCAGAGCATATCTATCTCTCGGTCCCTCAAGTACTCACCTGCTTTATGCAATGAAAAACAGCAGTCCTCTGTCCCATGAGGGTAACTTATACAGAGACTTCAACACAGGGATTTGTGATCAGCCACACTGGAATCTGGTGAAGCTGCCTGCAGGACTATCATGATTATCTTTCCAACAGGAGATCATGGGCAATCTGAAAGTAACAGTCTTGATGCAACTTTGAGAAGTGCTGGTTAAGAACCCAGTAATCTACAGGAAAATCAATTAGGGATTCCCACACAGAACTGTGTACAAGACTTGAAAGAACCTGAGTGTACGGTACACTCTAAATCTGTGACTAAGCTCAAGACTAAGCTTGGATTGTAGACTAAGATGATTTATTCTTGACATCTGCATTCCCTGTTTTGCAGTAGCATTTAAGGCATGGAACAATTCACAGATCCACTCTGAGGAGACATGAAAAGAAGGGGGGAGGCGAAAAAAGCATTTTGTTCCAGGAAGCCTAACAACAAACCCCTTGTTGTTTGTGCTATAGAATGCTTCAAGCTTTTCACTTAATTGCATACTTCCTTTCACTGATGAAGTCAGTATCCTTAAGTAAACCCTTCAGAAGAAAGTCAAGTAAGCCGAAGATGAGGTAGATCAACCACACCAAGCTGTAACACATCAGCAGCAGCACCTTCAGTCCTTCAGCTGAAGAGACAACAATGTACTTCAGAAGCAGGCTGACTAACCAAAGCACTACAGCCTAAAATTAGAAAGACTATTTCCCCTAACATTGTTCTCTTTAACTTCCATTCCCTTTTGATTTCCACAAAGCAAAAAAAAAAAAAAAAAAAGAAAAGAAAAGAAAAGAAAAGAAAAAAGAAAACATCTATGTTCTATTCAACAAGAACATCAAAAATATCACCAAAAATCTGAGTTCTGTGGGCAGTTTTGGGCACAGTACAAGAAGGATGTAAAACCATTAGTGAGCATTCATAGGAGGTCAACTAAGATGCTGAAAAGTCTTGAGGGCAAGACTTATGAGGAGCAGCTGAGGTCCCTTGGTTTGCTCAGCCCAGAGCAGAGCAGGCTGAGGGAAGGCCTCATGGCTGGCCTCCAGCTCCCTCACGAGGGGAGCGGAGGGGCAGGCGCTGAGCTCTGCTCTCTGGGGACAGCGACAGGACCCGAGGGGACGGCATGGAGCTGGGACAGGGGAGGGTCAGGCTGGGGGTTAGGGAAAGGGTCTGCACCCAGAGGGGGTTGGGCGCTGGGACAGGCTGCCCAGGGCAGTGGTCACGGCACCAAGCTGCCAGAGATCGAGAATCATCTGGACAGCACTGTCATACATCTGGGTCAGATTCCTGTGTTATCGTGTGTGGAAACAGGGGTTGGACTCAATGATCCCTTCCAACTCAGGATATTCTACAATGCTATCATGGCCTGTTTGGTGGAATGTCTTCTCATAGCTACCCTACAGCAAAGAGCATTTCCACACACACATAGGTCCCAGGTTCCCAGAGCCATCAAAAACATTGCTGTCTGAGAAACCATCCTTGAACAGCAATGCAGAAACTACTATAAAATGATAGAGGGGAAAAAGCCACCCTTAGTTCCAATATTTAAAAAAAAAAAAAAAAAAAAAACAGTAAGTGGTGCAGTCTCCCAGCTGTCACACCAGTCTGTTACATTCTAATTTGCTTATGCAAAGTACAAATTGTAATATTTTTCTACTGAATCCACTATGGTAAAAGGATTAGCTACAGAGACTAACATTATTAGGAAGACTCTTCTCTGAAGCACTGAGAAGAGGTATGACTCTGGGGGTGGAGTTCTGCAGTTACTGAAGACAGGTGGCAGAGAAGAAGCAGCATGAATCTTTCAACAGACCTCAGAAAGGAGTAAGCAGCAGAAGTGATTCAGCTGGCTGAGAGAGCCCACTCGACAAGCAAGTGGGAAAAAGTGGCATCAACTCTTTCGCAAGTGTATTACAATGGCATTGCTTGACCCAGAACACATTGCAACCATGTAAACTGACCTGGCGGATTCTGCTCACCCCTGGCTGATCTGCTCCTGGGAATCCTTGCTTCTTCTGGTTTTCAATTAAGCCTTTGCAAGTGATTCAGCAGCACATGATCCCAGCAGCATATTATGGAATAAAATGCTCTTTGCCTACCACCTCCATAAGACGAACTCCTTCACCCCACAAAGCTGCAATCCCTAACACTGGTGCTCTGCAAGACTGTAGAGCAGTAACAGAGCATGGGTCAAGTTCCCAGGGAGAATTAATTCAGCACTTGCACAGGTGTTTCCTAAATTTGCCACCCAAGTGCTGGTGGATATACAAATAGAGTTTCCTGCCAATGCAGAAAGGTAGAATAAGAGCAGGTTATTCTGCCACATGAGCAAAGTGTGCTGAGGCTCAAAAAAAACCCACCACCACCAGAATATACAATTTATTCAGTTATATCTTGTATGAAAACACGTTTTCCTAACTAAAAACCAGGTGCCCCTCATTTTTCTAAACTATACTGGAAACTCCATACTCTGCCCTGTATTCATCACATTTACAAGTAGAAGCTTCCAAGGGAAAATAGGAAGATATTCCAAGTCAAAACTGACGTACTAATTTGGTTTAGCTTTTTACAGGATAATGTCAAAATGCCGCCAGTGAGCTCAAGGACTATGAGAGCCCTCAATTACAATCTTCTACTTCCAGGATTTGTGTATTTGAATATTTCATTTACTTTTTTTTTTTTTTTTTTTAAATCAGTTATCGATCTTTACAGCCTCCTGAGATGAGTCTGAACAGCTTCTAGGAAATGGCTTTTAGAAATACAATAGTACTACTGGCAGTCCTGGGAGGACCATCGTATCACTGCTCCCAGATAAAGCATGCTTCCATCCAGTCACAAAATTCTACACCAATTTTAGACAACACTACTCCTCCAGTTAGAGGGCTTTGTGGGACTTCCCAAACTTACCATAGTAATAACTTTATCCTGTTACTAATATTAAGCATTGAGAATGCTTAATTCCAATGTCCATCAAACGTATAGTCACCTGCAAAAAGCAGAATTAAACAACCAAACCAAATGCATTAATTGAATTTGAATAATTAGAGAAGGGTTCACAATAAGGCTCCAAACAAAATCCTCTAAGGGAAAACTGAAGACCAAAGAAGACCTGCAAGCCTTGTTTTGTCAACACCAACCACCATGTTTCAACTTCTGCAACTGCTCCAGCAATAACATCTCTTGTTTCCTAAAGGTTTTCTGAAGTTGAAGTTCAGTTCTGTAAAGTACTATATACACTATTCTTATAGTACCTGCTCTAAGAGCTGGACTATTTTCTGTTCCAATGCACTCACGAAGAACCAAAACTCTGAAAGACCTAAATCAAGAGAAAGTAAATGACATTGCCAATGATATACTTACAAATTATTCCCTTAAAAGATGATCAGAATACAGAGATAGCTGATTTCAGCTGATGCAAGCCCTAAATACTATTACCCACGAGATCATGTTTGAATTTGTAAAGACCCTCACTCAACCTCTTATTTCATTCCACCTCTGAAAAGCTGTAATAGTGCTTCATCACTGATACCACACAAAGGATCCATTTGTACCTGAGGGCACTGTGCTAAATCTCACAGCTTCGCAACAACCCCTAACATCTTTATGAGCAGTAAACAAAGACAAACAATGAAAAAAACAAAACAACTCTATGGTTAACTAGTGCTCAGAGCACAATCAGATGGAGCACCCAACAACCCTACAGTTCCCTCTTCAGCAATTGTTGGTTTGAGAAAACAAGTTACACCTGCGCTTCTAACCCCACCCCAAAGGCAGCTTTCTTCACACCTGAAGTTGTGTAACAGAAGCCCAGGCCATACAGTATTTGCACAGAAACGAGAAGTCCCAAGTCTGACAGTGATAAACAGCAGCCATTCTGGGGTATCAGAAGTTACTGACAATTACGACAGTCATTGGTTTGTCTCAAATCTAATTAGTGTTCAAGGCAAACCACTTGCATCCTGGCACTGCCCCTATAAACCTGTGCAACAGGGGGCTGTTTTTTAAAGCAGTCTTCTCTTAATCTTTATGTACCAGTACCAACTACGCCACCCAACTCTAGTAGGGAAATGATCAGGTAAGACCCTTCTAAAAGCTTCCTTGAGCATGCTTTCAGGAAAATCACACTTTAAAAAACACTTGCTTTCATTAGATGACTGACATTTATAAATAACCAAGCTCAGACCCTACCTTTATTCTGACTTTTAAGGTAAGTGTTTTAAGATTACCTGCTTCTTCCTGAATTTCATGAACTCAACAACAAGTTTTGACTTAACCAGCACGCCATGTGCTGGTTAACTGGCTTCTGAATAGAAACTTTATGTCAAAGCAGAAATGAAAGTGTGCCAGGCTGTACCAGCATATTTCACCAGGCCTCGCTTTTCCTAAAATACCACCCCACCCAAGCCCTTTTACCAAATCAGTTTTTAGAGTGCCCCCACTGCCATTTACATTTGTTTATGCTGAATCTCTTTCAATACATTAACTCACTGAGTTAAACCCTTACCTTCCTCCTCAGCACAATCTGTCATACAGGGGTAGCACTGTCTCACAACCAGGAAATCTCACATAATGAATGATTCTTGAGCTTATTAGAAGTGTTAATGGACATGAGGTGCAAAATAGTAACTTTTCCTCAGCTCATAACACTTCATGTTCGTACAGATTGCCAAAGTGCTTTTAAATCCATTTTCTATTCTTTGCACCAAGCTCAGCCCAACTGGTACACAAGACGCAAAGTTTTGGCACAGAACGAAGTTATTTAAACACTGACAGCTATACACAACCTAAAACAGATGGCTGGTTCTCCTGTGAGCTCAAGACTTAAGAGAAAGATTCGTGCAAGTCTGGATGTGCTCACTAGGCCTGCTTTTCTGATGAATTAGAGAAATTAATGAACCTGACGACTGTGGTTACCATCCTGAAGCTGTAAGTCTGTAGACTTATTCAGAAATACCTCTATAGACAGGTTCAGCCCATCTTCTAGCACCTGCTGTTTTGTCTGGTTAAAAGAAGCTACCTGAGTCAAAGTAAAAGCATGGGGGCTTTGTGTCACAAACCACCCCTCAGGCCAAAAGAGGCCAAGACCTGCTGTCCAAGTTACTTCACTCGTGCTTAAACTTTACAAACAGCAACTCCACTTCAGAAGCTTTGGTCCACTAGGAGCATTGAAGCCATGCATTTGTTTTGTTTTTTAAACTCCTGGGATTTTTCTCATACAAAAGAGCTGTCCAGGATCTATGTCATTCCCTACTAAGTCTCTGCAGAGCTAAAGTGATTAACTCCAACCATCGTGTCTTCGGCACGCTGTACCATTCTATCCCCCAGATCTTGTCAATGCTTATCGGAGCAAAAGGAGAGCTCCTCTACAGTCATGACATTGAAAAGTACTGCAAAACCTTCTTGCTAAGCTCAGAAATTTACCAAGCTATAATGCTTTAATTCCAGTGCCATTACTTGTGTAACTATATAGTAATATAGTTACTATATAGTAATAATGCCATTACTTTTCCTCCGTTAGGAATCAGCATTGAAATTAGGACGAGGCAATACTTGAGAGCGTGATTAATGTTAAGAGATTTGGACAGAAAACTAGGATTATTTTTCTAACAAGCAAGTGATCCTTGCCTTTAAAATCTATGGGTTTTGTTCATAACTCAGTTCATGGGCATGGAAAACTAGAATGTAGTAGCCTGGATGCAAACCAAAAACAATAGCAAAAACCAGAAAAGGTAAATGCCACTAAACAATTACTTTCCAAGGACCATTGTAACATTATAAATGAAGATTTATTCCATAGTTCTCAACAAAAACACAAGCTTACCAAAAAAAACACAGCCTTTTAGCTATTCTAAGAGGTGACTACTGCAATTTCAGGTTGTGCTAGAATCCCAGAAGTCCCATGTGGAGATAAAAGTTTGAGGATTACGTGTTAGCAGTAAAGCCCAACCACATAGGACACAGGGCTTCCTCTAAGGAGTTTGTGAAGTGCTGTGCAAATGAAAGATCTCCTACCCCCAATCCACACTCAGTTTGCAGAAGGAGTTCAGAGATAGCTGCAACAAGAGTCCATTGTGAGATACAGCAATAGTTTCTACAGACTCAAAGTTGACAAGCTTTGTACAAATTTACTCAGCCATCAGTTGTTTTCAATCACCAGCTTATTAGATATGCATGTTCAATACTGTACTTTACCCCTCTCTTGCAAAACCAGAGGTATTTTTCAGGCAACATCAGCATAAACTATTGCTTATAGAGTGGAAGGTTCCTCCCACAAATATTAAGAAAGGGAAGTAAACTCAAGACCTGTATTAGACTGCTACTCTACTGGGGTTTTGACAACGTTAAAATATCATCTAGACCTTTTACCAGAGTCATTCTTTGAGGTGAAACCTCGAAACAAGGACTTGGCTGATTAACATACATATAGGACCTACTGAAAACCAGATCTCCAGTAAGTAATTCTTTCCTCTTATGCAACTCACTGTATGGAAAGTAATTATGAATAAAGTATTAATTTCAAAAAACAATCATGCACGCTATAGCATGGCCAGTCTCCAATTATAGCCTCAAATTCTGCAGAGAAAACAAAAGATAAACCAGCACTGAGAGTTACATCATGGGTATTTTCAGGCACACAGTCTCA
Source organism: Aythya fuligula (assembly GCF_009819795.1). NCBI lineage: Eukaryota > Metazoa > Chordata > Aves > Anseriformes > Anatidae > Aythya > Aythya fuligula. The sequence goes on along the minus strand of NC_045593.1, from coordinate 73,099,555 downwards.
AGATACAATTTGGGACAGTAGTTTGGAAGTATCTTTAAACACAGGATTATTAATCGCTCTTAGGAAAGATGGGAAGCACAGTAACTTCTCAGTAAGTCAGTCAAAACAACTTGGTTTGGACATCTCTACTTCTCAACTCTGTTGATGTCAGTAAGCGTAAAGCAGAGTTGGAAGTAACCAGTAAAGAGAAGCTCTTAACAATTAAGCACTTATATCCTAATAAAGAGAAAAGAAAAAAACATTGAACTTTTGGGTCTTTTTTTTTTTTTTTTTTTTTTAAGGTGCCAACAAGTAGGCCTATTACACAGCACATACTTTAAAAACTGCAGAAGGCAATTCAACTCAGAAAAAATTGCTGAAGACTTGGGCCAACTTAAGACAGATTTGGAAAGACAAAGGAGGAAGACTGTAGAAAGCATGGGCCTGCTGCTCCATGGGGCATGGAACTTGCTGACAACAGAGATGGAAAAGGGTGAGGTACTCAACTGTCTTCTTCATCTTGGTCTTTACCAGTAAGACCAGTACAAATACCAGATGCAGAGAAAGAGTGAAGACTGAGCCAGACCCTTCAGTGGCAGAAAAAGAGGTAACAGGCAAACTTAAATACAGGAAGCTCTCTTTAAACATAAAACCTTTCCGCCACAGCGAACATCACCAAGCACTGACAGATCACAGAGCGTTTTTGTAGGCAGAGCAAGAAAAATTCAAAAACGCAACCTGGACTTGGTCCTGGACAGATGACCCTGCTTAAAGCTGGGGTTGGACTGTGTTATAATACACACAAATGTTGGGGAAGAATATGGCAGCCACACGTCCTATGATAACACCTTTACATTGTCCCTTACAGATGGTACCAATAGTAAAGCAAAAGAAATATTTTTTTGCTCAGTTAGCAGTCATAAATGGTGAAATAATTCACATGAGACTCCAGAAAGTTTTTGGGTTTTGTTTTTTACATTGAAGCATCCAAACTCAGCTCAGGAGGACAGTCCGTTTTGTCCAGTAAGCACCACTTTCTTAGTTTAGAGTTCTGCCACTGTTTCCAGCATACATACAGAAATAAAAAACCCACATCAAAACAATGTTTCTTTCAGTAGTCCTGATAATACTACCCATACCTTCTAGGGAAGCCACTTTGTTCAACAAGTTAACAGATTAACAAACTTTCTTAGCAAGGAAGTTTGAAAAAAAGCCTTATCCTTCAAAATTTTGAAAAAAAAGATACGCCAATTTGATATATCAGAAGCTTCATCTCCAAAATTCTGCTCCGACATTTCTAATGCACTATCTACCTCCTCGAGGCTGTTTGTGACAGCTTCCTTATTAAATAGAGACAGACAAAATGTGTCATGCCTTTACAGAGGCTTCAGAAAAGAATTCTTCAATGTTAAGGAACAGTTGTACACAAGCTGTAAAAAGGAAAACACACACTTGGGAATGAATTGAAGCAGAAGGAAATTGCCTTGAACAGCAACTGTTGCTTGATCCATTGTACAAGTTCACTGTTCTGGTTATCAGTGATTTTTTTTTTATTCCTCTAAACAATCAAATATCGCCTACAAAATTCTTTACCACCCATTCTCAGATGCCATCTCCTGAAAGAACTAAATTTTACAGCTGTGTCATACTGAAATACAAGGCCAAGGTGGATGGGGCTTTGAGCAAACTGGTCTGGTGGAAGGTGTCCCAGCCCATGGCAGGGGGTTTGTAACGAGATGAGCTCTAAGGAAGGCTCCTTCCAACCCAAACCATTCTGTGGTTCTGTGAAATAACTCAGAGCACTTGCAAGACTGAGCACACTCAGGTTCTTCTGCTGTTCTTCTGGCACAGCATCCCTTGCAGCGCTGCAGCAACCAAGCACCTCCAACTTCAGTTCACTGGTGATAGCGGTTTTTGCTTTCCTCTCATCACCCTCCGTCCTGACATCCAGGGGTGCCACAATGAGAAACTTCAACGCAATTTCAAAATGCTGGAGGACAAAGTGACTCAGCAACAGTTCAGTCACACTAAAGGTAGCCATCGAATCACCTCCACCTTAGCATCTACAGTCAACCTTTCAACAAATGCTTCCTCCAACCCCTAAGAGCCTGCCTTAATAAACTGTAACTAGAAACAACTGAATTTCACCAAGACAAACACGACTGTTCTGCACAAGCTAGGCTGAAAGAAGAGGCAATGGAGAAGGAAGTTAGACACCCAAGAACAAAAGCAGCACCTCTACTTTACCACAGATAAGGTGCCAGGTTCTAAACTCTGATTATCTTCTCCCCCTCTCATGTAGAATAGGGTTTTCAAATGCCATACTCACAATGCACAAGGACCAATTAAAAGCTGAGCAGAAACATTAAACTCATTAACAATCCTGGTACTGCATAACCAGTGGCCCTTTTTCTTATCAGTGTCTTTGCAAGTGCTGAGGGAGAAAGCTGCCATTAGAGACATCTGCCAGAACCAGCCACAATTATTCACAGGTGGGCACTCCTGCTTCTAGGAACTCTGCACAGAGCATCAGGCAAGCAGGAACTCCAGCACCAGTGCACATTTTACTTCTTGACTTGTCTTACATAATTTAGCGTAAGATTGACATGAAATTAAGTGTCAAACAGCTATCTTCTAAGATAACATAGGCATGAGAGACAGTATCTTGTTTTTAATGGACTGAAAATAAAAAAACTGCAATCTGAGTTGTTCGCTCATTGGCAGTAAGCCCCACAATGAACATGGCTGCCCTGAAGTCCTCTCAGTGTCCACTCACCTTCTCTAAATCAGACACTGTTACATGAAAGATACACAACTTCATGGAAGGTTATGTATTACTTTTTGCAAAATGAAGTGGAAGATGCTTGAAGCCATGTCACTTACAGTTTGTACATTACAGAATCTCTCCCCTATCCAAATATTAATGGCGTAAAGGATCAAGGAGGTAACAAAACAAGCACAGGTCTGAGTTCATACACCATCTCCTGGGGTGTTTTACTGATACGCAGTAGTTATGCTGTAGGTTTTAAGGGTGGTTAAATTTAGCTTGAGCAAGATTAGTTTTGTGATGCAAAAAAAAAAAAAAAAAAAAAAAAGCAGAAAAATGTTGATTAGCCAGCAAGAAGCTATGCTCTGGATACACCCACACAGCACAATAAGTCATAAGTACTTCCTGATCAAGGAAGAGCAAAGCAGTTCAAGGGAAACACACTGCAGATATCTATTGTGAAGTGTGCTCTTAGAGGGAGAGCCATGCAGATTGCTCACCCATAAGAGATGTATTCCAAATGCCACTCCTGTAAGTAAACCAATGACACCACCTCGGTTCACTCCAGAACCTGACCTTGAAGAGAGGCTGTTTTTTATTCATAAATTGAATGATTGCTACAACTCCTGGTCTGAAAAGGTATAAAATCCAGGCAGACATCTTTAGAAGGAGGTGATCAAGCGTTCCTTTTATATGATTCCTTCTTGACATCACTTGGGAAGTATGAGTTTGCAGGTCTTGCCTAGGTACTACAGAGAATGTACTGTGCCAGAACAACCTGTGAATGTCTACTCATAGAACAAGTATTAACCAAGGATGGCCAAAAGTTCCATCCAACTATTACAGCTGGAGATTTTTTCCCCTCTCTATTTTACCAGTCTCTTTCCAGGCTTCTCAAATTTCCTCCATACCAGTTCAGATGATGAGATTCAGCAGCTTGACAGAACACGGCTCCCCACATTGTTACTCCAACATTTGGGCTGCATGGCTGGACCTGACCCTTCCTAGCCCCACACCGCCTCTTCTGTCTACCTCACTCAACTCCAGCAGGTTGAAACTTCTCTCAGGATTGAAGTTCTGAGCAAGTACATGGCTTCTTCTGGGAAAAGTGTGAATCAGGTAGGCAGAGACAATGAGACAATCACTAACCCCCTCATCTTAGACGGCATCAAGTAAAACTGATGTTCTAGTTCTATACATTCTAGTTACGCTCAAGCTCATGACAAGAAATGACACTTCAACACCACAATGGGTAGTTCCCAAGAGTAGTTTTCATGACTACCTTTGCTTATCCCGTAGAAGAAAATGGGAAAAGTTGCTTAAACATGCATTTCACTACTTCCTACCTCCAAATCCTAAAAAAGTTAGGAACCACTGAATCATGTAGGCTAGAAAAGACCTTCAGGGTCATCATGACCAACCATCAACATTACCTCCAAGTCCCTCTGGCTATAAATTGTCCACATCACATCGCAAGTTACGGATTTCTTTTTGCAGCAAAGTGCAATAAACATGGACCAAGGACAACTATTTCGTTAAAATATTTGAGGTATTGTCTCTGGCTCAGATACTTACTATCCCTCCCCCTGCTCCCACCAGTGCCTTTCATGCCAAGAGTTTTTCACTACACCTCTGCATCCTAATCCTCCTGAGATCACCCAGTATTATATAACAGAAAAACAGAGAGCAGGATAGCACTGATATACATACATGCTGTGAAGAGTTTGGCCACATACTGTTAAATTATAAGCGTTATGCCTCTTCCACAGCATCACCAGTTTGTAACTGGAAGCAGAATATGCCAGCAGTGTTACTGTAAATGGCTATAGACAGCTTTTTTCTTTAATTATTGTTTTCTACACAGAAGTCTCTCTATTGCATGAAAGCATAAAAGAGCAGCTAGCTGTTTGCCTCCCCTGTTTAAGTTACCACTTAACTTTACAATACCAAAATGAGCTCCACTTGTTGAATTAGAAGTCAGGGAGCACTACAACGCAGGAAATGAAGCAGAAGTTGCCTGTGGAAGAACTGGGATATTTAAGTTTGATATAACACAAAACAAACCAGACTTACACTGAGTTGTCACATGAACAGGTTTAGCCTGATCACTACAGCCACCTTCAGTCCTCCAACCCAACTGACCACACCACTTACTCTTAGTGCACTGAAGCGAGCTCTAAACACAAAGATGGATATTGTCCATATACCCTGGTCCACAGGACACTACAGCCCACCTCTGAAAGAGCCTGAAGCTAGCCAGAGCTCAAACATTTTCCCCAAAGTACGCCCCAAGCCTCATTTGCCATCTGAACCAGTATTAACATTCCCAGGAAAAAACGCCAAAGGACACTAAAACCGATACACAAGTAACAGCTCCGAACAGCTTCCAGTTGGCACAAACAGGGTCAGTGTTGGCCAGTACCTTTTCCACTTCTTACCCAGAAAGCAGCACCAACACACTCCTAACCCTTGGCCCCAAACCACCCACAGGGATTTCCAGAAAAAACAAAAGGTTTCTGCCAGCTATTGCTCTCAAGAGCAGTTCATGCGGAGGTGCATCACATTTTAGCTTTAACAGGGCTCTGAAGACTAATTCTAAATACGGAGCCTGTTTGCCTCTAAGCTGATCCCCACCATGAAAACAAGTTCAGACAGATCACAGTATTTACTTTTTGATTAGGTCAAGGAAGAGAACTAAATTCTCCTCTCAAACCAACTACACCATCCAGTCCCTCAGAAAATATTTGACTCTATTACTATTTGTGGAAAAAGCTTGCAGTAAAGCTCAACAATATAGGTCAAGTGTAAAGTGGATTCAGAAAGACTGCTGCCCACACAGTACACAACAATACTTGCTAATTGGTATCCTCAATACCTGTAGCCTGAAGGAGAGAACACAGGGAACCTGTTAAAGTAGTAATACTACTGTTAAACAGCATCAGGGACTGAATTTCACTTTGAAAGGCACTTCATATAAGAACAGACAATAGGCTCGCATTGTGCTGGCATCTTTGGTTTTTAAAATATTTTAGCTTGGCGTTGTCAGATCCTCTACACTAAGCTTATGTCAACTGAGACCAAAAGCTACAGAACGTCTTCCAAAACAGTGATATCTTAAAGAGCACAGATGACAAAGCAGAATCTGACTGTGGTACCTACCTACCACAGCCTCTCTTCTAGTTTTTGTTTTTTTTTTTTTTTTTTTAATCAGATACAGCAAATCATTAACTTACCCCAAAGATCTTTCAACTGTGCTAAGAAAGCATGTGGTGGTTTTTTTTTTGTTGTTTTGTTTTGAAACAGAATTGCTTTATTGGAAGTAAACCAAAGGACTCTGCCATACCTTAGTTCATACCTCTAGTAAACACATTTAACAGGCACAGGCAGATAGATCAGTCTTTCAGATTAGCAGAATTTTCAGGTTTTACATGGTTTAAGTCTCAATTCTCACAGATCCCTTCTGGCTCAGGATATCCTAATTTCTGTGATTACAGAGACTCTCCATGGAGGTAGATGACACTGTCTCTGTCAGATAAAGCCCTACCATCCTTGCAGGGTAAAAGCTTTCCCTTCTCTCCAGTCTCTCTGGCCTTGCTCATTTGCTGCGCAAGGCCATTGCTCCAGAGCTGTCCCCAGCCCCAGCAGCACTGCACTGGGGCTCTGCTTGCCCTGGGCAGGGGTACACTTTGAACCTGCCTAAATTGCACAGGGTCTTCCTTAGTCCCTTCCTCTCACCAGTCCCAGGTTCTCTGGACTTTAGCCATGCCCCCTGAGAGTATCAACCACATCCCTCAGTTGGTGTTGTCTGCAAACCTGTTAAGGGCAAGTTTTCTCCCCTCCTCTAGGTCAATGACGAGAACACTAAATACAATAGATGCCACCGACTCCACAGGACTTGTAACAAACCTCTAGAAAAATCATTAAGTATCATGAAGTATTAACCACTAACTTTCAAGCTCTGAAGTCCCACCAATTTTCCTATCTACCTGGCCCTCCCTCTAGAGCTCCACATCCTGAAGCTATCATAAAAATCCTGCAGGAGACCGCAGTCGTGTTAGACTTAAGGTAGATAACACCTCTCTTCATCCACAAACTTTCTTTCCAAGAAGCATTCCACTACAACTTACCCTTGGTAAATCAATCTTGGCTACTTCAATCACCTTCTCCTTAATTCGCACAGAAATTACTTCAACAACTTACAGGATGATTTACTCAGGGACTAGAGTGAGACTCCCCAGGTCATCCTTACTGCAGTCTTTTAAGAAAAGCAAGACTTGCTTTGCTTCAGTCACAAGGAGCCCTCCCTGATCTGTCAAATATTATACAGCAGCCTCTCCTCTCTGACCTGCAAAATGAAGTTGCAATTAATACGCAGCTGAGTGCACCACCCTAACCCCCACAACAATCTCTCACACCTTTCACATGCTCGAAAGAAGGGACAAAGACCTACCAGAGAGAGACCATTTAAAGGTCTGTCACTTTCGGGGACGGATGACTGCAGATCTTTAATCGTGGTAGTGAACACAAGCCACAGTAATTGTCTGTGGTCTAGGCAACTTGTTAACAGAACCAACTTTGACAGCTGATTTCTTTGTTTAACAAATAAAAGAATGTAGCCAGTCATATGCCTTGGAACTATTCCCTTCCAAAACGTAGAAAGTCTCCAACCTCTTACTCCCTCTTGAGAAGGACAGGATCTGTGGCTGTCAGGAATCTGTTCTACTGACATTTACAAGCTTCAGGTGCCAGTATGAATGAAGACAAATTTGTTATCAGGTCAGGTACTCACACAGCATCAAGCAGATATCCTGCCCAGGGACCTACAATACTTACACAGCAAATATCCCTTCCTGCAAGCATAAGCTAAAGTACAGTAAATCCCTAGTAAATCACTAGATGCACATCCATGGGTCACTTTAAAGCCTGGTTATTCCTTGTTAACTAGGAGACAGTTTGGAGAAGCCACACCTCACAGGCAAACAGAACTGAATATGGAAGCTAAGTTCCTTGAATTGAGGAACATTCATCTACTGCCAATTAAAATAGATTTAGTAAAAAATGTCCTTGTTTCCACTAGGATGGAGTTAGTTTTCCTCCTAGTAGCTAGTATGCTGCTGCGTTTGGGATTTAGGATGAATAATGGTGGTAACACACTGGTGTTTTAAATTGTTGCAGAGCAGTACTTACACCAAGCCAAGGGCTTTTCAGCTTCTCACACTGTCCTGCTAGCATGCAAGCTGCAGGTGCAGCAGGAATTGGGAGGGGACAGAAACAGGACAGCTGACCCAAACTGGCCAAAGGGGTATTTCATACCATCTGACATCACACTGAGCAATTAATACGGGGGAGCTGGCTAGTGTAGGGTGTACTGGCTGTCTGGGGATAAGTTGGGCATCAGTCAGCAGGTGGTGAGCAACTGCATTGTACATCACTTGTTTGTACACAGTAGTAATACTATTATCATTATTTTCCTTTCTTTTCTGTCCTAATAAACTGTCTTTATCTCAACCCACAGGTTTTCATTTCTTTCTAATCCTCATCCCTCATCCCAGAGAGGGAGGAAGGAATATGAGCAAGCGGCTGTGTGGTACTTATCTGCCGGTTAAGCTAAACCACCACCACAACAACAAAAATAAAAAACAAAACAGTATCTCCCTCTCACCCTACCCACATCTTCCAGGTTCAACTTCACTCTGTTCCTAATTTCCCCCACCATGGGACAAGTAGGATGGTAATTACAGTCGCTTCTCCATTACACGTTTCTTGTGCTCCAGCATAAGCTCTCCATGTTCTGCAACTCTTTCAGGAAACATCCACCAGCTCAAGCATGAGGTCCTCCACAGGCTATAGCACGTCCATCTGTTCCAGCATGGTCCTCCATCAGATACCGCATGGATATCTGCTCCACCACAGTCTTCTTCATGGACCTCAAGGAAATGCCTGCTTCACTGTGGTTTCCCCAGAAAACGTCTGCTCCAGGCCCTGAGCAGCTCCTCCTACTCCAACCTCTGTACTCAGAGCTATTTCTCTCACTTTTCTCCTCATTCCTCTCCACCAGCACATCATTTTGCCTCTCAAATGTTTTCAGAAGCACCACAACCAGCCTGATGGGCCCAGCTGTGTCCTGTGTTGAGGCCACTATGGATCTGGCTGGAAGCAGCTGTGTCCACCACAGGGCAACCCCAACCTCCTCCCCCACTGTTCAGCCTGTGGCCCAGTTGCACAAAGTCTGCCATCAGGAGCCAACGCTGTGTTGCCACAGTGAAGAAAGGCAGACAGCTCACGTCCAAAATCCAGACACAGATTAGCATTACCCAAACTATAAGCTCCTAGGTGGAAGAAAAGGAAGTAACCCTCCTCAAAGTCTTATTTCAAGTTTTCTTGTTCACCGCAATTCTTACAAAATCCAGGGAGTCCAGCAGGACTACAGCAACAGATAGAAGCGTCAGGCTTTAGACAAAGCTGCTCAACCGAAACAGAGCTACAAAAGCAGTTCCCTGGGGTGATGCACCCCACCTAATGCCTACCACCACAATAAGCCCTCCACTGACACACAGCTTTAGTCTGCACAAAGCTCTTTCTCAGGCTACTTCGGTTCCTTCCCTGAAATCCGTAACACTGTGACCAAAACAGGCTGATTTGCTTTCATTCTCTCAGGGGAAATGAGATTCACAGCCCCCAGCATGGGGTTTTCCCCTCCCTGCCTCCTGAAGCCCCAGGGCATCAGGCAGGCTGCACAGACTGGCCTGACTGGAACCTCTACCAACAGCATCTACCATTGACCATGGCAGGTACATGGTCCTGAGCTCTTTGCAAGACAGCAGCTTCCCTCGTCTCCATGGGAGCTGACACCAGGTGATCAAAAGGGAAGCAGCACCCCACTTCACCTAAAGAAAATTCACCTGTCGTGCTTCAGCTGAAGCAGTATGGGGGCTTGTTTTGCTTCAGGAGGGAAGAAAAAACTTTTTTTTTTTTTTTAAAAAAAGAAATCCCTGTAGAAGATTAAGGAAGTAATCTGTCCCCTTCATACTCAAATTTATATAGCATGCTTAATACAGAGGTCCCTCTGCTTTCAGAATAGCATTCTCTATGTTTAGTTCTCTCCCATTGGTCCAGACATAAAGCATTCATTTTTGAGGTTACAGCTGGTAACAGCAAGAAAGGCTCAATACCACCAGCTAGGGTAGCTTGGCACAGAGAAGCCACCTATGGGAAATGGCTCCTCAAGGAACGTTTTTTTTTTTTTTTTTTAAACTCAATACACAGAGGCCTGGTACTTTTTTGGTTCATGGTGTAGAAAATAAGTTTGGCCAGGAAATTTAACTTAAGATCTATAAAAAACTACCATGAGGGTTTAAGAAAAAATCTTCAATGTTCGCCAATCCATCTTCAAGCCAAAGCAATGAAGAATCTCTGTATGAGTAGAACATCAAGTGCTACAGCCCTCAAAGCAAATGTTTTAAAGGCTTAATTTGAGCATAACGATACTACCAAGGATGACATTTGTAGACTGTCACTGATTCCGACCAAAGTTTTAACTAGGTGAGTAATGTGATCTTCCTGAAGTCAGGAAAGAAAAAGCAGAAGGAAGGGCACACCATGAAGCCAAGGACTCACTGTCTCTGTAGTTTTCAACAGTATTGCAAAGTAGACGGAATCAGACATGCCTTAACAGGTATCTCAAGATCAGCTTTACAGGACTTTAAAAACCTCAGTTACAGACATAGCTCAAGCTACTCATCTTGCATTTCAAAATGAAAGGCCTCTTTACCTCTTTCCTGTATTTATAATACTTCAAACACTTATTTTTTTCAATGATTTCAAGCTCCTATTCCCATTTAATCCTGTTAAACAACGTGTTTTTCCATTTAGGATGAAGAAACCCTTTCATCCATGCACATGTTACAAGCATGTACACCTACATTTTAAGTGTTCAAAGCTTTCCCTGTAGTGTTAGATATCTACATCATGCAGTTTATGTGCATTTAGGTAGCTCAAAGACAAGACCTGCATACCTATACTGCAGTTTGATGGAAATTTACTCGCTTATCTTAATTTGGACTAAAAATGTGATTGAAATTACATGACTACAGCTCTTCCTAACAGTCTAACAGCCAGATTTTTCAGATGTACACAAATGAAAGCAACCCAGCCTTTTCTGGTAACAAAGATATGAAGAGGTATTGTGGAGTCACAGTATGGTTAAATTGGAAGACACTTCTGTAGATCACCTGGTCCAAACCCCAGAAAGGGCACAAGCAGCTCTCAGCCTTTCCTCACAGCAAAGGTACTCCAGTTACTGAAGGCAAGGAAGACAAGGAAGGCAATATCCATTGCTCTTTCCTCATCCACCACGCTGGTCATTTCATTGTAAAAGCAAGATGGCCAAATTTGACTTCCCCTTGGTGAATCCACACTGGCTACTGTTGATGATCTTCTTGCCCTTCACCTGCTTAGAAAATGTTTTCTAGGATTAGCTGTCCCATGACATTCCCAGGGACTGAGATGAGGCTGACCAGCCTGTTGTTCCCTAGGTTCTGCTCCTTGCCCATCTTTAAGAAAGAGATATTTACATTTCTCCAGTCTTCAAGCACTTCTTCTAGCTGCCATGACCAAAGAAAGATTACTGCAAGTGCCCTTAAAATGATGACTATCAGCTCCCTCAGCATTCAAAAGGGCACCTTATCAGAGCCTATGGACTTATTTATGCTCAGTTTGCTTAGTATTCCCTGACTTTATGCTCTCACCATGGCTGCATTTTCCTTGCTCCAATCTTCCCCTGGTTTCTGAGACCTGCAGTTCCATAGGGCTGTTCTTGCTTGTAACGCTGAGGCAAAGAAGGGATTCAGTACTTCTGCCTTTTCACTATCCTGTGTAACCAAGTCCTCTGTTTCATTCTGTAATGAGCTCACATTTTCCCTAGTCTTCCTCTGTCATTGATGAGTACATCAAAGACTTTGCGACTATGTTGTTGTCTTTGACATCCCCGGGCAGATTCAATTCCATTTCCAATTTAGCTTTCCTAATGTCATCCCTGGATGCTCTGCCATTGTGTCTGTATTCCTCCCAGGTTACCTGCCTTTGCTTCCACCCACTTTGGGTTTCCTTTTATGTTTGAGTTTGGCCAGGAACTTTTTGTATATCCATGCAGGCCTTCTGGAGTTTTTGGTGGACTTCCTCTTTGCTGGGATGCTCTGCTCCTGAGGTTGGAGTAGGTAATCCTTGAATACTGAAGAATGTTAGCTTCTCTTCCCTCCAGGACCTTATCCTACAGCATGCTACTAAGCAGATACCAAAAAGGCCAAAGCCTACCTCCCTGAAGCCCAGGGCCATGAGCTTGTTTATCACCATCTCTGCTTCCCTAAGGATCTTGAACTCATCCATTTCATGGTCACTACAGCCAAGACTGCCTTTGACCTTCACATTCCCAATCAAACCCTTCCTTGTTGGTAAGACTGAGGTCCAGTAGAGTGAGTCTCTGCACTGGCTTCTCTATTGCTTGGAGAAGGATGTTATCATCAACACATTCCAGGAACTGCTTATGCCCTGCTGTGTTGTCCTAACAGATATCCAGGTAGCTGAAATCCCCCATAAGGCTGCAAACATGAGGCTCCTCCCATCCATCTGTGGAGGACCTCTTCTACTCTCTTCTACTCCCCTAGTCAGAAGACCTGTAGCAGCCCCCCCACTATAATGTCATCTAACCCTGTTCCCTCTTTAAGCCTAACCTATAAGCTGTCAGCTCCTCATCCGTCCCCTGTTAGGGCCATATGCGCTCCAGCTGGTCATTGACAAAGCTGGTAACAACACCTCCCTGCCTCCCCCCCAGCCTGCCCTTTCTAAAGAATCTATACAACATTTGAGCAGCCACTAGAAATAGCCAATTAAATTAAGTCCCTAATTTTGGGCCCTCTGGCAGAATATATCATGGTTATGCAAGACTGATATGTAGAAATGCAAGTTAAATCAACTGTGAAGTTTCAGATTCGAGTCAAGAAAAAGGAAAAGGTTCCTATGTAACTCATCTCACTTCATTCTCATATGTTACTTTCAACAGGAAGTTTGGTGCATTTGCTCATTCCGTGCAATACACACCAAAGACTGGCGATGCAACTTAGCATTTCTTCAGGAACATTGACATCCCTTGTTTCCCTACACACAAACATGGTTCAATACACGTAACCCTTACTGCACCTGGTTACATGTGCTATTTGTAAAGGCAAAAAAAATATCATTTACAGAAGAGGAAAAACAATTTGTACTTTTGCTACAGAAACTTTGCCTGCACTATCTACTCTTTAACATTTAGTTCTAAAGTTATCAAGCCCAACAATTAGTAACAGAATCTACATTTCTCCTGTTACTCATCTTAAACAAAAAAAATAAACCTTCAGAGAGACTTTGTATGCATAGTCTGTGTTATACCTCTTAACATGGAAGCAGTCAACTGTTTCATACACATTTAACTGTGCAAGAAACCTTCCATGTGGAAAAAAAAAGGCAACCCTAAACTCAGTTATAAATCAGCATAGAAGATAACCTTGGCCATCACAGCTGCATCCAAAAAAGCCTCGTCTCTACCAGGATGACTAGTTTTATATCATTAAATTGCACTGGTTCAGAGGAATTTTCACTAAAAGAAGCACTTTCCTGTCAAAAATAGCCTTTATCAAAAGACAAGCATGACTCCATTTAATTTTCTTTCAGTTTGCTCAACTGTTACAGAAAAAAATCAGCTACTGAGTTGGTTAATGAGGCTGCAATTCTCATCTTGCCTACCAACTTCTCAACCATGGACGCAGTCCAAGGCAAGTGCTATTGCTATGCCAAGTTTCACAGTTTAACTATCTGAATGCAAAAGCAGCTTCTAAAGTCTTCCTCACTTCATGCAGTTCACTTTGTCAGCAATTTTCCAGTCCCTTTTGGAATGGGTGCTCTGGCCAGATTAGGAATAGTAGTTTTGTCAGGAACTCAATTTTGGAATATAACTAAACCCAAAACACATCAAAACAGAAGTTGAATTTATTAATAAACTCACTTCTTTACTACTGAGTGCTTGCAGTATATGCATAGTTTGTTATGAAAAGCATATGGTGTTTTAGAGTTATGACTTTAGTTGTCCCTCTTTTGAAAACAGACAGAAAACAGCTTCTAATGCATATTGGGTAGATAGAATCACAGTAGGAAGTCTGACAAGATTTCTGAGCATGCTACTAGAAATAAAAATAATATCCTTAATTATAATTACAGCAGGTATTTGGATGTTAATATGGAAAATATTTAAACACCTTTCCTAAATCAACTGTGATGTGCAAGGAATAGCATTTACTTCTTACCTTTACCTTGTAAAGGTTTGCTGGTTGGAGATGAGTAGTAGACAGAAGGAGAAAGCAAACCCCAAAATCTTGCTCTGCGTTGAAATCTGATAGGTACGTATGAAATTTAATGCTAATGGATGAATAAAAAAAAAAAGAGGTCCCAGCATTAGTTTTTTGCCATTTGAAGAGGACAAACAAAATGGACGGCACAGAAACGAGGACTCCATTACAAAAACAGAAGAATATCGTGAAGGTGTACTTGCCACTAGCAGTGCATTACCCATTTATTCCCTATTTAAGTGCAATTGCTATGCACATATATGCAAAAAGCAGTCATTCAGAAGCACAAATACCTGTTAATAGTTTTTTCTTCTGCCGCGACAGCCACAATACCTACTCCCCCTCACAGACACAGGTTCCCCACCAGAGAACCCCCCCTTCTAGACCAGATTTCCAGGGGACCTTCTCGTCCTTCCCCCCCTTACATGCACCTCTGAGTCACCTGGAGCAGTGCTGCAGGAAACACTTCTTGTAGCTGAACGAGTGCCTCTGTTCCTGCCCCACTGTTTTCATGAGCAGTTAAAAGCTGTTTAGACATCCAGCCTTCTGCACTGCTTTAGACCAGGCGTAGATGTTTCTGCAGCACATACGGGAGAAGACTAAGCGCAAGAAACCATTCTCAGATACCCTCAAAATATCGAGGTTAAGCACAGATAAGTGAAGGAGTGAGTGTTCTGCGTCAGTACTGAAAGTGGAGAGGCACGACACAAGCACAGAACAAAAGATGCCAAATTCACGAGGCCCAGTTTAAACACGGACAAATCCTTGTCCTTTTTCTGGCTGCCTGTATTTCATTTCTCACTTTACATTTTTGCTTGAGCAAGCCTAAAACAGAATTATTTCATGAAGGCACTTCATAGCTCCAATATTAACAAAAAGCAATGTCAGACATCACCATGAAATCCACAACTGATTTTTATCTACATTAAGGCACTACTGAGCTTCTCATGTTGTTACATAGGAACAAAACCCCACAGCCCTCTGTAACTTGTGTGCATTTTGTGTTGACTGACTAAATCTCAAAATGACAGCTTTTGCTTCAAGACTCACAAAACCACTTTTTTCTTCCTAGCAAACTTAATTTAGATCCCACAAATATTAATGTTAGACTATATCCACTGCTCTCCTTGAAGATAAGGACAAGGCAGGAGGCCTCTTTCACACTTTAAAGCACAGTAGCATGCAGGTACAGCTTGAATATCTGCAAAACTCACTGGTACCACTATCTCATCCTGGCAATTCAGCCCACTGGAAATCACAGAGAGGTTACAGCTTACCTCTGTCCTGCCTCCTCCTCATATAGCAAAAATCTTCAGTGAATCGACATAACTCAACACAAGAAACTGAAGAGAACACACAGGAAAGTAGACTCCAAGTGTTCCACCTGACCACAATTCTACTTTTGAAAAAAAATATGCAATACTACTACTGAAAATATTATGAGAGACGTGAAAAACTGCTACCAGCAGAAAAGTCATATCTGCATTACTTTTCCCTTTCCATAGCTGGATCTCCTCCTCTCACCCCTTGTAAGTTAGAATGAGGCATTTACCTACAAATTTCCATGAAATTCAAGTAAATGTTAACTTTGTTCATCCATACTGTAAAATAAATCCTGCTAATTTAATTGCTGTCATTAAGATTAAAACTACGGAAGAGCACAAGTAGCCTGATCACAAAAAGGCAGCTCCATTCCATACCTATACATAAATCTTCTTTAGATCAATCTGTAGTAGTATTTGGTTAAACAAACTCATCCTGAGTAGTCTGAAAGCAAATGTACCTAGCATGGACCTACAGAAAGGCTGCTCGGTAAATGCATCAATGAATACATTGAACAGCCTTTCCTACCTTTATTTCGAGTGCTTTGTAAAGCATTCAAACATTTAAGTTGCCCTATTTCACCAGTACTCAGGTATTAAGTAGTTAAGAAATTGCACTGATGTATTTTATGTTCCAGCAATTGAGTAACTGTCCAGTGCATAAACTCATCTAGATCTACTCCACGCTCAGATGAAGATCAGAGAAAGCTCCTAGAGCCCTTTGAGAGCCCACTGTATTATTTTCTAGCTCGAGTCATTTGGTCAACTACTGCAACTGTAGTATAGTACCTAGTTTTTTTTGTTTTTCCTCTAAAAACAGCAAACCAATATGCTCAGTCCTTATTGCAACATCTGAACAGTTCATCTGGTATACACATCTGTTTGTGCAGTTTCTGCTGACCAGCAGTATCAGGGCTGAACAAGGGAATGAAGAATTGGTGTCAGAAAACACTCCACAAAGCGAAGCCCAGAACGATCTAGAACGATTCTCACCGATCCCAGGCCGGTGCACTCACAACTGCAAAGCATTGCAGAGCCACTCAAACTCCTTGTACTCTTCCAGACTTCCTAATAGGAAGTTACAGCTTTTTCCAAACGCCCATATGTCCAGGCTTACTATGACTATCAGAGCAAGTGAAAACCCCTGTTGCTTAACTGCTGGAGTACCACAAAGCACAGTGGCTCAAACAGAACAGAAAACAGTGCAGCACATTGTAAACTCCATCTGGAGAGCTTACTCTCGTTCCCAATTGTGTTTTCAATTGTACTGAAGAAAGATGTTCCCATCACAATTCCTGCTTTTATATAGTTACAGCTGCTACAACTCCAGATGTTTTGCCAGCAAAATCAGATTTGGAATACAAGCTACTTGAAAACTTGATGCACTTTTAGAATTTCAAAGTAAGTTCAAAAAAACATGCATTTCTTAAGATTTCTTTAATTAGCATTTAGTAACTATTTCACAATTTCAGAACTGAAGAGCCACTCTCTACAGAACACAGGCTACTAAAGCCAAGTGTTTCACCGAGGTCACCTTTCCAACATACACTTTTTGCAAAGCTGTGTGTCAAGAAGTCTGGGCTGAACAGCAAGAACTCCCAAATGCAGAGAAAACCAGCAATTAGGTGTTTTCTAACTGAAGTCTCTGTCAAGTTTAGCACAATAGCTAGTTGCTCAGTGGCAAAATATTAGATGCCAGGTGTCCCTACAAATCAACAGCAATACATAACGGGCAAAAGCAGCTCGCTCCGCGTTGTTACTTTCTCGATCTTCAGCAGTAATCAGTAAAGAAGCCTGCCTCTCCACGTTATTTTGCCATCAGAAACTTAGGATGGCTTTTAAATTTCAACAAGGATTAGACAACAAAACATCTTGATCTGGCCCACAGGTTGTAGTAGCTAAAAGCTATGAATTCTAGCGCTGTTATAGCAGCTTCTCCAGACTAATCCTCCTGAGTAAGTGAAATTAGGTAGATTTACACAGACAAGAGATCAAAAAGCATGCAGTTGCTTCCTTCAGAATTGGAACTACAGACGTCAAAACCCAAAGCACCGTCAGCTAATCCTGCTGGATAGCATTGTGATTTTTTCAATTGATTTGGGGGCTGTCAGGACAAGAAAGCTCTGTGCACAAAGGCAATGTTCTCTCACTTTTAAACTCCTAGCAGTAGCTGGTAGCATTCACTGCCCTCTGTTGATACCAGCATCTATTAGAAAAGCATTAGAGCAAAAGCAAAGATGGCTTTAAAGCAGGATTGAAATGTATATTCATCACAAATTGAATTTATCCATTAGGTAGCATTCTGTTTTATTGCTATGAAGAACCTCAGTGGCAACAAATATAATCAGAAGTCATTACGCTGCAGGACTGCAAGGGTTTTACCTATCAAAGCAGCATTTCAACATTGCTGCTACTGGGAAGGAGCTTATGCTTGCATCCTTGTACTATTTTTACCTGCAAAGTCCACCTCTCCAATGGCATTGACTTATTTTAAGGAACACAAAAAGCTGAAGTATTCGTTGCGCTTTTTAAAAAAGACAATGCTAGATCATATGTCATCTATTTCCTACTTAGTCCCTAAATAAAGATAGCTTAGCTCTGTCCCTCCCAAAAATCTAGCTTAGCTTTACAAAGGGTTTAATTGGATTGAGTCTGGGGCTTTAGTGTAGTCAGTACGCAGCCACCCAGAAACCTGTGAAATAATGCAAAAGATTTTTGCCCTCTTTTTTAAGAGCATATACTCCAAATCAAGTTAACAGCTGCTCAGAACAATTTAAACTCACTACACCTGGATACCTCAGCTCAAGAGCAGCAGTGCAAGATTCATAAAGAGGCAAAAAATATATGAATAACAACAAAAAAAAAAAACACTAATGAAAGGACCAACACCTTTCACAGCAGAACAGCATTTAAAACAAGCCAGGGAAACGAATGACAATTTATGTTCACCTTACTATGGGAAAGTTAAAATAAATTTACACGCAGAAATCTCGTATTAGCATAACTAAGCCAATAAAAAAGAAGAGATTTATGCAAATATGACTGTATTGAAGAGGCTTCAGATGCTAAGACTAAAGCAATTAGTCTCCACTGCATACAGAAAGGATAAACCACTCCACCAGAATAAAAACACACAAAATTAATACCTCTATTTCTGAGAAAAAACATTAGTTCAGGTAGAGCCATACGGCATTTCGAAGTGGCACTAACGCTACGCTTTGCCAAATCTTAGGAAGTACAGTAAAATTCCTCAGCGGTTTCAAGGTCATTTGTGTGTGCCTACAGTTACAAATGCTCTCACTATTTCACTGTGAAGACTCCAAACATCTACATTTCCTATTACATCTCATCCCTTCTTTTCCAATTAAATCTCATCCCTTCTTAAAGCAGTACGCACAACTACCAATTCTGCATTTGCAAA
Organism: Aythya fuligula; assembly: GCF_009819795.1. Lineage (NCBI taxonomy): Eukaryota > Metazoa > Chordata > Aves > Anseriformes > Anatidae > Aythya > Aythya fuligula. The sequence continues at coordinate 73,080,688 of NC_045593.1, read as the reverse complement.
GAAAATGACTTATGAGCACAATAAGGCAGATTCAAAGTCCATGCTTCAGCCATCACCCCCAGCACAGCTTTTCCAAAAGGTGAGGGAAGGAAGGCAGGACTAGAACCGAACAAATACCACTTCTAGATGCAGAATGCACAGCGTTGAAAGGAAGAACGCAGAACTGAAGCCCTAGGTAACAGCCCGCTGTCCGCTGCCCAGCGGAACACACTCCCATTTACTGGGGTATTTTATCAACTCTGCCAGCGTAATTTAACATTCACCATCCAGGCAGAGATAGACAAAGTCAAAGGGCATCAAACTGGCTGCTTTTCAGTATAAAAGCCTGGAACCCCTTACCTTTAAGAGAAGCACATACACGCTGCAAACCACTCAATTCATGTGGTACTGCTACTTCAGCAAATGTCACTTGTTAAGATAAGCAGACACTCAAGTCCTATACAGCTGCTAAATCGCTGCACCAAAGTTGTCTCCCAAAGCCCCACGAACATTTTAACACATTTTTTGCACTCTGGACTCAATCACACCCAGCTACGACCACCACTTTTCCCCCCACACCAAGAGAAATAAGATCAAATTTCCATCCCTCGCCCAAACGTGCTACACCCGCACCAAACCCGCCGTGCACCAACGCGGGTGGCACCCGTCGAGGGGCTCTTGGGGGCGACACGGGCATGCTGCAGCACCCAAGGAAGGGCAGGGCGACCCACAGAGCCCCCTCCCCAGCACCCAAGGGTGCTTCCCTGCCCGGCACGGGCTGCATGGGAGCGGCGCTCAGTGCCGAGGGTGGGAGAAAAGTCACCGGGAGACGCTGCGGGCGAGACAAAGGGGGTTGCTCCACAATGCCCTGCCAGGAGAGCAGGTGCCAAACCCGGCCAATTAGCACCACGTGGGAGGCGGGGGGAGGAGGGGGAGAGAAGAGAAGGCATTCAAAAAAAAAAAAAATAATAAAATAAAATAATGAAATAAAAAAAAAAAAAATCAGCATGGTCTCACAAAACCCGACGGAGCCCGTCTAGGAGGAGGCGGGGAGGGGTGGGGGGGTGAACGAGGGAGAGACGGACGGACAGACGGACACCGCCCGCAGCGGTCCGCCGCTGTCGACGCCACGCTGCAAAATACCTTGGAGTTTGCAAGTTGCCAAGTGCAGCGCTCCAACACTGCCGAAAAGCCACAGGTTACCTACGACGACAGGGCAGGATGAAAAGCCTCCGCACGCTCCTCGCTTTTACCCTCCCCTCCAACAACACCCGCTGCGACCACCCGCCCCCTCGAGCCCCCCCCCCCCCTTTCGGCCCCTCCTCCCTCCCCAAAACCGATATTCCCCCCCCCCCCCCCCCCCAATTCCCCGACGGCCTCCTCCCCATTCCTATCGCCTCCCCCCCACCCCACCCCCAATTCCCCGACGGCCGGTCCCGCAGGGCGCGGATGCTGCCGACGACGACCCCCCGAGGGGGCTTTTTTTTGGGGGGGGGAGGAGGGGGGGGGTGAGTGTCTGCGCGGCGCCCCCCTCACCCGCTGGCTTTGGAGGTGCCGGTGCCGGTGCCGCCGCCCCCACCCTCCCTCCCACCCTCCCGGCCAGAACCACCCCGCCGAAAGGAGAGCGAGCCGGGCGGTGCCGGGCTGATAAAGGCTCCCACCGCCCGCCCCCGCCTGAGTGACACCGCCGGCGGCCACTCAAGGAGCCCCGCGACCACGGGGCCGCGCCCCCGGCACCGGCCGGAGACCCCCGCCCAGCCCCGGGCACGTTCCCCCCTCGCTCCGGAGGGGGCGGACCCCGGGCACCTGCGGGCACAGCGAGGCTGCGGGGGGCACCGGGGGGCAGCGGCCGTGCCCGTTCGCAGCCGGGGTCCGACGGCAGGGCACGGTGCCCCCCCGGGGAAAGGTGCCCACCGAGCGCCGCCGGCCGCCCCCTCGGGGAAAGCCCCGGCCCCGGCTGCGTCCCCGTGTCCCCCTCCACTCCCTCCCCGGCTGCTTCGTCGTGGAAATCCCTTCCCCGAAATTAACAAGAATTTGTTAATTAGCCGCGGAGCCCGGTTCCGCCAACCGGTCCTCGGGAACGCCGGGCGAGCACGTCCCGCGATCCGCGTGCCCCGGCTGCGCAGCTCCCCTATTAATTCTTTTCATATGGGAAATAGGTGGGCACGGAGCGACGTGCCGGGCATAAATTAAGCAACAATGGCAGCGATCGGGTCTGGTCCCCACCGGGAGCGCACGGGAGCCGCGGGGACAGCGCCTGCCCGCCGCCGCCTCCCCCTGCCCGCACCGCGCCGTCGGGGGAGCGGAGGGCGAGAGGTGGTGGTGGGGGGGATCCCGAGGCCGGGACGCCCCGTCCGGGGGGCTCCGGCGGCTGCAAACTTCCCCGAGCTCAGCGGAGAGGGATCCCCGCCGCCCCGGGAGGGCGAAGGACGGGAGCGGGGGGGCTCCGCCGGCGCGCAAAGTGCGCGCACAGCCCCGCCTGCAGCCTGCGCGCAGCGCCGCCGAACAAAGGGGCGCGCCCCCCGCCCGCAGCGGGCTCACCACCGGCTGGGGGGGGCACCGTACCCCCCTCTCCCCCCGTCCATCCATCCCTCCCTCCCTCCCTCCCTCTGTCCCCCGACGGTCGGCGATATCTCCCCTCCGAGGGCTCGCCGCTTTCTCTGCGCACCCGCGGGCGCTGCGCGCTCCGGGTCCGCGGTTAATGCAATTAGGCGGAGGGTGTGTGTGTGATTATGTGTGAGTGTGTGTGTGTGTGTGTGTGGGGGGGGGGGGGGGGGGGTCTTATCCCGGCTAATCCCCAAAAGCAGGTTTATCTCCTCAAAGCGATCCGCCTCCCGGCGCCCGCGCCGCGTGGGTCCGTCCCTTCGGATGCTCCCGGCGCGGAGCCCGACAGGGGGTACGGGGAGGAGGAGGGAGGGGGGGGGGGGGGGTAAGTTTTGGAGCCGTCGGGGTGCGCGCACACCTCCCCGCGCGGCCCCGTCCCGCGTGTGCTCGGAATCGCGAGCGGGAGGCGTGCAAGGGTTGGGGGGGGGGGAGGGAGGAGAGGGGGGGTGCGCGCAGCGCACCTCGGGGGTGCCCGCGGCACGCACGGGGTGACGGAAAGAATGGAGCCACAACTTACCTTCCTGTTCTCTGCTTTAAAAAAAAAAAAAAAAAAGAATAGGGAAAAAAAAAAAAAAAGTAACGGTGCGGTTCTCCCGGTAAAGAGGCGGTTCTCTGGAGAACAACACGCAAGAGATAAATTGCGGGTAGTTCTGAAAGGATGCAGGAAAAAAAAAAAAAAAAGAATAAAAAAAAAAATCAAAACAATCCTCTCCCTCCCTCCCCCAACAGTCCGACACTGGGGAAAAAAAAAATGTAAAAATTAAAAATAAAAAAAAAAATAAAAAAAAAAAAAAAAGGAGAGGGGAGAGAGAACTGAAACGGAGCGCGAGTGACAGGACGATCCTCCTTCCGCGACCCGACGGAACAACACACACAAAAAAAAAAAAAAAAAAAAGAAAAAAAAAAAAAAAAAAAAGGAGAAGGGGGAGGGAATGGAGGGAGGGAGGGAGGGATGGAGGGATGGAGAGCTGCGGGAACAAAGAGCCGAGGGCGCTCGGCGGAGCCGGGCTCCTTCCTTCTTTTCCTTCCTTCCTTCCTTCCTTCCTTCCTTCCTTCCCCCCTCCCTGCCCGCCGCTCCCCTTCCTAGCGGCTGCCGGCCGGGCTCCGCTGCTGCATGGCGGGGCGGCGGGGGGCCGAGCCGAGCCGTGCCGTGCCGTGCCGAGCCGAGCCGTGCCCGCCCCGCGGCTTTATAGCAGCCCCGCCGCCCGGCTCCCTGCCCGCCGCCGACACGGGGCTGCGTGCGGTTCGCGTGCCCGCGCACGGCGGCGCGCACCGAGAGGTGGTGGTGGGGGGGGGGGGGCACCCGCGCGCGCGCGCGCGCGCGCTCCCGCTTCTTCTCCCACCGCCGCCGCCGCCCCCCCCGGTCCCACAAGCCGCGCGTGCCGGCGCACGGCGCGATGCCATTGGCCCCGCCGGCTGGGCCCGCCCCCCGGGGAAGGGGAGGAGCGCGATTGGCCGCGCGGCACGCCACTCCGCTGGGAGGAGGGAGTGTGGGGGGGGGCGTTGGGCTGCGTTAGGGAGGGGAGGGGAGGGGAGGGGGCGCGGTGGGGGGGGGGGAGATGTCCCTGTCCCTGTCCCTGTCCCTGTCCCTGTCCCTGTCCCTGTCCCTGTCCCTGTCCGTATCCATACAGCCATCCGTGTCCGTATCGCTACCCACAGCTCTGTCTGTATCCACATCTCTATCACTTTTCCTTTCCCGTTCCCTTTCCCTTTTCCCTTTTCTCTTTCCCCTTTTCCCTGTTCCCCTTTCCCCTTTCCCCTATCCCTGTTCCTATCCCCATCCCCATCCCCATCCCCATCCCTATCCCTATCCCTATCCCTATCCCTATCCCTATCCCTATCCCTATCCCTATCCCTATCCCTATCCCTATCCCTATCCCTATCCCAATCCATATCCCTATCCCTTTCCCCTTTCCCCTCCCCCTTTTCCCTTTCCCCTTTCCTCACCCTTTCCCCTTTGCTTATCCTTTTCTCTATCCCTTCCCTTATCCCAATCACTATCCCTATTCATTGTCCTTTCCTTTTCCCTTTTCCTTTTTCACCTTCCCCTACCCCTATCCCCGTCCCTATCCCTATCCCCGTCCCTATCCCTATCCCCGTCCCTATCCCTATCCCTATCCCTATCCCTATCCCTATCCCTATCCCTATCCCTATCCCTATCCCTATCCCTATCCCTACCCCTATCCCCGTCCCTATCCCTATCCCCGTCCCTATCCCTATCCCTATCCCTATCCCTATCCCTATCCCTATCCCTATCCCTATCCCTATCCCTATCCCTATCCCCGTCCCTATCCCCGTCCCTACCTCCATCCCTATCTCCATCCCCATCCCCACCCCTGCCCCTGCCCCTATATCCCTGCCCCTGTCCCTGCCCCTGTCCGTGTCCCCGTCCCGGCCCCCTTCCCCCGGTGCCGTCCCTCCTGCCCGCCCGCGAAGTTTCCGTCGCGGCCCCGGGGCTGCTGCTGAGATTTGCCCGCCCGGGGCTTGGCATGGAGGGCGATTTGTGGAAACAAACCTTTAGGGTGGAAAGGATGGAGGGAGGGATGGGGGCAGGGAAGGGAAAGAAGGGAAGGGAAGAACGAGAGGAAAAAGGAAAGAGGAAGGAAAGGAGACAGGAAGGAAGGAGAAAAAAAAAAAAAAAATCTGCCTTTTGCTCGTTACGTGCTTCCTACGGCTCCCGCACAGAAGTTGTGCTCGCAGAGAGATCCCTGCTGCACGGAAGGAAACAGCTCCGCGTGGCGCTCGGGCACCTGCCCTCCATCCCTCACACCCCGCGCCCTTCACTGCACTTGCTCGTCATTCCTCTCCAGGACCCGTAAGGTTTCCTGGACGTGGGTTGCTTTTTCCCGGGACAGAAAAGGCGAGGTGCACATTCAGAAGGTTCTGGCATCCCCGTGCAGCAGACAGGAGCATGCGACTCCAAACCGAGCCATCAAGTGGTGCTCCTTGGGAGCGTCCTTGAGTGGTTATGAGTGATTTACACACCGAAAGGGAAAAGGAAAAATGTTCGCGTATCTTGTGCCCCCCGCAACCCTCGCACACCACCCCTGTGACAGCAGCTGAATGTTACACCGGGCCCGCTCCTATTTTCCTCCTGCAGAACCGACCGGCCTTGGGGCGGAGGAAAAGGGGGGATCTCCCCTGCTGGGGAGGGTCCGGGGGGTCCCGTCCCCTCCTTTTCCCTCCCCACGCACCGTGAGATGCGCCCCCAGCAGCCCGTGTCGGGGCTCGGGAAGGTGCCCCCGGGTGTAGGTGGTTTGTGCCTGGCGCTGATTTGTTTCTAATTATGGCGGCGCTTACCCTTTGATGCAGTGATAACCGCGATTAGCGACGGGCTCGCCCCTGTGCTTTATGCTGGGGGTGCGTATGTCACAGATCTTGTGCACATCTTCCAAAAAAAAAAAAAAAAAAAAAAAAGCATTTGTCGCATTTGTCTCTTCTAGGCCGAATTTTGAGGCATGGGTTAGAGACCAGGGGGAAAACATCTGTAACACTAGTGCACTGAGCTGTCGTTACTGGCTTTAAGTACCGGATGCTTTCCCACCTGGTTCAGTCCAGTGCTGAGCGGGTCTAAGCAAATGGCTGAGTGCCTTAGCAGAAAGTCAGCATTGTTTGAGAAGAGAGGGAAAGAGAGAAAGAAAGAGAGAAAGAGAGAAAGAGAGAGAGAAAGAGAGAAAGAGAGAAAGAGAGAAAGAGAGAGAGAGAGAGAGAGAGAGAGAGAGAGAAAGAAAGAAAGAAAGAAAGAAAGAAAGAAAGAAAGAAAGAAAGAAAGAAAGAAAGAAAGAAAGAAAGAAAGAAAGAAAGAAGGAGAGAAGGAAAGAAGGAGAAAAAGAAAGGAAATAAAGGGAAAAGAAAAGAAAAGAAAAGAAAAGAAAAGAAAAGAAAAGAAAAGAAAAGAAAAGAAAAGAAAAGAAAAGAAAAGAAAAGAAGGAAAAAGGGGAAAAAAAAAGAAAAGAAAAGAAAAAGGAAAAGGGGAAAAAAAAAGAAGAAAAAAGACCCTCTGGAATTTCTAAGTAGTTCACTGATTGCCACCCCCTCGTCCTCCATCCTCTTCCCTCCTCCTCCTCCCCCCCCCCCCCCCCCCCCCCCCTCCCCTTTTCCCAATAAATAAATAAATAATCATAGAAACAAGCAGCCGTTCTCAGAACTAAAGAAACTTGGTTCAATGAGTAAGCCAAAAGCGAAGCCAGAAGTGTGGGGGTTTTGTTCTGAACTTTCAGGAAATTAAAGGACTCCACTCTCAGCAGCTTCGCTGTCGGGTCTGGTTCTCAAGGATCCGACTGCATCTCTCACTCCTCCCCAGAAAGGGAACAATTCTCCGTCTGTAATTAGTGACCAGCTTTTAGTGCAAATGCAAAAAAAAAAATCTGCATTTTCTTTCGAGGCATAATACCTGTACCGACAACGCACTCACGTTTGTGGGTATAGAGTGCTAAGGCGAAATTAGTTAGAAAAGAGTGAATTCCCTTGTCACTGGCCATTCCCCTCCTTCATGCCTTTTCAGAGTCCTTTGATGTCGGCAGCGGCAGCAGAAGGAAAGCGAAACTCTCGCCTCTCCCAGGGGACACATTTTTATTTATTTATTTATTTATTGTTTCAGAGTAAGTTGCCCCTTGCTTAACACGCCTTGGAAAGAAATGCTTACGACCCACGTTAGCTGGCTGACTGGGCATCGCCCGAAGCTAGGACGCGTGCTGCTTATGAAACGCTCCTCGCACACGGGAGAGCTGCACATTCACATCTCCCGTGCTGTTTGCTCGGGTGTGTTGAGCCCCCCCGGGCCGGGGCTGGGAGGTGAGGAGAGCGGCAGCTGCAGCGCGCTGCGGGAAGCGGCAGGCAGGGAAAAATAAATAAATAAAGGGGGGGGGGGGGGGGGGGGGGGGGAAGAGAGAGAGAAGAAAAAAAAAAAAAAAAGGAAAAAAAAAAAAAGAGGAAGGAAAACAAAGAGGATAAGGAAAGAGAAGAAGGCAGCCGGGAGGGGTCAGCACCGCGGCCCCATCAGCACCACGGACAGCGGCGCGCCCCGACGGTGCGGCCCGGCCCGGCTTGGCCCCGGGTGGCCCCCCCCGAGCATCCTGCCCCCGACAGTCCCCATGTGTGCCTCGCCCCCCCGGAAAGGTACTGCTGCTGTGGGCTTGGTCCCTCTGTAAAGACCAAATGGTCGCCTGGAGACTGTGCTTCCGTGGAGGTTTGGGAATTCCCCCCCCCCCCATCAGTTGTTTTTTTTTTTTTCTATATTCTTTTTCTTTTTCTTCTTTGTCTTCTTCTTCTTCTTCTTCTTCTTCTTCTTCTTCTTCTTCTTCTTCTTCTTCTTCTTCTTCTTCTTCTTCTTCTTCTTCTTCTTCTTCTCCTTCTTCTTCTTCTTTCTTCTGCTTCTTCTTCTGCTTCTTCTTCTTCTTCTGCTTCTTCTTCTTCTCTGCTTCTCTCTTTTTCTTTCATTTTCTCTTTCTTTTTCTTTTCTTTCTCTTTTCCCCAATCCTATCTCTGGCCAAAAGATATGATAGGGCCACTGGGTGAACTCTGCAACTGGCACTGCTTTATCCTTCCCTGCTATGCAGCAATGTCTGAATATTAATAAAGCCTATTTTTCAAAAGGAACCTAGCATTCATATGCAAGGATGCGGGGGGGGGGGGGGGGGGGGGGGAATGCATAACTTTTTTAGATCAAAACTTAAAAGGTACCCTAAAACTCAGTTGCACACAAAGTAATCACACCTACAGGGATTTCTACAGGCAATTGTGGAACCTTGATTCAGACAAGTATAATACCCAAAAGAAGGTGTTTTTTTTTTTTTTTTTTTTTTTTTTTTAACAAAATTACTGTATTGTTGCTTGTTTCCTACTGTGACTAGGCAAGAGGTAGGTTTCTGCTGCACCACAGCTTAGACACTTTTTTTTTTTTTTTTTTTTTTTTTTTGAGGATTTGTATTTTCAGTGATGTGTAATGCACATTTAATTGTAAAATAATAAGACTGTGTCGACTGCCAGTCAATCGCTTCCATCGACCTCTTTTGTGCTTGGATCAAACGCTTGCACAACAGAGAAAGTGACAGCATCATGGCACAGTGACAAAGCTGTAGTTTGCACTGAAAGACGACCGAGGCCCAGAGAGACACTGCAGCTACAGAAACAGCTGTCTTATCAGCACACTGCAGAGATGGAGATGGCTCAAGAGGTCCTCAGCAGATAATCACTTGAATAGGTTTGCAATGCGCCAAACTTCACGCTTGATAAGACCAGCCCAGTGTAGAGAGCAGCAGAGATCCAGCTCCATTCTATTTTATCTGTGCTGTAAATTAAGAAATTGAAATTCAGGTGGCACAGCCAGCATGCTGCTGATAATCCACTGAAGTAAACTGTCATTAGGATGTTTTCAGCAAAGAGAAATAGGTTTCTCTTACTGGGTGCTGCTTTAATAAAAACACCTTAACACCCCCATCCCTAATCACTGTCCTAGCAGTACCTGAGCTGGGGTGGGATCATCATCTGTTTCACAGTTGTGACACATCTGTGACTCACAGAACAAACTGTCCAGAGGAAAAAAACTTCCATGCTGAAGCTGGAGTAGTTATTTTCAACTCTCCATTTCCTCTGCAGGAGAAGGAACTGCACTGTGATTTTTAATAAACAGTCAAGCTCGCAATAAAGCACATAAGCTCAGTTCTGTAAAAGGCAATAAAAACATGTGTTTTTGCGCACAGATAAATAACCACAGAAACTCATTGCTGATGTAAAAAGGATACATAATGACCTTTAGACTTATTTGCTTGACAAAACGTAAGCCAAAGTGCATGCTGAGATATTTTATAGGAGCAGAAAATCTGGTTTCAAACTGTGTGTTTTGATTGACTAACGGCAGCAAATTAGAATAGTGTAGCTCCGCCTTGATTCAGCAGAAATACTTATTTTAGACTGAGTTTAGTTTACCTTTGATCTGTTTTTCTGAAGAAAGCTTTGTGGAAAATGCAATTTAAAGGAACATAGATGGAGCATGTAGCCCGAGGTCAGCCAGCACTGTTTTGTAAAGGAAGGATAGCTACATTCACTTTACTCCTTGTGACTGATTCCTAAAGAGCCAGAGTAACCATATGGGTTTATAAGCCATTATGTTATCTAATTTTGGCCATTAGAGCTAACTATCCATCTTCTTTGGGTAATAATATAAGACAAGGTAAGCTTTATTTCTTAACAAAAGACAAGTTGCTGGATACTTATGCCAAGAGGAACTTGAAACCTCAACAGAGACATTAAGGCTCATCACTCAGACTTGTTAAATGGAGGGCAAAGAGGTGAGACCAGCTCTATCCTCCTGATAATCTAACCACATACATTTGGCCTTAGCCTGTCAATTAAACATGTCTGACACAGGGAGCTATCAAGGAAGAAGAGGAAGAGGAGTAATAAAGACCCAGGAGATGACTCATGTCTTTCATGTTTTAAGATCGAAAGCTTTCCCAGAGTCAAGGGGAAAGGCAGAACCCAGTCAGGGTGGGAAGAAAGGCATCTTTGACACTTGCAGTTTGCTGGTAACACTTCTTCGCCTGTCCCTAAAATTCAGGGGCCTTTCTAACAGTGTAGCAGAGATCAAAACTTCAAGATGACTGAGAGAGAGCAGAAGGCAGGTATGGGCAAGGTCAAACTCATACAGTGGACTCTGCAGTTTTAATATATGACTATTAGTTTCTGTTGTGAAAGCTAAAAACATTTTTATTTTTTTTATAGTTCTTCAGATGCATTTCAGTACTTCACAAGTAGGTAAGTGCTTTAACGAAAGTGACAATTCAGAGAGAGAACTCTACAATTTATCCTTGCTGCTGCTAATATTTGGGGTCATGTATCCAGGGCCTGAAACCATCCCTGTCTGTGACGCGCTGTGTAGACACAAGGAGAAATAAACCTCATGTAAATGAGACAATCAAAAGCAAAAATGTAATCAATATTTTCAAAGTTGTTTGTTATTAAAAAAAATTATTTTTTTTTTGTTTTTTGTTTTTTTTTTTTTAAGTTCTCCAGTGAATCATCTGAAATGCTGTTAATTCAGTTAGATTAGACTTCCACCATAACAACAAGTTTCTCCAGCAAAGAGATGTACAGTTATAAAGTTGCTATAATTAGTATGTCCTGTCATGGTATTAAAGTTACAGGAATATTGGCTTAAAAGATAGATTTTACTTTTTCAGAAGCATGTATTTGTTTTCATTTCTCAAGGGAAGAGCATATATTACACAAATATAGCTTTTTTAGTCTGCCACCATATTTCCTGTTGACAGCGTAGTGGAGTAAAGTAGAGGCTGTTGCTGCCATTATTTTATTGAAAAAGTCCCCATAAATGGGGACAGTATGTCATCAGATCATGTTCTTGATCAATCAATCATAACTTGATTGCATGCACAGAAGATAGTTTTTTGTTTGTTTGTTTTTTGCCTTGTAGAGCAATCCTTAAATATATTCCACATAATTTAAAATATCAGCTTGACTTTTTTTTATTATTATTATTATTATTATTATTTTTAGTTAAGATAATAAGAAAACAGCTGCCAATTATATTTCATCCGAGCTGCACACAGTGTTCTGTTCTAACATGTATGGGTAAAGGTTTTGAAGGTGTATGAAAGTAACATATTTTTCTCCTCCTTCAAACAGAGTTCATCTTTTTTTAACACACACCTACTCTAATGGCTGAGTGGTGAGGAGTGGATGAGTAGCTACACATACTGGAGAAGGGATATTAAAAATGCTTTTTCTCAGCATTATGTTAAAGGTCTTCTTTTCCAAATATACTTCTTCCTGCCTGTAACATAATTTCACCCAGTTCATTACACTTCAGTTTTATATAATATATACATATAAATTATATATATATTTTATATATATTATATATATATATATATAATGATCAGTTTAGTTTATCAGACAGTGGCTGAATATTCAAAGGCAGTAGAATTAGGCTTTGCTGATTACTCATTGCAAATATTAACTATGAAGATACAATCTCACTTCCAAAAAGCATTTCCCTTATCTTACTTACACTGATTATCAAGATTTTACTTCTAAGGATCAGGCTGAAAATAATCTAAATAACCATTATTTCTTCTCTTTAATGTCAGAGTTACTCACTTGTGGATGACTTAATTTTTTTTCACTGGTGCTGGCCTAGTTTTCTTTTCTTAAAATGCTGGAGGTTTTGTTTCTTCTGCTTATACAACTCTGTTTCTCGCATCAGAAGTACTATGCACAGCTCTCTGATACTTTGATTCTGCTGGAGATGAGTCATCAGCAGAAACCAGATCGTAAATGATCATGTAGCTGCAAATATCTAAAAGGTTATTCCAACTAACAGTAACGTACAGAGCTGTAATATGATTTATTGGAATAAAATATGTGATAAAATTACAGCCAATTATTCTGATGATAACATGGATATTTACTCATTGCTGAAAATTTTTCTGTATATCTGTTCATTAGCTAATATATATATATACACACACCTCAGAATGGATTCAAAGGTACTGTTTCCTTTCCTAAATGCAGATTCAGAAAAAGTACACCATTCAGATGTATGTCAACATGCCAAAACACACTGCTTATTAATTCAAAAGAAGCCCCTAAAATTATAGCAATAAGGAAGAGTCAACACAGATCTGCCAGGAACAAATTGTCAGGCAAAACCTATTTGCTCCTACATGCATGGCATATTGCATAAGGCAGAGAAGTAGTATATGTTGATTTGTAAAAATATTGTGTTGCCAATCTCCACTACATTCTCATGGGATAATGAGGAAAGAGTGCTAGTTAAACTACAATAAAAAGAAGTATACAGAAGTATATCTGGAAGATTTTTAATTGTAGTTCATTGACAAAATGAACGGACATATCAAATAAGTTTTACCGGAGTGTGTCTTTTTAAGGCAAAGCTAGTACTTCTGTCCATGTTTTGGAAGATGAAACACATTGCTTGCATATGAAAATGGTGGACTGCAGGAGACAGAAGGGTTATAAACATTTGGCAGGTAAGTGCTGAGTATAAAATGCTGTTTTCAAAACTGAGAGATTTAGCAGCAAGATAAAGATAAGCAAGTCACTGTGATTTTTAGGAAATATAAGCAATATGAAAATAAATAAATAAATAAAGAATAACATCAGTACTGAAGAAGAGGACGCATGATACTACCCTACCACACTGAAAGAGTCAAAGGAATATGCTGCTGGAAAAAAAAACAAAAAATAAAAAAACCCATACTGAGATGTATGAAGGAGAGTGTGAACTGAGAAGACATACATGAATACATTTCCTCTTGGGCATTGAAGAGCCCAAAACCAAACCAACCCATGTTTAAGAAAGTTGTAGAGAGACTTCAAAATGGTGTTTAAAAGTAAAGATTTCAGAAAACATAACCTATGCAGACATTTTAGGAGCAATTTTTTTTTACAGATAGAAATAATGGCATAGCATATATGAAATTGTTTTGGGGAGTTTCACAATTGGCAGGTAATGTTCAAAGAGTCTTTCTTTACAACACGATTTGAAAAAAAAAAAAAAAAAAAAAGAAGGAAATGGCTTAATCCACAACACATAAACTTCAGATTAACAACTGGGAAACATTTTGTAAGGGCAGTTAAGTGCTGGACCATGTTGCTTCTGTATGTTGCTGAGGTTCAAAGTTCCTCAGAGAGCTAGGACAGAAGCTCCTGAAGCTCCTTAGGGGTCTACACTGTTCCCCACCACCAAAATTACTGGGTTTATAAATGACACTTTTATTTTTTTTTCTTTCTTAATAGGAAAAAAATAGAAAAGCTGTAAAGTACTAAACAAATTCTCTACACAATTATCCTCTTTGTCAAGCACTGAAACTAAACAAATACAAGTCCAATGAAAAAAGCTATTTGCATTCTAACATTTCGTCTAGATGAATTCAAAGACTCATTGTGTTTTTTGATCTCCTGCACTTCTATCTTCGAAGTGCCTTACAGTATTCAACTGTTGATTTTTAATGATTTCTTGGTCCAAACTTGAGACATGCCTACTAGCTGCAGACTATCTGCATTCTGAAATGTCATGCACTTTTTCATAATTCCCATTTGGCACTTAGAAGTTGTGACATATTAACTTACTAATGAAAACTTAGAGCTGAAACTACTGGATCAGTAGCATAAATGTACATGCCTATGCAATTCAGTCTCTATGAGAGGGAAAAAAATTGCATTTTAGATGGCACAGATTCAATTCTAATGGTCTAGAAATAGGTCCTAATGATGGAAATGGGTTTTCTGCAGAACTGTCTTCATAGTGCGGAACCTCTGCTCAGTTTTCTTTCCAAATATTTCCACAGCCATGGATGAGTCATTTGCTACATCCTTCACATGAAATATGAGATACATTATGAGACCTAAAACTGATGTAAGTCATGTGATATTTAACACAAATCAGAAAGTGAATTCACATCACGTTTCAAGTAGATGTAAAATATCTTTCTTGATACACAAATCTGTGTTCCACCCCTAAGACCTGCCTGCCTTAAGTTACCATTAACTATAATGGCTGTGTTGACAGTGAATAAACAGATAGAATTAACCTTTTTGGATAACTGGATAGTGCCTTTTAAATTCTGAAAGCATGTTCCCCAAGACATGAGATGAGATCCATGTTTGTGAAAGAAGATGAAAGCAAGAAACATACCTAAGACACAATTACTAAAAATCATGTAAAAAAGCTTATTTAATATTTCCATTCACAGCCCTTTTCCTCTTTTTATCCTACATCACAAATCTCAAAATTGACAAAATCTATACTAGATGTATTTATTCCAGCTGGCACCTCATCAGTGCTCTGAGCTGCTGCAGAAAGACAAAAGATAAATACTAGGTTACTCTGTAAGTAATTATTTAATATTTCTTGGCTAAACTTCCTCCTTAATCCTTGTATAATATCCCTATTCCTGTCATGGAGCATTCAGAACAAGAGTATAATAATTAATTGTGAAAGTTATATCCATTCTCTGACTTTTAATCACACAGATGTGTGCTACCTATTTGCCTTCAGATGGGATCTTGTTAGTTCTCCCAGTATTTCTTCTATGTATTCAAATTCCTCTTTTACTTTAGCATGTTCAAACAGGATAATACTTTGCTGGATTCTCCTATTTTGACTTGGTGGCTTAGATCTGAAAAGCCTACTATGCAACAGCTATGCAAATGAGCATTTTATGTCACGCAAATGCATTGTGTAATGTGATGTTCCACAGTCACTTGTTCTGCATCATTTTCTATTTGTAATAATTGGGTTTTCCATGTCTGACATGGAAGACTAACAAAGAGAGGTGAACTATTTTTAGCTTGTACTTGTGTAGAATCACCAGAGCTTCAATAGAGTGTGCATCTTAAGTAGATCAATATTTAAAGGCATATTTGGATGAAGCAGGTTTATTAGCAATGTGTGAAGAAGGCATTTTAGCCTGAAGTTATTTCAGTTGAGAGAGACTTCACCTGAGAGAGAAATCAGCAAGGACTAGAGACTGTCTGAGAATGTAAGGAGGAAAATAACAAATTTAAAAAATAAAAATAAAAATAAAAGAGTTGTTACCTAATTAAGCCTGGGGTGGGAGAGATTTACATTGGAGAGGTGGAGAAGTGTAAGCTGAATTCAGATCTTTTTCATTCCTCAGAACCATTTTTTTTCCTGGGAACGTCATCCTCAGGCTAATCAAGAGCGAGAGGAAGGTCAGCATTTCTTCCATTTCCAGAGCACATGAGAATAGTTGATGAAGCTCTACTCTTTGGAGATGTATTCTAACATCTCTAATCAATCCACAGGGTTATGTCATTCCTGGTTCTTGACAATATGGAGAGAAAGAGATTTTTGTTTGTTTGTTTATTTTAATAACACAACCTAAGTTAGTCTTTACATCATTCTCTTGACTTTCCCTCACATCTATTCCACCCCCGACTCCACAATGTAAAGTGCTGATTCAACCATATCCAAGTATTATCTTGAGTAGACAAAATACCTTGAACACAAATGAGAGAACTTCATGATTTTATTATTTTCTATTTATCCTTAATAATAAACATACAAATCCAGAAAATCTTTGCATAGTACCAGGGATGGAATGTTTTATTTATTGCTTACTTCTAAGTTTTGCACTGTTGCTGTGGAAAAAGACTTTTGTCATTTCTATTTGGATAATGTTTAGGAGAGCCATTGCACTGTTGTAGAGCCATTGCACTGCTGAAACATCAGCACATATTTAACTCTCCTTGTTAAGGTAATCTCATGGAGATCAATGGAAATATTTACAGCGTGCTAAGTCAAAAGTGCAGAACACTTCTCATCTCTTTAACTGCCAAGAACTTGTATCATTTAAGTCTATGCATATATCATTTTGCAGGAAATGATTTTTTTTACTCTATGTAGGAGCTGTTCTCAAATGGAATAGCAATGTACACCAAAAACTCCAGCTCCTTCATTTTGCAGTTTCAATATGAAATATGAGAAATAATATATTACTGTTTTTTGTAGGACCTCTTTTAGTAATCATAAGTCAAATGCCTTAATGTAAATTGTAATAAAGACTTTTTTGGAATTATTTGAGTAGCAACAGACATTTTAATAAATTATTCTGAAATTTTGTACCATGAAACATCTCTTTTTGTTCTTACTTTTCTTACTCTAGCTTTTAGAGTAAAGAAAAATCTTTCTTAGTCTTATATTGCTTAATTCCTATTGTTCTGGTATTTTTCAGTTAAGCCTTTTGTTTTTTCTTGCAATGGTTTTATTACCATTATTTATACTAGATTTGCATTTTACATGTTTTTGTTTTCTTTTTTTTTTTGTAAATTTACAACTTTGAAAAAAAATACTCGAGAATAGAGATACCGTGTTTTCTAAAGCATCCCTTCTCTACAACATATCACATCAGTTTACATGCATAATTGTAAGCACTGAAACATTATATTCCTCATTTTTATAACATTTTTATGTATTATGTAAAAATGGTTAATTTATTAGTGTTTACTAGTTCTATAAGAATATTTTCTAACCCTCCAAATTGCAGTTCTAAATTAAACAAGGCAATCACAAGGATGCAAAAAATGTAGAGTTAAGGTCAGGTATCTAACATAAATAATAAAAAAAAACCTGTAGACTAATAAAAAGGAAGCCAAAACTATATTTGTTTTCCATTTTAATGAAGTACTCCTAATATAGTAAATTATGTTTTGCAATTCATTACTAGACTTTCTACTTTTGCACAGTTTTCTTTTAATAGTAATTTTGCTCATGTCTTGTATACCTTCCACACTAATTTGGCTTAAGATGTTTATTCTGAATGGTAATGTAACAAGAACGTAACGTAAGCAAGTGATTACAGAAGATGCATGAATACTTCTTCAGCTGTAGAATTCACAAATACTTTGTGGCTAAAGGTGTATAGCATGGCTAGTTTGCAATGAGGACTATAAAGCACCATTTGCCAGTGTGGAAATGCAGGGTCTACAAAGACTTTGATTTAAAAGTGATATGGCAGAATGCACATTATTATGCCATAAACTCAACAGTGCAGAAACACATCTTGAATAGTTTAGGCAGCAGATATGCAACTAAGCTGCCTGAGAAAGATAATATGCTTAGAACAAAATATAGCAGTTTGTTTAATAAACTGTTTATAAAAAGAATTAATAATAAAACAAATCTCTTTCTATTGCCTTCTTTCCTAAAGCCACCTCCTGTTGCCTTCCTTGTTAAGTGTATGATATTTTCCAGATACAAATTTGCATTCCCAGAAATGGAAAAAAATGAGTCCTAAATACACTTAGAAGTTGATTTAGTACAAATTCATATCAGATGAGAGAGGATGGAAAGCAAAGAAAAGTGAAATAAGACTTCGAGACAGGAGTCACATCTCAGGATTTCCTGACCCCTGTTGCTCTAGGTAGAGCTCTGATTTTTCCAGCAGAAGGGACACGATCAATCTTTCCTTGAAATGAATGAAAAGGAGGCGATAGCTCTGACAAACTAGTACATTAGCTGCTCTTATCATCAGCCACCTATTCTTTACTCTCCCTACAGATTAGGCTGATCTCAGCACTGCAATTCTTTTTTCAGCAAGCGGTTCCATTGTCCGTGACCAGAAGGGTGCTGCCGAGTCACTTCTACCTTGGTGGGGCTCAGGAGGGAGGAAAGTGCAGCGTGTTGCAGGCAAAGTGAGGAATGTTTCTTGAAATGAGGGAAATGAAGAAGGTGGATGCAGTATCAGGCCTTTGGAGGAAGCAAATGATGTTCCCATCATAACAGAGTTAGTTTTCAAAAGGAAAAGCACTCCTGCTACCATGCAGCCATATGGCTACTGCAAAACCTGATGCAAAACCTCGTGACAGAGACCAAGACCCTTCCTCTTGGCCTGGGGAGGGTGGGGGGGGAGTGTGGCGGGGAACCAAATAGCTTAGTACATGCTAGCTTGAGCCAAAACTGAGCAGGAAGTGCTCCTTGGAACTGAGCAAGGTGTGTTCCTGATGCTGCCTTTGCTCTGGGATTTCTTTCTTGGTCTTCCTCTCTGCTGAGCCTACTACTGGTGACTATGGGGCCTAAGAGGTCTGCAGGAGAGTGCCCAATTCCCCAGGCTGCACCCACAGAACTGCAGCTGGTGGATGTCTCTGTTCCATCCTCTCTGTTTGAAGCAGACTTTTTAATTAATTAATTAATTTTATTTTTCCTCCAGTCTGTAGGCCCTGCAATTTTCTTCTCTGTTTGCAGAGCAAAGGTTAAAATTTGGTGACATTCTATATAAGCTAGGAAGGCATGAGTTGACAGTTTTACTTCTATGATTGATGGAGGGGCTTCTGATGGTTGGCCAAGTTTAACCTCTGCTCTTATCTAGGTATTTAAATTTAAGAAACAGAAATCCACCCTAATCTCTTTGTGAATTGCTACTTTTTATTGCTGTTTTGTTTTGTTTTGTTCTGTTTTCCTGGTCATCTACTTGGCATAAACACAACATGCAGGAGACTGAAGCTGTGAAAGACTCTTGCATTCTTTGATGAAAGAACCAGCTTTTCAGACAGCTGCTGCAGTCTGTCTTTGAAGAAGAAACTGTTGATGGTACTTTTTTTTTTTTTTTTTTTTTTTTACAAGTCCCCTTGAGTCGTAAGCTGTGATTTATGCTAAAACACTACACTGATTGCCAGTGTAAAGCAAGCAATGGAAGACAAATGGCAACACATATGGTCAGACTTCTTCCAGTAAACTACAAGAGCCTTACTTCAGAGGACAGGTAGAAATAAAACTATTTACATTTGTAAGGTAAGGAAAACATTAGAAGACCTGCAGAAATGTGAACATGTGACTTTTTATACTAATTAGATGAACTAGATAACTGGTAGCATATTTCTAGGTGTCGGGAAACCCCTGTTCCCTGTTACTGCTGCTTATGTCAGTGATCATAAATTGCTAGTTATAGCAACATTTTGTGCAACTCTCAGGGACTGTTTCTCTCTGACACTTATATTCACTGCAAAATTTCCCTGTTAATGTTGTTAAAATGGAATTAAACTGAAACTTATGACTGAAACAAATTCTGGAAAAACCTTCTGGTTATTCCAGCTCATTCTAAACTAGGCCTGACAGATATGAGGAGTGAATCCATGAACAAAATATATACCATATGCCTATTTATTGTCTTTAGTCTCTGCCCACGTGTCAGCTCTAACCTCTTTCCTCCTGTCATGTGTCTGCACTCACTGATTTCTTGTTTCTTGCAGAGAGGCCAGACAAGCACATGCCTTGTAACACTGCTGTCAACCTATTTTATATTTTGTCCTCCAGAAGTGGTTCCAGCCACTCTTCAGAGCCCCCAGTATCTTCTGCCATCTCTGGCCTCTGGCACTCTATTTCAAGCTGACACGAGGGGTCTGGTCTCCCAGTTGGCAACCCTGTTATAGTACTGGCTTGTTTTAGTGTTTGAAGGGAAAAAGGCTCCCTGCTTTAACACCTCCTGTTATCTCAGTAAACTGATGTTTAAATAACTGAACTGGCTTCAATGAACAGTAGTTGCCATTTTCCTGCTTCTTAGTGAGATCAAATGGAGATAATTATGAAGTGGATGAGCAGGTTTAATGAAAGCCAGTTTCTTTTGGTATATTCCTGAAGCAGCAATCATCATCTGTTTGGCTTTTGAAGAGCAACAATTATAATCACTTAAAATCCCAAGGGGAACAAAAATAGAACTTAGATTAGCATATAAAATATACAGCTGGATTGGGCAAGCCTATAAAAAATCTGGGAAAATCATTCTAATTTGAAAGCTATTCAAAATCACAAGCAAAATGAGTTCAAGAGTATTTTATATGTTTCTTTTCTTTCTTTTTTCCCCTTTTCGAAAGTAGTAACATAACAACATTTACAGGATTTTCCTAAAACATGGGAATGAAAAACCAGTGCCAAGCAAATGACAAGAATGAGATTCAGTAAAAATAGGCTAAAGGTGTATTTTCAAAATAGCAGGCACACTTAGGTATTGTAGCACCAACTTTAATAGGTATTAATCTCTTAAAGCTCTGAGATAAATGTATTGCAAAGCCATGTGCTATACTCCAGAGATGAAAAATAAAATATTGCTGAGACAGTTAGCTGCCCATTTCAGCTTTATCAGAAAACTGAATAATGATAATGCTTAAAAGAAACTAACAGCAGACAAGTTGTAAACTGTGACACACTGGTTGTGTAGCATAAAAAATCAAGCTTTCAGTGACCATTTTGAATGGTCATTTTTATAGTTTTTATACAGAAATTCAGCACAGAAAATTGTTTTCCTTTCTTTGCATTGTCCACATTTCTAACTGTCATTTACTAATTCAAGCTTCTGCAAAGAAATCATCATTTCAATAAGCTTGGAAATCAAAGATGGAATTTACTTTTTAATACAACTGAATATGAAGAATTTTTAGTAATTTTGACTTGAAATGCTAAGTCTACTTATCTCAGTTAAGGTTAAAAAAAGAAAGCGTGCAGCTGCAGGGATGAGATTCCAAAAAAAGAACTTCTTTAAAAAATCTTTGTGGACAAGAAGATGAAGGATTTGGATTGAGTACTATTTATAACACCAAAAAAGTGCATGCATATATTCTCAGTCTATCAAATATCTCCTAAAATACACCATCCTGTAAACGCTAGTTTATACACTACTGTCTGGTTTTCATGCCTAAGATTCTTTAGTATGAAACACATAGTTTGCTTTTAGCTCAAAGGTACTATGTGCTTTGAGGTTTTGATGCCAAAACGAAGGAGGTCTTGAGGGCACAACTGTTATTTCCATAGGGGGACCTCTAGATTTGAAATTTAAAAACAATAACAACAACAAAAACACAAAAATAAAGATTATGGGATTTAACTTCTATTATACTATGCCTAACAATATCTAAAGATGTCCTGTAAAACTCCGGAATAAATTTATTTTTCTGTATTATTCAGTTCTGTGATGAGCTGAACATCAAGCAAATGTCTGCATTTCCCCACTCCTCCAAGGCAATTTTCCCTTTTCTGCCTTTCATTATTCATCACAAGTGTGTTTTATTGTTTCATTACTCTCAAATAGATACCTGAGTTCATATGTGTTTCTCAGTTGAGTAAGCATCCCTTCAGAAGACTGAACTTTCCTAAATAGTGTGTTAAAGCCAAAAATTACAGCACATTTACTCATCCTCTTGTTTTAAGGTAACACCAGAAAAGGCCCAGCAGGTCTTTTTGACAGTTTTCCTGAGCCATCTGTTTCATATTCATCATGCTCTGAACAACATAGGGCACAATGGGATGTAAAACCCCACCAGAGCAGTTTCAGTTTAATGTGGATTCAAATGGCCGCTCATTTTAAAAAAAAATCATAACCAAAATTGGGACGCTACTCAGGGAATTAGTTTTGCTCTTGTTTCTTTTTTATTTTCCCTGGAGACTGGTCTTGTATTTGTTGTTGCTGTTGTTATTATTATTATTATGACTTGGTCTTTCTCTCTTTGCCCTTGTTTTATTTATTTATTTATTTTTTGATACATGTATTTTACAACAAAATTTTACAACATCTATATTTAGTATCCCAGCCTGCTTTAATGAAGATGTTGAAACTAGGACAAAATGAACTCAACAGGCATTAAAATCATCATATCGTTCAGGAGAA
Source organism: Aythya fuligula (assembly GCF_009819795.1). Taxonomy (NCBI): domain Eukaryota; kingdom Metazoa; phylum Chordata; class Aves; order Anseriformes; family Anatidae; genus Aythya; species Aythya fuligula. The sequence goes on along the minus strand of NC_045593.1, from coordinate 73,058,945 downwards.
TCAAAACCTTGACTTACGGGTAAAGCAACCTGTATGCCCAGGACCTCAGTGCCCACTCCTGTCACTCTGTTTATAAACTATTGCTTTTGCAGATTGTCTGAATGGTCAGTAGGGCTTCGGTAACAAGAAAGTGTGAAGCCAGGCCCAGAGGGACTGACCAGACATTGCCAATCATAGCAGCTAGGACACAATGTAGAGAACTTAGTCACTGAAACACTTTATTCACATTAAATTGTGATGTTGGAGGGGAGAAAAAAAGTGCTTGGTATTGGTGTATCTTGCAGATTAGTCTTTATACTGAGAGTGTATGTGACATACCAACCTTGTTAATGACATTAACTATTTAGACTATATACGAAAAACCCAAATATACTCCTAGAACAGTGCCAGTTTTGCATTTCTGTGGCCACAAAAGACTATTTAGATTTCATGTCTGGAAAAGAAATGAGCGTTAACTCCCAGACTGAAGGCAAGCACCAACCGAACAGGTGAAGGGAGCCTTCTCATAACCCTGAGAAAAGCCAGGGACCAGCACCACAACAACAAACTGAGCAATACGTTGTGCAGTGCATTTCACAACAACAGATTGTCTAGACAAAAAACCTACTTACTGTCTGCTGAATAATGCCTTGGTCATGTTAGCCTCAATTTTCATACCTGTAATTTCTAACGAATGCAGCACTATTTCTGCTAAGGTAGATTGGTCTGACATTTTTATCACTGGGTCGGCAAACAACATTCAGGGCAAGCAACACAACTTGTTGCTAATGCCAACTTTCAGAAAACGCACAGCTTAAATGAATGGCACTCTCCATTGTCTAAGGGGTTCAGTTTCAGTATAAATTCTTCTTCACAAGTACGTTTTCTTCTATGGGGAGAGGACTCTGAATATATGAAATCTGAATTACTGATCTTGGTCTCACCAACATATTTAAAAGTGAATGCTTGTTTTAAGCATTCAGGTTTTAAAAGACCTCTTAGTTACTTAAAAGGCAAGTCCTAAATTACACATTTTGGCATACCTTGCATTTCAATAAAGTAATTTAACTCAAAGAGCTTAGCAATATCAAAAATCTTTAATTCTCTATAATGAATATGAAGCAAATATATTTGTGCAAGTATACCTGCCAATACGGAGCCGAAGTAGACTTGAACACTTACAGTACTGTTGGAAACATCAAAAGTATATGCACTTCTCTAAAAGCATTTCTAAAGTTTTGTTAACTTTAGAGGCATGCTTGATTATCTGGAGTATTTGAGTTGAGAACTTTCCACATATGAACTGGCTAAAATTCAGGTTAGGAATTTTAACTGGACTTAATATTTGTCCAAAAAGACATAGATAATTTCTAAACAAAGCAGTATGATTTTTTTTTTTTTTTTTAGTGTTTATTTCTCCAAATATAAAACCTCAAAAAGCAAGTCTTAAGCATGTAATTAACTAAGCTCAAAATTTGTCAAGTGCTGCAGAGATTTCCTGAATTAGGCTCACATACATTTTTAAATATTTCTCACCTTTCTGATTAATAGAGATCTGCATTACTTAAACATGGAACCTGTGATCTTATTTTAACTTGACTTCTGGAAAGACAGAAAAGGAGTTTAATTTTGATTCAAAAGATTTCAAACTCTTTTCTGAGTAGAAGAGTGATTAGTGAACAGTGGAAGTTGAACTAGTGAAGAGTTTGATATGAAATCATACTTTGATTGTATATGTTTACAAAACATAAAGTTGAAAAACGTCAGAAATTAATAGCTAATAAAGTCATACAAACATTTTGGCAGATAGGGAAGCATTTGAACTGTGTTTATTTGATTTTAATATCCTTTAGTATAATCATTTTACAGTACTAACACTTCAAACAGAAAACAAACAATTACATTAAGGTACTAAAACAAGAGATACTTGTGACTTTGTTTCATAAGTCTCTTCAGTGTGAAATTACTTCAATTACTTTTTTCCTTTTAACAGAATAAATACCCCATGCCCTGTATATTTTTGGCACACAATATCCAGCAACTAGCATGGACTTGCATGACTTTTAGGCAGTTTTGTAAATAAATAACCTCAAAGCATCATTTAGAAATTCCTGAAGAAGTACAGGAGAGTATATTGTCCACAGGATGCTGGAGAAAAAAAGGTTTCCCTTATCAAGAATATCTTTACCATTTAATGCAGTCCTGATACTGCTGATGTTGCTCTGTAATTTGGATTCTCAACTTTTCATGCTAATGCTGGATTTTGAAATAAGAAAGTTTAATATTCACATGGATGAGAATAATTTCAACTCATTTCCTACGTGTGTGCTGTAAGATGTGTACATGGGTTTCCTGCCCCACTTCCTGTAACATCATGCAGAAGTTTCTATGTACATTTTGCTCACAGTCACTGCTTTAGTTTTCAGTAACACCTCTATTAGAACATCCATCCATATGTTCTTTAGGAATGTAACACACACAATATATTTATATGGGTACGCAGAGAAGCACAAGGCCTTTCCTCTAGTATCATCTACCCAGATTATCAAATTAATATCCACTGTCAAGTAAGGTAATTACAGCTAATCTTGAATCCCCAAATCTTCCAGTTATATTGATTGTCAAAACCTTTTATCACTAGTTTGGGTTAAATATGATCTATTGGTTTCTTATATTGTTATTATTATTATTGTTATTGTTATTGTTATTGTTATTGTTATTGTTATTGTTATTATTGTTATTATTGTTATTATTGTTACTGTTACTGTTACTATTGTTATTATTTTCCTTCCTGTTTCTACCTATTTATTTAACTATTTCTTCTTATTTCAATGATAGCAAAACATACTCATGGCTAAATAAATAAACAAACAAACAAACAAATAAATTATTATTATTATTTTGGGGGTGGAGAAAATGACTTTCTCAAATACCAGTGGCCATCTTTTGCCCCTATCCCCCCAAACATTCACACTAACGTGGTGTACGATTCTGTCTCCTAAAAACTGCAGCAAGGTCTTTCTGGCAGGGGGCACTGCAGCCAGCACAGGCGATCCTCAGGGGCCCCAGTCACCCCCTCTCTGCCTAGTGTCCAGTGTCACTGACTGGGAGCCCACGGCACTTACTCAGTGGGGTGCGGTGAGGACAAATGGAGGTGTCCACTGCAGCATCAGAACTCACCAGTTGTGCTGCAGTGTGGACAAGGAGCATGAAAGGGCTGCGTAGGTCTACGTCCTGGTCACAAAATTAATGGCATTTCTGCAGAATAGCAGCAAGAAAATAAAGTTCTCCTTTCTTCCGGTTAGGTGAGTTTCCTGACAAATTCAACATCTTTTGCTCTCGGTGCTCACTACTGTTCTCCCACATAATGATTAAAAATAGTGGAAATAAAGAGCAAGTGAGTCGTGAATGAGAGAGATTTTAAACATTATAAACACTTCCAGCATATTCTATGTATTTTCTATAACAAAGAAAAAATAATACATATGATGGATCTAAGGAAACAGTTTTTTTTTTTTTTTTTGGACAGTAAAAAAAAAGATGCCTACAGAAATAAGTATACAGTTTTCCACATGCAGTGGTGAAAGTCTTCTGAAGTCACTGTCCTTAATGAATGCTAAACTGCAAATACTCAGATGAATGTATTTTACAGATTACTGTTTTTGTCAGCAGAAAAATACCAGCTGGAATACCTTCATGCTCAAGCAGTTCTACTTGTGGGAAGTATTTACCTGGATGTTACTACTTTTGAAAATAAGACAAAAAGAGACTTGTTCATTAAAGATACAATAATCTTATAGAAAAAAAAAAAAAAGTATACAGCTACTAGAAGTTTACAAATTCTTCTTACCCATTGAAGACTTTGGTCCTTTTTGTTTTCTGTTTATATACTTTGGACTAGATATAAATTCTGATAACTATCCATAATGGCCAGTAACATAAAAGTGTTATCAGAACAGTGACTGGGAACTGCAGACAATTATCTGTACAGATTTCAGTAATGGTGAAGTTAAATAATACTGACTCACAGCTACTCTCAACTTAAGTGATTCTGATATTCACAGAAAAAAACTCAGCGCAGGTTAATCATTACAGAACGTCATATGAAATAAAACCCTAAACTGTTGCTAAGAGTTGCAAGAGTAGGAAAGTTACTTGAAGTAATCACGAAGACAAGAAACTTACAGTGAGAACAGAACTTTATAGGAAGGAGCTAAAAAGGTATATCCATTGGAAACAAACAAACAAATAATAATAACAAAAAAAAAATATTAAAGGAGTTAAAAGTGAAAAAAAATGAAATAAAAGAAAATGAAATAAAAATGAAATAAAAGAAAATAAAACAGAATATAAGACAGTGAAGCAAAGTGCAATCAAGTAAAATACAATGAAATGAAGAAAAATAAACAGAAACAAAATAAAACAAAACAGCAACCTGCCCGGCTTGTTTTGTGACTGGGGCGCTCACCAGGAGCGAGACGAGTTTCCTCTCTGTACCCCTGCTGGTTTCAGACTGTAGAGGCGCTGCCTTTAAATCTGTATTTAAATCCCCCTCTTTCCCCCAAACCCTCCCCTGCCGGCAGACGGCACCGCGGACAGCCGGGAGGGGGGGTCCGGGGAGGTCTCTCGGGTGTCTACCGCTGGAGGTGGGGCACGGGGAGGGCTCTGTCCTGGTGCCACCGCGCACCCGGACCTCTCCGGCGGGCGCTCCGTCCCCTCCCTTCCCTTCCTTTCCCTTCCCCTCCCCGGGGCGCTCCGCATCGCGCCCCTCTCGCTGCATCGCCGTGGGGACCCGGGGTTTTGGAGACGCTGGAGACGCGGGTTTCCCCCTCCGCTATCCCCGCCGGCCGTGAATTTTTTTTTTCTTTCCTTTTTTTTTTTTTTTTAAAAATTAATTATTTATTTATATTTTTAAACCCTATCCCAGAAGAAATTGCAATAGAAAATGCACTTACCATTCTGCCCTCATAGTTCTTTGTCACGGACTTAGGGGAAAACACACACACACGCGTTTATGTGTATTCAGAACAGTTGTGCTGGGGGGAAAAAGGAGACCGGGGCGGGGGGCGACAAGTGCCCGAGCTGCTGCCGAGCCCACCTTGAAATCACCGCTCGGAGGGGCGGTGGGCGACGCAGCACCGCTCCCCCCGCCCCTGGACCCAGCAGGGAAACCAAGGTAAGGGTTGTGGGGGAACCAAGGGAAGGGGTGGGGGAGGGACCCAAGCTGTAGGAAATGCAGGCAAAAAATAAATAAATAAAATAAATAAAATAAGCGAGGAAAAAAGGAAAAAAAGGGAGGAAAAAAAATAATAAAAAAGGAAAATAAAAAAAAAGAAAGAAATAAGAAAGGAAGAAGAAAAAGAATAATAAAATCCCCTGGAACAAGGAGCGGGCAGGTGTTGTCAACGTTCCTGTGGTGTGCTGGTGCTCAGGATACACATTCAGACAAAAAGTGACGTATTTGCAGGACCCCCCAGGCAGCTGCTGCCCCTCACTGCTGCTCTTCCCTTCCTCCCCTTGCCTGGTGTCATCCCCCTGCTAAAGCTGGTGGGCCATGGCCCACCGAAAACATCAAATGCCTCTGGATGGACAACTCCGGGTGTCTCTTGTTGCCTTCCCTCCCTGCATGAAAGACTCAATAGTCTTTCTTCTTCTTCCCGTCATCTCTGCAACTTCCTGGCTGTTTAGTGAAGACCTAAACTCTTCTCTTGGCTGAGCCCTGTCTCGGCACAGCATTGCACTTGTTCCTTTGTTTCATGATGTTCGGATGGCATCATTGAGTGACGGAACCACAGAACCACAGAACAGCCTGGGTTGGAGGGACCTTGAAAGACCACAAGGTCCAACATTCCCCTAGAGAAGGGAGCCTAGATGAGATGATCTAGTGTTGAGTCTCAAAACCACCTCCAGTGGTGGGGACTCCACCATGTTTGCAGGGAAGTTGTTTTGGTGATGGATTGTGCTCACTGTAAAAAAAAAATATTTTATCAAGAGAAAACTTCTCCCAGTGCAACTTATACCCATTGCCCCCTTTTGTTTCCATGTGGCTTGCTGTTGAGAGAGCCTCCATCCTCTTTGCGGTCACCCCTTGGGTACTAGAATACTGTGACAAGGTGCCCACACCGAGCCTGCTCTTCTCCAGGGTCAGAAGACCTAACTCCTTCTCTCTTTCTTTTTTTCACTAAAATAAGAACTTAAAACAAATCATTAGCTTTACTGTAGGTCTCAAGAGGGGCAGAGCATAAATAAATTAATTCAATGTGTAAATGTTGTTTATACAGAATAATCCATTGCTTGATTTAAAAACAAGCAGCTAAGCATCATTCACCATGATGTTAAATTCTGTTTTGATGGCTTTTTTTCCTTCCTTCCTTCCTTCCTTCCTTCCTTCCTTCCTTCCTTCCTTCCTTCCTTCCTTCCTTCCTTCCTTCCTTCCTTCCTTCCTTCCTTCCTTCCTTCCTTCCTTCCTTCCTTCCTTCCTTCCTCCCTCCCTCCCTCCCTCCCTCCCTCCCTCCCTCCCTCCCTCCCTCCCTCCCTCCCTCCCTCCCTTCCTTCCTTCCTTCCTTCCTTCCTTCCTTCCTTCCTTCCTTCCTTCCTTCCTTCCTTCCACTTTTGTTTGTTTTTCATTTTCTTCCCTTTATTTTTCTATTTCAGCAGCACACTTCTCAATTTCTTCAGGGCTTAGGATCTTCAGCGGCTGATCTTGTCTCACAAAAGCCAGTTCAGTGTTCTTCCCACCAGACTGCACAACCTCAGGAAGAGCCTTGATGATGAGTTTAATATTTAGATCATCTATTTCAATGGCTTCATCAGTAAGGTTTTTCTCCATGAATTTACGATGAACCTCTTTAGATGAGTCAAATGGAAGGGAGCTGAGCGTGCCAAGGATAGTGACTGCAGATGCCTAAACTGTGGAAATCTAAAACCTGCCTTGCTCTGAGGCAGCCTGGGGGAGCTTAGCTTCACTTCCTTTTCTGAACTGAACATTTCCTAGGTGATAGATTCATTTTCCCAGATGCCTAAATACTGCCTGAGACCTTCAGGCTAAAGCTTCTTAGCACAGAGGTGCCTTGGGCACTCTGGAGGCTCATTCTAATCAGTCATGCTGCAGAGGACAGACAGATTTGTAATCCTGCTCCTTGATTATCCAACCTCTTCCTCACCTGGTTCTTCACAGCAAACAGGTAGCAGTGGGGCTGGCACTGCTGCTGCTGCTGCCTATCAGCTAAAGATGCCTATGTGATGCTTTATTGGGGGAGGCTGTAGGAAAAGGAAGGACTTTGGGAGCTGACTTTTAGTTTTGAGATGTTCAAGGGTGCATCTCCCAACTCTCACCTTGGCTAGAATTTTTCTGTGTGTAGGAACTACCTACCTTTCTGTTGAAGCTGTGCCAGTATGCTGTAAGTACTTTAAGGTTAGTGAGATAACAAGGGAAAGAAGTGAGGGCATAACTATACCCTTGTTATCACACATTGGATAAAAGTTATTTCTGGTTTCTAACCTCAGCATTATTCTGAGACTGTTTCTATACAACACTCTCCTGAAGCTTTTTTTTTTTTTTTTTTTTTTTTTCCTATATGCATTTTAGGGACCTTGTATACTCTGTGTTTTTCCAAAGGCATATGGCTGCAGTGCAGTAAAAGGCATATGCTACAGTATCAAATTCTGGAAATGTTAAAATTCTTGGAAGTGTTTTATTTACCCTACTTCAGCATCTCTGTTTCATTTCCCCACCTATGGTGAGCACCATGAATATGTTACTATTAACATTGCTGAGATGTTTGTATCTACTAAAGAATATTGAAGAACAGTCTGTATATTAGCTGTACTTTTCAGAATACACAGAGCACAAAACATTATGAGAAATTTTGTTTCCTAAAACTACATTAAAAAAATGTATGCTTGAAAAATAGCACATGCATAAAAATATATACAATTGGCTGACTGTATGACAGTCATGTCTGTGTATGTGGGGTTTGAATTCTGTTTGTGCCAGAGGAACTGGGAGATGAGACCCAAGTTTAATGTTTTCCCTGTAAGTCAGCATGCTAGCTTCTACAGGAACAAGTATCTGTGAACAGAAAGGTGAAGTCTTGAGTGAGGTTCATTCCATTCCCAGCCCACATGGAAATGTGGCTCTGTTGCTCCATGAAGGCTTATTTTGAGACCCAGTGTGCAATGACTAGGGATAATAGCTTGGTATGAGATGTTACAAAGAGCAAAGCTGTTAGCAAAGTCCTTAAATATTTGTCAATTGCAAAATCATTGGTGTTTGGTGTTTGTGCATGGATATAGGAAAAGACAGAATAGTTTGTGACTAAAGAAATTATAAAAGTAAGAAAAGGTTTTGTTGAGTACTAATTCCTTATTTATTTAAATCTAATTTAGAAACTATGTTCTGGTTATGTTTGTTCCAAAACACTGCCTAGGGAAGAGTACCCCGCTACTTGCAAGGACAAATAATTCCTGGAAGTCACATTATTCTCTCTCTGGCTATTTCATAATGTCCCTAATTTGTCTTCAGCCTTTATAAGCACTCTGCTTTTTTGATGGTATGTTCTGCTAACTACAGAAGTCGAAGGAAACAGTTCTACGTTCTTCAGTGGGTGTTGGATCGCATACAGCTTTCTTCCTTTTAGTTTCTTCTGTGTATTTCCATCCTACTTACTATGTTCATCCACTTTTAAGTTATGGGAAATGTTTGGAAAGTATGTGGTTACTCAACATTGCCCTGAATTCAGAAATGATGATCAGGATGATCACATTTGAAAAAAACAAAAACAAAAAGTCCTTTACATGGAGATCTCTGTCCCTCCACAGTAAGAAAAAAATTGCAATGAAAATACAAAACAAACAAACAAAAAACATAGTATATGGCAAAGATTTCCCTTTGGTTAACCAACAGATGTATTGAGAAATATGTTTGAGTGTAACAATTGATCAGATAATTTACCTTCATAGTCATTATCATGGATGATTTAACTTTCTGAATGAGGGCTTTTTTATTGTTTTTCTTACTGGAGGCTGTTCTTGTTTGTCTGATTTTCTGGTGGATTTTATACCAGATTGCAGGTAGATGAACTTGAGTGAAGTACAGATGTAAGGTTTCAGCTCATGGGTCATTACACTGTTTGATCATGAAACATTTTAAAACCAAAATTCCTCTAATAAAACTGCCTTCTTCTTAACAGAACTACATGTCTTGTATGGATATCTGTCCTCACCATTTCAACAGATTTTATGCTCTCACAATCTGTGTTTTTAGGTCGATGTTATTTATGTAACATGACAAACACAGAACAATTAGTTTCTCATTAGCTGCTAGGCAAATGTCATGCCCTCAAATTTTAATCAGCCAATGCAAATACCATCAGAATGTAATATATCTGATACTTTTTCTCATTATGTCCTCCAGGATGATGGCTAATATTTTTCATTTCAGTTCATGTGTGCATACTTATTTCTAGACATTACTTGCTGAGTATCTATTGGTTCTGTAAATAAATACCCAAGAATTTAATTTTATTAATAGTATTATCAAAATGAAATAAAATACAGGCTTCGTTGTTGAATATGTATTTGGATCAAAACATTTTGCCTTCATTCTTGACTGTGTAAAATGAATATAAGTAAAATATAAATATCTGGGGTTGGCTTTCTGCCAGGATGAGATGGCATAGGTTTTCTGCCCTGTACGTCTCCTGGAATCTTAGGTGACTCTCCTCTACCACCCCCAGCATAGCTGAAATGCCCCTCTAACTGACAGTCACACCTATGGGTTATGATGGGAGTCTCCTAATTGCAAAGACAGGAGTTGGTCTGTTTCCTTCTGTCTTTCATTTTAGGATTCTGTATAAGCAGTTTCCAATTTTCTCTTCTGCCCTGGGGCCTGGAGATATTTAGGTACCATCTGGAAAGTAGATTTAGAATAAAATATGAAAAATGTTGTCTATTAATAGAGTACCGTCTTATTCTTAATGCAGAAGTACTCAGCCTTTAGCAGCAGGAGATACATCTTGTCATCAAACAGTACTACAGAGAGCCACAAAACCATTACATTGTGACATCTTTGTGTCAATAGCTAACGATGCATCAGTATTATCAATCATTGTCATAACACTCTTCAGTGTTTAATAATAAAGATGCAACATCACTTAGTTTCCACTACTTCCGCTTCAAGACTATTTGTAAAGGTGAGTAGGAGATTCACCCTGCTTCATGTCCTCATGGTGGTTAGAGAGATGTCATTTTTATTGTCTTAGCAAAGCTATTTTGTTTCTCTCTGTGATGTTATGACTGCTAATATCATGAATCTCCACTCCTTCAAGAGTTAATTATTCAAGGAAGTGCAGGGGAAAAATATGCCAAAAACTCTTACAGACAGTTGCATATATTTTCATTTGGGAGCACCTAGATGGGAAGTGCATTAACTTTCAATTTGTTCCTTCCAGCTGCTGCTCTGTATGAGTCCTCCACAGCTATCCTTGAAGTCTTTGCTTCCAGTTAAGAAGCTCTTGCACAGAAAGTGGATAGACGTACATGAAAGTTGGGATGAGACATAATCTACCTGATTGAGAAAATGTTTGCGTATCCACATTGGGTGCAACTTGAAGGGCTGTGTTATTTGCCTGTCATAACAATAAACAAGAAACATTTGATCCACATCAGTAAGCCTAAGGAATAACTTTGCCTTTGTTTTTCTCTCATTCTTCCACTTCTCATTTGTTAGGGAAAAAAAAAAAAAAAAAAGGAAAAGAAAGAGAGAGAGAGGGAAAGAGAGAAAGAGAGAAAGCAAGAAAGAGAGAGAGAGAGAAAGAGAGAAGGAGAGAAGAAAGAAAAAGACCTTATGGGAATGATTTTCATCTTAATGAGAAAGATCTGTATGTGGTTTACTCCTGTTTATCTATGGGCATGGCAAAGGGCATTATCTCTCCTTCAGGAATTGTTTTAGCCACTCTGGGGCTGGACACTGCACAGAGGTGGAAGCAGACTCATTATGAGGACTGCAGCTACATTTGTGGATTAATAAATGTACAGTCATCACCAGGAGACTCTGTGGCTGCTGGAGGAAATTTACCCTGTTCTCCACGCTCACTTGATGTAGTCTTAGAGGAGTATGTACTTCTATTCTTTCCCTCTGAACAAGATAAACTTACAAACATTCTGATGAAAGATAGATTTTTTGAAGACAAGTCTTTGCCTTTAGGCAGAGAAAGATACTATGACTATGTTAATACAATTTAAAGACAGATAAGTAGACTGACTTGCTTTGGGGTGGTAACAGTTCAAGGGATTTGTTTCCAATGTAAAACTATTTTTTTTACTGTCAAAGTGCCTTTCACTCAAATTCCCTCAGTTCATTTTAGGATGAATTTAATTTACTGTCTTCTTGGTTTTAGGAGGTAAAGGCATTTTTATCATGCATTTTGTAAATGAATAAACCCAGTCAAAATCAATGAGAAATTCTATCTCCATCATCACTAGGATTTCAGTAATGAAACCTGAAAGAAATTTAGCTGATCTTACTATGTATTAAAAACAAAACAAAACAAAAAAAAACTGCTGCATGCCAGCATCTACTGCAGATCTAGATAGGTATTGGACATCTTTAAAGACTTCAGGAAAATGTATTGAAAATAGAAAAAAAAAAAAAAAGAAAGAAAATAACTACAAAAACTGATATTGGTATAGTTGTTAATCTAGCTAGTGCACTGTGAAATTGAAGTACATGTCAAAGGGATGCATCAGGCTGTCTGTACAGTTAGGTTTATACAAACCTTTCTGTCTCAGTTATGTTCTCTTACTATATGGAATTCTTTGATGCAACATCAGAAAAGATTGCCACATCAGACAAAAACTCCTAACATTTTGTAGAAAATGCAAATTTTCCATCAAATTTATTTAACATTTCTATGATTTTTTAGTGATTCAATTTAGTTTGGTGGTTTGACCTGACCAAGGTCACTTTGCTGAGGTCAGGCTTTTGAGCACCCTCTACACTGATTGACCAGGCTTTGAAGGAGGAGGAAACTGGGAAGGGTGTGTGTGAATGGGTTGTGTGTGAATACAAAGAAGGTAGGGTTCTGTGCAGGTGGTGCTGGGTTTTATCTGGGGGCCTGGCCGCAGCTAGGCTTTACAGCCAAGCAGTAATGTTGTGAATAATCTGGTGAGTGGCTGCAAAGTGTGAAGGATCAATAACAAGAACTATTAATTTCAACAGTCACCTCAGCTCCCATGTCTATGATTATACTTAATTCAAAAATCAGATTCACAGGTAAAATAGAAAGGAGGAAAAATCAATTATTTCTCCGTAGTCTACAAGAATCCCTTCCTAAGGCCAAATGCTTAACAATTAATGTGCCCAGAGAGCACTCTTCACAGCAGGTTGAAAAAGTAGCTTAATTTGGAAGACAATGAGCTTTCCATGCATACTTAGGAGACCCCATTCACAAACTTGTTAGGCCAATTTTTCCTTTCCCACCTCAAAACAAGGGCCTCATGATACTTCGGCCCTGCAGAGGGCCCTGGACAGGATGTGTTGATGGGCAGAGGCTAATGGGATGAGGTTCAACATGGCTAAGTGCTGGGTCCTGTATTTTGGCCACCACAACCCCATCCACCGCTACAGGCTTGGGGCAGAGTGGCTGGAAAGCTGTGCAGAGGAAAAGGATCTGGGGGTGTTGGTTAATGCTCACTTGAGCATGAGCCAGCAGTGTGATCAGGTGGCCAAGAAAGCCAACGACATCCTGGCTTGTGTCAGGAATAGTGCAGCCAGCAGGACCAGGCAGGTGATCATCTGTACTCTGCTCTGGTGAGGCCGCACCTTGAGTGAGCATGTCCAGAGAAGGGCGACAAAGCTGGTGAGGGCCCTGGAGCACAAGTCCTGTGGGGAGCAGCTGAGAGAGCTAGGGTTGTTTAGCCTGGAGAAGAAGAGGCTCAGGGGAAACCAGATGATCCTGAAGGTCTTTTCTAATCTTAATGATTCTATGATTCTGTGATCTGAATTAAGTTTGAAACTCCTTAAATAAGATTTTTTTCTCTATTAATGATCTTTTTTTTTTTTTTTGGTTGTGTTTTTTTTGTTGTTGTTTGTTAGCTTATAACTAATATAGATTCTTAATAACTAATAGACATTTTAAATAACTAATGGAAATTCTGAAAGAGGAAGGTTGGGATACATAAAGGGATTTTAATGCACAAACTCAAAACACAAAGAAATTTCAATTTTTTTCAGCCCCGTTCAGACCTTTTGTGAGACTAATTTGAACACCTACCTTTGTAAAAGGCACTAAATCATATGTCTTTTTTAGATTTCTCCTTGAATTTAGATGATGATAATGATGATTATTTCAGATACTATTGGTTTTGTGTAATCACGTTGTCTAAGCCAATGTTGTCTAAGCCATCTCCATCCTTATAAAGTCTACAGATACCTGAAATGAGCATGTTCTCAGATGTGGCCAGTGTATCCATGATTCAGATGCCCAAGTAAGCATCAGAATGCAGAAATAAGACTTGACTTAGTTCTATCAGGATCACTGCATCATGTATGGATAATTGCATGGAATCACTACTGTCCTGTGAATATGCCCCTCCCATATACATATTAGATAAAGACTCCCTCATTATCTCTGTATAAATCTAGGTGAGATCCACAAAAGTGAGAACTGAACCAACCTAGGTAGTATTGTGCAGTAATTTGGGGTGACAGGAGTGCTGCCACTGTGGTTTGCATTGCTACCAGTCCTAACCATGTCACCTGCTTCAGGCCAGAATGAAAAAGACATTTGAAAACTGTAATCAGGGAAAATGTCTGTGCATATTTTTTGAGATGTATAGCACAAGTTTTTCTAAAGTAAGATTGGAATGATAACCTCCATGTACACTTAGTAAAAACAAAGCAAAAGACAAACACCTTTCTTTGTCTAATAGTTATTTGTATTTATGTGTTTATTTGGTACACCATGAAGGAAACTGTTGCTGGAGGCTATGAGCTCCCAACAGTAATGGTTTGAGCCTTGGCTTGTGAGGACTGTAAACATGTGCATATCAAACAGAAGACTAAGAACTTTGTTTCTTTAAGAACATGTTCCAAGCAAGCATTCTGCAAGAGATAGACAGACAAGAGACATAGAAATATGATCACAAATAACTAGAAAAAAAATAATATATTTTTAACTGGTGTTAAAAAAGGCGGGTTGAAAATACAAAAAAAAAAAGTTTTTTTTATTATTCAAGACTGTGCAAGTGGTTTCAATTTTTTTTTTTTCCTTCATTTTATTTCCCAAATCATTTTAAGGTTCCAGTTAGCTTTGCTACAATCACTATTAGCTATAAGGTTTGAATCTGATTTTGACATAAATGATACACAAGTGATGATGGAGTAATTTTATTATTTTCTCCATTGTCTGATTCAGTTATCTTCTGTGAAATGATTTCACCTTGTTGGGAAGTATGTACGTAAGAGTCACTTCCATTTCTGCTGGATAATTTGAATTGTTCCTCCTTGCTTTGTGAAGGGGAAATAAAAAGTACTATGATAGGGTTTAGCTAGAGATACCATCTCTGGTTTGGATCTGTTAGTGCAGAAACTTAGTCTAAATGGTGATCAGTTCTTGAGAGTCTAAGTATATAAATATTTCTTCAGATAGATTTAGTTAGAAAGTGAAGGATGATAAAAGTGCATTTTGGCAGGAAGTCTGAGAATATGATTTTAAAAGATGGTCTCAGATAGCTTAGTGAAAAAAATGAAAATAGGAAAATAGCAAAAAATTGCATCAGAAGGAAGCACCTAAATGTCAGCACCTAACAGCAGAACATCTTAATGGTTTTAGCATACATTAAGGGCCAAGGTGATGTTTTCATGATCTGCTTCACCTGAATTTATGCTCTGATTTCCTAGATCAGTTCATATGATTAGTTGTGTATGTGTTGAAATAATACCTCACTGGTGAACTGAGATTCGATATATTCTTTTGCTACACATTTGGAATGCAGACAATTACAAAAATCGTAACTTTTTATAAGTTTGAATTTAACAGACACTAACAAAAAAAAAATCTTTCATAATTTTACATTAAAAAAACTGGAAATTTACCACTTGAATTTTAGAACTGTTGCAGTTCTCATAACCCATAAATTCTCCCCTTCTGCTATGAAGTCTTATACTGAGGCAAAACTGCACCAAATGCCTGAATTCTGCATAAGTAGTGCATTGCAAAATTGCATATGCTATTCTGTGTGGCATAGGACACAGGCATAGGATCCAAGCATAGGACAAATTGTGCAATGGATCACTTACTCAGAGTCTTTTGTGTTGGTCAGCAGGACCCAAGTTCTTGCACACCTAAAGCATACTGCAGAGAACATCTGTTCACACAGAGGTCAGTTTGAGGGGGTGGAGTGTGCTGTTCAAGATTTTTGTATATATATATATATATATATATATTTTTATTTTTTTTTTCCTGTGAATTGGTTCTTGATAATTGTACTTAAGATGGTTTCTGGAATTCTACACAGATTCATACTTCTGTATGAGTTTGTTGGAATGCATATGCATTTTATATTTGATAAACTAATTAATGTTAGAGCATCCTGGTCAGAAGGAAAAGTAGAAAAAGTACTTTTTTTTTTTTCTTTTTCTTTTTTTTTTTCCTGTTCTTCTTTTAATTCTGTGATACAGAAGTAAAGATATATTTCTTTTCTGTTGTCCATAGCATTGCATCTCATCAGCTGATGTTTTTTATAATTTCTCCCGCATTGGAATAGGGGTTGAAGCAATACAATGGTCCCACTCCATCTACTCTTCAATAAAATTATGCTGGTTTACAAAAAAAAAAAAAAAAACAACAAACAAACAACTGAATTGAGCCATTTTCAAAACACTTTATGCTATTAGAAATGTATTCTGAAAATGAAATATATTCCTATTGAATTTAGAAAATCTAGATTACCTTCTTCAGATTGGAGTAACTACACTGTGGACAACTGTTGCTCTTTGATTTTTATAGCAATATTTATTTCCCTGGAGTCAACAAAACTTAACTCAGCCTTATACAAAGGATCCAACATAAACTTGCATTTTATCCCTGTTGCTGTGCAAAAGCTACCAGTGCAGAGTAGTGATTACTGTTCAGTGGTTCACTTTATCTTCTGCCATTCAGTACTGCAGAACAGGGGTGCATACAATTTGAGGAAGGAATCAGCTGCTGCTTTTGTTGACTTGGTCAACGATAGTAATTCCTGGAAAAATTCTCTGTGAGGTTTTGGTCATAATTTTTCCAAAGGTTGGGAGGTTAGTAACATAGAGGGTTATTCAGGAGCGTGAATACCCTTTGTGTTTAGCTGTCTTGGTTGCAAACTCTGGTAAGTTTATGACTCTAATGAAACAGCTTAATCTACTGAAGCCATTCAAAGCTTCTCCTGTAAATGACAGATCTGAACAGCTCAAGACAGCTTAATTAAGCAATATTTGTTGGTTTACAAATAGCTTAATGACTCTTAGAAGAGTCATGCTTTCCAAAATTCCTGATGCTCCACCCATAATATTGTTTTAATGTTAAGCATAATGACAAAAATGGTAGTATCTTTGAAAGGTTCTGGGCTCTTGGAGAACATTCCAAGATGTATGTTAAAAATGTAGATTCTTTAGTATCTTTAAAAGATAAAGGTTTTGATGTCCCTTTAGAAGAAAAAGATCTCTATCTAAACAGTAGGAGACATGGACTCTATGTTTCTTAGTCTTTTATTATGCTTTTTTTTTTTTTTTTAATTTTTATATATTTTTTAAATTGCCTTGAATACATGCCATGTTCTACCAAAATAATCAGATAATAATCAGATAGTTAGCAAATGGCAGCATCTGCAAGTTGGCAGATGCCAACCTGTTTGCACCACTTATTCTACCCACTGTTTTTATTTTGGCTCATACATTGTAGCTGCCATCCAAACTGATGGTGGTAACTCAAAACAGCTATGAAAAAACATATTTATTTAAATATGTCTGAATTTACATTGTGCCATAGTTAGACTTGGCAAGCAACCTCTCTGTCAATTCAAAACTCTATGCCTATTTGAAAGTTATTATAGCAACAACCCTGTTAGAGACAGATCCTTTTTACCACTTTCTATTCACTATTGCCCTTGTCTTGCTTATAGCCTCATGAATAGAGTTCAGAGGAAGGCCACAAAGAAGCTGGAACACCTCTCCTGTGAGGACAGGCTGAAGGAGTTGGGCTTGTTCCATCTGGAAAAGAGAAGGATCTAGGGAGAACTTATAGTGACCTACCAGTACCTAAAGGGGAACCACAGGAAAGTTGATGAGGGACTCCTTGTCAGGGAGTGTACTGACAGGGGAAAGGGAAAGACTTTGAACTAAAGGAGGGGGGATTTAGATCAGATACAAGGAAGAAATTATTCACTCAGAGGGTGGTGTGGCACTGGCACAGGTTGTCCAGAGAATCTTTGGATGTCCTATTCCTGGAAATGTTCAAGGCCAGGTTGGATGGGGCTTTGAGCAACCTGGTCTGGTGGGAGCGGGTTGGGATTAAAATGGTCTTTAATGTTCCTTCCAACACAAACCATTCTATGATTCTATACATTTGTACAATCTTAGATGTACTGATAGGATATATGTCAAATAAATATAGAATCAGTCATATTTATTGTGATAAGCATTAACCTAGGGGAAAAAATCAAGACTAAAATTAAAACTGTATCTTCAGAATCTATAATGCTAGCAAAAATATTTCTGGTAATATACCTCCATTTTAAATCCACATAAAAATCAGAAAATTCATTGTAGAAACAGAACAGTCCAAGCTAAGTGTGGATAATAAAACATACCTGCAAGTCCATTTAACACTGATGGGTAAGGGAGGTTGCAGGTATTGAATCCCTAACTAAATAGATGCCAAAAAACTTTTGCCAACTAGAAGAAATACCTTTTATTTAATACTGTATTATGGACAACTGCAATATAATTACATGGAAATCCCTGCAATATTTTTTAATAGTCTTATGTCTTTCTCAGAGGATCACAAAGATGCACTTATTCACAAATTAATTGTTGTAGTGCACTTGAGAGACGTAGTAGCTTACTCATTTTGAAACTGTGAAATACCTGTTATGCTAGTCCCACTTTCTCAATCTGTCCTTCAGCTTTTGTCCCCTTTTGTGTTTATTTCTTAGGCTTGAAACCTGTAGATCCAAAGCACTGAAAGCCTACAGATTCTGTATCTTTATATATCCTCTGAAAGCCAGACTCCAACCTCACTGAGGCAGTGAGTACTTCTAAAAATCTGGGTTTATATGACTTCCTAGATCCAACCTAATGTTCATACCTTTGACATTGTTTTGCAATCTGCATTCTTTGCAATTCTGAAAAATGTTCAGAATCACCATCCCAACTTACAAATTTAACATCTCCTGAGTAAAGAAGCAAACAGTAACTTTTTCCATACTACCTTTCTCATGCTGTTTGATTATCCTAGAGCTGTAGAGAAAAGCCTGTGCGCTTACAGAGACAGTCAATACTTTAAAATACTTACGCTGTGATGTGTACTAGCACACAAGCTTATTTCTCACGTGCTGTTAAATCAAGTTATTAAAAGGGAAACTGCAAGGACAAACCTCAAGTATAAGAAGTTTGCCTGAGAAAATAAAGTAATAGTGAATTTCATCTGAAATTGTTGAAGTAACATGGTATGATAAAGAAGGACATGGCTCTTATGCATAGCCATATAGAGAACATGATATGCTTTGCTATTTATTTTGTGTTTACATAAATTCACCTTTAAAGCTGGAGCACTGGTCAGATGAGTACATTGAACACAGAGAAGCACGACACCTGTTTGGAGATATGAACAGTTTTTTCAAAGTCAAGTCACAGTGTCTTGTCTTTGCACACTCACCTGTTCATGTGGTTAGGTCAGGGCTGAAGAGGGTCTCAGCTCCGTGGCCAGAAAACACTCACCCCTACTGTCCTCTGCAAGAATCACTTGCAGAAGGGAAAGGAGCAGTTTTCCCAAAAGCTGTACTAGTGGCAGTTCACCTTTACCCTGGTGGTTCTTCCCCATCTTCTTCATCTCTCCTTACCTCCAGCCCTTCCCCATGATCACCCTCTGCATAAGAACCCAGCTCTCTGATGTGTTATCTGGTTGAACCTACCTGAGGTTCAAGCCCTCATATTTCTCTGCATAAAAATGATTGCATGTTGCTCAAAAATGCGTTACTGTTTGGGGCACAAAATTTTAGAATTTTGCTGTCTTGATCACATAGGTTGTAAATACCCTGCTCATCTGCTCTTCTACAGTTATGCATTTCTTTGTTGATTATTTTATTTTATTTTATTTTATTTTATTTTATTTTATTTTATTTTATTTTATTTTATTTTATTTTATTTTATTTTATTTTATTTTATTATTTTATTTTATTTATTTTATTTTATTAAATAAATATGATGCAGAGCACTTCAGTCTTATTTCAATTTAGTCTTTCACAGTTAGAAAAAAAAACAACTCTGTGAAAAGTCTTGCTAAAAGAAAAAGACGGTGATCTTTCCATAAAGAGTGAATATTTAGTGACACAATTTTTTAAAAGAGGGAGGTGGTTTCTCAAATGGTAGGTAAGAGTTAAAAGATACCACTTCATTATTTTGATGATAATCAAACTGAGCAAGAATTACTGAGGAGAGGATAGAATATTTAAATGTCAACTATTTGTCCTCAAACATTTCACATATGCCTGGGTGATAATTACAATTGTTGGAGGGATAGCTCCTGAATGATAAAGAAAAAGAAATGAAGGTACCTTTCATTCAGTCATTTAGTTCCTGGTTTGAAATGGTCCTCTTCTGGCAGCTAAGGCCCTCGACATGGCATTTGGAAGATTCTGCTGGCAGAACTGTCCAACTGCCTATCACAGAGGAGGATCAGATAGTGGAGAATTTTAGTATCAGTAAGTGTTAAAGACTTTACAAGCTGAGTCTCTAAATATGCTTAGTATTTTAATAGTGCATTACAAGTGGGAACTGTACAAATAGCTGATGTGTCACTATAATTTTCTGATGAGGCAGACAGTTGTTAAAGGCATTTGAGAGGGAAACTTTTGGTGTTACTGTGTGCATTGACCTGTCCTTGGCCAGGTCAAAGTAGAACAGAATCCTGATCAGAAGTTATGACTTCCAGACTCCAGATTTTGTTTTTAATTTTTTAGACCTTACTACCTCAGTACTGTTCAGCAAAACCCGATTCATGTGTGCAGACCACCTGTATATATTGTGGTTGCCTTTCTCAAACAAATTTTTCATCAATTTTATTTTGGAAATGTTCCCTAGACAGCTGTGGGACTTTGAGCCTTGGCCAGTGTATTCTGATCATGTCTCCATGATTTGAAAAAATCATGGCTACCATATTCTGATCATGTTTCAGATTAAAAAAAAAATCACAAACAAATATTCATCATCCACCTTTTAGTGCTGATGTGATGTAGACTCCAGGTAGCCATTTTAAACTAAGATAAAGTTATATATTAAAGCACTGTGCTTCATATTTTGTATGTCATCTATATAAAACAAGGTATCTCATGTGCTTATCTCAGTTTTGTGTGAGGTAGATGTTTGGTTCAATTTGCTTTTGGTTATACTTACAAAAGCAGGGAAAAATTTTGGAATTCTAAGATAGACCTAGAGAAAAATAAGATACCTGTATCATTTTAATTTATATGAGCTGGCGAGAAGTTTAAATGAATAACCCATAGACACTTAAATTTAATCTTCAGTCTTCATTGTGTTTGAGTTATGAGTGCACATTTTTGATTCTGGAAGTAGATATGCACAGTACTGTTAAATCATGGTATGTAGTATCAGAAAATCCTTATATAATTTGCCATGCTTTTCTTGAAGGAAAAATGTAATTATCAAGGACTAAAATGCCCTCAGGCTAGATTCTATAATAAGTCCACTTTTTTTTTTTTTTTTTTGTGAGTGTGATCACTGAAAACACAATGTTTTTAAATTCTAAAGGTGAAAATAAGTACAGAAACCAAAGGTCTGAAGTAATCATTGTTTCTGAAATGACACTTAGGGCAGACAGAAAGAGACTGGCTTTTCTTCTGTCATCCTAAGAGAATGGTGAGCCTAGGCCAAGCACAAGATGAATTAACAGCCCTGTGTAGGGAAGCCTGTATTACTCCTCGCTGCCTTATCTACAGATAAGAAAGCAATCCTTCTGGTTGCTAAGGGTAGCAGTTCCATGCCTTCTCCACCACCAAAAAGTAAACCATCACAATAAATAAAAGGAAACGGGTTGAAGGGCTGAAAGAAATGTTTCATCCGCTCATGCTATTTATGAAAGCCAACAATTTGTGATGGGTGTTGTCAGCAGAAAGGTGCTGAGGGGCTGCAGCACCACTTTACTCACAGGGAGGCTGGGTGGCTGTGGGTTCCTGCCTCACCCAGGCTCTGCTGGATGCTGCCAACAGGCACAAAGAGATGAGCAGAAGAAGAGGTGCCACACCACACTAATACAGAATAAAAGGGAATCTCATGTTTACATTCACCAGTCCTCTGGCACTGCCTGCCAGGCTTGCAGAGGAGGTGGGAAACACCAGAAGCATCTGTATCTGTGCTACACTACTAGAGGGCTGTAGTTCTAATTTCCAGTTTGAGTTACACAGTATTGTCATATCAGAGGGTCTAGAGTTTCGGAAGCTTTGACTGTATTATTATTATTTTTTTTAAACAACACAGTTTTCTTGGCTTACTTCAGAATCATAGAAGGAGTAAGCTTGCAAATCTTTTAATAAGGCAATTACATTCAGACAAAGATTAGATCTCATGGCACAATGGATTTTTGCTATATTATGCAGTATCTTTTTGATATTCCACTGTCACTAGACAAAAGCTCTGAATAGTAATGTGACAAGTCTATTCAGAAGACAACAATACGAGATTCCTTAATTGTGCTCACTTGTATGCCACACAAACCTGCACTTAATTTTCCTGCCTGTTTTGAAAAAGTGGAAAGAAAATACTATTTAGATTCAACAGTGTTTTTAGTGCTTTATCAGTGAAATCTGCATTTTGTATTTGTAAAATGGAAATGTTGAGATAGTCAATCATTTAATTTTTCCCATACAGTAAAAATCTTATAATCTCCTGATTCAAAATGTCAATCTTAATATAGAAATGAATTTCTTATTAATAAGAAAGCCAAAAGAAATGAGAAAAATACAGACTGTAAAAGGCAGGCTGTGTTTTCAATATGTGGAGTCTGAAAACTCATGTTTGTTTTCCTCATGCCTGCCTGAGAGATAAATCAAGAAAGACATGGGAGTGTATTTTATTGCCACAGTTTCTTTTGTAAGTGGCAATGTGTAAGTAATAACATTTTTACATTTTTTTCCCTTGCTACAATGATGTGCATAAAAGAGCTAATTATCATTATTTCCGGATTTTAGATGAAGGCTGAGGTAGGAGTGTGGTGATTTGCCCAAGGCTATGCTGCATGTTGACAGCAAATCAAAGATTAAAGCCAATGCTGCCTAGATCCCAGCCTATGTCCCTATGGACATGAAGAAGGTCACAGCATCTTCCAAATAGGGAAAGGAAACTCCTGACATAAATTAACTTCTCCCTTTGCAAAAACAAAATTATAATCAATATTATATATTAATCCTATATATACCTACCTATACCAAACCTATAAAACCATTCTGGACATTCCTCTCAGAGGAACAGAGGGAAGGTCACCAAGGAAACAAGGAGTGTTGGTGTTTTTATTTCCAGTTATACAGGTAAATAACTATTTGTAGGTATAAATATATGTATGTTTATAAGTACTACATTAGCATAAAAATAAACCAAGAATTAAATCTTCACTTGTTTGTTTTTGTCTCACGGAAGAATAAGATCTTACCTAAGGGAGTCCATTGCATTTGAAAGAAAACCTTACTTAATTCCACATTTAGTGTAGTAATACCTGTCTGCTTCATTGCTTTTGTTTAGAATATGGACGTTCATGCTTATTGTTTATACACATCAACACTTAATTCAGATTTTTTAAGAGTTTTGTTTGGACACCTTATGTACAGCATTAGAACTCTTTAACAACAGAAAGTCCCTTATAGGTCAAATGTAACCAAGACCTCAAGAAAGAAAACAATAAGCTCTAGCCAGGCTCATCTTCAAGCTTTATCTGAGGGTTTTAAAATTTTGCTTTCATAACACATACTAAAATCACAGTAGATGCATGACATTTATTACCAAAGATGCTGTTATTTTTCAGCCTAAGTGTAATTTTTCAATATAACATTCTAGCTCCACAAAATCTAATGAATAAATAAATTCTTTATTGACTTTGGCTCAGATGGTAGGGCCATGTGATTAGGCAAATAACCAAATGTTGGCAGAAAGAGTGGAAAATCAATTGCCATCAATTGTTTAAACTCAGAATTTCAGAGTATTCTGGCAGGGTTTATATCAAGTCCAAACCCAGCAAGACATAAATCCAAGTCTCTGCAAGCCATGTGAGCTATTCACCAACGTATTACATCCAATTTTCCATTAGGTTTTCAAATAGTAGGTACAATAGTAGGTACAAAATTACAGAAACAAAAACACTTTACAAGGAATTCCTTTTCTTTTTTTTTTTTTTTTTTTTTTTTTTTTTTTTTTTTTTCCCCAAAGGAGAATGCATTTTTTTTCTGCTTACATTTTTTCTTTCTCTGCCTTTTTTTTCAGATGTTTTTAACCATTTCATTTTTAACCATGTCATTTAGGCACAGCAGCTAAACAAAGTCTTTGGAAGCCCACTGGTCAAGGTGTTTCAAGGTAATGAATGAATTGAGAGGCAGAGGCACAGGAGCCTTGACTGACCTTGCCTAGTTCAGGACTAGCATCATGAAACTGAGAATAAAGAGGCATGACTGAAAAAGATGCAACACCATGCACTTCTTGTGCACTGGTTCTGCCACACATAGTCATGGTAAAACTGGAAGCCTTTTCAAAAAAAAAAAACAAAAACACAAGACTAAACAAAAAACTATTCCTGCAAATAAAATAAATTAAAACTGTTATTGGAGGGGAATAAAAAGATGGTCAAAAAGTGCTGTACTATCTCCACATGGATACGCGTTTACCTTGCTCCACTTGGGACCCCTGAATACTCCTGAATTTGCAATGGCAACAACTTACAGACAGCATCACAGCCTCAGCATAGGTGTTTTTCTCTTCATTTGTAGTGGGGAAAACGCTGCAGTATGTGAAAGTGGAGAATATAATACTGGCATGTAAGTGTTAGATAATGTTAGGTCTCAGAAATGGATCTGTGTAAGCAAATGTGTAACAGTGTTTACTACCATGAATAGTGCCATGGATTTGACTTGACCAGATGATGAAGGCAGTGGACATTAAGCCTTTTACTATGTATTTACTGCAGGACAGAGCCTTCTGTGGAAAGCAGTGCTAGTAATGACACTCAGTGTGAGATTCAGCTTTTATGTATCAAGAAAAAAAGAAAGGACTGGAGCTGGAGTTTCATTAATGATTTTCTGTGTATTAACTTTTTTTTTTTTTTTTTTGGTCATAACTATGAAGACTGAACTGGGAAACTAAAAAAGGGTCTATTAATTCCAAAGAGCAGTTAAAAATCTACACAAAAAGTTCCAGGTATATATTAATAGATGCAGCAGTGTGCACAGAAGTTTTTGGGCTCTGCTTCTTTGAATTCATCTTGAGATCTCCTTGAGCTTCTGGGCATTTTGTACAGGATCATTGGGGTATTCTTTGGATTCCTGAGGGCTTCATCTGCGGCTAGATAAGGACAAGGATAGAGGTAAGGTGAGGGTAGCTCTAGCATCTTCTAATAAACTGTCAGCTGCCCTTGAGAAAGGATGCTTGCAGCCTTTGCTCATGCTGGCCTGATTATACAGGACCTAACACCCTCACATGATGGGGAGAAACTTACGCAAGAACCAGACCTAAATCACAGCCGACAGAGGCAGCAATTTAGTTTCATGCAAGCCAGGCACAAAGTAGAGGCCAGCAAACCTTCTCTGCCCCACAAACCCATCTCTATCTATGTGGATCACATGCTGTAAGGGCAAGGTCCTCAGAAGCTTCTGGTGTAACCTTCCTTTCACTCTTGGACTGAGACAGAGCTTCAGAAGGAGGCTGCATCTTTGCAAGTCAAAGGCTGCTCTAAGTACTGAGGTTCTTTTGCTGGGGCTTGGTGCATGGTCTTCTGGGCTGCAGGAGGCATGCAGTCACTGAGGAGCTGTGTCTCACCAAGTGAAATAGATGCTGGGGGAAGTCAGCAGACTGCACAGCATCAGAAGGAAAGAGAAAGAGGTTGACTGGGTCTTCTGCAATTCTCTGCAGCTTCAAGAGCTTAAATCTCCAAACATAGTCAGGGAAAAGAGGGACAGAAAGAATCTCTGCCTAAGAAGTTGGACAGTGGTAACTCTAGTCATGATGAAAGCTGGTGACTTTTCACACCATGAGGAAAGTTCCTGCCCCATCTGAAGACTGGAAGTTATGGAAGGGTTCAGTCATGAGGAGCTGGGAGTGCTGTTAGATGGAGCATCTCCAGTGGCTGAGCCTGAGCCATTCAGGAGCTTGAAAAAGAAGCTAGAAGAGACAGTGTTTGGAGGCTCTTCCTTGTAGGGGACAGACATCCCCATAGAACAACCCAATTTGTCATCTTGGGAAGTTTACAGCTTGCCAGAAGGGCACGCTTTTTTTTTCTTTTTTTTTTTTCTTTTTTCTCTTGTCCACCCAGTGGATGCACAGGTTGGAAAAATACTGGAAAATCTGTTAGTAGACAACATTTCTGAAATCTGACTAATTTGTTTTTCAAAACATGTTGTTGATACTGAAGTAATACATATAAGGAGAACACTGAATTGCCTGTGTATAACCTATATAAATATTATCATTCAAATCTCCTGAAATGTAGCACTTCCAGTAAACCATAATAAACTACTAGTAGTAATAGTTATTTGAGGTTTACTTGGTAAATGAAAATACTATAATTATGTACACTGATGTATATACCCATGCATGTACATATTTATGAAGTTTTTGTACAATTAATTGGGCTAATACAGCTAGGCCAATACCTAAAATGAGTAATTTCTCTAGAGGTTTCTGTTTCTTTGTAAAATTGAAGGTTCTTCTGAGCAGGGATTGTTAGGCACTGCTGATCATAGTAATAATCCAATGGGTAGTGTAAGAATAAAAGCTGACACATGCTAGCACATAATTCTAATAACTGTTCTTAACTTCTTAAGCTGAACACAATTACATTTTTTTTTCATTAACCATCAGAAATACAGCATTTTAATCATAATATAAAATGATAATTTGAGACAGAAATAATTTCTTGTAGATTTTTTTTTTTCCCTGAATTCATGGGGACCTGCACACCACCCACGTGTGCTAATGGAAGGTGATTATTCTCCTCTGCAGCTGCAGCTACCACAGTACATTGTTTGCTAGTCCTTCTTCATTGCTTTCTGGAAATATAAGACGGAGGTTACGTGCAAGGGAGATTTGGGTTTATGAACCTCTTAAATCCTGGTCTGTTCTTTCTCCGGTGGAGACAAGAGTCCGTATTGGCTTATGCTGGTGTTTGCTGAAGCTGAGGGGAGTTTTAACCTTCAAAAGGGAAGGATGTGGTGGAGGGCTTCCAGCTGGAGGGAGCAGTCTAAATTCAGTGCACTGTTATCAGTGGGAAAACCAGTGGAGAATGCAGATTTAACAGCCTTTTAACAACCAGTTTTTCACAGCTAAATGACAATGTCAGGATGCAATTGTGGTAGCACTTTGAAGCATAGGTGAAATTTTGACAGTAATTGTAGTCCCTGAGAGTCCTAATATGTAGCTTCTTACTTACTATAGGCCAAGAACACCCACAAAGCATGCGAACACTGGAATTACTGATTCTAGTGAAAATCTGTAGTGTAAGGACAATATTTATCCACAATATCGAAGATTCAGGAAATCCTTCTAGCAGCCACATGTCCCTTCTACCCCAGGAATCCCCACCTCCTTCCTGTCCCCTGGTTCATTTATCCCCTTTCTTTTTGTCCCCAGGGAGGAAGCAGAATGTTGCCATTTTATACAATATCATGCCTCCACGTGCTTTCATGTGTGATCTCAGAATAACTTCTGACCAGTTGCCTGTTTCTCTTAGACCACAAAGTCCTTATAAAATAAAAACAAATACATTTATATGTGTATGCGTGTGTGTGTATACATACATTTAAACATTTATCCTTTATACATTTTATATATATAAAGGAGTGTACAAAAATTTAAAAGTATATATTCTATATGGTTATACAAAATATAAATGTGTACATATATAAGTGCATATAGTATATTTACATACACTTGAACATATATACATTAAGTATAAATATATCTACAAAAATGTAGGTATAGAATGTGTAAAGCATTATTTAACAAAAACAGAAGAAATTCCATGGGAAGAGTAAAGCTGAAGTGAGATGGCACAGAGCCATCTTTTGGACCAATAGCCGACAGGCTCAACTTATCACGGGGACACTTGACTAGGGTCAAGTTCTGCTAATTTTTGTAATTTTCTGTTGAGGTCTCTCGTCTTCAAACCTCAAAGAGTATAGATGTTAAGTTTTAATGCTGAGGCTTCCATTGGCAATTTTTAGATGCCAAGCAACAAGACAGAAGTAGCAGCAAGACTTAGCCACCTGCCATAGCCATGAGTGATGCTATAAACACACAATCTTGACATTTTACAATAACAAAGGGAACAGAAAAGCACAGAAAGACTGGGGACCATTCAATGAAAACCACTGATGACAATGGCTTTCTCTTTTGGGAAAAAATAAGCCACAATTAACCTCCCCCTACCCCCAACCAACCAACCAACCAAACAAACAAACCCAACAAGCCAAAACAAAAAACCAACAAACAACAACAAAAAACATCAACCAAAACAAAACAGAGCAACAAATGAGACTCATTTATTCCTCACATGGGACTTATTTTAAGGTTTTGTAACAATTTTAATAGTTAGTTCTTCAAAAGTGAGAAGCCTGTCCCTATTGTCAATCCAGAATAAAGGCAATAACATTTAAATGTCAAAACATCTATTGTTTTCTTAGTTCTGGAATATGCCGCTACAACTACATCAGGAAAGGCCACACTTTGCCAAAAGGGGACAGAAAATGACTGTGCTCTTTTTATAGTTGCTGGTAATTCCTGGTCTAATAAATAACAAAAAGTGAAGGTCAGGATTCAGCCTGATCCATAAGTGGTTTTTTTTTGGATCTGCTTTTCACATTTTAGAAATTATCTAATAACTATAAAGTTTTAATATTGTTACATGAAGCTGTTCTGAATGCTTCTGTAATTTTTCCTATCTTAGTGCCTTCCTTCAGACCTAATGACTAAATATACACAACAAAATTATACCCTTTGTTTATTATCCTATAATCTAAGTGATTAAAACAGTCTTTTAGATCGTTGTTACATGCAGATTAAGTAAGGACAGCCTGTACTCTGGAAGCTTATTTGATTTTCTATTAGATCTATTAAAATATATTTTTCCCCCTTCTAAGCAATACACCGCCTGTTGGCCAAAGCTCTAACTAGAAGACGTGATTTAGTTGTTGACCATTAGGCATGGACTTGCAAGCCAAAGAGTGGGCTGACTGTGTTAGTGATGATGAGACATCTTGCAGATTGCAGAGGCTGTTCTGTCACTTGGCTCTCCATTATCTGCTGCTCCCTGTATTGCTGCTCTGTGTCCTGCTGCATGCTGAGCCACTTTACTAGCTACTCGACACAAAATACAAGATGGTAACTGGCTAGAACCACGTAGCCCAAAGATAAATATGCAGATGAAAAGATAATACCAATGCTGTGAAAATGATTAAAGCATGTGAGAGATGCAGATAGACTACTCAAAGAGAAACTCCAACTACAAAGGAAGACTGGAGAAATTCCCCCACTGCGTTGTTGGTATTTAGACTCCAGCTGGTGGGAGCATTAATTCAGGGTACTCTCACCATTTCTCCCCATAATAGAGGCTCCCGCGTTAATAAAATGAATGGAATTTGTGATGCACAAATCTTTTTTTCTTTTCCCTTATTTTTACTAAGTCCCCAGAAATCCAATCTATTTCATGCAACCGTAAAACGGTGCAAGGTTCCTTCAGCTGGACTCTGCACAGAGCCATGACACCTGCAGATATTTCTCTGTAACAGTAACTTCAGGCTGATGCTCTTAAGTAGCATTTTTTTTGGAAGCTGTAAATCTTGATGAGGTTTGACTCCTCATTCTCTTAGGAGAGTCATGATTTTACAGTCAGGAGGTTGATATAATGCTACCACTAGCTTCTGCATAATTACTCAGATTTGTAGACACCACCAGAATTACCATTTGTACAATCATCTACAATTTTGTAAATGAAAAGTAGGAATATACTGTGCCAAGACAGGTCTTCCTACAATCTAATTGGACACTAACATAGATGAATGAGCTTTTTAAGGAGGCAAAGAAAAACAATAAGCTCAAGGCTTTCATAGTTGTGCTCAACAGAAGGATAAGTGGTTGGCTGGAACCTGGAAACAGGCACAGAAAAACGTGGTAATTCTTACAGTTATGTGAGAACATGTATAGAAACGGTTATCACCATGACAATATTGAGAAATAATGTGTCCTTTTTCTTGCTCTTCTGATAAAGAGTAACTGAGTAGCTGAGAACAATTGTCATTTGTCATGGCTAGTATTCTCACAGTGTATGTATAGGAACACTGCAGATCTCTCCTGTGATTCATGGAGATCATTCTGCCTACCTTTTAGGAACATGGCTGATGTAACAAAGGAAGGAGTCTTAGCCAATTACTCTCTTCCAAAAGAATTAGCAGTATCCATCACTACTATTTCCACATCTGTGCACAATGATAAAAAATCAAGATATGCATATACCAACAATGTACACTATCTTCTATTTTCCAGTTTCCTTTAGCCTGTCCAACCAACAACTGCATAGATATGATCTGAAGAAAGTACCCGTACTTTTACATTTTCAGTTATTATTTATTTATTTATTTTTCCATATTTTTTTTCCTCAATTTCTCAGGATACCTTTTCTGTAGGACATTTGATTTCAAGTCTTTTGACATAAAATTCACCTGGACAAGTTTTCTGATCTCTTTATGCATCAGTTTCCCCATCTATGGAAGAGAATATATGCAGATAGACAATTCTATGTCAGTTAATCTGTCTGATTAGTCTATAGTCTTTCATTCTTGACAGTCAGTGTTACTGTTAATTGAATCTTTTCTACTCTTATTTTCACCTTGGAGTCTCTAACTATATAGAGATAGCATCCTCTGCTGGGTTAGACAAGAGAGGTTCTTCCATCTGGAATAACACAGTACAGCCACCAACCCATAAAACAGGCTGTTGCTGTTAGACACTTTGAAATATCACTTATTTCCTCTGCTAAAGTAGACCAGAATTTCTTTTTATTCTGTGGTAGCAGCCATTAGACAGAGCTGAAGTCTCTGAATTGTCCATTGCTAGTTCAATGGAGTGCATAAAAACTGGCATAAGCAGCTTACCAGACCATTGGCCTCTTATTTTATCCAACTGAAACAATATTTATTATTTTAATTGAATCTGTAATGAATCATATCCTACAGTCAAGTAAAAGATGTTGACTTTCCATTATCTTCCTGAGAGGTCAGATTTAAGGTTTTTACTTCCTAGAAAGACAGAAGTGATTTTGTAGCTATTTCTATAAGCCTGTTCCTGTTTCTCTTCAAATCAGTATCAAACACCTGCAATGGCTGAAAGCTGGACCCACATCCCTGGTCTCTTCTGAGTATCTGAAGGACTGCTGAGTTGGACTGATAGCACCGATACTCACATCTGATGCTAAATACTTCTCCTTGCAGGTTGACAGCCCTCAGATGTTATGCTACAACTCACCACTCTGCTCCACTCTCCACTCTCTGGTCAGTGCTGGTCCCATGGAGGGTACACAGAACACTGGTGCAGAACCCAGCAGGTGCAGAGGAAATATCCTCCCTGTCTCCAGTCTGTAGAAGGCCACTAATTTCCACATTTGATCTCATTTTTGACTGCCAGGTACAGTGTGGACATGAAGAGATTGTCAAGAAATAGAAGTTAAAAATAATCTTAATAATTTATTTATTTATTTATTTATTTATTTATTTATTTATTAGTCTAACTGCTGCTTCTGCAGAAAGCTGTATTCATCCTTATGGCTCTATCAGGCTCTGTAAACAGTCATACTCATGCTAACACCTCTTGCAGGTGTTCTATAATCCTCAGAGATCACAAGGATTCCCCTGAGTATGAGGGATTATTTAAATTTTATTACAACCAGAAGTCAAAAAGTGATATGAAATTAGAAGCTGTTTCATAATGGCAGGGGGTGAGCTATGAGAAACAGGGAGACGGACTTGCTATGTTGTACCACAAAAGGGCAGCAGCACTTGAAGTCTTGTGGAGAAGGGAAAAAACCTCCATGCTTTTCAGAGTTGTAGTTCAATGTATCTCATCGGTGTAGCATCTTTTGCCCTCAACATCCCAGGCAGTGGGATGTTAAGCCAATACAGCGGATATTTCTTTTACTCTGGTATAGATAAAACTCTCTCAGCAGCACATCTGTACTGCTACTCTTATTAGCACCTTACCCAATAATGTAAAGGTTAGGTATCTGACCTTTAGATATTTCTTATTATTGTTAGCTATTTCTTCTAAATTGGTTTGACCTTGTCTGTCTGTCCAAAGGTTAATGTTGATCCTGAAGTATCTGGAGCACAGATTTCTCTGCTGCTACCTAAAGTTGCAAAAACATTGTATTTCAAGCATGGTCCTTTCTAAGTTGATACCGCAGAATGAACCCAAAATATCATCAATAACCAATTTTTTGCTCTACAGTATTTTGAGAATTTTTATTTTTATTTTTTGCAGTAGAGTACATTTAATCTCTGACAGGAGATAAGAGAACAAGAGCTGAGAATATCTCATTGTGAAACAATGCAGTTTGTTTTGAAAGGAGGTGGATCAATAGAGCTATTTATTTAAGCCCACAGACCAGTTTAAGCTAAGGTGATTCACAATGCATGATAGAGAGATGCAGCTTCCATTCTCTCTAGAGAAGACATTGCTGTTCTCTTTAGTACAAAATCCTTGTCTTCAAAAGTTTAAACTGTAGTAGCTAAAAACAAACAAACAAAATCCTCACAAGCAGACTTTTGACACTGCTCTGTCTGAGGACAGGTCTGTAAAATTTAAAAGATCAAGTAATAGAATACCTATTCTCACACCAACAAGTAAGTGGCCCCTCTACCCTTTTGTGCTGGACCATTGGTAACTTCACAGGGAAGACAACAAATAACTCATGGAACTGTTCAGGTTCCCAGAATCCCAGAAACTGAACTGAACTCTGAACTGACTTTTTTTTTTTGTTTGTTTGTTCTTTCTTTCTTCTTTTATTTTTATTTATTTATTTTTTTTTTCTCTCTCTCTTTTTAAACATATTTATTTTTTCGAGAAGGAAGTTTTTTGTTTTTTGCTTTTGTTTTTGTTCTTTGTCTGGGGAACATATCCTGTGGGCTTAAAAATTTGTTGGCATTTCTGGGGCAAACCCAGAAGCACTGAAACTTAAATTCAGACACCTTATATCTCATCTAAGTTCTTGAGTTTTTTTCCTCCTCTTCCACCTTCAACTCAAATAAAATTTGTTGTTGTCAAGAGAGGCTTACTGTCAGACACAAGTCACAGTCTGATCCCCAGATCTTCAGGACTAGGGAGCTCGCTGGTGGCTTTGTCAAGCCTATACCACCTGGCTTCCCTTCAGCTGTGTACTCAGGTCTCTCCCCAGATGGAATTTGGGATTCGGCTCAGTCTAACATAGAGAACTGAAACAGAAGGGTCTCAAACAGATCACATCTGCCCTGGAGTGTAGGCACAGCTGCTCAAAGACTGCAGTGTAAGTTATCTTGGGCAGCAGTCTTCGTGGATGCTGTTCTGTGAGTAATTAGCTGACACTGCTCAGGTGGCTTTGTGTTCACCTTTTCACTTGCTTTTAGCTGTGAATATGTCATGTTTTGCTGTAGAACAGTTTTCTCCTGCCAGCACATCGATTACATCCCCCTGAAAGTCTTGTGTGGGATTCGCTGCTATTCATTCCCCACAGCAGAAACAGACAGGGAAGTGGGCAGAAGATCCAGTGTGATTGCTTTCACTTCTGCCATCTCAGGACTATCACAGAACTAGCTTGTCTTTAGTCTTCTTCAGATCTTGTAGTAATTATAAATGATCAGGATGCTGGAAAACCCTTTGCAGATATGTCTGTCATCTGTGGATGCTTGTTTTACTGGACAGAGCTCTCCATGTGCTGAAGAGTTGTGAGTATGAGAGAAGCAGAAGACTAAGATGAAGTGTTTACAGGTAGTAAGCTGAGTGGTAAGGAAGGAAGGGAAATGGAAACTGGAGCTGGAGTTATCTTCACTGGAACTCCCATACTCTTTATCTCTTGCCTCAGTTGTTGGTTAGGTATTTCTCATCTTAATGTCTCTGTCAGAGGTTGCATCCCACATCTGGGAATTGGCAAAAACAACAAATGTAACCAACAGCATTAGAAACCAATGTCTTTGATACAGATTTCTACATCGAATGATTTTTTTCCTCCTCGTTGAGGAATGACGAACTTTCCTGACAAAAAAATCCCCTTGGATCTCACCACAGTCTCACTGTTGGGTCCCTTTATCAGGTCAGTAGCCCTAACATATTTATCAATATAGTAGCGGAAACAGAAGTCAGAAAATCTGAAGTCTGAAAGAAAACAGAACTCTGTTCTTTTCTACCCTGAATTAAAAAGGAAATATTTCCAAAGTTTGCTGTGCCCTTGGATATTT
Organism: Aythya fuligula; assembly: GCF_009819795.1. Classification (NCBI taxonomy): domain Eukaryota; kingdom Metazoa; phylum Chordata; class Aves; order Anseriformes; family Anatidae; genus Aythya; species Aythya fuligula. The sequence goes on along the minus strand of NC_045593.1, from coordinate 73,025,024 downwards.
GGATATTTGACTGAGAACGCAACATTCTCTCTCCATTTCTGATGAATGAGAGAGAATGGCACTGATGTTTTGAGGTATCACTGATGGCACGTTTTAGGTCCATAACCAAAACACTTCAACTTCTACATTCAGTTTTGAAAGGGAATGTCACCTCTTTCACCACTATATACATCAACAAATGTGCCAAATGTTCTAAAGGACACTTTAGTTTCTAATAAAGAAGAGAAGCATGCAACACCCCTTTTCAGCTTAGCTCACAGATGCAAATGTAAACTATGGCTGCTGATATTCAAGATGCATTCCATTGTGTATGACACAAATAAGTCATTATAAATGCCTATGTTGTATGGCAGAACTAGCTAATTTTATCACATTGTTATGAAAAAAAGAACGAAATGTAATCTAAATGTGTTATATATTAATGTATGGAAACTTTGGAAAGAAAAAAGGTAAAACACATGGTGCTGTCCATGGCCTGAGCCTGAAACATGCTAAGAAAAATATTCTGATGTGTTTTCCATGACTTGGAGCTAATCTGTCTTAGCCAACTCAAAGTGCATGACATTCATTCTCTGAAGCAGGGGTTAGCCTGAGAACTGTATGAGTAGCAGAGTTCATGATGGACTTGCTGCAACTCTGTAGCAAGTAGCAGACTCTGTGGACTTGCTGCAACAAGGGTTATGCCAGAAAAAAAAAAAAAAAAAAAAAAAAAAAAAAAAAAAAGAGAGAGAGAGAGAGAGGAGAGAGAGACCGAGAAACTTCTACCAGTGTTTCCTTTACTACCAATCCCAAACAGGTCAGCTAGCACAGCCAGGTGGGTGAAGGGGAGTAGGAGGAAACAAGTCTTTGTTTGTTTGTGTTTCTGGAAGGTGACCTGAGATTTATTATTTTTTTTTCTTTCTCAATTAATTGATAAATGGCACTAAGGTATCCCTTTACTGCCTGTTACTCAGGACAGGTAAGGAATAACTGGAAAAAATGCTTTTTTTTCCATATATACTGGAAATATATATATATTCCATATATACTAAGGAATAACTGGAAAAAAAGCTCTTACAATACACTTACAGTATTGTTACTGTACACTCAGTTTCACTCAATACATCTTCCTGAATAGTGCAAACTCATTTCATCTTTTGCAATATATGTGTGTGGTTAAAATTACTCCTTTCAGGGTGTACTGCCTTGAATTTATCTTTGTTGTACTTCATTTGCCATAGTCCTAGCTGACTGCTGGGCTTTGTTATGCTATGTGGAGATTTTTTGTGATCTAAACAGTTTTGTGTCATCTGCAAACTTTGTCATCACACATAGAATCATAGAACCACATTATTATAAAGGTTGGAAAAGACCTCCAAAATCATCTGGTCCAACCATCCCCCTACCACCAATGTCATCCACTAAACCATGTCCTTAAGCACCTTTCCTTGAACACGCTCAAGGACGGTGGTGCTATCACTTCCCTGGGCAACACATTCCAATGCCAAACTACTATTTCTGAGAAGAAATATCTCATAATTTCCAACCTGACCCTCCCCTGATGTAACTTGAGTCCATTATCTCTAGTTCTATCACTAGTTATTTACAAGCATAAGCCAATCCCCAGTCTCTCCCCCAAGACTCCTCCAGACCAACCAACCCCAGCTTCCTCAGCTGCTGACAATCAGCTCCCTGGTCCTGCTGGCTACACTGTTCCTGATACAAGCTATCTGCAACACTTCCTTTATAAATCTGGATTTTAAAATCAAAACAAATTAGTTTTGGTAGAGAATACAGATGACAGGTTTCAGTTTTGCAGTATATATTGAGTTATATGCATTGATTATAAAGATTACTAGTGAAAATATTGGTCCAGATTGTTACTCTCTTAAGATGGCTTCTGAAGGCCAAGAAGTGTGTTTTTGTCTACATTATCAATGTGTTAAAATAGTAATCGCGCAAAGTCCCATTTTTTGTTAACTTGCCATGGAAGATAAGGAATTTCCGTGGCTCCGGAAAGTGTTGCATATCTACTCCAACAAAAGGCCACCAGATGTGTCCAGGATGATGATCTTTGTAAGTGCTGAGCAAGAAGCATGACATGGGGAAGAAAACTGTCAGAAAAGATGGCAGAAAAACTGTGCTGGAAACTGGATGTGCATCAGAATGATATCAGGAAAGTTAGTCAGAAACAATATTTTATCTAACATAATAATTATCTTAAAAACACAAAGCATTTTATCATCAGAGATATGATAGAAAAAAAAACACAACAAAACTATGTTGGTGATCTTTGGTCACTTCCTAGCAGACAAATCCACTTAAGACCCCTGCAGCAGAGTGGAAATCCTTGATAGGACTTCCTGTTGAAACAGAGAAGCCAATTATGAATGGACAAAAACTTCTGTTGGTAGAAGTGTTTGCTTTGGAAAGAGTGGTCCAAATGGTAATGTCTATGTTGCAGTTTTCTCTGGCTATCTTTGTTATGCTTATTTTGTAGATAAAGAACATAATTTTCTGGAGATGTTAATCCAGGAAAACTCACAAGATCACTGAAATGGTATTAGAATGGAAAATAAATAAATAAATAAATAAATACCACTTCAGCATGAGAAAGTCCTATATGGCTTAGTGTTCCTAACACTCAGAGAGAAGGCTATAGAGGCTTGCATCAGCTATATCAGCCTTGAGAAATGCAGTAAGAACAAGAATTTAGCTATCTTTATCGGAACAAAAATTCCAGATTTTAAGCCCTTCAGTCTTTCTGTGGTAGATTTTAATACACTTTCTGTGCCTGTTCCTCATACTCCCATATAGACCAGATTGAATTTAACAAATGTATATACAAAGAATGACAGCTGACACTAATTTAATGTGCAGGATAAATCCAATCACAACTTCTAAGGTAATGGAGATGATAAAAGCACGCAGATCTCTGCAGAAGTAAAGAGATTAAATGAGGCCACACAGCTTCTTCATCTATTACAGCTAGAAAGTGGCAGTAGTACTCTAGATACATTGGCCCTAGAGTCTAAGAAGCTTTTTCATAAACCAAGTAAGCACTGTCATCTAGCTGATGCAATGGTTCTGCAGTCCCTCATGATGCTAGGCTCCCTCATGAAAGGTGTTCAGCAAATACTACCCCTCTCACCATTTATATATGAAGCTCTGGCCACTTAGGTCCTATGCACTTGTATTTCAGCTCACAGTAGAAAATAAGTACAGTCAACCAATTTTGAATATGAATCTTTAAAATCGTGATAAAAGCCAGTCAGTGGGTCCCAGGGAATACATGCCAAAGATCTGAAAAAAACATTTGATTTAACATCTGTAGATGAAAGCTGTGGACTAGCAGTTCCCTAGAGAGGCTACTATGGCCAGCAGCTGATGGTAGCTAACAGGAGACTGCAGCTGGGGCCTTTGCTAACTGAGCCTGTAACAACCCTTCTCTTTAGGGCAGCAGGATTAAGGATAAGACTAAGATAATGGAATTTGTGCATGCCCAGTCTGCATGCTCCGCCTGGCCAGACCACTGATATCACTGTGACAGCTGCTTTCTCAACACTCTCCCCTTGTAGCAAATGGTGGGTCAGGCTGTCAGCTGCATATGTATGCCTAACAGTGACATATTGGCAATTAAGGAAAGAATGATTCACATTTGTACTGTATGTGGGTAAATAGTTCATGAAATACATAAGCATGAGAAATAAGGGGAGGGGAAGCCTGGTGCAATTCAGGGCAGATTTATCAGGATTTTTTTTTTTTTCTCCCTTGCAAGAGAAAAAAAAACACTTTGAATTTGAAATTACCATAATTATTTTAATACTTGGCATAGGCTTGTAATACTCACTACTTAGAGTCTTGATTAAAGCAAAAATTCTGACTGGTTAACAGTAATCGAGAACTAACTATTAAAGCAATAAAACATGGATGGAAGAGGTTAAATAAAATACTAATTTCTGAGAGTCTCAGCTATACATTGTATAGTTTTCAAAGAACTCTGAAACCTCAATGGCATTAATGCAGATCTTGAACAGGGTCTGGCTGGTGGTTTGATACCATTTGACACATAAAGATTTGAGAAAACATTAATAAAAATATTTATTTGGAAAGGGGAGGTTGCTGGTTAGTTAAACAACAGTTGTCACAGCAAGTCTAGAGATATGGTGTCTTAATCTCACATAAACTGTTTAGGAAACGTACAATATATGTATCTGTTTTCCTCAAGTGTTTTTCTCTCTGCAGCTGGAGGTTGGTTTGTCAGGACTGGTTTATATATTCAGACACAAGGAAGGAACAGAAAGTGCCATCTCTTTTGCATGAAACAGATGCTGAGATTCAAAAAAGAAAAAAAGAAAAAAAAAAAAAGGAAACAAAAACAGATAAAGAAGAAACTGGAATAGCTCGTTTTCTTTAGTCAGCATTTGTTATCTAGGTGAATTCAGCTAACCTGAAGGTCTATATTCAAGTTTAATTGTGTCAATTTGCACTGCTAGATCGATCTGTTTAAATCCTGGATTCTGTTCTTGATTTTAATCACAGTGCCTCTTTCTCTGCCATTTGCTGGTCTCATGCTCTGTCTAGCTTCTCATTTGCAATGAATAGAAGGAATATATATAATATATATATATATGTATATTATGAGAATACTTTTAATAATTTTAAATACTTTCTGGATTTTTTTTTCAGCTTTTACCAGGAAGATGTTTATAAAACTGGTTAATATTTAACAAATTAATAATAATAATTATTATTATTATTTTAAAAAAGCACAGCACTGCTGCTTTCTCTGCAATACTCTCAATACTCTGCTATGAATAGCTGATTGAGCTCAAAAGAGCCATATGAAATGAAACACTAAGAAGTCTTCTCATAGAACAAACATTGCCTTTTAGGAAGGCTTCACTCAGGAATGCCATCTATAAAAATGTGAGGGGAAAAGCATTTCATATTTTAGAGGTATTCCTGTTTTCTTCCCTCTTACATCAGAGATTTCCTCAAGTTCATTTGCTCAGGTACTGTTACTGTAAGAGGAAAATTTTATTGTGCCATAGTTTGCAGCATTGCTACCACTGTGATGCTGCTCCACCTGCCAGCTGTGCCCTGCAGGAGGCTTGTCCTGCTTGTCCTATCACTTTTTCTCATGGCAAAAAAGCAGGAAAAGCTCCTATCTTTTGCCTACGGATTTTATTTTATTTTATTTTATTTTATTTTATTTTATTTTATTTTATTTTATTTTATTTTATTTTATTTTATTTTATTTTATAATACTTTCTTGAAGATACCAATAGCACATGTTTAGGAAGCTCTGCCTTTAAATTGTTGCTGGTAGCTCCAATAGCTCACTATAGCTATATAAATATTTCATATTTATTGCAGCCTGTAACAGTAGATACAGTAGATCTTCCCTGATCTCAGTATGTCTTTCACTTCTTTAATTAAGATTGTTTGTATTCTCAAATATTTTTTATTTTTTTTTTCCCCCAAACATTAATTACAGAGTAATTCCATTTCAAAAACTTATTTTCCTGGTCATATTTCCTTTTATATATATATATATATATATATATATATATATATATATAATATATATATTACTATATATATATTATATTATTATATATATTAATATATTAACATATATATTATATATATTATTATATATATATGTATATATATATATATATAATATATATATTATTATATATATTAATACAAAGGTCTTGACATTCAATACGAGTTTTCAAAAACTGGAGGATATTAGTCTTGCTAATATACCCCTGAATAGTGATACATGCTCTCCCATTACAGAAGAATGCAAAAAAAATATATTTTTTTTCTCTGAGGATATGTAATGATCTGGGATGCCAGCTGTGAATATATTTTTGAAAAAATTAATACTTAGGCCATAACCCTTATGTGTTTGTGCGATGACCTACAAAATTGGGCCATGTCACCAAGAGATGCAGTTCACAGTCTTTAATTGTTTCATGTTAGAGAATCAACACTGAATTATGTTGACTCATTTTCAAAAAAAAAAAAAAAAAAAAAAAGATTTTTTCAGACTATTTACAGAAAGTTTTTGCTTCTTTTGACATTTCTTGCTAACAGTGTCATGAAGCCCTCATGAACTACATGTATGTAGTATGTCCAGATACATGGGTCAGGTTGCAGAACTAAAGGAATTCATTATTCCTTTGCACCTCTACCAGTACTTCATGTTGTTTTAGTAGAGAAAGAAAAACATTTCTGCCTTAAACATGCCAACAAGCTTTTAAAATATTTCAGGGAAATCATAACATGATTTGTTTGTATCAGTCAAACCTATTTATTCTTAAACACTGTATTTTCTAGTGAGCCATTGAGTTCTTAGTTTTCCCAAGAACCTTTCGTGATCTACCTCTTAAAGTCTTAAATGTCTTAAGGATCTTTCAAGGTTGTAATTCTTTCCTCCTCCTTTCCTACCTTTTTCTTCTGCTATTGTCAATTTCTAGAGTTTCTAAGAATGTTACTGCAGAGACAAAATGTCATTGGCATTAAACACTTATGTTTCTCATATCAAGCATTTATAGTTTGTCAATATGTTCTTTGGTACCTGGCTTTTGATATTCATTGACTTTTTTTCAAGAGGACTATTGCATAGCAGTACAGCTCTCCTTATTATTAGCTTTTCTTGTGGTGCATTCTGCCCCTTTCAAAACTTGCTCTTTTTTTTTTTTTTTTTTAAGATACCTAAAAAGGGGGAAAAAAAAGAATCTGACACTTTAGGAGTGTAAGATCTTGTTTTAAGTGTGAGGTAGGACTTTGGCTACAGAGGGACATCTCTCCTCCTTTAATTACTTCTTTTTCTTGGCATTTCTGTCATCATGAGGCAAATTTGTTTCCGGTGCTTAACCTTTAAGTATAATACAAATTTTCCGGAGAGTCATGTAGTAGCCAAAAGCAATGGCATAAAACAACATTTAAAACCCCACATGATTTATTAATCAGATTATGAAAATAATTTTTCCCCTTCCTTGCCCTTGACGTTCCCCTTCATCCGCTTCCCTTTCCCCTTCCCCTAACCCTTCCGCTTCCCTTTTCCCTTTCTCTTTACCTTTCCAATTCTTCTTCCTCTCTCCTTCTTGTTTTCATCAGTGAGAATCAGAAGGATCAAAGAACAGTGTGGTATGTAGCTTGTTAGCAAGAATCTGAGAAGACCACTTCTTTAGCACGTCTGGCACCATGGTGGACTTTTGCTGAACAGCTACATGTTAACTAGTCTCACATTTGTTCACAGCATCTGGGGCTTTACTTTCTTCTAGATGTTGAAGAGGAGATTTTTTTTCTTGTTATTATTATGGTGTTTAATCTTCTTTGATAAAGCAAGGATAAGCCTGGGGGTTGAAGAGGGGAGGGGGTTGCATCTTGAAAAACAGGGATGTCTTGATCAAGAACTGATTGTGCTTGATGCTGCACAGGTTGTTTTGAATGTTCCAGACAAGATTAAAATGCTATAGTGGACACAGTTACTGTCTATTCTCCAAATTTAAAATGTAATGTGAATAGCACAAGACACAGAGTGCCGACTTTTTACAGACATAGAGCCAGAAGCACCTTTTCTCTCTGCTATTCTGTCAAATTCACTATTTCAGAAGCCTTCAGTTACCTCAAAGTCTCTATGATACAGTAACTTAACTCGTATGAATTGTTTATATCACTGTTGCTTTCCACATAAATAGTTGTTGAATAGGTCATACCACATTATCTTAAAAATTTTGCTATGAGAGGATGTGTTGGATAGATAGTATACCTACGGTTTTCATATATTCTTATCTTAGTTTACCTGTTTAGAGAATTTCTGCTACATGTTTGGTTTCTTGTGGACCACAGATTTCTACCAGTTCTAGTTTAACTCAACAAAAGTGGTGTTTGCTTTTCACTCCTCTTTCTGCTTATTGTGGTACTTTAAAAATAGGAAAACAAATGTGAAAATTGTTGTGTTCTCTTTTGTTGCTAGCTTAAGGACCCATACCAATATCCAATATGTGGCACTTACTGATGATGCAGCAAAGTGCTGTAAAAAAACAAAAACAAAAACCAAAACCAAAAACCACACATTATACACAAAAACAAACTAGAAGGAAATGCAGCTTTTTTTTTTTTTTTTTTTTTTTTTTTTCCTAATAATTCTATATTTTCTTATTGCTAGCTGATAATCCTGACGTTGGAATGTAAAAGTACAGTTTAAAAGGCATTTTTCTCAGGAGTTAATTTTATCTTCAGCATTCAGGTGAAAAATAGCAACAAGAAAGAAAAGAATAAATGAGATGACATTCTTTATATTTAAGTCATTTTGATTACTGTGTTATTGATCCATTGTTCTTAAATCATTTTAGCCCTCTCTATCCCCATCTATTCCTGGAGAGAGAGAGAGGGAAGATGGCAGGCCTTCAAATGTAGCAGTGCATTTGTTCTATTTTGTTCTAGCTATCTTTTTATTTTATTTTATTTTATTTTATTTTATTTTATTTTATTTTATTTTATTTTATTTTATTTTATTTTATTTTATTTTATTTTATTTTATTTTATTTTATTTTATTTTATTTCTTTTTAGTGTGTGTGTGTGTAAAAGACCAATTAGACTGCATTAAATTAAAAATATGGAGAGAGAAATAAGAATAATAATCAGTTTATTTGTAGCTATCACTATTTGTTCAGTATCACTGATGCCACTAGATCCACCAAAAAAAACAACATTCACATATGTTTGGAAAATTGGAATGTCATCTTTTAAAAGATAGTTCACGAAGTACAGAGAGTCCTATAACAGCATTCTTTACCAGTTCCTAGTTCCTTGAGTTAGGCCAAAAATACAGGTGAATAGGTTAGGTGAAATACAGGTTTAATGAAATACAATCCTTAAAGAAGGATTCTACCACTATCCTGGGTCAAGCCACCCCTGTGAACACCCCAGAAAAGTTGCCAGAGTTGTAGAGATGTGGCCAGTTACAAATCTCGGCTTTTTGTCTCAAGTATTAGCAAATTCTGTGGTTAACTATTGAAGATCCTGATTCTGTACATGTGCTTGTTGAAAAGGCGGCTGCCATGAAAAGTGCAAACTGTGTATGACAGGGTTTAGTGGAATATTTAAATGTGAGTTTCCTCTAACCTAAAAGAGCATGGATTTCTTCATTTAAAAGGATTTTGTGGGTGTTAAGAGATTTTTTGACATTATATATGTCATATTGTACTTTGATCATTATATATGTCATATAATACTTCACTGCCATCTTGAATGGTCTCTGTCAGACAGTGCCAAAATTATAAGAACATGGGTGCAAGGGATGTCTGAGTATGTTTACACAAAAATAGGTGTTAAATGCATTTTGCAACTCAATACTGTAGCTGAACCTGAGCAGCAGATACTGGCACATGCACAAGATGCTTTGTTTCTATATGAAGCTGTGTTAGCCCTATAGGAACCTAGGCTATAAACCCAACTTCCACCTGACTAGAGAGAGAGTAGGCAGCAGAGGGAAAGTAAATAGGATAAACGAAATGTGGGAAAGCAATAATGAGAAGTGGTTTTTAAACAACTTCTGTCACCATATAATCCTGGAAAAACTGTCCCTGATTTACCATTTCACAGAGATCTTGCAGACCAGTAATTACTGAAAGTTCTTATTTAATAAAGGTGAGAGCACACGGGAAAATTCCTGGTAATACTATTCCCACTGCCCTTTCCTACTGCAAACGTATGGCTATGAATTCAGATATGAATCTCAGAGAGCTAGGTAAAAAGAACAGTTGTAAACAGATGGCAGCAGTTACAACTGGCATATTCCCAGTTGGTGGCTTTAGCATTTAGAAATGAGCATCTGTTCTTCTTCCCTATTGCAAAGTGGTTTTAACTCAGAGGTGTTAAAAATACGTAAGTTGCTGTTTTATTCATTTTTTGCTGTTTACTGACTTTAATGACTTATATCCAATGAAAAGTACAATGTTTACCTGTGTGGCTGGGGACTCAAAATAGAAATACAGGTCTCTGAAGCAGAACTTGGGGCTGTAAAATGTATGTGTGTGTGGAGGGGGTGAAGGGGAGGGAGAGGACTGTGTGTTTTTATCCTAATGCTGGAAAAATAGGGGTTATTGAAAGATGAAACTGTAGCAACATGAAGGTCCAACCTCTGTAACAGATTTCTGATGCACTTTTTAAGCACCATCCTCCTTTTCTATAGCTATTAATAAACTCTTTATCCTAAAGAAAAGTAGTATACTTAGCTATATCACCTCTGCATCATTGAAAAACCCTGAAAATTCCTGGTCTGGCTTTGGAGAAGATCAATATCAGTTTGAGGTCAATTCTTATTTTTTTATACATAAATAAGGTGGAGCTAAGCATCATTAGAACTGGAAAAACAAACAAACAAAAAAAACATTTCAGATTAGGCATAGTTTATATTATCAGTTGTTTCTAGAATCAGATAAGATCTTGAGAAATGGAAAAAGTATTCACAAACAAAATTTGTAAGACAACTCTATGAATGAATTTATCCATTTTTATCCAAAGATCGCTATGACAGGAGACACCCTTAATTTGTTGTGACTGTGCATAAAATCATGGCAATTATGCTTTTAAGCCTGAGTCTTTGCTATTTAGTCTATGTGACAGCAAGGATCCATCTGGATGGATGTGGTTATGGGATTAATTCTTCAGGCCACAATTCTTTGCATATCTTTTGGAACATTAATGGACAATGCAATAGGTTTATTTTTTTTTATTTTTTTTTATTTTTTTACAAAATACTGAAAATATGGTTGCAGATCATGACAGAGGTAGATGGAATTACTGTTATGCTACAAGACTTTTTTAATGAAAGATGAGACGATACAGTGACAGATAGCTGACCATCTGCCAGAAGGATTCTCTCATGTAAACTATGTCAGGGCTCTGCTGCATTTTGTGTTCACTCAACATATTATTGATAGAAAGGGAGCAAAATAATTGTTTTAAATTGTAACACTTACAGATAATATTCCTGTTCCTATTTTTTTGAACCTTGTGATGTTTTTCTTCAAATTCATCAGCCTCTGGGTCCCCCAACCTAGGTTGAATAAAAGCTGAATAATTACAACTGAATCCTGACAAGAAGAAAAAATTATGCTAGTTGGTGGAATAGAATCAGAGTATATGGCAGACCTGGTAGGCACTCTTTGGATTCAAGAGTTTCCTATCCTTTTGCTTGCTCACTTCCAGGATGAGGGATCCCATTAAATCTTGAACTTCTCACAGAGCAAGGTAATATAAAAGGTACAAATATACCTGTTCTATTCAAACAATACACAAGTCTTTTATGAGATGGTACCTTTGGGAGAGTGATGAATGTCTCCAATTTTGAGAGGTGGGACTATTGGACGTGATATTTGGGTAAACCTTAAATATCTCCCACTACCAACTTTCCTAGACCTTGTGATGGGATGATTGTATGTGAAATGTTGAAAAGCAAATTTTAACACTGAAGATGTTAAAAAAGATGTTAAATAAAGATCTTATTCTTACTGGAAACAAACAAACAAAAACCAAAAAACAGTGTGCTTGGCTGATCTGCCAATAGCATATCTATTGCTTAGGTTCCCAGGAATTTGCTAGTAGTAATAATATTATAACTGGAAATATGGGTAAATAAAAATAAACATGTCCCCCCTTTTCAGTAGAAATTGGTGTTCAAGACCTTGCTGCCCATTTATCCTTATTTTGATTATTTGAATTTTGAACTTTTCTGAGAATAATGCAATGCATTTCTGTCCTTTCATTTTCTTGCTTCCCTTCTGAATGAACTGAGCCCATGACTTCCATGGTATACAATGGTTTCTAAAAGAACTATTTTTATTCTTTTAATTGAAGGATGCTCACTCTACTTTTTGAACAACGTCATTTTGTTATTGTACCTGTTGTACCTTCTCATAGAAGAGAAGGAGACTTATGGACTTATATAAACGTTGTGAATGTATTTAGTGAAAAATATTCACTGAGAAGTACTCTGATTGCATAAATACAACTGCAATGAGTTAGTTTAGTGGTCAGGTCGTTAACTCATGGCAATAATTTGCACTGACAAAAGCCATCTATCAACATTGCAATATGACATGTTGGTTTAACAGCTGCAGTTCCCTTCCTCAGTACTCAGTGTTGCACATTTATGATTTAGCACTTAAGAGAACCAAATCTATCCCAACCTTATGTGGTTACACTAAACTTCATACACATGCCCTACTGTTTGTGAAAGTGCTTGTGAAGACCTAAGGTTAAAGTTGCCACTTAGTAACATTCGGCACTTTAAGGTATGGGCAAAGAAGTCATACACATTATAATTCTGTCTTTTAGCCTCAAAGTTCTGCTATTTCGTGATGCACTTAGTGAGCTCACCATTAAATTGCAGAGGAAGAGGAGATGACCAGTAATAATTACAAGAATGTCTTTCTGGTGATTTATGCCTTAGATTCCATGGAAGTCTGACTTTATTTTTTAGTTCCAAAACCTTAACTTTGCTATTTTCCTTTCCCAAGTACTTCTGTTGAATCAGAAGAATATAAACTATTACTTTAGATTCCACTGTGGAAGCTTCACTTCATTTGTCTCTGATCTCGGCTTTTATTATTTCAGAAAACTGTTGTACCCCTTAATGTACATATGTATATGTCTTTTTATGCTATTTTTAATTAATAAAAATAGATGACTTAGTTCCTGTGGCTGGTCAAAACCAGCCTTTTTATGATTATTTTATGGTAAACAGAAACATTTTTTAAAGAGATATTTGCCAAGAAGCATGTATCCATTTATTTAATTTCATTAAAAACTAAACAAAACAAAATACATTATTAAACCAGTTCAATCTTCAGATGTTGGCAAAGCTAAATGTTCATTTTTGGTGTGAGCTGTCTGACTGTCTCAACTAAAATAATCAAAAAAAGAAAAAAGAAAAAGAAGTATACAGTGGAAGTTCTTTGACCTGAAGATGTCTGAAGATGTCTGGAGATATCATAGGCAGTAAGATTATCAGCATTACAGTGTAAGATTTGCATATGTACATATGAAAACTATGAGAAAATTGAATAATTTAACAAACTACCATCAGCAGAATTTAGTTCTGGACCTTCTGACTGCCACCTGGACTTCCACCTTATGGTAATACAGACAACTTCCTGTGTGTAGTAACCATGGCAATAGACCAAGGCCATGCTTTATGTTACGTATGCATTTTGCATTTGTAGAGTTGATACTTAATTTTGTTATGAAGATCCTGACTCTTGCACATAGAGCACACTATCAGAATAATGGGATGAATGGGTTACTTGAGTCCAAATCTAGCATTTTGTCTATCATAGTGATATAATTGTTGTTATGAGGGTTTTTGGATAAAACTTTTCTTTCACATCAGAGGTAGCATTATGACAGCCTCAGATCTCTACAGATTATGATAGAGACTGGAGAGTAAGCAAGACATAAAGTGAAGACATAAAAATTACTATCATCAAGTGATCCTTAGTGTCTATAAATGATAATTGGTACATTTTTAAAGCAGAACTAGGTAGATATGTTGTATATTTTAATGACTTTTTAGAATGGTGATATAAATCATTGGACAAATTTCTGCTTGTTTCTGCAGGTGTAAGTGAATGTGAGAGCATGTATATTTGAGTGTATATACAAGCATACAACTTGAAATAAATTGTTGTATAGATCTTAGTGTTTTCTTTTTTTTGTTCACATGTATGAAAAAAAATGTATATATTTCCAACTGTCTACTGATACGGAAAATTCAAAATACTATCTGAGTACTGTTACTGACTTTGTGATACTTCTTCAGCCACTGACTGTAAGGGTTAAATTATTAAAAACTGGTTGTTGATGTGAATATTTACACAAATCATATTTGATTTCTGTGGATATCCTAATAATTGGTTTCATTTTTGCATATTCAGTATGGCAGAACACATTTGGATTAACCTGTACTAAGAAAGAAAAGTAATAATACTGTCAATACAGAATGGCGTTCTTATCCTTTAGATTGTTTCAGATGACTAACCTTGATTTCCTTTGCTTTTGTTGGCCATGTGTTCAAGTTTGATCACTGGAATTCTTGACATATGCAACACAAGTAGGATTCTAAATAAAATTAGGAAGCAGCTGCTTACTGTTCATCATGGATTTGCATATGGAATAAATACAAAAAGCTAGACTTATACCTAGAGTTCCTAATGGTACCCAATCAGTTCTGCCTGTGTCCAAAGGTCCTGTAGCAGCCTCCTTCTCTCATGAGACTTTGTTCTCTCTTATGCTCCCATGTTACTATCAGCAGTGTGAAGCAAGATTAAAGCTAACAACCTGAAATTGGTGGCTGTTTTCCAAAGATCCTTCTTTGATACAAGGATTTTTACTGGTAGTCTTTGCAAAACATTATGAAAGGAATTCCAGTACAAAACATGAAATAGCAAGTAATATTTCATGATTCCACAACAAGCAAAAATTCTCCCAAGGTCCCTTTGAAGAGTGGTGTTATTTTAGGATTGTTCCTTGGTTTCCCAAATTCAGGTGTGTCAGGTTGACAGATCTCACTTTGTGCCTAATTGTTTGCTTGAATCGTAACTGCGGTGAGATGTGTTTTAAAGGGATGGACCAGTAATGAAATTCTTCTGTAAACAGAAATTCATATTAACTGAACACCCTAAGGGAACTCGTGTGGTGCCTTTAGCATTTTTTCAGGCCAGATTATGAATAATACTAATATTTCCATTCTTTTCTGCCCATTTTGACTCTTTGACTCTACAGAGATTACTGGCAAGTGAGATCAGATTGTTGGGAATGTGGTTACTTGAGGAAAATTTTCTTAAATTATTTTATTTTTATATTTTATTTTTATTTTCCTCATAAACAGTGCAGTCCTTTGGTATTTTCTCAGTGTAGGAGTATTTTTGTTTCTTTTCTACACTTTAAATTTCCAGTCACCTTGGTAAGTTTTTAACCCCTGCTTTCATATAATATTTATTACCAGAGGACTAGTGCATCTTTGTTAATACTTCAATATATTTGACATAATTATATTAGTATCACTGCACTGTCTGTTATTTTATACATAGATATATAAATATAAAAAATACATATATATTTAGTAATGGTTTATTTCTGAAGGCATCCTTATCCTTGTAGGTTTCTTAAAGTATAGAGTAGCTTTCAGAGATGCATGCTTTTGTTTGTCTGAACGTGATTTTTTCTTTTTTCTTCTGTAACAGGATAGTCATTTAGGCCCTCCAACTCCATCAAAGACAATAGTTTTTTTTTTTTTTTTTTTTTTTTTTTTTTTCTTGTGGTTACCAATCCATGTAAACAGAAAAAAAGAATTACAGGGACACAAGTGGTCTGAAACCTGGAAAGAGTTTTGGCTAGATGCTGAAATAAAAAGCTATTTCTTTTCAGTGAAGCTAAAACTCAGGCTGATAAAGATGTGATATACAGCTCTTGGGTTTGTTTGCATTTTTTATTTATTTAGTTGATTTATTTCCAAGGAAAATTTGATAGAATCTAAGATGGAAGTTTCCATTATTCATTGTCTAGGCTTAATACGAACTTTTAATAGAGCTCCTGTATTAAATATGGATGAAAGGAACTTCATGCAGTAAAGTTGATTCAGAGATTACATTATTTCATAGCTGCAAAAAAGGATCCATTAATAAGCTGTCAGTATTAACTGGTGTGTTATTTGCTTTATGGTCAGATTTAGATATCATCTGAAATCAGTCAGAGTAATTTTAGACAAATGGTTTTGCTCTTTTGAAGGCCCTTTATGGGATGCAGTATCATTATGCCAAGCAATGATCACTGCAGCATGGATTTTTCTTCCCCCATTCCTCTCCATAAAGGGCAGTGCTTGTGGCTGTGCTTCTGCAAGGTGTCCTTTCCTTTTTCCCAGTTAATGACGGCTCATGGAGCCTCCCTGAGCTGGTGTGTAGCAGCATTCAGCAGTACAGAAATGGGGAGCAGTGGCACAGGAGGTCTATGGGACCTGCTAAACCCCACCCAGCATGTTCTTGCTAGACTTGGGGACAATTCTCAAGGTGTTGGTTTTATGAGCCAAACCCCACACTGTGCTGCCACTGGGGTGGGAAACATCACTGCTCTGATGTCCTCAGTCTGCACAGAAGCCACAGGGAGGACTTCTCTCAGGAAGAACTGCTTGTGAATAGGCCTCTTTCCCTATGACCCGCTGATTAAATGAGGTCCCAAGGTTTTGTCTTTGGGCTGCTGACACTCTCAGCCACAAAGCAACTTTGAATTTGGAAAGCAGGTGTGTGAAAGCAAAAAATTGTCGAAGGAGTAGACTTTGAGGTTATCATGGTGCCAGCCACCATGTGTAACAGATCTGTGACCAGCTCTGGATTAGCTAAAAATGAGAAAGAGGGAGAGCCTGATAGACACAGGTCTATCCCTCGTACACAGAAACCTTCATGTGCTGTAGGGCCACCCTCGTTTAACAGAGTACAATTTACATGACCCTCACACCTAGCTGCTTCATTCAAGTCCTGTCAAACTAATTCCTGTCCTTAGATGCCACAATTAGAATATTGCATTTAAACAAATGATGGTTTGACAACTGAAACACAGATATCTGCACTTGTTTCAGCCTGCCTCACTGCACTGCACTCAAGGCCTCTAGGCCACTACTTGATCTTTTTGTGTAAATTAGATCTCAAAAAGAGTGAGGGGGAGTAAGGGAGAGGATTTTATTGTCTTCTCTATCATAGTATTTAGAAATATGTCTAGAAAGGCTTAGGAGAAAAAAAAAAAAAAGGAAAAAAAAAAAAAAAAGGACCAAGAGCACTGTTGTAAAATCTACCATTCTGCTTGTCTATTTGGTTTTCTTTCTTTATTTTCTTTCAACCATATGACTAACCTCACGTCTTTGTGTTCTGCTTCTGCAGCTGAACAAAATGCACAGTGCTATATTCAGGAGCACCCACTCATTCCTTACAGCTTTTATGACAAAGCTGTCCCTCCACATGTCCAGGTTGGCCTCTGACCCTACACGTTTACTTCAAGTAAACACGCCAGATGGCAGAGAAAAGTCGTGGGGCAAAGAACAACCCTCTGGGGGCCAGGAGTCATGAAATCCTTCTTCACAAAGCAAACTTAAAAGCAACGATTTCAACAAATGCCTTAGAGCAAGTTCACAGCTAGAATGAAAGACAAACAGAGAAAAAAAATTAAAGCAAGAAATCTCCAGCCCAACTATCTCATTACATACTTTGTTTTCTGTACCACCAGCTACATTAGTAGTAAAAACAAATAAAAATATAAGGATCATTAGGAAAGACAGACAGATGGACTGAGTTTTTAGACAGAGAGGTGGAGGCGGGCTTGCATGTGTAAGTGAACATTCAAATCTGGAGCTGGAATACTGCGATGACCCCTGCAATATTTCTGGTGCCCTTCTTCTTTCAGAGGGGCACTGTTGGGGGACAAGGGATGAAGCCACTGCTGCTGTAGCTAAGTACATGTATGCCCCTCTGCCCTGTGCAGAGGGGAAGGTTCAGATCAGGGGCACCTCTTTCAGAGGGCCATTGCCTACCACCAGGAGGCATGTAATGGTGATAGGTGTTACAGAAAAGCATAAGGTAGAAACCAAGGGGGAACAAGGTTTATGGGGTGGATGATATGTCCTCTTAGCCCACTTGACACAGCTGGAAGAAGCAGTAACATTTTGAGGTTTACGCTCCTTCCCCAGATAGCTCACTACTAGGAAATGCCACTGTGTAAGAAGAAACCACTTCTACCCACAAACTGTACTTTCTGTACACCTGTAGTTTGCCACTACTAAATCTTGGCTCCTACAGCAGTGTGGGGACAAGGCAGAGAAGTGCTCAGTTCATTGGGCTTTTTCAGTTAATCCCAAAGGAGCTGCAGGAGATAAATCTCTTCAGCCTGCTTCTTGTTGGATGCCTTAGCATCAAATCATAGAATCATTTAATTTAGAAAAGACCATCACGATCATCAATACCTAACAGTATTAAGTCCACCACTAAACCATGTCCCTAAGTGCCACATCCATGTCTCTTAAATACTCCCAGGGAACTCCATCACTTCCCTGGGCAGCCTGTTCCAATGCCTCACCACCCCTCCCATGAAGACTCCACTGAAGAGTTTTCCACCATAAGAAAACAATCTTAGCACTAATGTGAAGGGAAAACAAAGTGATGTTTAATACAAAGGCCAAGTAAACCTGTATGCTTATCCTTGTTTGTGGAGAATAAACACTGGATTCAGGCTCAACTCAACTGCAGTTCTCCAGCTGTAGATGCTGATTTGCTTGCCTAGATGTATGTCCTGGTATCAGTTAGAACAGAGTTAATTTTCTTCCTAGTAGCTGGTAGAATGATATGTTTTAGCTTAGGATGAGAAGAGTGCTGATAACACCCCGATGTTTTAATTGTTGCAGAGCAGTGCTTACACTAAGCCAAGGACGTCTCAGCTTCTTGCTCTGTCCTGCCAACGGGCAGGCTGGGGGTTCAGCAAGAGCTGGGAGGGGACAGACCCAGGACAGGTGACACAAACTAGCCAAGGGGTATTCCATACCATCTGATGTCATGCTAAACAATATATAGGGGTGGCTAGCCAGGGGAGGGGGCCGGAGTGCTCGGGGTTAGGCTGGGCATCGGTCAGCGGGTGGTGAGCAATTGCATTGTGCATCGCTTGTTTGTACACATTATTATTATTAGTACTATTATCATCATTGTTATTATTATTGTTGTTATTATTATTTTCCTGTCTTATTAAACTGTCTTTATCTCAACTCACGGGCTTCACTTTTTGTTTCTCTCTCCATTCCCAGAGATGGAGGGGGGAGGGTGAGTGAACGGCTGTGTGGTGTTTAGCTGCTGGCCGGGTTAAATCATGGCAATGTAGAATCAGGCAGCTTAAAGTAAGTCCCACTGAGGGGTCCTGCTTTTCTCAGACATTAAGAGTCTCCTGACCCACACACAAAAGTCAATACATATCATGGTTTGAATGTGGCCCTTATAACTCGTTCTCTGAAAGTGTTTTTTCTTTGTCAGTCCTAGAGCACTTGACTGTAAGAGGTAAGTAGCCATTGATTTTTCTCTTCCTTTGCAGGTAGACACAGAAGCATGCAGACTGGAATTGCCTTCCTGAGGCTAAACCACAAGCCTTGCAGCTGTGCTTCTCCTAGATGCTTTTGCTACATCCTGAAATGCCCCTGGGGAAAAGGGGATGCTGGAAGAGATGCAGACTGCCCCCAGCTTAGGTGGTTGCAGACTGCTGCCTCTGATTCAGCTGCTGCTCATTTTATACCCTTCCACTGCCAACTTCACCTGCAAGATCCATAATGTAAGCAAAAGAGAATTTCCAGTAGGGTCTTTAAAATTTCCCGTGATCATTAAGTCATATTTCAATAAGTCATATTGGCAGGTTACTGCCAATCTCTTCCAGGTGATACGACAATAACATCCATAAGGAACTGGTCAGACAGGAGAAATGCTGGCACATCCTGCATTCAGCTCTGTTAAAATAAATAATTAAATAAATAAATAAAAGGTGCATTTGAAAAGGTGACTTTATATCTTCCCCATTTCCATTTTCTGTACACTCTTATTTTGAGTCCCAAAACTGCACTCAGCATCTTTTCTTAATTGAATATTAAGGCAGTTGTCCTGTTTCTAAGACATTAGGATGTACTTGAGATATATGTTCAAGTTTTCCTCACAGTCATGAAAGTTAAAAGCTTGCCTTTTCTAAAACAAAAGTGGAGGTCCTCATATAATTACACAACTGCATGGACTGGATATTGAAAAAGTGTCAGCTATCATGAGACTTGAAATTGAAATGCACTGATGCCAATACTCTGGGACTCCAGACGTTGGCATCCAACTTGGAAGAAACTGGAGAGAACATGAGGAAACAAACATTGGACAGCAACACGGAATAATAATATTAAGGCAGAGCTTTTTTAGGGCAAGTATTTTACTGTGAAGGATGCAAGTTTATGTCTTGTTGCAAATTGCATCTATCCCCTCTCTGACAGTGTCTTTGGTGCTGTATTTTTTTTGTCTCCTCAATGTAAGCAAATGAAAAGTTGCACCACTATGCAACTTATTGTTCTATCAGATGTGAAGCTTCTCATTTAGCCTTGGCTGAACAGTGCGTTTGGTTACTTGGCTACCAGCCAAATGCTATAATTAGGGTTTTACTGCTCCTCTGGTTACAAAAGGGCTAAGCATCAATGTGCAGAGCACTTGTGTGTTGCATTTCCTCTTGAAATGTTTGCTGCTGAGTCTCCTTCTCCCCCCAAGCTTTCAAAGAGATGTGATGTTGAATTGGATAGAGGCTGAACAGTATTTCTGGGAAGCATTGGAAGGGATCTTTCTTTATGCTGAGATGAAGGAGTTAGGTGGGTGCTGAAGCATGGGTAGGCATGAAACTCCTGGTTGATCTGCTGCAGAAAGAGTGGTCTCCTTACACATCTGCAGGGCATCTCTGCTAACAGAGCAGTGTGTTTGCTTGTGCGTGGGATATGTACCTCCAAGAGGTGATGAGATGTCAGCTCACTGGGTACGAACTCTGGAGCCTGTGAAATGAACTTGCTCAGAGGAGTGGGAGTAAGCTTTGCACTGCAGTGAGAGTCTGTGGGGAACAGTATGGGGAGAGCAGACACTGCTGTAAGCAGACAGTGCATGTCGGTGGCTGTGTTTGTGGAGAGGACAGAGGTTGTTGTATTCAATTGATCAGGAAGGTCAGTAATATGATTTCCCTCAGTTCTTGCAATAAAATTTAAAATTGCTCTCCCTGGATTGAAATTGTCATCCCTGAACTAGAAACTATCATCCTCCTAGGATGAGGGAATCTCATAAAATATATTAAACCAAGTATGGCTAGAAGTAAAAACCCTGATAAAAATCCTGATAAAAATAGAACCATCACAGACATTTTACAATATTGCAGAAAACACTAATCAAGCGAAAATAAGGTACTTGGAAACTCAACTCTTTGCCTTGTGGGAAAGGTGCCCAAACTACTCAGACTTCTACTCCTTATAACCAAAATTACTGATGAAATTCTCATAACAAAATTAATAATTGATACAACATAATAGTTTTGTATCTTAAAACATTTGTCTGAGATTGACGCAAATGGTTGTGACTAGGGAATGTTCAGTGATGCTAGTGCCCAGCAGTTGTAAGCTACATAGAAACACTACTCCTGGGTGTCCCAGCACTTCTAAGCATCTAAATATCACCAATAAATCAGTTTCCTACTGAATACTGAGCTATATTTGGATCAAGTTTATCTGCAGAAAATATAGCTTCAGCTGGCTGTGCATTTGTGAAAAATGAATAGAAGCCTTACCATTCAGTAGACATTTATACGGCAAAAAATTGCATAGAAATAGAGGTGGTCAGTGGTATCCAATTAATAATTTTTTTTTTTTTTTTTCCTTCTCTCTTATCAGTCTTTGAATAAATTCTTGTTCTTAAAGCTTGCAAAGCAGTATTTTAAATAATGGTACCCATGGTCCTTCCAATAACCTGAAAGCAGTGATAAAGATCTTGCAGCACTGAAAAGTGCTGTTTAATCTGCCTATATTAGCTGTGTTTTGGGGTAATATTCATTTAACCAGAAAGTCAGTGTCTTGAGCCTTTGACCTTCAGAAGCTCTAGATTGTCTTTTGATGTATGATGGCTCAACACTAGCAAGGTTGTGGGACTACTCAGAAAACACTGGGTCAACACCTGTTATTTGTTTAGAAATTGCTGTTTTATTCCTTGTATTATATATATAGCTGTACCACAGAAGTGACATGCACAGGCCATTTTACATCCTTGTTCCTATTAACCTCTCTGAAACACAGGGAGGGAAGAGATGGGATCACAGGCATCTCCATTTGTGCAATGCCCAGTGGTGCAGGCTGCAGGCAGCATGTATGAATTACATAGTGAATCTGCTTTATGCACTCTAGTGGTGTCTGACCAGAATTTTCTTGGGAAGTTTTTGATACAGCACCTTCAGGCGCAACTACTAGGTCAGTATGGCTCTGCATTGTGCATTACCTTTGCCAGTGCTGGCTGGAGGAAGAGCAGAGAAGAGAGAGCAGAGTGCCCCAGTTTTGATCCCCACCAAAGAGGTGACATGAAGACTGAAAACACTTAAGAAAGAATTAGAAGATGAAGAATTCACATCTTGGTGCTATTCCAAAATTCCAAGCTTGATTTTGTTCCTTTTTTTTTTTTTTTTTTTTTTTTTTTTTTTTTTTTTTTTTATAGGAGCATCTGCAGATGCTCCTATTCTCTGCTTTGCATTTTCCATCTGACATATTTTTAACCCTAAAACCTACACAAATCATGATATTTAAAGTAAAAATACAAAGGCTAAAATCTCTCTCTTAAGGGATTAACTACTTGACTTCAGATTTTCTTTCACAAACATAAAAGTCAGAGCCTTAACTTAGTGAAATGAAATTTTCCTGTACTTAAAGATTTCAGGATCTGTGTCTTGAAAGAAACCGACAAGCTGTAAGCAAGTACTGAGTGGAGCAAGTTTATTAAGTCACCAGACCATCTCTGAATGGAATTTTTATTGCTCTGCTTCACAGAAGGCTCGGTTAATTTTGAAAATCTAGTTGTATGTGTAAAGTTCACATTCACCATTGCGTGGAAGGTGTTAAAAGAAATTACAGACTATAATGAAACCAAGGATTTTTTTCTATGTGTTTTTCTGTACATCATCAACACAGGTACATGGGGTCACTTTTAGGACATTATACCAATTTAATTGTAATATCTAAATTGCTTTTATATTGTATTAACTTAGTTGTAATGAAAAAATGTTTATTCCTAAATCTTATTAAGGACCCTATTTTTGGGCTAATAAGCTAATATTAGATGAAGTCAGTTTTGTTTCCTTTCTTTCCTTTTTGCCTACTTCTTTGACAGAAGTTTTCTGTGGACTCTACTCCAGCTGCCATTTATGAGTAGAGTGGAAAGATTACTTTATACAGCTTACTGTCAACTTTCCTCCTCTTTCTACATATCTGGCTACATATTTGCCTTTTTTGAAACAGAACATCACTGTTGACCTATCATTCAATTTGCAAGTCACTGTAACTCTCCATCTTCTTCATCAGATCTGCTTAATCAGTTCTGTCCCTTCTGGAAGACCATTTTGATTTCTATTATTGTTTGCTCAGTGTGTGAGCAATTCTTCTGAGCTCCATGAATTTAGTAACAATTTTTAATTAAAAAATGGAACAATGTTGAACACCTGCAGAACATTCTGTTCTTCCTTCTCATTTGACAGGGAACTAATGACTACTTTCTTCCACTACCTTCTCTATTCATGTTTACTTTATACTACAGTAGTTTCATATTAATAATGATTTTCTTGCTTGTTCTTAGAAGTGTCTCATGTCAAGAGTTTCAGTAACGTGACATGTAACATCTGTATTTTGTCTTCTATCTATGAAACGTACTCCTCTGTCATGGAAGAAAATGAGACTGCTTCGACTATATTTAGTTATAGCAAACCCACACTGGTTATTATCTATATCTTTGTTTCCTTCTAGTTACTTTGCCTGAAGTCGAGTTTAAGTTTGATTTTTTCTTTAATTTTTTTTTCGAGGAATTAAATTAAAGCTGAAGTTTCCTGGCTTGCCTATCTCTCTTACACTCCTATATAATAATAGGCAGCTTATTTGCCCATTTTCAACCCTTTGAAATCTTACTTGGCTTCCAAGGTTTCTTACAAACCACTAAATCACAAAAACTACTGAAAATGTTTTCTTCATTGGGACCCCTGAATTTTTAAATGTAACTTACTTAAACCACCTCCAATCTCTTTTTTCCCTGTTCTGATTTTTTCATATTTTTTCATTGCTGTTGATACTGATAGAAAAATTATCATAGCTGAATTATGCAATGAAACTAAGCCCCAAAAGCCACCTGTAATGACTTTAATAAAACTAATAAGAAAACTTGGTAAATTACAAAAATAATAAAGCTATGCTGATCTGATAGTGAGAGTCTACAAGACGTCCACCATATTAATTTCTTCACTAAAACCTCTCAGTGTATTTAGGTGTTGGCTTAAGTAGTACTTTAAGTATGAAATGCATACATTTTCCCTCAATTTTTTTGCAGTGTTTTTTCTTATGTCATTGATAGTGCAAAATAGTGTAGCTCTAACTTTGATGTCAGGATGCTTTTAGTGGGTAATTCAATCCAAATTGTGGGTTTGTCATGGTCTCTGAAAACCCAAATCCTTTTTTGGAGTAAAGAGAAACAATGACAGCTCAGAGGCTTTGAGTTATGGGTGGCAATTTTTAGAGGCAGAGTATGGAAATCATGGAATACACTGTAAATGACCAACACATTTCAAATCTTGAATGTAATAAGATCATTTTTTTTGAGGCTGATAGATGGAACAGTATGTTTGTAAAACAGTGTGCTTGTAAGTTTTTCTAGGTCGGTAGATCTTTTAGATAGGTGGCTTTATTTATTTTGGGAACCAGAATCAAAATTAATATCCGCAATGAATAATTTTAAACTCTGAAGAGTGTTACAAGCATATATGTGAAAGTCATAGCACATCTTTTTTTAATTATTTTTATTTATTTATTTATTTTTAGAAGACTTTGGAAAGTATACATTTTCACCTTATTTTTATTGCCTGTCTCCTTTAACTTTTATAGTTTGGGAACCAGAGCAGAATCTATAAACGGTAAGGAGACAGAGCAATGCAACACTTTCTCAGAGCTAATGCAAGACAATGATCTCCATGTTGTACCTGGGAATAATTACTCTTGGTTATCCAGAACTGCTTTTCCTATCCATTCCTTAGAGGATTTTTCTTTTGTTGCTTGTGGTCATGATTTTTTTATACTTTATATAAAGCAATGCATTCTTTTCACCAGATGAAAATAAAATGGTACTATATTGAGTGCAAGAGGGCAATGGGGCTCTTATATGAGACAAAGTACTAAATTCCCCCTTATGTTATGATGAAGGCTGTGTAAATGGTTCTGTTTTTTTTTTTTTTTTTCTTCCCAGAAGCAATTACTTAGTGTAATAAACTGTACTGGTAGGATACTATAAACCCTCACACAAGCACAGCCTCTTTCTCTTACCTGTTAATTTTCAGCTTTTCCTGCCCCAGAAACAGCTGTGTGTGCCTGCAAAGACAGAAGGCAGAAGGTCTGATAGCAAAACTGCTCTTTGGACTTTGGATACCAATAAGCCAAGAGAACCTTCAGAATTTTTCCACTGCAGAGATGGGGGGTATCTCTACTGTGATCTTATTGTGTTACAGATGATACAGGTGTAACTGCTACAGAAGTGTGTTATTTGTGCTCTTCCCCAGCAAAAAGTGGCTCTGTGCCTATTTTTTCTTGTGGTTCAGGAAAAAAAAAAAAAAAAAGTAAATGCAGCTGGCATGTGAAATGATGGAAATGATGAGATGTGAATGGTTTAGCTGTAAAAATGTGAAAAATGCAGAGCAGGGGGAACTGCCCTTTCCCCAAAACTTGTGAAAAAATCTATGCCATCTTTCTATGTAGCCTGCTCCAGTTTAAAATACAAAGCAGAAGATTTTTGTTTATGAAATCAAGACAATGCACTTCAACGTTGTCTTATTGCTGCCAATATGTTCATGCTGAATGAAGAGGCACAAGATGGAAGTTTCACTCTAAATATACCATTTACACCCTGAGGTAATGATCCCATGCATGGTTATACAAGATTTATAATTTTGCCAAACAAAGGTAGATTTTTGCTTAGACAAATTTCATTTTCACTCAAAGTTTTGATTTTTTTTTTTTTTTTTTTTTTTTTCTTTTCAGCAGATAAGTATAAAATAGAAAGAGAAAGCACAAACACAGAGGGACTCAGGAAAAATGTTTTGCTTTCTAAATTTTAGATGTACATAATTAAAAAGAATAGAATGGCTGTAAGATTTTATTTCTAGATACCTCTGTGGATGTTTAAGTTTGTGCTAGTTGTTTATAAGCATTCTTGAGACTTGGACCTTTGCAGGGATGCCAGAATAAAAAGTAAAGGTAACTCCTTTGTCTCCAGAGTTAGCAACCTGGAAGACCTTGCCTATATGAGCAAACATATTGAGAAGTGGTGGGCTGGCAAGGAGCAGAGGCAACAACAGCAGCAGACAATGCCACCAAATCCCATGACTTTGGTGGATGACTTCAAACTTTTGAGATCTGAGATATGTTCAAAATATGTGGAAAGAAATGGATGTCTGAAAATCTCAGCTTTCCATTTTTTGTTACTTAAAATTAGTTTCTAGATTTATGACCATAAAGAAAAGTTTGTAGTGCAAGAAGAAAATGAGAAAAAGGACAACTCACCAAAATAAATTCAAAAGGCATATAAAAATCCTAAAATGTATTCTTTTATTAAAAATAATCTTTATTCTGAAAGAATATTAGTATTCTGGGGAGAGAAATATATGCTTATATAGATCAATTAGTTATGATTTTAATTTCTTACTGCTTAGAAACTGTTTCCTAATTTGCCCTGAAATTAAGGCATAAGAAGAAAATACTTCCAGTGGAAAACTTTAATCCTGTATTTTAGCCCAAATACAATAAATCTGAGCTACAGAAATATGCATATTTTGAAAACATTCAGTCAGTTTTGTTTCCAATAACAATACAGTGTATTTTCAGAGACTATATTCACATTTTTATTTTTATTTTTATTTTTATTTTTATTTTTATTTTATTATTATTATTATTTTTTTTTTTAATTGTAACTTAGCAAGGAGTAATATTTCATCTGCTGTAGCATCACAGAAATTGACAAACACATTCCTTTCCTTTCTGTCTAAGAGAGAAATAGGAAGTAAAATGTATTCAGAATCTGGGAAAGGGAAATAGAGCAAATATTTTCATAAATCTGAAATGTATGATGTAAGCATAACTGAGAAGGTGAAAGCAAAAAACATAGAATTCCTTTGGGAAAAGGTCAAGGGATAAAGTCTGTTAATTTAGACATGTTTTATTGCTAGGAAAGGGATTGTCCTGTGCTATTATGTCTTCTAAAAGCCCTGTTAGTTTCTGTCTATTTATTCTGTTCTTGCAGTTTTCCTGAGGTGTAAAGACATTCTTAATGACCTCAGTATAATGGAAATAAAGGACCAACATCTTCACTCTTCTTTGCATCAGTAAATGCAAAACACAAGTGCCAAGTAATGTTACTAATTTCCTGTGAAGCTTGTGAAATGTATTAAACAAATTCTGGCTAGTGGATTTTCATTTTCCTATGAAATTTTGTTGTGATTCATTATTTCATATAAGTGTAGTTTTCATTCTAGTATTAGTGTATTTTATTTTTCTTTATTTTTCCTGCTCTCTGGCACCTGCATTAATGGCAAAAGGGTAGAAGACACTGAAATTATGAAATATTTCTTTTCTAGGAATAAGTAAGATGACAATTTGTAATACTCTATTTTTAATGTTATTTATCATTTACTACAACATGTTAGTGCTTTCACATTGTTTCATCTTTTGCTGTCTTTCTCTCTCTCTCTTTTTTTTTTTTTTTTTTCTCCTGTTTCATCACCATCCATTGAATAATTCCACATGCAATTTTATTTTGAGGTAACTACATGGCAAATTCTTTGGAAAATGCAAATGACAGTGTCTTTTATTTATTATTATTTATGTAGTGACAAGAATTATTAACTGTCTCCACAAGATCCATCTCAGATCACAGTAGTACAAATTGATAGCATAATGACTTAACAGATGAATTTGTTATTATTACCTCAGAAATATTTAATTCTCTCTTGATAGCATGATTACAATCACATGTATCACCTATAGAGTGACAAAATGTAAATTTTCTAGCATTGTGAAGCTACTTGGGTCAAGAAAAGTTAGAATCTCTTTTTCTCTCCCCCCCCGCCTCCCACAGTGAATTGACACTTTGATAAGAGGGTGGATGAGAGGGAAGTGGTTGGGGACTACCCACTTCCCATCAAGACCATTAAGTTGGTAGATTATGCTTGTCAGTTTCATAATTTGTGTAAAGGATGCACCCTTCACCTTAGTCTGTGATATGTCTATTATCAGCAGAGGTGTTTCTTTTTTTCTGTCTGTAAAATTCAGTTGGGACAACCCAGTCAGGGACAAATTCAAGGAAGCCCTACCTTGGTCATATTAAATCTGGATCGGTCTATTCAGCATATATTGAATGACAAAATGCCTTAGTAAAGTAGAATTTGTGTTTATATTAGTATGAACAAGTCAGGTTTATTATCCGAACAATGCTAGTTTGGGGTTTGTTTGTTTTGTACATACCAGCAGAAATAAAAAAGAAAAGAAAAGAATATTTCAGGATCATTTGTGTCTTTTGCTGTTTTCTCTGTTCCTTTTCAGCCCAGCATTACGTAACACTGTTGAATTATGCTATTAAAATGGGAATAAAGTTGCAACAATTAAACTATGTAGCTTCAAGGTACTGTTTTCACTTGGTTTGGAGTGGATTTTGTATTCTGTAGCAAGCGTTTGAAATGGAGCAAGTGGAACAGGCTCACTAAATTCACTTCAGCAGATAATTGCTGAATGCACAAGGTAAAAAGATGACTTTAAAACATAGTGAATTTTAAAAACATAAAAAATTGGACAGATGAAAGACAGAAAATATAACTATTCTTCTAGGTGCTAGCTTACAAGTCACTTTAAACCATCACTCTGTACAGTCTGCAGATGTTGTCAAAGCAAACAAACATGAAAAAATAGAAGCAGCTGCCTCACTGTGGCTTTATGATATTTTGCAATACCGGAAAATTGAGAAGGGTTCTTTCTAGCAATGTTACAAGAAAAGATAGAAAAATTCAGAATTCAAATGGCAAAAATACAGTCTTCTGAAGTTTTAAAATTTAAATTGATTATTTATATTAAGTATTCTTTTAACATGTTGTAACATGTTGTCTTGTAACATATCTGGATTTATCTGGGAAAACAGACTATCCCACATCTGCCTTCTGCAGGTCTGTGACACCTTTCCCATTATCATATGGTGTCAAGAGCTACCATCAGAGACAGTGTGTTGTACCAGATGGACAGGTCTTGTACAATATTGTTGTTTCTGTGTGGATGTACACATACTTAAGCAATGATTTTCAGCATGACAAGTATTGCTGCAGATACTCCTCAGTAAAGCCTTAGGTGAAGTGTAATAACAGTGTTTTCTCCTAATGACTTTGGATGCACACACATTTTTGTTTCTCCATAAAGATTTTCTTCTCCCTTTTGTCATGGTGCCAGTTTTGACCTCCCCAATCATTTGGTGTGTTGAACATGGACTATTGATTGTGTTGAAAAGTGTATACAAATAAAAATAAACAATAACAGTAATAAGAACTCATGTCTGTTTTCTAAAAAAAAAGATTGCGGAAAATGTGTATCTGTTCATATAGAGCTTGTTATAAAAAAAAATAAAAATATATATATATATAAAAAAAGAAATATTCTTATGTCTAAAATTGGAGAAATACTTTGAAAGCCCTCTATAATGTAGGTGCTCCTTGTAAAATAGCAGCAGTAATGGTTAGCTATCTACTTGGGGTAACTTTCCATGGAAAACAAACCAATAGTAGTGTTGAGCACATAGCCATTTAATTAACTATATGTTAGTATGCATAGTATATGATATACATATACATACATGGGCAGATATATATGTACTGTATGTACTTCATTTTATTTGTATATAAGCATAAATACATTTAGACACATGAAATCTATACATTTTTAGTGTTATTGATGTCTGCTGGTAACTTAAAGTGTCCTGATTTTCCAGTGAGATTTTCAGAGCACTCAGTTGTCTCTGAAGAGTTGATCACATAGAATATGGCAAATTATGTAAAAAATAAATAAATCTGTTTAATGCTTGAGAGTTTTCAAAACAGATTCAAGAATGATATACACACCAATCTAGTTTCTTGTTTTGTGTACCATATACACACAGTGCTATCCTATTTCTGAAGACAATGCACTTCTACTTTAAATTTCTTCAAGTTTTCTCATCTAACCTGATTCAACTTTAGGAACACCAGTTCAGAGCAGGCACTTCATTGTATTGTGTCAGAAACTTAGAGCTTGTTTACAAATAATGGCTACCTACTGCAGCTTCAGAGTGGAAAAAAAAACGTGAGCATTGCATACAAAACGACATGCTTTGATTGGTGCTGCTTAATTCTGCATAGCTCTGTTAGTGATTCAGTTCTACTGAGATCCCACAGGCTAGCAGGAGTCAGAGGCTATAAATCCAAGTTTAGCACATGCGATCCCTTTTGTACTGTTCCATAGTTATCTGTGTTGCAGCCATGCTGATTCCCATTGCAGATAGCTTCTTTTTTTAATAAGCTATGTTACCATGAGGAAAGCTGTTGGTTAGCATTATGTGTAGAGGAGAGGTAACACAACGAAAGCATAGTTTTAACTCTCCAATATTTTGCTTACTATTTAAAACTCCAAGCATAGTCAAATGTATCAATAAAATCTTCTTGAAACACTGGAAATAGTTTTTTTTTTTTTTTTTTTTTTTTTTTTTTTTTTTTTCCCTTTCTGCAGCAGTAAAAACAGTGTCAATACTGAGGTGAGCTGACATAAAAATACACTTGAAAGCCTTGTGAATACCAATATTTGCAGATAGGTGGTCTCTTTAAAAAGCAGTTTCTATCAAAGATTCAATTTGAACTCTTCCTTTTGCTTTGAATTATACAGAAGACATCTTTGAAGAACATGACCTGCTTTACATCATTCAAACACATAATACAAGAGATGATTTTTCATTTCATCTGATCCTATGGGAGACGTTGTACATCCCCAGTGCTATACCCCGGTACTGCTATGGCAGATGACACACAAATGGAGTGACATCATTCACAAGTGATGATTAAATACTTCCTAGGGACACACAAAATAGTTCTGCAGAAAATAAAAATGGAAACTAGGTGATAACTGGAGATTCCTGCCTCATTTTTCTGATTTTTTTTTTTTTTTTTTCCGGAACGTGTTGTTCTTGCCTCTTGTCTTTTCACAATAGATTAAATATTAACAGTGTAGTTTATTAATATTATCATTTAAATAATTGATTTATGCCAAAACACATGAAATAATATTGTTGTTCAGAAGAATATCTATTACACCTTGCTATTTTAGAAAACTTTCAGAGAATCACAGAATCACAGAATTTTCTAGGTTGGAGAGAGGACCTTTAAAAGGATAGTTTGCATACATTAAGTTAATATACACATATATTTCATGACCATTTTTTTCAGATAGGTAAACTAGGAGCAGATGGGGATTAAAAGTCCCTGGGGCTGGGCAAGGGCATTGATGAGTTTGGATATCAGAAGTCTTGACTCTTGGACACTTTCTCTAGCTATGGAAGTAGGCCACCTCTACGGTTTTCTGAGAACAAATGTCTTGTCACCTCTTTGACTTTAAAGGACACCATTTGCAGAGTCCCTGTGAGATTATGGCATGACTTCAGATAAAGCCAAGAAGAGATATCCTAAGGAAAAACAGACAAATAAAACACAAACTAACAAAAAATAAACAAACAACAAAAAATACAACTTAGTTGTGATAAGAAGACTGGTGTGTGGTAACAAGGAAAGAAGCAGACAGTTATTTTACAATTAATTAAGGTGTTTATATATTCATAGTTGCTTATATGAGGTAGGGTATATGGTTTATCTGAACATGTGAAAAAAGTTAATCCCTCTACCTGAACTTTGGGATATAAAATGTGCTTCCAGTAGAAAGTGCAGTAAATGCCAGGTCCTTTGGGTACCAGCTGTTTACATTAATGTTTTCTGTGCTGGATCTTAAGGCATAGATTTCCTGTCAGCAATTCTTTACACTTCTCATATGTAATAGGTTGAGCTGTAAGTAGACTACAGTGTCCGGTGCTGTCTGTGCTGACATGTTGAATATTTTTAGACCACACAGACACAAAATATATATACATATTTTCTCCAATTACTATTCAATATTGACGGTTTGAAAAAATTGCTCACTGTATTGCTTAGGGAGTTAGTCACAATAATATCCAGAGAAAAATGAGCACCTATCAATAAGCCTATAAGAACTCCAAGAAAAAGGGGGATCAATGAGATTTATTGATCCATTCACTGTAAAGAAATATAATAACATAAAATTTTTGTCACTCAGATCAGGTATCAGATCTCCTTTTGGAGGAGGGAGAAACAGTATAAAAGCAGAAAACTCTTTGTATTTCTATAAAAATGGGGAATAGCAAAGTGGTTGTTTGCATGACCACTGCCCATCTCTTTACTCTCATTTTCCCAGAATCCTTGTGTGAAAACAGGAAATTTTTCATGAGGTTTGACATGGGAAACTTCCAAGTGGAGAAACCGAGCCAGATGGAATTCACAGGCCTATGCCAAGGTCCCTTTGACTGAGAAAAATTAAGAGGTAAAGGCAGCAGTAGTACCTTGACAGATGAAGGTGAAGAATATCTCTCTGCTAATTCCTTCGGATTCATTGGGTTTCATATTGTGCCCCCCTTGAAGAGTAAGTTATTACCTGTTTTCTTAACAGTTTCTATATTTTTGTCTGCTTTGGTAAAAAAGTACCATTGACTTTCTGATGTAGTCAACAGAAGATACAGGGTGCCTTATAACTTCATCTTGCAGGCTTCATACACAACGATTACAGATCAAAGTATCTGTGTCACAAATATCTGGGTAAATGTGACTTTAAATTTACATGAAAAAAAAAATCTCTTATTCTAATTCATGAATTTGAATGGACATGGAAATTCCTGAGAACTGATCTCAGTTTTACATGTTTGTTTTCCAGACCATTAACATTTTTATTTATTATTTTATTTTATTTTATTTTATTTTATTTTATTTTATTTTATTTTATTTTATTTTATTTTATTTTATTTTATTTTATTTTATTTTATTTCATTTCATTTCATTTCATTTCATTTCATTTCATTTCATTTATTATTACTTGCATGTTTTAATTTATTTGATTACTCTTGCAAATAAACAAAACTTTAGCATGTCAATGAAACTCTGACATCTGGGGAGAGTCTATGCAACAATCACAATTATGAGAGGGAGGGATGGACTGTATTGTCCTCAGTAGAGTCAACAGAAGCTGCCACTCAACCAAGCTTCTCAATTGCACAAGAGGAGCTTTATAAAACCAAATTTGTCTCTCAGCACTTCTCTCCTGCAGAGTGCCTAATACAGAAGCAAGACTTTAGGCTTCTACCTACAAAGTACTTAAATATGTACATAACTTAAAGCTTATGAATACTTCCATTGAGTTCAATGGAGCCATTCACATGCTTAATTTTGTATGTTTGATAAAGTGCATTGGCAAATTGAATTCTAGTCTAGACCTGGTTACAAATCCTAAAGTTAGGTGCTTTAATTCAATTCCAAATTTAACCAGAAGTTGGAATACTGTGTTTTGTTTTCTTCCTTTCCATGCATAGAAGAATGCTGATTGAACTATCAGTTGAAAAATAGTAACTTAAGTTTTGAGGGAGTAACATTACAGAAGCTTAAAAGTCTAGTTGGTTCTCCCATATTTATTTTTACTATGCATGTGAAATTAATTATTTTGTTTATTAATTATTAAAAGCACTTTTTTAACAAACCCTCCTACCCTCCCTCCCTCCCTCCCTCTCTCCCTCTGTCCAGGTATTTGGTATTGCAAATCCAGGTATTACAGATTTATGCTTCTGTAAGATCATGGCTCTATTTCATGTATCAGACATCAGGTAGTAAACTGAAAGCATTCTATACTGGCAAACATCTGAGGTGGAATTATTTTAATTACTTTTTTTTTTTTTTTTTTTTTTTTTTTTTTTTTATTCTCCATGCTGGTATTTAAAGATTTAAACCTTGGTCACTGTGGGCAGCATATACTCTAAATTAAATAATTTCTGAGATTATGAGACATTTCTGCATGAGTAGTTATGTTTTGTACATTGTAATTTGCTAATCTTAAAAAGAGGCAAGAGCTACAATGGTAATAGAAGAAAACCAATTTAATACACTAAAGAAGTTGTCTCTGGTGTACTTTGTAACCATTCACACTGCATGTGAAATATTTTTATTGTTTGTTTTTCACAATTAAAGCATAAGCAAACATGCAGATATATAATCATGCAATATTTCTTCTCAAAATGAAACTGAGTAATGCCTAGATAATGCCATCTGTAATGACAAAGCACTTTACGAAGTTAACACTACCTATGCTCTTCAATTGTCCTATTCTGAACTTTAAGTGCTTTTTTTTTTTTTTTTTTTTTTTTTAGTTTTGTTTTCATATAGCATTAAAAATAGTTTTTAAAATGAAAACAAATTGAAGCTGCAAGTGCAAATAGAACCAAACTTAATGGTGAATCTGTGGGGATAAGGTTTATGATTTTGAAACTTACACAAGAGCAAAACCCACAGTGAGCTGTTAAGTACAAGTATTTCCACATAGGACTAGTTATTATGTACTAAAATATATACAATACATGCATTAAAATATTAACAGTAAGCAGGCTTTATACATTATTGGTAAGATACCTTAGAGTTACCCTTAGAGTGAATTTGGACCACAATGTTTCGTCCAATGCACTATACATAATAATTTATCTTTCTTGGCAGACAGACTGCTCTTTCCAAGCAAACAGCTTCTTCTAAATTTCTTTCCTTTGGGGAAGTAGCAGGGGAGATGATTTATTTCCTAGCTAATGTCAGCATCTATGATAGGAAAAGTACTCAATTCACTGTCCTTGTTTTGCATACTAATAACATCAAGCAAACTTTTGTTGACTTTACTCTAACCAGATAATTTAACAGTTCTGCATCCCTGTTATTGACCATAAAACTTTTGAAGTTTTTTTCCTGCCTAAAAAGGATGATTTTTTCCATAAAAATCCATTGATTTTTTTCTTCTAATATCAGATTTTAAATAGTTTGTCTAGTTCATTCAACATACACCTATTTTCTTAAGCAAATGAGAATATTTTCTATATTCTTGAAAGAGCCATAACAGACACAAAAATGTCAAGATCTAAACACAGAGAACTTTATTTTAACTTGCAGTTATTCTGTAGTCCTCTGTCTTGTGCTTAGTGACCATAGAACTTTTTTAGGTGAGACTCAGTGTTTCCTTTAAGAAAACTGTGTGCGTGAATGTGAAATGCATGAAGTCAGAAGCGTTTGTGCTAATAGAATACGAAACAGAATGTTTAGATCTTCCTACGTGGATTGTGGCTAAAATGAACTAATTGGCCTAAGGGACTTGTGCCAAAACATAGGGATTATTCCTTCCATTTAGGGATGAAGCAAAAGACCAGAAAGTGAACCCAGTTTCCTCAAAGACTTAATGGTGTGGCACTAGTGACACAAAACATTATTGACTAAGCTGTGTTGAAAAATATAAGCCAAAGATAATTTAGCATTTGTAATCTCTTAGGATCAGTGGTATCAGCCTACGTGAATTTGATATTACGATAAATGATGTTGAGACATATTGCAGGACAAGCTGTCAGGTAGAAAAAAAAAAAAAAAAAAAAAAAAAAAGGAAAGATATTTGTTCTTTATAATAAAATAAATTTTATAACATGAAGTGGGCTGAATGATTGACTGGCCTGTTACTACAGAGCAGGGGTGGTCATTGCCCTGTTTTCGGCTGGAATAAAATTATTTTTCTTCCAAATAGCTGGTATGGTTCTGTGTTTTAGATTTAGGATGAGAACAAAGCTGATAGCATATTGATGTTTAGTTGTTGCAGAGCAGTGCTCACACAGAATCAAGGCCTTTCCAGGTTCTTGTGCTGCCCCACCAGCAAGGAGACTGGGAGTGCACAGCTACAAGGGGTCAAGTGGTACAATAACACTGGGGACAGGGGGTGGCTGGGAGGAATTGCCTCTGCTCAGGGAGTGGCTAGGCATCAGTTGGTGAGAAAGTAGATTGTGCAAAACTTTTTTTTTTTTATTTTATTCCTTTTGTGTTTTTCCTTTCCTTTCCTTTCCTTTCCTTTCCTTTCCTTTCCTTTCCTTTCCTTTCCTTTCCTTTCCTTTCCTTTCCTTTCCTTTCCTTTCCTTTCCTTTCCTTTCCTTTCCTTTCCTTTCCTTTCCTTTCCTTTCCTTTCCTTTCCTTTCCTTTCCTTTCCTTTCCTTTCCTTTCCTTTCCTTTCCTTTCCTTTCCTTTCCTTTCCTTTCCTTTCCTTTCCTTCCCTTTCCTTCCCTTCCCTTCCCTTCCCTTCCCTCCCTTCCCTTCCCTTCCCTTCCCTTCCCTTCCCTTCCCTTCCCTTCCCTTCCCTTCCCTTCCTTCCCTTCCCTTCCCTTCCCTTCCCTTCCCTTCCCTTCCCTTCCCTTCCCTTCCCTTCCTTCCCTTCCCTCCCTTCCCTTCCCTTCCCTTCCCTTCCCTTCCCTTCCCTTCCCTTCCCTTCCCTTCCCTTCCCTTCCCTTCCCTCCCCTCCCTACCTCCCCTCCCCTCCCTCCCCTCCCCTCCCCTCCCCTCCCCTCCCCTCCCCTCCCCTCCCCTCCCCTCCCTCCCCTCCCCTCCCTCCCCTCCCCTCCCCTCCCCTCCCCTCCCCTCCCCTCCCCTCCCCTCCCCTCCCCTCCCCTCCCCTCCCCTCCCCTCCCCTCCCCTCCCCTCCCCTCCCCTCCCCTCCCCTCCCCTCCCCTCCCCTCCCCTCCCCTCCCCTCCCCTCCCCTCCCCTCCCCTCCCCTCCCCTCCCCTCCCCTCCCCTCCCCTCCCCTCCCCTCCCCTCCCCTCCCCTCCCCTCCCCTCCCCTCCCCTCCCCTCCCCTCCCCTCCCCTCCCCTCCCCCTCCCCTCCCCTCCCCTCCCCTCCCCTCCCCTCCCTCCCCTCCCCTCCCCTCCCCTCCCCTCCCCTCCCCTCCCCTCCCCTCCCCTCCCCTCCCCTCCCCTCCCCTCCCCTCCCTCTCCTCTCCTCTCCTCTCCTCTCCTCTCCTCTCCTCTCCTCTCCTCTCCTCTCCTCTCCTCTCCTCTCCTCTCCTCTCCTCTCCTCTCCTCTCCTCTCCTCTCCTCTCCTCTCCTCTCCTCTCCTCTCCTCTCCTCTCCTCTCCTCTCCTCTCCTCTCCTCTCCTCTCCTCTCCTCTCCTCTCCTCTCCTCTCCTCTCCTCTCCTCTCCTCTCCTCTCCTCTCCTCTCCTCTCCTCTCCTCTCCTCTCCTCTCCTCTCCTCTCCTCTCCTCTCCTCTCCTCTCCTCTCCTCTCCTCTCCTCTCCTCTCCTCTCCTCTCCTCTCCTCTCCTCTCCTCTCCTCTCCTCTCCTCTCCTCTCCTCTCCTCTCCTCTCCTCTCCTCTCCTCTCCTCTCCTCTCCTCTCCTCTCCTCTCCTCTCCTCTCCTCTCCTCTCCTCTCCTCTCCTCTCCTCTCCTCTCCTCTCCTCTCCTCTCCTCTCCTCTCCTCTCCTCTCCTCTCCTCTCCTCTCCTCTCCTCTCCTCTCCTCTCCTCTCCTCTCCTCTCCTCTCCTCTCCTCTCCTCTCCTCTCCTCTCCTCTCCTCTCCTCTCCTCTCCTCTCCTCTCCTCTCCTCTCCTCTCCTCTCCTCTCCTCTCCTCTCCTCTCCTCTCCTCTCCTCTCCTCTCCTCTCCTCTCCTCTCCTCTCCTCTATCCTTATCTTAACCCATGAGTTCTTGCACTTTTCAATTTTCTCCCCATTTCCACTTTCTGGGATGGGGGATGGGGGAGAGTGATGTGTGGTCTTTAACAGTGTAGAGGAACAGCAGTTCCAAAACAGTCATGAAAATCCTTTCTAGTCTTTATTGTATATGATGTTTAACACAAACAATGCATTGTGAGTTCGCACTACTTTGGTAGGAGTGTTCTGAAGTCTTTCAGTTACTGTCAAATTACACCAATTATTACCCCTTGTGTGGGGAAGAGAGACATAGATGTAAATATATCAAAATTACATTTCTTGCTGCTAAAAAAAAAATGTATTTAAAAAAATACATATATATATATGCCACAATGTTCCTACAGTAACAATGATAGCAAACATGTACGCTGAAAGCTATTTCTAAAAATGGCAGCATGAGATAAATAGGATGGTGATTCAACACTTAATCATTTAGTGCAATTTTCTCACTTACTTCAGTAAGTACTTTATTTACTTTGTGCAAATTTAGCTTTGACAAAAAGTTGGTTTTGTTAATTTGTCTCTCATTAGCTTTAACTTATCATAAATTGTCTGTAAATTCTGCTTAAACAGAGCTAAATGTATTTTAAAACACAGACATGGAATTGCTCCTTGTTTTCTATGCATACAAATTCAATGCAAGCAAAACCCATGTCAAACCCAACTGACTCATTTTAAAAATAGGACGTATTACCTTGGCTTTGATTAGTGAATGAGATTGTTTTTACAGTCAATTTAGCATAATTTTTTATATATTATGGACATGTAAATGATGTTATGTCCACAGAATGTGGATACTATTGGAAATTAAACAAGAAAAATGTTCTCTTTTATGCTCATAGAACTTTTTGTTCTTGCAAATGATTGGCTGTCTTAGAAAATGGCTCCTGTGGTATTCACTGAAGCTGAGGCATGTAATACAGTGTTTTAGCACCATGAAGAAATTCAGAGATATCACCAGCTTTAGTTATGGAGAGTACTTAGATAGGCCCATAAAAATTAACTTCTTACCGAACTGTAAAAGACCATTACATAAGAACATAAGTGACTGGATTTTTTTGAGGACCTTGGCCTATTGCAAGTTTTGAAAAATCTTTGAAAATTGATTTTACATACTTGCTTTGTGTAGTTAGAAAAAGTGGCACAGTAACGTAGAACAGAATAGTAACTCAAAGTTGCCTACCAAACATTTCTATAAAATACATTTAGAAAGTTGTTAGTCACCCAAATTCTTTACTTGCATATTTCTTCATCATACTTCATCACTGTCAACTAAGAAATGTTATACAGAAGCATGTGGTACTCCATCATTCCATCAAAAAAGTTTGTGTTATTAGAGGTTAAAAAGCTCTTGTTTTCTGTTCATATCAAAGTCTAAGCAAAGGGTGAGATGAACCAATACTCTTCCAATATTTTTTTAAATCAGATTTCTTTGTTCATTGTCAATTTTGAAGTTGTAGGAAATTAAACGTTTGATTAACATTTCTCTGAGAAATAACTGGCATAATGCATAGTACAGTGATGTACTGTTAATTCAGAATAATACCTTAGTCATTACACTATTCTTAAACGTATTTAGGTATTTAAAAAGGTATTTAACCTTATTCTTAAACTAAAGGGTCATTATTCCTTTACTTAGTTACTTTAACTAAAGTTAGACAAAATCACCACTAAAATAATGTTGACATTTAATTATTACCTACTGCTTTGGTTGTCTGATTGTTTTCCATCTAACCCAAAGCAGAAGGGTGGACTTACAATGCAAATAATCCAAAACCAACACAGGATTTAGGAGATTTAGAATCACCAATTACTGCTACAGATGGCCAGTGTGATTTTTAGGAAAACTTTCAAAAGCTCTGAGTCCATTTCTTATTCATCTAGGGCTAATGGTGCAGGCAGGCTAAATTTGTAAGATTTCATAAAACACTTAAAAAGTGATGATGCATGATCATCATCTGAGAGGTTCTATATTAGAGATTCACTAAAAGGATATTTATTGAATGTTTTTCAGTGAAAGTGTTTCCTCTGCACATTGATGCAACAGATAAGACTTTCAAGTTTCTTTGATTTAAAAACAATGAAAAAGTTGGTGTTTACACTAATGCAGTTTTCAGTGAAGTGTTTCTTCTCAAATATAATGTCTGTATTAAAGAGAGAATTATTCATCACCAGTTATCCATGGGTAACTGACAGGATATGGCAACATTAAAGAAAGGTTAAATAACAAAAAAAAACAATTGATGGACTGTTTTTTCCTCTTTTTGTTGTTGTTGTTGTTGTTGTTTGTTATAAATTTTCATCTTTGTATTTTAATTAATTAGTTAATTTATTTATTTTCAGTACTTCCTGAATCTAGAAAATTTGGCCCATGAGGCAGGTGACATCAGCTAAACAAATTTCCTACAAAATCTCAACAAGTGCTGCTTTCCTGCTTTTCATAGAAACATTCAATCACCTAATGGCTCGAGTTGGAAGGGACCATCTAACTCCAACCCTCCTGACACAGGTATCACCCACTAGATCTGATTGGCCCCATTCAGCCTGGCCTCAAACACCTCCAGGAGTAGGGAATCCACAGGTTCTCTGGGCAGCCTGTTTCAGTGCTTCACTACCCTTACAGTGAAGAATTTCCTCCTGATTTTTTCCATTCCTTCTACAATGAAATAACAGCCAGAGGTCTTGCATTCTGTTTATTCCCTTGCCACAGGTGAAGCTTTTTGCTAGCATTTACTAGTTGTGTCTTCCAGCTATTATTATCATACTAACTACAGAAATGTGAAAACC
Organism: Aythya fuligula; assembly: GCF_009819795.1. Classification (NCBI taxonomy): domain Eukaryota; kingdom Metazoa; phylum Chordata; class Aves; order Anseriformes; family Anatidae; genus Aythya; species Aythya fuligula. The sequence continues at coordinate 72,984,539 of NC_045593.1, read as the reverse complement.
AAAACCCTCAAGAATAGTTCAATGCAACAACATTACTGGTTTAGAATTTAGCCTGCAGAATTGGCAGTTATCCATATCTAATTGCTTGTAAATGGTCATGTATGGAAAGCAACATCTGAAATAGAGACCCTGGGGTGGCTGCAATTCCAGATATGGAATATTGGTAGCTACTAATGCCAGCTCAGTCACCTTTTCTGGAAGTTCCAGTGACTTTCATCAATGGGTCAGTCATGTAGGAGAAGGAAATCTCAACTTGGAAGACGTTAGGCATACCTCATTATTCTCCCCGTGGCATATGCACATAAGTGGGATAGCACATACGTGGAATAGGAAGTGTGTAATTAGTAATGTTAAATGTTAACAGCTCCAGAGCTGTTAAAGAAAATCTCAGCTTCCCCATGCATTAGGGTTTTTACAGCATTCTGCAAAGATGTGAGAAGAAGACCTTTTCATCTGATGTAATCACAGTGTAATCTGGAGTTACATATTTATGTGACAGTGTTCCAGGTGAATCTTATATCTTAAGGCCCCTCTGGTCATTTACAGAGTTTGACAGCTGACCATGGAGATCTCAAGGATACTAGAAGTACTTCTATTCCTGTACCATTCCTGCTGGGTGCAGATCAATTTCAACATCAGCTGCTCTTTGAAACTTTTTTGAATTTAGGAACATACACGTGGGACTATAAGTTGCTTAAATGTATGACACATTAGGGATGTCGTCCTGTGTTGATGACTTGCAGGAGTCCTCTTCTGGAATTTATAGCTGTAACTCCTCTGCACTGATCCACACAGTGCTGGAGACCTCTGAATATATCACAGATGTTACAAAAAAAAAAAAAAAAAAACACAAAACAACAACAACAAAAAAAAACCAAACAATCTGAGAAGTTTTTAAAACTGGAAATTTGGTTAAATATATGTATTGTATATATGCATCTGTACACATATATTTATCTTTCTAGCTATAGAATTATATTCCTTAGTTATCAAATACAAGACAAGAATAGCAAAACTTAACAGCTTCTCTGTGTGGTTTATAGTAGCTTTTCTTTGTGTAAAAAGGAGCAATTAGGGAGTCTATCAGAAAGTTCCAGGGTTAAAAGCTACTGTGTTGTTGCTGTTAAAGAGCTGAAGATGTGCCCCTTTTCCAGTGAAAGAGCACTCATGTTTTTATCTCTGTAAATGAGATATGACTGTAAAATGAAAAGTTTTTTGTCTGAAATAATTTGTCACAACCACAGAAGTTAACATCATCCTCAGTATGTCCTGGTTGATTTTTTTCCCTGTATTTGAGAGGAAGAATACTTTATTTTATTTATTTATTTATTTATTACTGCCTAGATGATTTAAAATTAAGATGGCATATAACTGAAGCAGTTCAGAGCTCTGAATGTTAAAGAAAGTCCCAGGAGATAGATTAGTGGGTAGAGGGCAGGTAAGACAGTCAAAGGTAAATGACAAATTCATTTATCACATGGCTCTGTAATTTATCACCTGATTCTGCAATTTATCACATGGATCTCACCTCTACAAACAGGCTGTAAGTATTTGTATGTATAAGGCATTGGAAAAAGTCAGTCTTTGTATGGGGGAAATTCTTCATCGTATAGCCACTCAGACTTTTTCTTCTATTCCTAGATTTCACTTCAAAGTGGAGTTGTAATTGTATTGGCTGTAAGCGAATGTAAACTAAGTTGGTATTGAACCAGCAGATGGAATAATCCTTATCACTGAACAATGAAACAAGTTTTTTTTTTTTTTTTTTCCTCCCTTGTGCCATCTGGTATCTATGCTCACATTTGAAAAATTAGCCATTCACTGAGTTGTTCTTTGACAGTTCCAATAGTCAACCTCTTTCTGTGAAGATCAGTGCTTAATCTTTTCAAAGATAGAGGCACAAAATACAAATGAAGACATGAAACTAAAACTGACAGTTTTCTGCAAATGCTGCAAAAAAAAAAAAAAAAAAAAAACTAAAATCTTATGCACAGAAAGGTATTTCACCACTTCTTACATAATCCAGTCATGCAAAGGTTAATCTAGAATATGAAACATGAATCATGTTTCTTTTTAAGCAAAATTTCCATTGTTTTGGTTGATGGAAAAGGGAAAACCATACCTGTTAAATAAAAATCAAACAAATCTGAGAATGAGTCTATGTTATGGTTTCATCAGCTAACAGTCTGTGATGAAACAGTATTTGAAGTGACAAATGTGACTGCTGGAGGAAAAAATATTTTAATTTAAATAGAAATGAATGGGAATCAAGAATGAATATTGTAAAATTCTTGAAATAGGGCAAGCAGAACAGGTTGTGTTAAAAATTCTAGCCTGAGATGGGCAGATAGATAGTCCTGTTTCATTTTGTATTTCTTTTGGCTATTTTTTTTTTTAGATATTTGCAAAGATAATAAATGTTTTCCTAATGCTTCTCACTAGTTATTCAACTGAAAATCCAAATCACCAAGTCCTGAAATATATGTTTTTGACCACATTTGAGGGATACTATTTGAGGAGTATCACTGATAATTCTATTTATAAAAATAGAATTTTTATAGTAATATATAATAATAAAAGAAAGGCTCATTAATATCTGAAGATTCTATGATGGTATAGCTGTCATTTTAATACAATGGTTATAGTAGTATGCTCATTTAATCCATTCTCCTCAGAAGTACTTCATAGATCATCTCCAGAAAATTGTTTATGAAATTTGCTTTTGAAGTTCAGTACCTAAAGACTCTCAAGAAATACTCATATATTTTGGCAGAAAATGACTGTAAAAAGCATCCTGAATTGACTGAAAAGTGGATGTGTGGGGATGTTACGAGTGCAGTAACACTAGCACTTAGAAGTACCACTTACCAGTTAGTTGTAAGAGTAAAAAGGTAGACTGGAGATGCTCATTTTGAGATGATTTAAAATAGTGCACGAAGGCCCTGTGAATGTGCCTGTGGAGTAAATGTGCTATTATTAGCCAACAAATTTTAAATCACACAGAATCACACAGAATTTCTAGGTTGGAAGAGACCTCAAGGTCATCGAGTCCAACCTCTGACCTAACGCTAACAGCCCTCCACTAAACCATATCCCTAAGCTCTACATCTAAACGTCTTTTGAAGACTTCCAGGGATGGTGACTCCACCACTTCCCTGGGCAGCCTGTTCCAGTGCCTCACAACCCTTTCAGTGAAGAAGTTCTTCCTAACATCTAGCCTAAAACTCCCCTGGCTCAACTTAAACCCATTCCCCCTCGTCCTGTCACCAGGCACGTGGGAGAACAGGCCAACCCCCACCTCGCTACAGCCTCCCTTGAGGTACCCATAGAGAGCGATAAGGTCGCCCCTGAGCCTCCTCTTCTCCAGGCTGAACAAGCCCAGCTCCCTCAGCCGCTCCTCGTAGGACTTGTTCTCCAGGCCCCTCACCAGCTTCGTCGCCCTTCTCTGCACCCGCTCAAGCACCTCGATGTCCTTCTTGTAGCGAGGGGCCCAAAACTGAACACAGTACTCGAGGTGCGGCCTCACCAGAGCTGAGTACAGGGGGACGATCACCTCCCTAGCCCTGCTGGTCACGCTGTTCCTGATACAAGCCAGGATGCCGTTGGCTTTCTTGGCCACCTGAGCACACTGCTGGCTCATATTCAGCCGACTGTCCACCATCACTCCCAGGTCCTTCTCTGCCTGGCAGCTCTCCAACCATTCCTCTCCCAGCCGGTAGCTCTGAAATGAAAGTGTTTGAAATACATAGCACAATGCATTTACTGTATAAAACATAGAATATGAACAAAGAAATTCTCTTATAAGGGTGATGTAAAATACTAGTGCGGTTGGAAATAGGAATTCTACTTAGTGATTTATGTATACAGTGTGCTATTAGTCTTTAAAAACAGAAGAATTGCCCCTGCATAGTATCCCCAGAGAAATATTGACACTTTCATTTAATACTACAATAGCTGCTTCTCCTATGTGCATATCCCAGATTTATTTATTCATTCATTCATTCATTCATTCATTCATTCATTCATTTTATATAAATTCTGTGCCAGTACTATTGAATAATAGATAAATGTTAGTCTTTGCTAGATGTATAGACTTTCAGTAAGTTTTTGGTTTATCTGACCTGACTATCATGTTGCAAAACAAGAATTACTAAAAAGCAAGAGCTTTTAAAAATATTTGATAACTAGATATAATAAAAATTGCACAATAAACATTGTATAGGTGATATGTGTGTTGTTATTTAATTAATGTGACGAAATGTATGGCAAATTAGAAACAGGTGCACTAAAAATAAACTCTAGGTCAGGAATTAGTTTACGGTTAGGTCAGACTGAAGAAATATTTTACTAAACACTGCCAAGAACTTACAAAATTATTGGAAGAGATTAATGAATTGGTTTGAAATCGTTGAATTAATAAGTCACTTGAGTCTACAAAATTTTATAATTTTATAAAGTTTTTTTTTTTTTTTTTTAAATGAGATTATTTTTTCTTGCTAGTTGCATGTGCTTTCATAAGAAACAGTCTGTAACTCACCCATTACTCCTGAGATCTTGACTAGACTTTCCTTCTGTAGGAAACCATATAAAATGTTCCAACATAACTTTTAGTTGTAGAGTTTAGTCAGAATTAGCATCTACTGCTATTGACAGCCAACCAGTGAAGCAGCACCAAAGTCCTTGCAAAAGTACCTAAGATCTTGACAGGTACTTTAGAACATTGGCTCCACATTAACCATTGAATGTAGAAACTTAGTTGCCAAGGCCAAGACTGTGCAACAGCTCTTTAGCTACTGAAGCCCCCCCTCCCCATTTCCCCTCTGCCCTTCCCCCTGAACCTGGAAAATATAAGGTACTGAGTAAGAAAAAAATATTACATTATCCTGTGCCATTACTACAAAACAACAGAGCATTCTCCACACCTCTGCAGTTCCTGGTACTTTTAACTTTAAAACAGATACCATATTACACTTGGTTCCTCATTAAAAAAAGAAGAAAATAAAATAAAAATAAAAATAAAAATAAAAATAAATAATAATAATAATAATAATAAACAAGTAGATGCAGGGCTGCTTCAGGTAAAGGCTTATAGGAACAAAACTTGTACAATTAAAACACTAGTTACTGATTCCTTGCCTTTTTAAAACAATTTAAGCAGGTCATTCACTGCACCAGTGTTTCTTTACAAACCTCATGAAGGCAGAACACCTTGCTTTAAATCTAGTGCATCTACATAGAACCAGCAATAAGTGGCTATCTAATGTGTACCTGAAAATGGCTCTGCATGCAAGGACTTCTCCGCTAGGCACACTAGGTAGGGCATGTATAAAAACTTCTGGCTTCATTAATTGGCTCTGTATGTGGCAATTTACAGTTTATGTGGAGGTGATTTTTCCTCATGAAAAAGCTGATTACATTGCAGCTCATTAACAAGAATACCTTTGTTACTGAAAGTTTCTCTTAAACATAGCTGAGACTCCCTGTGACCTACTTCTACTGCTTTCAGAGTTGTAAGATTTCTCATTCTTATTTAAGTGCCTACATTACATATGATCGACTGCAGGATAAGATAGGCTCAGTCTAATTTTAGTTTGGAAGATGTAGGTTTTCTTCTGTGAGAAATAAATTCAAAAATAACTTAGATCATAAGATGCTGGCAAGTTTATGGAAATGGTTCACATTTCCATTCTAGCTGTTGAGAAATGGGAGCAGCAATCCTGAACATTTATAACTCTGTTTTGATTCTTTGTATTCATCTGAATACATATTTTCTCTATCTCTGGTTCCAAAGGTGTTCCTTCTTAGGAACTTTTCCATTGCTTGTATTGTCAAAAGCGGTATTTCTTTCTGGAAGATGCTGTAGAATTGAAAGGGTGTGGGAAAAAAAAAAAAAAAAGTTTAAGAAAAGTTTAATGGTGTTTTGAAACAGTTACAACAGTATGCTAATATAATACATAATCAGTTATTTTCTATAATTTAAAATCACATAATCTGAATATTATTTTCAATTTAAACATCTCCAAATGTTTGAAAAAAATCTGAAGAATAGACAGTATTACATATTCATATCTATAGGCTTTTCCATCTCTCTGATGGAGAAATGAACTTTTTGTAAGAGTTATAGACATGCTTTTTTAGATTCCTAAAGTATTCCACCACCATGACACCTTGGATATATGTGGATCTCTAGATCATATACTTATAGAATCGTTAAGGTTGGAAAAGACCTCCAAGATTGTCAAGTTCAACCTTTAACTTAGCTGTCGACCAATACCCCCAGGTCCCTTTCTACCAGGCAGCTTTCCAGCCACTCTTCCGTCAGCCTGTAGCTTTGCATAGGGTTGTTGTGCCCCAAGTGCAGAACCCAGCACATAGCCTTGTTGAACCCGATAAATTGACCTCAACCCACCAGCCTATGCAGATCCCTCTGCAGAACCTTCTTACCCTCAATTTGATTAACACTCATGCCTAACTTGGTGTTGTCTGCAAGCTTACAGAGGGACCACTTAATCCCCCTGTCCAAATCATTAATAAAGGTACTGAAGGGAACTGGCCCCATTACTGAGCCCTGGGGGACACCATCAATGACCAGCCTCCAACAGGATTTAATTCCCTTCACCACAATTCTTTGGGTCCATCCACCTAGACCATTTTTAATTCAACAAAGTGTAAAACAGCTGAAGTCTTGAGCAGCCAGCTTCTTCAAGAGAATGCCATGGGAAATGATGTCAAAAGTCTAGGTAGGCCACAACCACAGCTTTTCCCTCCTCCACTGAGCACATCACCTTTTCATAGAAGGATATCAGGTTCATCAAGCAGGATCTATGCTGACTGGGCCTGATCATCTGGTTGTCCTGTAAATGCTGTGAGATATCACTCAAGATAATTTGTTCCCTGAGCTTCCCTAGCACCAAGGTCAGACTGACAGGTCTGTAGTTTCCTGGATCCTCCGTCCATCCCTTCTTGTAGATGGGTGTCATATTTGCTATTTGCCAGTTGACTGGGACCTCCCCCAATGGCCAAGACTGATGGCAAATGATGGAAAGCGGTTTGGTGAGTGCTTCTGCCAGCTCCCTCACTACCCTGGGGTAGTACTCTCAGAAGCTCCTTTTTGAGGGCTTCATTTTTCTCCCTATCCCTATCTACTAGACCAGGGGGCTGAGTATCCACAGAAGAACTGGTCTTGCTGCTAGCGACTGAAACAAAGAAGGTATTAAGTACTTCAGCCTTTTCCTCATTTCTTGTCACTATGTTTCTCCCCAGATCCAATAAAGGACGGAGATTCTCCTCAGTCATCCTTTTCTTGTTTATTTATTTATAAAAACATTTTTATTTTTTAATAGCAGTAGCCAGTCTGAGCTCGATTTGGGCTTTGTCCCTTCCAATTTTTCTTTCTGCACAGCCTCACAACATCTTTGTAGACCTCCTAAACTGCCTGCTCCTTTGTCCAAAGGTCATAATTCCTGAACTCTAGTCACAGTTCTCTGTTCAGCCATGCCAGTCTTCCTTTGTGCTAGCTCGTCTTTCAGCATGTGGGGACAGCCTACTCCAGTGCCTCTAGGATTTCTTTCTTGAAAAGTGTCCAGCATTCCTGGACTCCTTTTCCCTTCAGGACTGCCTCCCAAAGGACTCCAACAACCAATCTAACAGTCCGAAGTCTGCCCTCCAGAAGTCCAGGGTGGCAATTCTGCTAAACCCCCTCCTTACTTTTGTAAGAATCATGATTGCTGTGCCAGGGATGGCCCCCAACCTTCACAAGGCCTGCAAGTCTTTCTCTGTTCACAGCAAAAGGTCCAGTGAAGCACTATCCCTACTTGGTTCACTCACCAGCTGTTTCAGAGTTATCTTCACACACTTTATAAACCTCATAGATTGTTTCCTCTCTGCTGTTCCAGCAGACATATGGTAAATTGAATTGCATGTGCACAACTTGCTCAACACCAAATGGATTGTTTGCACACAAGCAAGAGATGTGGTTCAGTGTTTTTGAAGCAGAAGTTCATAAGAACACAGACAAAATCCTTGCTAAACCATGCATAGTTAAATCAAGGCCCATGTCGAATAACGTGGATTCAGTGGGCTACATGGGGTTTTACCTCTGATGAAGGCTGTAAATGGATCCTTAAATGGATCTCCTCAGAGCAGCACAATCTTGCATGTGTGCATGACTACTGTTCACACTGCACAATGTTTTCTCTTTTATTGGTCCTGCTTTCATGCAAACTCTGGGATAGTACTGGTTTCTCACACAGCACCCAGGGCACTGTGGGTGCCAGGATCTGCCCCAGGAGGGCAGGACCATCCTATTGCCCCACTAGTGAGCAGGGCAGCTCCAATCCTAGACAGCAGACTGGGCTGGACTGAAACAGCACATATTATTTGTCAAGTATATAAAGAATTAAAAGTTTCTGTAAGTGCTAATTAGTAGCAATGGCAGAACATTACAAGCATGTGCACTGGAGGTGTCAATGGTTGTTTTTTTTGTAAACTACCTGCCATTCCCAACAGCTTCAATAGGAAAGTGTTTATACCCAGAGCTGTGGAAAAGTGCTGTCTCCTTTTGGCTTCTCACAAAAACCATGAGTGCTAAAAGTCACTGTTCACAACTGGCTTTGAGAGAACATTGCCTTCATAAGAACTGAAGGATTTGTACATGTTGTTATGACAAGTATTTTCACAAATTGTTCTAAGAGAAATAAAAACTGCAAACTCCATTATTTTAAGTGCTTTATTATGAAACTAAGAATAAAAGCTGTAATTTTAATAAAGACATCTTCTGTTAGCTAGGCAAATATTCCTGAATGACACATGAGCAGTCAAGTCCAATCACAGAAAATGAGATTGTTCATGCTCTCAAAGCCCAACATCTGCAAGTGCCTTGCAGAACTGGGGCATTGGTTGTCAAATTGTTCTGCAAAAATGTGTAACTCGCCTATTTCAGAGATTCAGGGTGTGTATATATATATATACATATATACATTATTACATATATTTATATACATAAATACATATATTTATATACATATACATATATGTATATACGTATACATATATGTATACATATATGTATAATATATATATATATACATATATTTATGTAGACAAATATAAACATATATATGTGTATATATTTATCTGGCATCAGAGGTGTCCTCAGTTCTTTTGAATGTTAGTAAAGAAAGTGAAATGGCTGGTTAGTAAACAGATGCTAATCCCTATTGAATTCCATCATATCTCTTCGGTGAAAAAGAGGTTTAATCCGAGGTTGTTGAAAATTTTCTGGTGACTATATATTTGCTGAATTTTCTTCGCTTTTTTTTTTTTTTTTTTTTTTTTTTTTTTTTTTTAAGTCTAAGTGAAATATGTAGAAAGATTGTTGCTTTTGCAAAGAAAACTACATTTCTCAAATAAAGTCAAGCCTTCTTTGCCTTATATAAAGGAATTAAAAATGTAAATAATTTAATTAATTTACTTTCCTGTATGCTTTGTGAAGAGGAATTGTTGTTTATTTGTTTGCATGTTTCACCCCTGGAAGATGCATCTCATCTGCATTACATTGTCCAAACAACACCATGGCTGGAAAATATCTCAAGCTGCAGTTACCTCCTTTTACAAGTGACATGATGCTTTACCACAGCATGATGGGCAGTAACACAGACATCAGGAAGTCCAGCTTATATAGCACCACAGGAGGGAATCAAACTAGAGTCTCTTATGACTCTAAATCTCATTACTGTTTCCATTAGCTTTCAGTTTTTAACTGGCAGCACATCCATGGACACTTTACTCAAAAATGACTTTTTAGAAATTTATTATCATTGAATTGCCCACAGAGAATATGTCTGCTTTCAGATGTTGATGATTTCTCTTTATGCTTCACTTACAACTTAGCCATGATTTGTTAGGCTCATGAATCAGGAAACCCATTTAGGGAGCAATATAGACTTGGATAATTATGCCTAATATGGAGCCATGACATGGAGACAGTGACAGCTGCCCATATGGTCTGCTTACCTGGGTAACCTGAAAGCTAAAGGACAGAATTGCAAGGCAGAGAAGAAAGTGAAACTCTTACGATTTCTGCTTATAAGAGAGAGAAAGACAAATTGTTGTTATATACAGTTAAGGAGAATTTCAAAATGCAGGTTTGCAACAGTTGGTGTCCTCAGATCCCCTTGTCCAGCAATTCTTTGACATACGCTTGGCCTCTGTTGAGCTCACTGGACATAGCTCTTTGACTTAGGAAAACAAGTAGTTACACTTGCTTGTGGCTTAAGAAAAATCTAAGTGTCAGAGGAGGTGGCATTGTATGATGGGGAAAAAGAACCACAAACACAAACACGTTGGAACAAGGAAACTAAGTATAGTTTGTCTTAAGAGGTAACCACAGCACATGCAGTGATCTCTAGTTTTTCTGAGTGCAGTACTTATGCTTATGATAATCCCCCAAACAGTGTATTGATCAGATGAGTCTTTCAAAAGTTATGGTTATATCCAATGGAAAGAAATACCATCAAGCTAGGTATGGAAATTTGCTTCTTTTGCTAAAGAATTGGTATGCTGAAATGAGTAGGGCAATGACTTCTGCCTGCTTTATCAGTAATCTTTCTGTTATATTAGAGTCACATCCAGTATCTTAAGACCTTGTGTGTAGCTGTAAAGGGAGTCAAGCTCTCACTGTAGATGAGTAAAATAACTCTTTATACATACTGTAATTCTCTGTATATAGGATAATGTGTATTGGCTTGAAAGGCTTCAATCCATTCTTTTATCTTACTGCAGTTTTTGAAGGCAGATTAGCATTCATATGAAACTGTTGAGAACATAGTCAGATCCACAGTTGCTAACAGTGCTGAGATCACGGAAACAGAGCAACCACTCTCCTTCAGAAAAGAAAACAAAAAGTTCCTCCTCATATCACCTCTTCCCATCATTATAGAAAAAAAAAAAAGAGAGAGAGAGAGAGAGAGAGAATGTTTAACAAAATTTTCAGATTAATTTTTTTAATTATTATGAGCTGGAGGTAGGAGAATGAAAAAAAAAGAATCTTAAAGGAATTTACAAAGGCAAGCTGAATCTAGAAATCAGTAAACATGCAAACCTTGTGAAGCTAATTTTTTTTTGCAGTCACTTTGTAGAGCAGCAATGCACTTTGGGGTAACATAGCAATTATCAGCTACGTTTAATTATTCCTTTAACAATGCTTCCTGGTATGTTAAGTTATTATATTATACAGTTGAAAAATATTACTGACCTCATCTTACTGGTATAAAAAAGGTAGAGTTATAAAGTTAGTCTTTTTCTACTGTCATTTAATGTAATGTTAACAACAAAGTTGTCTGACAGGATTATGAAGTGTGTTTATTCAAATTGATTAAACTATTACTGTAGTTTAACTTATTACAGTTTAAATGTTCAGATTTGTGCAAAATCATGCTAAAGAATTTATATGTTTAGTACAAGATGAATAAAAACACATACAGTGCAAGTATGCAGGCTGAGTTTGCCACATCATAGTGTTAGAGCATCTTGACATAAATCCTAACATTGATGTACTTTTAATAGTAAACAGTGTTTCATAAGGAAACATACATTATGATGGTTTTAAAATGACATAGGCTATGTTGAGAGAAACACTTCTTATATCAGTGTATATATGGTATATATATTTCCTGCTTTAACTGTGTTAGAGGATTGAGAATATAAAATTTATTCTCTGGGATTTTGTCTTAGCAGTATTTGCTAAGAGAAATAGTGACCATCCATAATCATCCACATTTTTAATATTATTATAATATTCTTACTTTCCTTCAGAAAAAGGAGACAATTTTAGACACTGTTATTAGGGGTGAACTCCTTAAAATAATTCCATGGTTTGCAGCTCAGAAATCTGCTTAGTATCTTCTTTATTGCTGAGATTTGACCATCCAGACATAGATAAACAAAAATGCTGCTCCAAATCTGATTAATTAAATTAAGATTAATGACCAAGGGGGATAAGATTTCCTTATGCTGATGATCTAAGTCTGTTTATGGCTAGGTTTAAGGCTGGCCCATACCTGCCTTGCCTCACTGTCTTTTTTTGCCTTTGTAATGAGGGAGTCAATGTTTGAAAAACAAGCAGGATATAAAATTAACTATTTTGCAGAAAAAGATTTTGATTACACTTTTAAGAACATAATAACTTCTTTTGAAAGTGGAAATCTCAGAACTCTAATGATCCACTGTAAAACTATTGTTCTCTAGGCAACAGTATATTCTTTATGAAGCCCATGCAATGCATAAAATTATGTTTACTCATTTTCAAAATCTGAAAAGTCATGTAATGAGGGGACTTATTCACATCTTTGATCACATCACTGTGCTATAAACACTCTATTAATAATAGGAGTCTGAAATATTGTAAACTTGGATTGTCTTCACTTTAGAAAAATGTACAGAGCAGAGATACAAAACGTTTCACTGAATAATTGCATGATATTCCCCATTCTGATTGTAAATAACAAGATCATCCTATACAATAATTTTATCTTTATATATATCTTGTTTTAAGAACATGTTCAGCTGCATGTTGTGAAAAACTCGTGGTTGCTATAGGATTTTGAATCCTAAAGGTGCAAATATGCAAATCGTTAAATTTTTATTGTTGCTGATGGTGGTTTTTTTTTTTTTTTTTTTTTTTTTTTTTTTTTTTTCATTCCAAAGAGTGAGTTTCTGATTTCCTAAAATGAGTCCGGATTAAATTCTAAATTTTTACTGAAAATTCAGTTAAAGAAGGTCAGTGTGATTTCAGTTTTTGTAATTAGAAAAAAAACCACAAGTATTTAACAATGAGCTGTCTTATTTGGTTCTCTTTTGTCTTTTGTTGGTCATCTGCAAGGAGTGAAATTTCATACTCTATCATAGAAAAAAAGATTAGGGCATTACATGCAATTATGATATGTCAATTGTACACAGAGAAATATAAAATTATATCACTCTTCCAAGAACTTTATATTGTTACTCACCATAATGAAAGTTTGAATTTGAAATAATTCCTTGAACTGTGTTTGTGTTAATAATATAAAAAATAAATAGTACTTTTCATACAGCTCACATAAAGCATTTAAAATTTTCTGTGTGTTCTTGGGTTAAATAAACTAGTGAGATTAAAATAATAAACCTTTCCTCTAATCATTCAAGAAATAAACTTTGGTAGAAGAAAGGCAGAAATCTCTTGTAGCCAAGCCTTTCAAAACAAAACAAAACAAAACAAAACACTAGGTCTCTCAAAAATTAACAGTTTTAAAAAGCAAAGCATCCCTAGATGACTTCAAAACCAGAGAAACTACCTAATGTTTATGTTGCTGAAAACAATTTTTATGATGTTTTCAATGAACTGCTCTTAACAATTCTTAGAGACTGGATATGGATGTTTGCAATGTAAATGAATTATTCATAACAAAGAAAGTATCTTACAGGAAACACTTGATTCCATGTCAAATACCCTGCGCAGGTGGTTGGAATTAGTCATTGCGTTTCTTGGAAGAACTGGCATGCTGCTTGTCTTCTGGCCAAAGGAAAGCTTCTAGTTAAATGATGGACAAAATAGTGTCTTTCTTATAAAGGCTATATTGCAACCAGCCCAATCCCGATGAAACTAATAATGGGGTAGATGAGTTAACTCAGAGAAGGAAATTAGGTCCTGCTAAGCTATTAATCAAAGTATCATTCCTAAAATGATTAAGCGCAGAGCCAAACCAAGTGTTTCCACATTAGATGGTCTTTAGAGAACCAACGTACTTTGCAAAAGGTTTACTTCAGCAGTGATTGACAAATAGTCCTCTTCAGGAGAGCAATACAAAGTGGCATTTCAGGCCAGAGGGAAACATTAAATAACGGCTTAAGGGCTAGAGATGAAATGTTTGCTGCTGGAGAAGTAGGTAATTACCATTAGGACTCTTTTCCAAATAAGTTTGCCAACTGAAAATATTTACCATGTTTGTTATCTGTAAAAATCAAGACTGCTAATGACATTTTCAGCCAATTTGCAAAGATGGTCAGACAGGCAGGGTCATCTTTGTCCTATGATGAATAAAGGGCTGATTATTTTTTATTAATATTTTTTTTATTTTTTTTAAAGAGTATTTTACTGCTTTCATTTTAACTTCAGGAAAATGGAAAATGTCAAATCTAATTGCCACTGATTCAGTTAGAGGATCATTTGGCATTCTCTGGGATGTTTAATGAAAGGATTGAGGAAACATCTGCAAAGACCTCTGCATTTGTAGTCTTAATGAAACATTAGATTTATAGACAGCAAAAATCTTCACCTTTGAGTTAAATTTTGCACTGTTTGAGAACACAATGATTGAATTGCTCTCTGCATTTCCAAACATGAACTCTTTCAGCCTTCCTTAAAAATGATTGCATTTTCTCTACTAAACTTTTACTGACCTTTAAGACAAATCTTTCTTGGCAAACTATTATTATTATTATTATTATTATTATTATTATTATTATTATTATTATTATTATTATTATTATTATTATTATTATTATTATTATTATTAAATATTAAGTAAATATTAATATAATTAAATATAATTTATAATTATATTATAATTTATAAATAATTTACTTATTATATAAATAATTACATATAATTTATAAATATATAATTATTATTATTATTATTAATAATAATAATAATATATTTCATGCTTTTTCATCAGATAAAATTCTGAGACAGAATTATATAAAAAGAGTAAATATCTTTTTCTTTATATAAGTTTTTGCATTATAGCATTTGTTGTACTTCTAAATAGCTCACACATGAGGGGAATCAGATAACATTAATATTTGAAAAAGAATGTAGTCAGGTATTGTGATTAACTGATTGGAATATGTCCAATGGAATATATGGAATAGATGAGTAGCAAGGATAGTGACTTCTGTTGAAAATGAGTTATATGATTTGGGAAGCATAGGGTATCTATTTTCTGTCACGTGTATATATATACAGCTTTCTTCACAACAAATAAAGAGGCTTGCCTATCTAAAATCCTACACATGCTTCTGAAAATTTATCATGTAATGTTGTCAGTAATAGCTTTGATGGCTTCTGATGCAAGAATAAGATTTATTGTATTTCTGCAGTTTTGACCAGCTAGATTTTCCTTCTGTTCATACTGCAAGTTTCAGGTAATAGTCATAGGTAAAGTTAAATGATCTGTTTGCAATACAAATGTAAATTGTTTGCATTTTTATTTATTTCATATTTTATGCAAATAAAGACCTGATTTTTGCAGTAGTTTAAATGAAATTATATTTTGAATGTTGTATCTCTGACCACTTCATCTTCTATATTATTTCCAAATTTAATTTTCTGATCAAGTCTCAAAACAAGATTGTCAGTTAATTGTCATCAAAAGAGAGCTTGTCAAGAAATACCAGTGAGGTGTGGGATTGAGAGCTCAGGGAAAACAATCAAAGGAGTGATTATTTAACAATCATATTAAAGACCCTGGGGAAAAAAAAAAAAAAAGTGAGAGAAAAACAACAAACCTAGACCTTATATACTTTTTCAGTCTCATGGTCTGTCTGTAATTGCTTGTAGAGAAAGTGTGCTTCTACAGATGCCAAAACAGCCCCTCTGTGAAGAGTTTTTTTTGTCCTTGCCTTCCTCCTTCGGCAGTCACTAGGATCCTCCCAGCCAGAACTTAACTCTCATACTGCCTCATACACAGACACATAACATTGCCAGCCAGTTAGCAGCCCTGTTCCGCATTTTCTCTGTTAAATCCTACTGAAAGCCACAGCAACTGCAGGAAAACAAATGCAGTGTCAAAACTCCATCTTATTTCTTGCTCATCTCCTTTCTAATGAGTCTATTTGTGTGGCATAACATGAAGTTATGTGCTAAGGCAAAAATTTATTCTCTTTCCAACACTGGAATGGAAGAAGACTACTAACTAGTGTTTTTAAACCTTTTCTAAACAGTCAGGAGTAAATGGGACTCCAGAGAGTTCTCTGGCATGGGAAATATTTGGAGAACCATTCTCCTTCATCTGTTTGCAGAGATGCAGTCTCTCAAATTCTATACCCAACATCTTTCTAATTTCTTTTATCCAAGTCTAAAACCACTTGTCAGCCCACCAAAAACCATTTGACAAGAAAAGCAGAGAAGTGGCATTTATAATATCTGTTTAATGTATTCAAAGGAGATTTTTTTTGATTTATAATATGCATTATGAATCTTAGAAAGAAAATGTGAAGCCACACTTCAGATTAAGCAGGCAAGTAATGTAACTAATCAAACTGTGATTCTTGTGATGTTTACTTGAGCATCGTGTTCAATTCAGAAACCCCAGTGCAATCAAAAAAAACCTCAGAATGGACAGGATCCATCTGCATCCTTGTAATTTGGTTAAATTATAGGGCAATGATCTGGTTGTTAGGTTGTTGTGAGACCCTATTAACTGTATAGCTTCGAACACACATAATCTGTCTGGGGAGAACTGTGAATTATCTTGAAATGCAGCATACTGAAGTTTCATTTTAAATGTGACCTAGTAAACAATTGTGATTTGATTTCATTATATAACTGGTTTGATCCGTTATATTCAGTACGTATCTTATATTTCAGAGTCTTTGTTTTTTTCCTTTAAATTTCCTTATTTTTACCAAATTGGTGTCATGGACTTCAATTTGTTTAAGTTCTTGGTACTGATCTTCATTTGAACTGGGTGCAAATTATGTCATAATGCCAAGGAACTTGCTGGTAACCAGCGGAGTAATTGTGAATTTTATAGTCAATAAAGAGTTAAATGCTGAAGCAAAGTATTGTGCTAATTGTAAAAACTTTGAGGATGTGGTTTTCTTATGACTTTCTTCATCTCTCAGTTTAGTGCTGTGACAATATACCGTATCTTAACCATGAAGTCCAACTTCCAAAGAGGAGAGTGGTAAGGAGCTTGGAAACTGGACCACATGGAAACTGACCAAGGACCTCTAGATTTGTCGTGTCTATAATTGTTAGTCACACTAAATGAGAGTGAGCACTGCCCCGTTGTGGACAGATGCCCATGGGCAGTGTGCCCTGTCGGTTCTATGGTCAATAGGTACAGGTAGTCGCTGATGAATGGACAAAAAAATGGAAAGCTGGCTACTCCAGAAGTACAGGTGTTGTGCTCTGCCTGAAGAGATGGTTGGTCTCTTTTCACTTGAAAGCCATCTGGGTTTCACCTAAGCCTCCATGGTCATGATTTGTTTTCTGAGCAAGAGGGGACTTATGTGGCAATATTGGCATTTCCTGATGGCATTTTCCTGACTGATGAACACTGCCTGCTTTGGACTGCTTTTCAAGAGCAGAACACCCATACTATGTAGTAGGCATCAATGTTTGAAAGCTATTAGGAAGCTATAGACAAATAGAAAAATAGTCAGAAAAAGAAATAACTTTCAGAAATTCTGAAAAATAGTGAGAAAGTGTTTGGATAAAATATTTGTCTCTGTATAAATGTTGAAAAAAAAAAAAAAGAAAGGAAGAAAAAAAGGAAGAAAAATGAAGAGATATCATTAAAAGGGACCTGGACAGGCTGGAGAAGTGAGCCCATGTGAACTGCATGAGGTTCAACAAGTCCAAGTGCAAGGTGCTGCACCTGGCTTGGGGCAATCTCAGACAGGAGTACAGATTGGGAGAAGAATTCATTGGGAGCGGTCATGTGAGGAAAAATAGGTGTTTCTGGTAGACAAAAGACTTGACATAAGCCAGCAGTGCATGCTTGCAGCATGGAAGGCCAACTGCATCCTGGGCTGCATCAGCAGAAGTGTGGTTAGCAGGTCGAAGGAGGAGATTGCTCCCCACTACTCTGCCCTCTTAAGGCCTCACCTGGAGTCCTGCATCCATGTTTGGGGACCCCAGCACAAGAAAGATATGGACCTGTTAGAGCGAGTCCAGAGGAAGGCTACAAAGATGATCAGAGGGCCGGAAGAGCAGTGGAGAAGAGACGGCTCTGGAGAGACCTCATTGCAGCCTTAAAGGGGTCTTATAAAAAAGATGGAGAAGAACTCTTTACTTGGGTAAATAAAGAGGAATGGTCTTAAACTAAAAGAAGATAGATTGAGACTAGATATTAGGAGGAAATTCTTCACTGTAAAGGTTGTGAGGCACTGGAACAGGTTGCCCAGAGAAGCTGTAGATGGCTCAACCCTGGAGGTGTTCAATGCCAGGCTGATGGGGTCTTGGCCAACCTGATCTAGTGGGTGGCATCCCTGCCCATGGCAGGGGGCTGGAGTTGGACGATCTTTATGGTCCCTTCAAAACCAAGCCATTCTGTGATTCTACGAAAATCTTTCTTTACAGAAAAATGTCCCTGATGAGAAGGCAATGCATCGTTTGCTGGAGAAAAAAAAAAAGAAATGAGAAGAAATTTCTGACAGAGGCTAGCCAAGGTCAGTGTTAATATAGCATGGACAAGGTACTTCAGTCAAAGTCTTTTCATGGAACCATCTTTTCTTCCAGAATATCCTTTGTGAACCTGGCAGTTTCTTGATCAGTCTCTCACTCTTGTTGGCAGACACAGTAAGAAAGGCAATGATAATCTTTAGCAGACAGCACTCATTTAGCATGGATTTTTGCCAGCAGCAATCAACAGAGACGCATCTCTGAGCTACTTAGTTGGTAAACAGCACCTTTACGTAACCTTTAGTCACTTAATGATGTATTTATATTCAACAGCAGACTTAATGAACTTTACTGGTCTTCTCAAACATAAACAGTGTTAGTGAGAACTATGTGTTTAATGAAAGACATCTCAGGCCAAAGGAATTGAGTACAGCAACTTTTAGGTTTGTTCCTGTAAGTATTTCAGAGGTCCAAAAATATGCACAATTTCTACCCGTATAGTATGTGTATACAAGTATCTAGTTCTCTAGAAATGATGAGGACAATTATATAAATCTATGTATTCACCGCATGGTTGTTGGGTTACTTCACTCTCACTACACAATGGTCTGCAATGGCTTCCTGCACTGATTATGTCTCTTTTCATACTGTGAAAATGAAAAGGAGCTTTTGGCAACCATGGAAAGAAGGTCAGTGTGACTGACACAAGACTAAGCTTGTGAGCTTAGTCTTCTGTAGGCTTGATCCTGTTTCAGTAGAGAGTCTGGTTGAAGTGAGTAGCTTTCTTATGTTGTACACTGAACCCTGAACTTTTTTTTTTTTTTTTTTTCCCCTGCTTGTTTATTTCAGCATTCATGAATGTCTTATGCTTTATCAGTTCAGTATAAGAACTGAAATCTAATGTATACAAATTCAAGCCTGGCTCAGGAGATCATAGTGTAATTAAATTCTGCCTAAAACACTTGTGGCAGGATCACTTTGAAGTAAATGAATAATGATTTAATATCCTGAAAGTCCATTCAGTCATTGCTAAATCCTCATACAGGCAATACTGTCTTTACTTCTTTCAGTGGTAAAGCATAATGTGGGGTGGGTTGAAATATTGCTATGCTGCCTCTAGCAGTGCTGAAAAGTGCTGACAATTGAACCATTACATCATGTTGACCTTTCTTTTACAATTGAAAAAGCTCTAGGCTGGGATGATAGTAGGGCATGACTAACGTGTATACGATATACAAATTCAAGACTCAGGTAAGTTAAATGATGTAGGCAAAAGACTGAGGCTGTGAGGCTAGGAACTAGATACTATTTTCGTAATGACAGACAATTTACCTGCCCTCTGCCCAGAACTATTGTATAAGGACCAAGATTCCCAATGACTTAAAGAGTTGCCCAGTCTGGAGTTTAAGAGTGGTTTCAGGTCATCTCTTGTGTTTACATTACTGAATTATTTTAGCATCAAGGTCAGCTGTTTGGCCATCTGTGCTTGGGTAAGAGGTTGTGAACTTTTCTCCCTGAAAATTAAATTACTTTAATGTGCTCTGTTAGAGCCTGTGTCTTGAGTTCATTCACAAGAGGAGGCTGGTGCTCCTCTCAATTTGTTTAGTGTGCTGTCAGGATAGCAAGCAGTTTGCTCTGTTATCTCATCTGATGACAAATATCTGGGTGTAGTTTGAGAAGCTAGACTGGAGTTTTAAAAAGTCTAAATAGAGTTAGATCTGAGGGCTCATCGTTTATCTCTCCACATTATCAGTGATACACCACCAATTTCCTATCGCATCAGAATAAAAGTCACAACTAGCAGGGCACTGTGTGTGATGATGTAATTGTTCTGATATTTAGCTCAAACTCTTTTTAAACTTATTCTAAAGCAATTAAATCTTAGGGCCATCTATGGAAATTATATCTTCTGAGGCTTTGAGGTGCTGTAAGGTGTAAATGGGATAATATATAATCTTGTAGCTTTGAATTCCTGACTGGCTGTGTTTAACCAGCTTTTGTATCATTATGGTCCTTTTATTTATTTATTTATTTGGTTTCTTCCTGGTTTTGTTACTTGTGCTTTGTCATTCTAAATAATTTTATGTGTTTTGAGCTGCTAATTTGATGCTGATTGATTAAATAGAAATCTGACATTTTCAAAGTAGTAGTATTTTTTTGTGTGTTTGATCTTTGATTTCTGTTGTGATGTTTGGTATCCATTATCCTGTTAAAAAAGACAAAGCTAAACTTCATGAATCTGTATTTATGCCTGTATTTTAAATCTATGAGCAAAAATAATAACAGAAGTTATAATGAATTCTGCTACTTATGTAAGATACCATGAATACAATGAAATGCATGTCATAGAATCATAGAATCATAGAATATCCTGAGTTGGAAGGGACCCTTAAGGATCATCAAGTCCAACTCTCGACACCGCACAGGTCTACCCAAAAGTTCAGACCATGTGCCTAAGTGCACAGTCCAATCTCTTCTTAAATTCAGACAGGCTCGGTGCAGTGACCACTTCCCTGGGGAGCCTGTTCCAGTGTGCAACCACCCTCTCTGTGAAGAACCCCCTCCTGACGTCCAGCCTAAATTTCCCCTGCCTCAGCTTAACCCCGTTCCCGCGGGTCCTGTCACTAGTGTTAATGGAGAAAAGGTCTCCTGCCTCTTGACAACCCCTTACGAGGAAGTTGTAGACTGCGATGAGGTCTCCCCTCAGCCTCCTCTTCTCCAGGCTGAACAGGCCCAGTGACCTCAGCCGTTCCTCATACGTCTTCCCCTCCAGGCCTTTCACCATCTTCGTAGCCCTCCTCTGGACACTTTCCAACAGTTTCATGTCCTTTTTATACTGTGGTGCCCAGAACTGCACACAGTACTCGAGGTGAGGCTGCACCAGCACAGAGTAGAGCGGGACAATCACCTCCTTTGACCTACTAGCGATGCCGTGCTTGATGCACCCCAGGACACGATTGGCCCTCCTGGCTGCCAGGGCACACTGCTGGCTCATATTCAACTTGCTGTCTACCACGACCCCCAGATCCCTCTCTTCTAGGCTGCTCTCCAGCGTCTCATCGCCCAGTCTGTACATGCAGCCAGGGTTTCCCCGTCCCAGGTGCAGGACCCGGCACTTGCTCTTATTGAACTTCATGCGGTTGGTGATTGCCCAAATGTCTGCATATAACATTGTTTTCTAGGAATCTTTTACAGAATATGAAGTCTGACTATCATCCGGATAATGTGACTGTTACTGAAGTCAACATTTTCATTACCCATTAGGTAATATTGTTGGGAAAAAAATCAAGACACTTGAATAACACTAAAAATATTTGTGTATATATATATATATATACACACACACACACACACGTATATTTATGATCCATTCAAAAAAGTCAAATTAAAAATATTTCAAATTCTGAAATATAAATACTGAAAACTTATATCATCATCCAAAAATGGATTTGACAGCACTTTGAACTTATAAAAACTATTTTTTTATAATCAGTGAGTTCTTATATCTCCTATTAAATACATTTTAAATATGCAAATTTAATAAAAATGAAAGACCATTGTCTTTATAGGCAATTACAGATGTGTATACTAACAGTATACATATGAAAAGAAATGTCTTAAAGTTAATTTATCATAGCACAAGTGGGATAGAAAAAAAAAACACAACAGTTTAAATTTGCTCATTTCTGTATGGATGTCAAGATATCTACATTTTATATCAAGTTCTTGTGACTCTAATGATTCAAATAAACCCTCTGATCCAAATCTTAGTTTCTGGTGAAAGTCAGGCCAATATTCTATACCGATTCTTTTCATTTTTGCTCCAATGCCTCCTTACAAGAGTAAGAGTAAATGCTACAGCTGGGAAAGAAAAAGCAAGCTGATGGTATCTTATATATTAATTTAAAGGGAAGGCAGCATATTTATCATTATGACCAGCTAATCTTCCCATTAAGTATAATGTAGAATTTATTTATTTATTTTATATAGATAGATAGATAGATAGATTATGCATGGTTATGGAAAGACTTTATTCTTTGTAAGCTCTGAGTCACTGAAAAAAATTTTTGCTCTAGTACTTAATTCCACTAAAGTGTGTTGCTTACTTTTTTACTTAATTAGGTGTAAAGCATTGTGTTCCTTTCTGTTTTGTGCTTTTATAGTTAAACTTTGCCATAGTCCTTCAGAACCTGGCTAGCTATGCAGTTATTCTGGGATTATATCTCTGTATCATCTTTGAACAAAAAATAATAAAATAACAAAATTGTCTGTAAATTGAAACTAAGTATTTTTTTTTTTTTTCATGTATTAATCTATATTTGAGATAGTCAAGAAAGACATCAGTTCCAGTTTAAATATTGTATGTGGGGAGGGCAAGATCAGTGCTGTCAATGCATAAAGTTTTCTTTGGTAATTGTTTCCTGCATTACTGAGGTACTAAACCATATTAGCTTTGTTAAATGTGGGACTCCAAAGAGCAGAGTGGACAGTAATTAGGACGTACATATGTGGACGTCTCTGACATGACTTAACATTTATTACTGTTCTGCTCACTGTACTAACCTAATTCAAGGACCTGTAATCTGAAATATATTTTGTTTCCAGAAAGGAAAAATATCTAAAAACTAGGATGAGTACTTCCATCTGGGAATGGAAGAGTACTTGTGTTGCTTTGCCTCTGAGGCTTGTTGCACTAACATGTCTAGGACCTGGAAGTGCCCTTGTGCCTGTGAATCTGTCCCTCTGGGGCAGCTTTGCTGACCACCAAGTGGGGGAACTGCAAAACTCCTTGGGGTTTGTCACTGTCCTAAATCACACAGGTGGTGGACAGAGATGGTGTATCTTGGACTTTGCTTTTTTCATACCAAGAAGGCAACTGAGAAAAAAAAGGCAAGTGAAAAGCTTAATGTACTTCTTCTATGTTAGTTTCAGTAGTTCTGACAAAATTGCAGTATTTGGGCAGAACTTTTTCAAAGTTGCTTTAAACAAAGAAAATTCCTAATTGAATGACTCCATCTACAAGCTCTTTACTAATTAATTTCATATAGTTATCTCTTTTAGAATACTTGTACACTTTCACAATCTAGATATCATTTGAATGCATACTTTTCATTTGTAAATACATGTGTGCATGTAGATGCTGAATATATAACAAGAAAATGTTTAAGTTCTACATCTCAGAAGTCTTAGGATGTTTTCTCTCATTTCTTTCATTTTTTACTGTATATAGTTCAAGTTACATTGCAGCATTCTGGAGCTAGGCCTGTATATGTGCTTTTGCTGCTCTTGGCTCATTATTGCAACATTGCTAAAGAATAATTGTCATATTATAATATATTAGGTAATACTCTCTCTCTCTCTCTTTCTCTCTCTCTCTCTTTTTTTTTTTTTTTTTTTTTTTTTTTTTTCTACCATCTTTACATAACCAAGTGTTCTTTCACTAATACATCTAATAATCTTGATTTCTTGGGCTCTAGAATATTAGACTTTTTGGATATGAAGATCTAATCTCTAATATGTGGAAAATTCTAAAACCAAAATTACATATTTTCTCTTTAAGCTACTTATGTTACCCTAGCTCTATTTCTTCCAAATCTGTAAGATTTATATAGCTGATTGACTATTTGGAGAGTTCTCCTTAAATAGGTAATTTGGGTTTCACCCTGCCCCCATCATTTGTTTGAAAGGCATGTAAAATAAACAAAGAATTTGAATCAAATCTATGTTCTTATCTTTTCTTTATTAAAAACTGGGGAATGTATTTTTCTTCCAATACTTTCTGTCTCTCTACACTTTATTTATTCATTTCTAAAGCTCAGAAAGGGAAAGCAACTCCAAGGCATACTTAAAGGGAAAATGACTCAGATGGCAGAACTGATTGTGAAAGATTATTTTAGTCATATCTAATTTTGTCTCAGAACAGAAGTATGTCTTTCTTGGATCCCTACAAACTTTGTATTTCTATGTTTTCCATGAAAATTTGTAGTAACTCAGGTTGGCATGTATTTGGTGTGGTGTAATTGCCTGAAGTAACTAGGAAAATAAAACTAACATTCACATTTTTAAGGAAAAGGTACAGCATTGAAGAGGCTTTCAGGGTAGGGCATAACTGCATTACCTGAGTGTTCCCTAGGCTCCCAACCTTAGATGCTATCGCGCTGGGGAAACTTGGTGTGCTAGCCCTAAGGAACAGCACGGAGTGTAGAGTGGAGTGGAGACACCACAACTAGGCTCTGTAATCAGGTGGGGCCTTGATTGTTCTTGTGCACAAAGCTGCACTTTTTGCCACCCTGAGCCAAAGACCTGTCATGTTTTGACAAATGCTGTACCCTAGTGTAATTTTTGCTCATTATAATATCATTATAATACCAAAACACACCTCCATCCCAAAAGCTACCCACCTCCAACATGCGACCACCCCTCACTGAGCATGTGCCCTGAATTTCTCAGAGCCTATTACTTTAAACGGAGACGGGAGAACTTTACACCCATCATAACTAAGATATGCTTGACTAGAGCCACTCAAGCTCCATCTAAAAGATAGAAAATAATATAAATTGGCCCAAGAGAGAGGGGATGTTAGGGAAGATACCACCGTCAGGGGAGATACCATCCTGAGGGAGTACAACATCCTTGGGACCTCCTGACTCCTGGGATCAGTCGACGGGCTGCGCCTCTCTTCCCCCTCATTGGGACGCCTTTGGGTGAGATCTGAATACTTGCTTATAAATCTCTCTAGAGTCTTTGATCCTTTTAACGCATTTATTTCTAGGCCGTGCACCTGTAACACCTGTAACACCCGTGTATTTCATGCATACTAGCTTGCTTTTGCAGACAGTCACTATCACCGGCAATCCAAAAGAACCTGATTATCTGTTGCTGTAGTAAACCATACTTGATTGCATTGCGATAGCTCTCATTAAGTGCAACTAGGGTAGGGGTGGTTATCCGTGATAGTTCAGTGTTCTGAATCCAACCAGACCCCCAGGCAGTTAATGCTTTTTGGTGAATGTCTGAATGGACCCCCAGACCGTTAATGCGTTGATGGTGAATGTCTGACGGGACCCCCAGACGGTTAACGTGTTTTTGGTGAATGTCCAACTGGTTCAGTACTCTGAATTCGACCAGGCCCGTAACAGTTAATCAGCTACACCCCTTAATGCGACATTTGGGTATACAATATTATACTTAAGATATCAGAACACAGTAGTGAGTTTAAAAAATCCTGTATTATAAATTCTAAATATGAAGATTTTGTTTTCTTGTAGAAATATTTTCCACTCGGTTTCTTTCCTGTACTTTTTGCTTTAATTTTAATTAAATCAATGCATATTTTTATGTTAGAAATTCCAGATTTATTTAGCAGCAAAGTAGGCATACCAGGATATATGTGACTTTAAATTTTCTGGTAAAAACAGCAGAAATTGGGTAATTTTGTTGGGTTGAATTGACACTTTTCAAGTATCACTATCATACAAGCTATACAAAAAGTAAGTCACCAAAATCACGACAGATATGCATTTAGGAATGTCCTGAAGAGACTAAAGGCTACTATTTTTAAAGGCTACTTATATTTATATTTATTTATAAAGGCTACTTATTATTACTTCACTGTGCACATCAATCAGTTTTAGCACTCTCAGATGAAACCATTACTCTCTCATTTAATTCCTGGATTTAGAGTCTCTTATTCTTCCTTCTGGAACTGATTCTTCAAGTTATTCCACCAAAGTGCGTGGCAAGAAGTTTTTTGTGACAGGACCAGAGTTAAAAGAATGGTCGGCTTTAATTCTAGCATCTCCTAGCATTTGGGTTTTTCCTAACACCGAACAATTGATTAATAAATTCCTAAACATGAGGATTAAAACACTGCTCAACTCCTGGAAAAGGAACAGGGAAGGATGAGATATTTTGGTACAAAACACAGTGGCAGAAATTTGTGGTGAAAGCCAACATTTTGAAAGGAGATAAAATTTACCTTAAATTAATAAAAACCAAAACAAACCAAAACATTTGTTTTTGTAAAATGGAATACACACTTCCTTGAACTCTTTTCTCTCTTGTTTATGAAGAAGCTTGGGAGAGGATGTACAGAAGATCCTTAGCTTTTGAGCCTTGGAGCTGTGTCACAGTGCTGAATTTTCACTGCAATTAAAAAATTGGCCTGTTCTGCCATCTCTGGGCCTTCAAACACCTGAATTTTGAACACCCCTCCCCAAATAAATGTGTGAGTGCATGTGTGTAAAATATATATGGGGCAGTCATTGATAGAAAGTCATTTACACTGGGCTTTCCACAAGACAAAAATAAATAAATAAATAAAAACCAACCAACTAAAAAACAAAACAAAACAAAAAACCCTTCTCTTCAATTACAGGCCTGTCAGTCTCACGTCAGTGCCTGGTAAAATCATGGAGAAGTTGGTTCTCGGACTCATTGAGGCGCACCTGGGGGACAAAGCAGTCATTGGTCCCAGCCAGCATGGGTTTGTGAAGGGTAGGTCCTGCCTAACTAACCTGATTTCCTTTTATGATAAGATCACTCGTATGGTGGACCAAGGGAAACCAGCTGATGTGATTTTTTTGGACTTCAGCAAGGCTTTTGACACGGTTTCCCATAGGATCCTACTGGACAAAATGTCCACCATACAGCTAAATAAAAACATCATACGATGGGTGAGCAATTGGCTAACGGGCAGGGCCCAAAGGGTTATGGTAAATGGAGCTGCGTCAGGCTGGCGGGCGGTCACCAGTGGGGTCCCTCAAGGCTCCATTTTAGGGCCGGTACTTTTCAATATTTTTATAAATGATCTGGATGTAGGAATAGAGGGTATTTTGAGCAAGTTTGCTGATGACACCAAACTTGGAGGAGTTGTGGACTCAAATGAGGGCGTAAAGGCCTTGCAGAGGGATCTGGACAGGTTGGAGAGCTGGGCGATCACCAACCGCATGAAGTTCAATAAGAGCAAGTGCCGGGTCCTGCACCTGGGACGGGGAAACCCTGGCTGCATGTACAGACTGGGCGATGAGACGCTGGAGAGCAGCCTAGAAGAGAGGGATCTGGGGGTCGTGATAGACAGCAAGTTGAATATGAGCCAGCAGTGTGCCCTGGCAGCCAGGAGGGCCAATCGTATCCTGGGGTGCATCAAGAACGGCATCGCTAGTAGGTCAAGGGAGGTGATTGTCCCGCTCTACTCTGCGCTGGTGCGGCCTCATCTCGAGTACTGTGTGCAGTTCTGGGCACCACAGTATAAAAAGGACATGAAACTGTTGGAAAGTGTCCAGAGGAGGGCTACGAAGATGGTGAAAGGCCTGGAGGGGAAGACGTATGAGGAACGGCTGAGGTCACTGGGCCTGTTCAGCCTGGAGAAGAGGAGGCTGAGGGGAGACCTCATCGCAGTCTACAACTTCCTCGTAAGGGGTTGTCAAGAGGCAGGAGACCTTTTCTCCATTAACACTAGTGACAGGACCCGCGGGAACGGGGTTAAGCTGAGGCAGGGGAAATTTAGGCTGGACGTCAGGAGGGGGTTCTTCACAGAGAGGGTGGTTGCACACTGGAACAGGCTCCCCAGGGAAGTGGTCACTGCACCGAGCCTGTCTGAATTTAAGAAGAGATTGGACTGTGCACTTAGGCACATGGTCTGAACTTTTGGGTAGACCTGTGCGGTGTCGAGAGTTGGACTTGATGATCCTTAAGGGTCCCTTCCAACTCAGGATATTCTATGATTCTATGATTCTATGATTCAAAATGCAGGGAAATGAATTGGTACACTACCTTAGCCACAGAGACACTAGTGGGTGCTGTAACATTTCTTTGCCATTGCAAATAACTATTAGAGTTGAATTAATATGAATCCTTTAAAATCCTGGACTGGTTTGTCTTGAAATTCAGCTGAAAATACAAATGAACAATGTGATACAGAAGTCTAACTGTAATTATTACAATAGGATCTCCTGATAAGGAAAGATTTTGTTTTAAGAGAATAAACCTCTGGAATCCTAAATCGAAGTACCATTAATACAGTATATTATGAAAAAAGTCTATCCTGGTGCAACATGTTTCTTCTGTACAGAGGTCATTTATTAAGATATGTTTCTTTCACAATGCCAGTACTTATCCTAGTCAGTCCCTCTAGAAGCCCACCATTTTGAAACAGTATGTTGTGCTAGTACTACAAAAGTTTTTTTCACCCCCTGCTATTTATTCCCAAATACACTGAATAACTCATATATCACCTCTGATCAGAATGGGAATCCTTACCTCTCAGGAGGCTCTGTGTGCAGTTAGAAACAATGGAAGAGCATTTTGTCATGCTTTTTAAGATTTCCCTTTCCCTAATATGAAACTGAGACATTAAATCTTGACAATGTACTGTGAGGGGAATTAAGTTGTTTTGAGTCTAAATTTTTATATTCTGAGCAATGAATTTATTCTCTAGATAAATCAGAATGGCTTTGTAAAGACAATAGTTACTTTAGTATAGATCAACCAAATACAAGTCTGTTCTAATTCATCATTTCATCTTTTAATTCTCTCTTTCATCTGTAATAATATCTTCTTGATTTTGTTTTATGAAAAAGCCAAAATTTTGATTGGCTGTATTTCTTTAAGTCACCACATTTCCAGATGCAGGCATTCTTATGTGGAGAACATTACCATGCCTTTTATGACAGTATATAAGCATAAGGTCACTAACTCTTTCTCTCTGTTTTGTTTTGTTTTGTTTTGTTTCCCTCACCTGGTCTTCCTTTTGTAGTTTTGGAATGTTATGTCTCCTATTTACTGAGACAGTCTGTATTTTCAGTTATCCCAGATGTTTTCTTTCTTGTTTTCACATTTGTTCTGGTACATTCTACAATTTTAGGAGTTATTTCCCTTCACCTTGAAAAATCTCTTTCTCATTCTGGCACCTGCTATCCCTGCAATATTTATATTTTAATATTTACATTTTCTATTCTCTCTATTTACTAGGTTATCTATGGCAGTCATTTATTGCAGCTTGTCAAGCTGCTTTTAATCTGTGCTTATTATGACACACAAAATTCTACCTGTTTTTAGAATATGCATAAACATGTGTAATTTACGTCTTGAATTGATTTCTCACAAAAATCAGGTAAAATTAAGCATAACCTCTATGTCTTAAAAATACAGTAAGAATGCTAAAAGCTCATCTGCAAGCTTGGTTATGTGCATGGTTAATGGAACATTATAATTTTGTGGTAAGAATAGACAGGAAGATGACTGGAAGAAAGCTTTTTGTTTTGTTTTGTTTTGTTCTGTTTTGTTGTTTTTCAAATAATTGACCAGCATTTTAAAGAATAATTTTTGAATGATAACTTAAAGAATCATGTCTTGCATCCTCCCAAGTATCTGTCACAGTTTTTGGTGTTCCTAAATAATTTTTGCATGCATTTGACTAGATGTACTAAAATTTCAGTGTTTATGCCAGCTTCTTATTAATTTATATTGAACATACTTTTAAGGCTTTCTATAGCATATTCAGACTTTTCTGTTGTGTAGGAGAGTTTTATTTATTAATATATTTTTCTTATTTCTCTGTTTTAATTGTTCTCTCTTAGGGAGCCAAATAAAGTTTATGGGAATCCTCTACATTAGACTTCTGCTCCTACCTCAGAATGAATGTGCCACCTGGCATGGCTAAGGCTTTTGGCTCATTTAAAGCTCCAAGCAAAATAACAGGTGGTTGGGATTATCATGGTACTTTGGCAGAATTGCCTAGGAAACTTTCACATCATTAATGTAACATTGCACTTGGCTCTAGCTGGTAGTTTTACAGGTAATTCACGTTTCTTTGAGTAAAACGCAATTGTGAGGACATAGAAAAATAACTGTCTCTGAATTTTACAGGTATGGGAAAAAATATATATTTTCTCAGCATTTTGAGCTGTTTGAATAGTTCTTTAGGAAATATTTCAACATGGTACTGTCTATCTGTATTGCTTGGGCTAGCAAAATAATGAGCTTGGGATAGCAAAATAATGATTCACTAGCATCAGAAAGTAATTCCTCACAAGAATCAGGTGACATCCAGAAACAATCTAGAGAATTTGTTCAATGTCTGTGGAAGAAAGAGTCTGTGGGAGAAAGGAGTCTTTGTTGTCAGTTAACTCTCATGAAAGATGAATAACATGGGAATGCTGAATCTGCTGCAATGTAGATCCTAATTTCTAATTTCAATAATGCAGCTACCCAGGATTTTTCTGCTTATGGAAGTTACATAATCCAAGGTTCACATACTTTTTTGTCATTGACCATATGTTATTGGCCACATGTTGTCATTTTTAAAGGAAACTATGAAATAATCTGTTAAAGAACATCAAAATGTACTAAGACAGAACACTACTGCTGATTCCATCACCAAAAAGACCAACATTTTTTTTTTCCCACTGAAAATGAATACCTTGTCTTTTTTGTTTGTTTGTTTTTGTTCGCTTTTTAAAATAACTTTAAAATAAGTTTTAAAATAACTTTACTTTTTTGATCTGTGTAATCTTTATTATGTACTTTTCTGTGCTATTCGGTATGGTGTCAGGCCTTCCCAAATTAACAGGTTGCCATGGTTACTTTACTGCAAACAGAGTCAGTGTGAGGCCGCTATCTAGCAGTAGTGCAAGTCACAGCACCATGCATACTTCTGTCAATTGATGTGCTAGGCGTCCCTAGTGGTCACAATGAATATGACAGTTTATGGCAAAAAAGTTGCCTGGTTTTAGACTTACTATCAGAAGCTTAATCGGTTTCTATTTATATAAAGGTGTTCAGAGACATATTCTTCCCCCTACTTATTTATTTATTTATTTTCTGTAATTAGAACCACAGCTATGGATTGGCTATACCTACAATAAACACATTCAGAACAAACTTAAAGAGGGTATTCAATTTATATTCATTTTGCAAGGCTTTATTTTGGTGTATTTCACTCAGGCACAAGATTCATTGATTTCAGAACTCTGAGTGGAGGCTATAGGACTGGTGCTGCATTTTGAAAACCTTTCAGAAAAGGTTTTTCTGAAAAGGTTTTTCTTAAGTGTGGGAGTGTGGCCATGGGGGTTGACAAGCCCCATGGGTGGTGATAACATCAGACTCTTAAAGATGAGGCCACAAGGAATGTAAAGAGTTTAGAAGGAGCAAAGAAGGGTGATTCAGGAGACGCCTTGCTGTCTTGTTCTCCAGCTGTTAAGACATGGAAGTTTCTGGGTGTTTGCTGTTGCCAGGCAAAGTTGTTGACCAATGAATAGTTAATGGAAAAGTACTGCTGTAGAGAGAAGGGTATAGGAAGGGAACCTGTCCTCAATATGAGAGGTGAAGTTATGTCTTCAATAAGTTGTTGAAGTTATTGTCATCAATAAAGAAGTAGAAGTTACGATCCTTAAAGAACCCTGGAGTCCATGTGGTCATTACAGCACAAATGGCACCCAAACAGGGACATGAAGATCTTTATGCCCCACTTAAGTTTTCATTTTCTTCTATAGGATAGAATACAATCTTAACATAGAGGGAAAAATGCTGAGTGCTGAGATGCTTGCCAAAATCAGTGACTTGCTGAAAAAGGAAGTGACAAATGCAGTAGTAATTAATCCTTGGACTTAATGTATAAAACTTGCTAAATGAACAAGGTAAAACAGCCTTGTTCCAGCACTGACTGCAAAAGTGAAAAAGTATTTGGCTTAAAAGAGAGGTAATTTTATTGAAGTGAATGAAATCCCATTTGGGCAGAGTGACCACGAAATGGTGGAGTTCACTAGTCTTGGCAAGGCCAGGAAGGGGACCAGTAAAACTGCTGTATTGGAATTCCGAACGGCTGACTTTGAGCTGTTCAGGACACTGGTTGGTAGAGTCCCTTGGGAGGCGGTTCTGAAGGGCAGAGGGGTCCAGGAAGGCTGGGTGCTCTTCAAGAGGGAAATCTTAATGGTGCAGGAACACTCTGTCCCCATGTGCCCAAAGACGAGCTGGTGGGGAAGAAGACCAGCATGGCTGAACAGAGAATTGTGGCTTGAGCTTAGGAGAAAAAATTGGGTTTATAATCTTTGGAAAAGTGGGCAGGCCACTAGGGAGGACTATAAGGATGTAGCGAGGCTGTGCAACAACAAAATTAGAAAGGCCAAAGCTCATCTGGAGCTCAATCTGGCTACTGCCATTAAAGATAACAAAAAACGTTTTTATAAATACATCAACACAAAAAGGAGGACTAAGGAGAATCTCCATCCTTTACTGGATGCGGGGGGAAACTTAGTTGCAAGAGATGAGGAAAAGGTGGAGGTGCTTAATGCCTTCTTTGCCTCAGTCCTTAGCGGCAATACCAGTTGTTCTCTGGATACTCAGTACCCTGAGCTGGTGGAAGGGGATGGGGAGCAGGATGTGGCCCTCACTATCCACGAAGAACTGGTTGGTGACCTGCTACCGCACTTGGATGTGCACAAGTCGATGGGGCCAGATGGGATCCACCCAAGGGTACTGAGAGAACTGGCAGAGGAGCTGGCCAAGCCGCTTACCATCATTTATCAACAGTCCTGGCGATCGGGGGAGGTCCCAGTTGACTGGCAGCTACCAAACGTGATGCCTATCTACAAGAAGGGCCGGAGGACTGACCCGGGAAACTATAGGCCTGTCAGTTTGACCTCAGTGCCAGCGAAGCTCATGGAGCAGATTATCTTGAGAGTCATCATGCAGCACTTGCAGGGCAAGCAGGCGATCAGGCCCAGTCAGCATGGGTTTATGAAAGGCAGGTCCTGCTTGACGAACCTGATCTCTTTCTATGACAAAGTGACGCACTAGGTGGATGAGGGAAAGGCTGTGGATGTGGTCTACCTTGACTTCAGCAAGGCTTTTGACACCATTTCCCACAGCATTCTCCTCAAGAAACTGGCTGCTCTTGGCTTGGACTGGCGCACGCTTCGTTGGGTTAGAAACTGGCTGGATAGCCGGGCCCAAAGAGTCATGGTAAATGGAGGCAAGTCCAGTTGGAGGCCAGTCACTAGTGGCGTCCCCCAGGGCTCGGTGCTGGGGCCGGTCCTCTTTAATATCTTCATCGATGATCTGGACGAGGGCATTGAGTGCACCCTCAGTAAGTTTGCAGATGACACCAAGTTAGGTGCATGTGTCGATCTGCTCGAGGGTAGGAAAGCTCTGCAGGAGGATCTGGATAGGCTGCACCGATGGGCTGAGATCAACTGCATGAAGTTCAACAAGACCAAGTGCCGGGTCCTGCACCTGGGGCGCAATAACCCCAAGCAGAGCTACAGGTTGGGAGATGAGTGGTTGGAGAGCTGCCAGGCAGAGAAGGACCTGGGAGTGATGGTGGACAGTCGGCTGATTATGAGCCAGCAGTGTGCTCAGGTGGCCAAGAAGGCCAACGGCATCCTGGCTTGTATCAGAAGCAGTGTGGCCAGCAGGGCTAGGGAGGTGATCGTCCCCCTGTACTCGGCTCTGGTGAGGCCGCACCTCGAGTACTGTGTTCAGTTTTGGGCCCCTCGCTACAAGAAGGACATGGAGGTGCTTGAGCGGGTGCAGAGAAGGGCGATGAAACTGGTGAGGGGCCTGGAGAACAAGTCCTACGAGGAGCGGCTGAGGGAGCTGGGCTTGTTCAGCCTGGAGAAGAGGAGGCTCAGGGGCGACCTTATCGCTCTCTATGGGTACCTCAAGGGAGGCTGTAGCGAGGTGGGGGTTGGCCTGTTCTCCCACGTGCCTGGTGACAGGACGAGGGGGAATGGGCTTAAGTTGCACAAGGGGTGTTTTAGGTTAGATGTTAGGAAGAACTTCTTTACCGAAAGGGTTGTTAGGCGTTGGAACAGGCTGCCCAGGGAAGTGGTTGAGTCACCATCCCTGGAAGTCTTTAAAAGACGTTTAGATGTAGAGCTTAGGGATGTGGTTTAGTGGGGACTGTTAGTGTTAGGTCAGAGGTTGGACTCGATGATCTTGAGGTCTCTTCCAACCTAGAAATTCTGTGACTCTGTGATTCTGTGAAACTGACAAGTGTTAAAATAGTAAGTCGATGTGTATAGTATGTAGAGCTTAGGGAAATGGTTTAGTGGGGACTGTTAGTGTTAGGTCAGAGGTTGGACTCGATGACCTTGAGGTCTCTTCCAACCTAGAAAATTCTGTGATTCTGTATGCCATTCCTACATTCGCTAAAGAATCTTGAATGTCAAAGACAGAGAATCTTCAGATGGCTGTGTGCAACTAGTTATCTATCAATTACTCCAGGTAATATAGGAGAGGAGAGGAGCTCCTCCGGCCCTCTGATCATCTTTGTAGCCTTCCTCTGGACTCACTCTAACAGGTCCATATCTTTCTTTTGCCAGGGTCCCCAAACATGGATGCAGGACTCCAGGTGAGGCCTTAAGAGGGCAGAGTAGTGGGGAACAATCTCCTCCCTCGACCTGCTGACCACACCTCTGTTGATACAGCTGAGGATGCAGTTGGCCTTCCACACTGCAAGCACACACTGGTGGCTCATGTTTGTGCTTTTAGTCCACCAGAACCTCGAAGTCTTTCTCTGCAGGGCTGCTCTCAATGAGCTTTTCTCCTAGTCTGTACTCCTGTCTGGGATAGCCCCGACCCAGGTGCAGCACGTTGCTCTTAGACTTGTTGAACCTCGTGAAGTTCACATGGGCTCACTTCTCCAGCCTGTCCAAATCCCTTTGAATGGCATCTCTTCTGTCTTTGGTATCAACCGCACCACTCAGCTTGGTGTCATGTGTAAACTTGTTGAGGGTGCACTCAATCTCATTGTCTTTGATGAAGATATTGAAAAACACCAGTCCCAAGACAGACCCGTGAGGGACTCTGCTCATCACCAGTCTCCACATGGACATAAAACCATTGACCTCCCTGAGTGCCATCAAGCCAATTCTTTATCCACAAGATGGTCCACCCTTCAAAACCATATAATTTCAGATTAGAGATTAAAGCATCATGTGGGACCGTGTCAAAGGCCTTACAGAAATCGATGTAGATGACATCAGTCAGTCTTCTCTTTTCAACTGTTGCAGTTACTTTATCGTAGAAGGTGACCAGATTGGTCAGGCATGATTTACCCTTAGGGAAGCTGTGCTGGCTGTCCTGGATCTCCTCTTTGCCCTGCACATATCTTAACATTGCCTTAAGGAGGATTTGTTCCATGATATTCCCAGGCATGGTGGTGAGGCCCACAGGTCTGTAGTTCCCCAGGTCTTTCTTTCCACTCTTTTTAAAAATGGGAGTGATGTTTCCCTTTTTCCAGTCACTGGGGACTTTGCCTGACTGTCATGATTTTTCAAATATGATGGAGAGTGTCTTGGTGACTACATCAGCCAAATCCGTCAGGACCTTGGGATGCGTGTCATCAGGGCCCATAGACTTATAGTTGTTAAGTTGTGTCAGGAAGTCCCAAACTTGCTCTTTGCTTATGGTGTGAGAGATTCTGACATCACCCCCCGCCCCCCCAGCTCCTACCTAGAGGTTCAGGAACATGAGAGGTGTGGGAAACCTGGCCACTAGTGAAGACTGAGGCAATGAAGTTGTTACCTTTGCCTTCTCCACATCTGTCATAACCAGTTCTCTGTCTTCATTTTTCAGACGTGCTACACTTTCCCTAGTCTTTCATTTGCAGTCAGTGTACCTGTAGAACCCCTTCTTGTTATTCTTTGCATCCCTTGCCAAGTTCAGTTCTGTCAATGCCTTGGCTTTCCTGATCCCATCCCTGTACATCCTGACAACATTTCTGTACTTTTCCCAGGGCACAAGGCCCTGTTTCCACTGTCTGTGCATTTTCTTCTTTTGCCTAAGTATGAACAGAAGATCATTATTCAACCATGCTTGTTTCCTACCTTCCCAGTTTGATTTATTACATGGGAATAGAGAGCTCTTGTGCTCCAAGTAAAATATCCTTGAACAGTTGCCAGCTCTGATCAGATCCTGTGTCTCTAAAGACCGTGTCTCATGGGATCTCATCCACTAATTATTTGCACAGCTGGAAGTTGGCTCTTCTGAAGTTCAGGATCCTGACTTTGCTCTTAGCCAGGCCCATATCCCTTGAGATCACAAACCCAACCATGGCATGGCCACTGAAACCTAGCCTTCCTCCAATCTTAACTTCTTTAATGAGCTCTTCCACATTGGTTAGCACCAGGTACAGTAACACTTCTCCTCTGGTTGGTTTGTCTAATACATGGACCAGGAATTCGTCCTCAGTGGACACTAGGAGTCTCCTGGATTTCTTACTGCCTGCCACATGGCTTTCCCAACAACAGTCTGGGTGGCTGAAATCCCCCAGGAGGATGAGAGCCTGTGGTCAAAATGCTTCCTGTAGATGGAGGAAAAACACCTTATCAACCTGCTCTTCTTGATTAGGCAGCCTGTAGTAGAGTCCAACAACAAGATGTTCTTTTTGGTCTGGTCCTTAATTTTGCCCACAGGCTCTCAACCTGCTCTTGGCAGTTTCTTAGAAGGAACTCTTCACAATCTATCAATTATGCAATTCCATAGCTTATCACTGGTGTGCCTGTTTTTGTCCCTTTCCCCCTTCAAATCTGTTTTAAAGTCATACCAATCAGCTCTGCTAACTCCTGGGCAAAAATCTTTTTCCCACTCAGAGAAAGCTGGTTGCTGTCAGGAGTCGGTAGACCTGGTGTCATATAGACTTTCCCATGGTCAAGAAATCCGAAACTGTATCAGTGGCTACAGTCTTGGAATAGTGTACTGATAAGCTGTATTCGCCTGTTCCTTTCAATGTTGATCCCTGCTACTGGAGGGATGGAGAAAAACAAAACCTGTGCATGTGATCCTTCAACCAGTTACACCAAAGACCTATAGTCCCTTTTGATTACTCTTTGATTTCTTTTTACCTCATCACTGCCAACTTGAAAAAAGAATAATAAAACAACAATAAGAGGTAATAATCAGAGGGACATACAAGGTGAGTGACTTTCTGAGCAATATTTCTTAACCATGCCACAGGGAGACAGCAGACTTCACTGGTCGGGTCTGGACAACAAAACAGGCCCTCCATTCCCTTCAGCCGGGCGTCCCCTCTGACTATAACCTTAACTTCTTTTTTTGTTTGTTTGTTTGTTTGTTTGTGTGCGATGCAGGATGTAGATTGACTTGTCCTGGGCAATTCCCCCAGTGTGAATGGACCTTTTATCCATCATTTACTTGCCCATCAAGTTTCAGAACCTCATACCTCTTGTATAGGGGCATGTGGGAAGGTGAATTATGCAGCAGGGGTGTTCGTCTGCTGTGACGAGCAGGACAGAAATAACAATATGTCCTTTATTTTAGAAACAAAATATTTCTAATATGGAAATAATAATAGATCTTTGATTTTAGAAAACAAATGAACAAACAAAAACAAAAACAACAACAACAACAAAAATGAGTACACATTTAAAAATTACTGTTAAAATCTAAAATTACGATGTGGCCAAGCTTAACATCCCTGCCTCATTACACTGTATGAAGACTAATACAAATAGTCTTACCAAAAGGGTATTTTGAATTGAATGAGTTTTATGCCGTCCTTCCTATAGAATAGTGAAAATGATCTGTGAGTTAAAATATTCTGTTTTCAAAAGGAGCTTTCAATAACTGCCACTCCTCTTCTTCTGTGGACGTTTTATTTATTTATTCATTTGTCAAGGTATTCCACAGTTCTACAACTGTGTTTCATTGCCTTTTTTTTTTTTTTTTTTTGTCAACTGAATATAATTTTGCTCAGATCATACTGTCAACAAGCAGGCAACAGCATATAATCTTTTTGTCCACTGAAATAAATTGCAGATTCATTGTGTGTGTATGGATCAAATAATGAATGTTTACTAACTGAAAATATAATTTCTTCCATGCTCTGAACAAACTATGGTTAAATAGTGAGAATTTTAAATACACTTGAATTCTAAATAGCATCTTTGACTTACCACTGTTGCTTAAATGTTGTCACTGAGGAGACTTCCCTAACTCTTTCTCTCTGTAGGTGTCTGTGGGATTTGAGAGGCTTTTTAAAGACAGTAAATTTGTGCCTGAATTTTTCATAGACAATCACTGTGATTTATTATTATTATTATTAAATTTCCAAATAGATATTTCCTGTTAACAAACCACTGGAGGGACAGATAAACTTTTTGACATTTAACCTTATGTCTTATCAGCAGAGGAGGAATCTGCCATCATGACACGTTTTTTAGACATTGTTATATTGCTGATCACATTTTTACAGTATCCCTCCAATTTC
This sequence comes from Aythya fuligula, assembly GCF_009819795.1. Lineage (NCBI taxonomy): Eukaryota > Metazoa > Chordata > Aves > Anseriformes > Anatidae > Aythya > Aythya fuligula. The sequence goes on along the minus strand of NC_045593.1, from coordinate 72,945,921 downwards.
ATTCTTTCATTATTGCTTAGTGATAATGTTCTTTTGTGCTGGATGTGCGTACTGAAATGATTAAAATGAGAAAATTCATGCAAATTTTTACTACACAACTTTATGTCAGGTTATAGAATCATAGTACCATAGAGTCATCTAGGTTGGAAAAGACTTTCAAGATCATCAAATCCAACTATCAACGTGACTTAGTGAGTCAGTAAACCATGGTGCCATGTCCAGATGTCTCTTAAATACCTCCAGGGATGGGGACTCCACCACTTCCCTGGGCAGCCCATTCCAAAGCTGGGCTACCTTTTCTGTGAAGAAATTCTTCCTGATGTCCAAACTAAATGTCCACTGGCACAATTTGAGATCTTCATTGTGCTGCTCTGTTGAAGAAAAGGACATGTTTGGTTATTCAGGAGGCTGTTTTCATAACTTACAATTTAATTCAAAGAAGAGAAAAAAATCACAACTGTTTTTGATGAAGACTGAAAAGAAGGAAGCAGTGTAACCTTGTATTTGGAATTTTTTACTGGAGTTTGGAAAGCCATGTATTCTTTCTGAAATTTTCAGTAACTAGCCTCATGACCCTAAGCATCTCTCTTAAACGTTTCTTGAGTTAATAACATTCTGTGAAGCACCTGGAGATATGTTGAGTGTCACTACATAAAAGCCAAGTATTACTCTTCAGCATATGAGTACAACAGCACATTTTCTTACAGCCTAGAAAGATTTTAACAAAATTTCAGTGTACCACTAAAGGAACTACAAAGCTCCTGGCAAAGATGTTGTGAAAGACCAGAGTTCAAATGCTCTGTGAAATAAAGGATTTTTTATGGGAGAACTTTTTATATTTGTGTTACCAAGGAAGTCGTTTTCTTTTTCCACATACTGTCATCATGCAATAGAACTAGAATTTGGTCAGCACACTATCTGACACATGGCTACAGTGACTATAGATAGAAGATCGGATAGAATGTGTTTCTTTTTACACTATATGCCCAATGATGCCCATCAATTGTTTCAAACATTTTTTTTTTTTTTTTTTGTGGTTGCTTTTTGGTTCATCATTGTTGTTTTTTCTTGATCAGGAACATTAAATACCACAAAACATCTTTTTTTTTTTTTTTTTTTTTAATAGAGAGAACTGACAGTTTGTTGGAAAATGAATGACTGTAGTGATAGTTAGGTATTTGTGTACAATACCTGCATACATATACATACATACAATGCAGCATCATTTAATTAATTAATTAATTAATTAATTATTTTTAAAAGACATTGCAAAAAAATTGTTTCTTCCTTTAAAGTGAGTAAAAATGTTTTATTTTAAACAGTTCTCCTTGTTGCCTATTGTCTTGTTAGGAGATACTTCTATATATGTGTCTACTATATATACATATATAACATATATACATATATATACATATATATGTTTATATATATATATATATGTATGTTTTAGAGCCATGAGGATGATTAAGGGAGTGGAGCATATCCTTTACAAGGAAAGGCCAAGGAAGCTGGGTCTCTTTAGCCTGAAGAAGAGGAGACTGAAGGGTGACTTTATGAATGTTTATAACTATAACTATAAATAGTTATAAACAGGGCGAGTGTCAGAAAGATGGAGCCAGGCTCTTCTTGGTGACATCCAATGATAGGACAAGGGGCAATGGGTGCAAGCTGGAACACAGGAAGCTCCACTTAAATGTGAGACAAAACTTTTATACGGTGAAGGTGACAGAGCACTGGAACAGGTTGCCCAGGGGCTTGTGGAGTTATCTACTCTGGAGACATTCAAAACCTGCCTGGACACATTCCTGTGTGACATATGTGTTCCTGCTCCAGGAGGGAGATTGGACTAGATGATCTGTCAAGGTTCCTTTCAATCTCTAACATTCTGTGATTCTGTTATTCTGTGATTTATTTGTTTTCCCACAGTATGCACATGCATAAAATATTCAGTGCATGAAATTTCCATTCATGGTGCTGTCATCACAGGTACTTTCTACCACCCAGTGCCAGTTCAGTTGCTTCCTCCAATAAAGAAATGATCAGGAAAAGTGTCATAAAATTGCAGTGTAATAAAATTTTCCTTGACCTGCTTGCCACTACAAGCAAAAGACAAAACAAAACAAAAAAGCACCACTAGCAAAACAAACAAACAAAAAAAAAACAGATCACAAGTTCTTGATCAGAAAACTGTCGCTGTTTACATAGTGCCAAGACATCTGAGCTGTCAGTGCTGCTGGCCCTCAACTCAGACTAAATAGTGATACCCCTCTCTAGTATAGGAGATACTGTCTCCTAGTAGCTACAGCTAGAAGCATTTACAAGATTGCAAAGCATGTTTAGCATTCTTGACATTTATTATCTGAAATAGAAACTGGTAGAACCAGAGGCTATAAAAGGTGATTTTATATTGGGTCTTTTTAACTTTCTGTTTTCGGACTTATGGTAATTGCATATATTTATATACATATTTATATGTATATGCTGAAGAAAAAAAGATTTTGCTGAGTACAACTGCACTTGGTGCACTGCTGATTCATGCTGACAACTGAAGCTATATAGCTCCCTGCATATGACAAGGAAAACATCCATATTTCTTTACTCTTCTGCTGTCTTCTTAATTTCATGCTTCACAACTTTCAAAAGCTATTTTTTTTTCTTCTCTATTTCACAAGGAGGATCGTTGATTTTAATCATTTATCTGCAAGATAAATAACTGGTGCAGTGGTTTTATTCCATGGTGTGACTCTACAGGACTAGAAAACATCAATAGTGTGCATCCACATGTGCATGGGTGAGAAAGTCCACTACTGAAATGACACTAAAACTCTAAAAGCTGAAGACATTTGTCTAAACCATACACGTGTTCTTGATAAAACTCTACATACAGTAAATATTTCCTGTGAATTAACACTTATAGAATTTTATCACAGCCTTGAAAACATTCTGACAAGCAAGAAAATAAAATAGAAGGAACAACCTAATTACAGGAATGAATTAGCACGGCCAATTTAAGAATTTGTGGGAAGAGTTGTGTTCTTACTTTCCTTTCGTTTAGAGTAAAGGGAAATGCAGAGACAGTCAGACAATAGATTATCAGTCCACTGGTGAAATGACCAGAAATTAGGTCTAGAATTAAAATAGGTTAGAAGGGAATTAAAATAGGTTAGAAGAGAAGGGTTTTCTCTTGGTGTGCTGACCGGGAAGAAGTTGTGGACTGAGGTGCTTACTCCTGTTAGGTAAACTATCTTTCAGATTCACATAAAAGGATGAGAGTTCAGAAGCCTAGTAACAGCTTCTTGTTTAATTGACTTCTTTTATATCTGTAAATTGGCTTCTTTAATATCTGTAATTTTCCTTAAGTATCTTAGAATTAGTTAAAAATTTTAGGTATAATCTAATGATATATTTTGTTGCTTCTCATTTCTCTCTTGTAGCCTTGGTGTCAGTTGTGTAATTATGAGATTAGTCATTTCCTTTGTTAAAATAAACCTGCAATATTTCCAATTTTTAAGCTTGTCTGATATCAAGAGTAAATTCAGGTGAAAATGATAGCATTAGAAGCTTTTTGCACATATTAATTACTTCCAAAGGAAATCAAACAAACAAAACAATTGCAAGCATTCTCTTTGGTGGGAAATATCAGGAGGTTCCAAAACAAAGCAACCTGGAAGTTTTTTTTCTATAACAGTCACTATGACGGATTTTTTTCTTTTCTTTTAAGGAGGTTCTTTAAGAAAGGTTGATTGTGCTTATGCTGTCTATGACCCTTCAGTGCACCTCCAAGAAAAAAATCATAAATCAGCATTAAATCAGTATTTCATAAATCAGCATATAGAAGCCTGAAAGAAAAGTGAAGCAAACAAAGCAAAGGAAAGCAAACAAAGCAAAGCAAAGCTAAGCAAAGCAAAACAAAACAAACACAATGTGGCTGTTAATTTTAGACTGCCAGTAAAGGGTGAACTTACATGTTTTTTCTGCTGCCTGTTACCATACAGCATCTTTTACTGGTGGCATTGTGATTCATGAGAGTGTCACCTGAAATCTGTATTCTGTTTTTAGACAATTTGAAATATGTGAAATTTGCATTAAGAAAACATCCTCACATTATATGAGTAGATACTTTACTGCTTCAGTCAAAACACAGGCTTGTGAAGAATAGATGAGAAAGCAGGAGTGAAAGTGGAGCTTCCTTAATTAGGGAAGTTCAGTATTCTCTGTGTAGTCCATTGAGGTAACTTTTTTAAATCTCAGTCATAAAACCACTGCTAGGTCTTCTTCCCAGATCTCACACTCTTCTTCTGCCTTTCTTGAGGAGCTCTTACATATATATTTCTGCCCCATGAAATAGGTAATCTGTGTTTTTCATTTCATAGCTTGCTAGGCTGTTGCTACTTTGCAGTGTTTTCTCTTACTACAGTATGATAGCTCTCTTCACATATATTTTCCCTCCCCTTCCCCTTCCCCTTCCCCTTCCCCTTCCCCTTCCCCTTCCCCTTCCCCTTCCCCTTCCCCTTCCCCTTCCCCTTCCCCTTCCCCTTCCCCTTCCCCTTCCCCTTCCCCTTCCCCTTCCCCTTCCCCTTCCCCTTCCCCTTCCCCTTCCCCTTCCCCTTCCCCTTCCCCTTCCCCTTCCCCTTCCCCTTCCCCGTCCCCTTCTCCTTTCCCCTTTCCCCTTTCCCCTTCCCCTTCTTTTTTTTCTTCTAAAATATAAATGTTCTGTCAGTTATTTATTCTCTCTATGGTTATTTTCTATCCTATTTCTTCTAATTTTCAGGACAAGTTTCAGACTTGTTTTTTTTTTAGTTTTTATTTCTCTCTGATCTTTTCCTCTCTCAGTGACCTGTAAACATAATTCATTTTTCTTCATTGACTACAAAATTGTCTGAGTTGCATGTGCATCTCTAAGGCTGGATGCTGTGCAAGGTCAGAGCAGCAGTGCAGCATGAGTGAATGCAAGTGGAACTTTTGAAAGTGTAATGAGACAGCTCTGGATCCATACAGTTTCTTGCTTCTTTGAGGCCGATGTGGTTGTTTGTTAGTGTTTGGTTTTACAGCAAGCTTCACTTTTTATAACTTACCATCAAGGTAGACACTTGCTATTTTACAATGAAAATGCTATTGTTTATTTTTAAAAATCATTCTAAAACACACTACCTAAATGTAACTTTGCAAGGAAGAAATCCACTTTTCCACTCCCAATTAAAAAATATTTTAATTATGGAAGAAATGACAAAGTGCTGCTGAATGGTAGATGTATACACACTACCGCCTAGAAAAAGGAACCAAACACATGCTTTTAATTTAATGACTTTAAACATCCACTAGATAGAAGAATAAGAACAAAAGATGTCAATGGGAAATAGCTTATTTCTGCTTAGTTATGCCAAGTGTAGATGTTGCCAAGCAAGAACAGCTCTAGCATGAATAGTAAATAAATATGAATCACATGAAGACATGGACTAGGTGGTGCAAATATGAGCTACTGCTCTCTTCAGATTCATTTTTTTCCATCCTCAGAGGTTCATTTTTTTCCATGCCCAGAGGCACCTTGTAGAACTGTTCCCAGACACTTGGTAGGAGTTTGCTTTTTAGATGTCTGTATATTAAAATCTGTGAATTTTGACAAGGTTTTGTAAAATCTAATGCTCTTTAAAATCTAGGTTTCACTGTTTTCACACTGATTTACTCAGTATGTCACTGTTCTTATTTTCTCAGACACAATGATTAGATGGGAATGGCAAATATAGATCAGATCTTAAAATGAAGTAAATTAATGTTACTAGAATATATTGTTCATTAGAATTCAGTGAATTGCAGATTAAGATTTTCTTCTGGCTACTAAAGAAGCATTACTGTACTATCAATGTAGTTTTGTAAGAAGTCACCATACATCCACGTGTTTCTGTTTCTGTTTCTCAAGCTGAAGCAGAACTTCCCTTGAGCAGAACTTACTTGATCCAGAAAGAAGGCTTGTGTGAAAATCTTATTGTATCTATTATTCTATTTCTTAAAAATATACCTGTAGATTATGGCTTTATGTTTCTGCATTTCTGACAGGTTGTAGTACTGAACTCATGCAGAACACATGTAGGTGTGTCTGGGTGGTCCTTCAGCACACCTCAACTCATGAAACTACTGTTATTGTCAAATGTAACTCATTTATTTCTATGATCCTATGCTAATACACCTCATCGTTATTCCTCACCTGAGAGATAAAAAGTAACTTTTCTAAGAAAAAGTAAATTTTCTAAGGAAATAGGAAATATGATTCTCAATATCAATAGAATATTTGCTGAAAGTAAGAACTAATGGAATCTGAATACAGCTAGACTTATTTTTATTATTTTTATTATTATTATTATTTTTAACTTTAAAATTAAACCTTTTGACACATTTCTGATCACTAAAATGTAATTCCTTGAAAGACACATATAATTGTGACATTACAAAATTAACCTCCTATATTTCATTGGTTATTTTTTGTTTTTCATTCTTGGTATTTCAGTAAAAGACTAACAAACAGAGAAAGGATATGTTAATAAAACTGTAAATAAGTTACAGAATATATTTTGAAACTATAAGAATGCATTCATATACATACTCATGTAACTCTAATTGAGTTGAATTGGAAGCAGGTCTCTAGAATGGAAAAGCCTTTATGCATTACAAGTACATAGCAGTAGTTACCAAAGGTGTAAATTTGTTGACAACCCAGGTGGTTCACTTGGCCACCACATCATTCTCCTAGTGGCAAAATGGATATATGTGGCTGTTTGGCTGGTCTCCTGTGGACAGACATTATCATCCTGTCAATGAGAATAGTGAAGATTAAAAACAATGTCAGAAAATACCAGCAATATCTCTCTGATTTTTACCCATGAGCCGTCCATAGATTTCTTGCTGTCTACACAAATATGTGAACAGCTGGCTTCTAAGCGTAATCTGTCACTTGCAACATTTTGCAGGCTGTCCATCTAAGCCAAACATCACTTGGGACTTGAGTGCTAGAAGGAGAGAGAGGTGTGAGCAGGCATAATGCCAATGAAAGACATGGACATGAGTGGAGGCTGCCAGAAGACTATTACATGGTCAATGAGTGTCAAGTATTATTAGTTAAGACCAACGTCCGAACTGGGAATATAGAGTTGAAGTCCAATTTCAGGTTATGACACTATGCAGACAGTCTAAAATGTGTTCATGTGTGTTTCTAGATATTTAATATTACACTGAGAGTCACATCTTCAGTTTGACTATGCTGATATACTAGTGCTCTCCATACCACTGGTATGTCATTCACTAATAGTGACCCTTAATTACAATTATAATTTATTATTATCATTTTTATTTATTAATATTTTGTGTTGTTTATTATTAATATATATATATTTTTCCTTTTAAGGCAAATCGATGTTGGAAGACAGAAGGAATCATATCTGTAGAGTTACCTGTTTGCCACAGCATAACAACAAATTTCTCTGTAAATCACTGACACATATGGAATACAGTATATAACCCTATTATATTGTCGCTTATAGATAACTCTAAGTGTTTTTTGGATAGTAAGTAATTCAGGAAACAAACAAACAAACAAAAGAAACAACAAATTTTTCTTCAGGATTTTGGCCTTTCAAAAAATAATTCAACCAAAATCCTTGCACTTTTATATTTTACCATAGGACATCTATCAATTCCTCAGGAGATTAATCATATCAAGAAGAATGGTCATTTCATTTTTTTCTTATGACCCTAAATTAATCCGCTTTCAATTCATAAATCAATGGTCACACATTCAACCTGTCTCTTCTCATTGTAATGCAAAGAATTTCATTTAAAGTGATTGATAAACTGGAAAACTTTGATAAATTGTAGTCTACTTCTATTTAGCTTTTGATTTAATAATGAACCATCTGACTTTTTTCTCTCTATTTTTATTTTCCCCCCAGCTATCCTTGGTTATAATTTTTTATTATTATTATTATTTTTTTTTTTAGTATGGCTTTTTTTAATAGGCATGATTGTTGATTTTCTTAAGGGTAGGAGGAGCGTGTAGACTGCAGATCCGGATAGGCTGGGCTGTTGGACCGTGGCCAACAGTATGGGGTTCAACAAGACTATGTGCTTGGTCCTGCACTTGGGATACAACGACCCCATACAACACAGTCTGGGGGAAGAGTGGCTGGAAAGCTGCCTGGTAGAAAGGGACCTGGGGGTATTAGTCGACAGCTGGCTGCATATGAGCCATAAATGTGCTCAGGTGGCCAAGAAGGCCAACAGCATCTTGACTTGTATCAGAAATAGTGAAGCCAGCATCACTAGGGAAGTGATTGTCCCTCTGGACTTGGCTGTGGTGCAGCCACACCTTGACTATTGTGTTCAATTTTGGGCACCTCACTACAAGTAGGCCATCACGGTGCTGGAGCATGTTGAAAGGACAACAAAGCTGATGAAGGGTTTAGAGAAAAACTCTTACCAGAAGAAGCTGAGGGAGCTGATGTTGTTTAACCTGGAGAAAAGAAAACTTGGGGGAGACATTTTTTCACTGTACAATTACTTTAAGGGAGTCTATAGCAAGGTGAGGATCAATCTCTTCTCCCAAGCACCAAGTGATCAGATGAGGAAATGGCTTCAAGTCGCACCAGGGGAGGTTTAGGTTGGATATTAGGAGAAATTTCTTCACGGGAAGGGTTGTGAGGCATTGTAACAGACTGTAGAAGATACATGTAGTATCAGTGGGTGCAAACTTCTAATGTGAGTGCATCTTCTAATGTTATGTTGAACACAAGACGTGGTGTCACCCACAGTGGTAGCAAAGTGCAGGTAAGTTCCATCATCACATAGGAGTACCAGAGTATGGCAGAGAATTTGGGTTTGTTTATTTCTTAAAAATAAATATTATCTAAATAAAAATAAAATTGTCTAAATCTTTAACCAGAGAACATATTTATTCTGCATTTGAAAGTGCACCTGTCTTTTTTATTTCATTAATTTATTCCTATAAATTTCAAGAGCAAATATTTTTAGATGCAATGTCACATGGATGCCTCGCATATTTGATTTATTAGTGCAATCAGATCTGATATTCAAATACTTCTCCATGCTACCAGGGAGAAAACTTCAAAGTACGAAAAAGGAAACCATGGTCTTAATCAGACCTGTAGAGTTTAATAAGGTGGAACTCCATAGGAGCAGGTAAGACTTCCTTTCTGCTCTACTACAAGTGCATCAATTGCTCCAGTATCTCTAAACAAAGCACACTTTAGACAGTATCATTATCAGTTAAATAGCTCTAATAAGCTGAAGGATCATCTGCCTTTTAAAAACTTCTCTGAGGATGTCTTCTGACATTCCTTTATTTTCACCTGCACTCGTGCAGATCTTTATTATTTAGCAAGGCTGTTATTTAATTGAAATATGCTCACTTTCTTTAATGTTTTAACACAGACATGGGTGTGTTTTTTTTCTGTATCTATATGCTTGTGCATTGTCAGGGGAAAGGTTGATCATTCTATTAGTTCTCCTGAGGTTTCTTGCTACAGAACTGTTTTTTATTTTGCTCAAGAGATGATTCCTGCAATAGGCTTTAAAAAGGTCCTATTTGTTGACAGAAGAATTCTCTCCTAGAATTGGTCTCAGAAGGAGTAAGAAGAGTGTTTCAAGACTTTTTTGTATTCTTTCTCCCATTAGGACTATTTTCTCATTTACTCCATTGGTGATTATCAGGCAATGGAGCAATGGAAATTTCTGGTGAGTAGCTGACAAATAAGGAATAGATGAAGTCACTTTGTGATTTAGGATAGTCCTTTCTCTGTGAAGCTGCAGGGATATTAATATTCATTAGCATTTATTCTGGTATGGAAACAAGGAGAAAATTGATAATAATTCCCCCAAGAGACATGAATAGAGGAGAAAGAAACATTTTCACCACACACTGTTCTTTCTCTCCACAGGGAAATCTAAACAGGATAAAAATTAACTGAGAGCCTTCACCAGAAGTGCAGTTGTCGATGGGTGTAAATAGGTGAATGTTAGAGTAAGAGAGATTAGAGGGTATAGGCATCGGGCAGACAGGAGAATAGGAGATAGAAAGTTAGATGTGTGATGTTTATGTTCTTCACATTTAGTGTAAAGAAATTATGGGAGAGAAATAGTAATGCTCACAATGCAGAATTACTGAGGAAAAATATAGGTAAAGAAAAAAAAAGAAGCAAAGTTATTATTTCGAAGAGAAAGAAAACCACTTGAAATTAGCAGCTCTTGCTTTTTATTGTGTATCACTGGAATACGTGATTCTTAACCATATTTATAAATGATTTTTTTTTGGATATTTTTCTTATTAACCTACAAGAAGTATCTGAAAGAGTCTCTCTATCTTCAAGTTTTGCTTGTGAATGATCGTTCAGCCTGAAGGTTTTACCAGATAGTTTTATTTACCTTGTTTTCAGATTTGATGCTCACTACTAGAGATATCTTTACTGACATTAGTATTATAATTTGATTTTCTGTTTATTTTTTTTTTCAAGGCCTTGCTTCTAGTTTGTCTTGTTTGAATTTAAAAAATCTTCACCCTTCAGTTTTTGATGCTTATAGTGGGTCATGTAGCTTTGACATGCTTGTGCCAATTTCCTTATCACTCATGCACCCTAAACCCAAGCCAATATATTACAGAAATAGGTATCTGATTTTTACTTTTGATTCTCTGTATGTGCAGATTTTTCTAATAGATAAACACAAACTAGTTAGGAATACAAAAAAATCATACATATATCTGTATTGAAAAACTAGTGTTTTTAAGCATGGATGCTGTAACTATTGACATGTCAAATGCTAAGAAGGTTAAAACAAATCAGTTAAAGGGTACACAGAGGCTTATATGCAAGAAAAAAGTATGTATAATTCCTTTGCTCTTCCATTCATTTTTTTTTTTTTTTTATTAGGCGACTGGTTTTAACTTTGCTTTCATAGAGTCATATGATCATAGAGGCTGGTAAGCACTCGAGTCCAACCCACTGATCAAGCAGGATCACCTGGAGCTCAGGGCCATGTTCAGTTGAGTTTTGATCACCTGCAAAGATGGAGACACCACGGTTTTCCAGGGTAGCCTCTTCCAGTGTTTTACCACCCTCATAGAAAAACAAACAAACAAACAGATCTTAATATTTAAGTGAAGTTTCGTGTATTTCAATACAATATATTGATGGCTCTTGTCACCCACCAGGACCCCCAAGGTCTTCTTGTATAGCTGTTTTCCAGCCTATTGGCTTCCAGCCTGTCCAAAATATATGACATTATTCTTGGCCAGGGTGAGGACTCTGAGTTTCCTGTTGCTGAACTTCATGAGGGTCCTGTTTATTAATTTCTCGAGGCTGCCCAGGTCCTTCTCAGTAGCACATACATCCAGTGTATCAACCAGGTTTCCCAGCCACAAACTCACTGCTCTTGCTGTTTTGTGCATCTTTATAGGCAAAGTATAAGTTTTCATTTTTTCTTGTGAGGAAAAGACATTAGGGAGCTGGAACTAAATTAAGTGAGATGGAGTTCACGAAACAAGTTTGTGTTTGGAGTAGAACAGCAGCACACTGCAAAATATGCTGTTCATCTTTGTGTGATTGCATTTTGCTGTGAAGCTTACTGTGTTGTTGCTGAACATTACAAAATTGGAATTCTCACTGAACATCTGTAGTTAAGAGTTTAGACTACTGCTATGCTAAACCATCAATGAAATGAAGAAAAACTTGAGATTTTTATGTTCAACCTCTTTAATTAATATTATGGTGTAGCTTCAGTGGAGGGCTGAAGAAGTGGCCTCTGTGAGAAGAGCCCAGAAGTTGTTCCATAAATATTTCTTCCTCTATGCTTTAGAGGAGTGGTAGTGAGAGAACAGCATGGGAAAGTTGATCTACCTACTGAGGTTAAACCACCACAGTGGCAACACCAAAAAAGTCCATAGGAGTTTCATAGGGCTAAGATGATATGTTGAATGAAGTGGTCTAACCATGGTGATGACAACAGAATATGGCAGAATCACTTTTAAATCAATATTGGTAGTTGCATACTTATTATTTTAATAAATATTATTGTAGCAATTGTTACAGATATATGGATATTATCAGCTATTATTTTAAGTGATATGACATCTTAGATATAGCATGCATGGTTCTTTACAGAGGATTATTAAGTGAACCACTGACAGAAAGAGGGGCAAGTTGAACACATTCTTGGAGAATATAAACCAATGCCATTGTGCTATCACCTGGGGATTCCTGACCATACTGTGCTTGACTTTTTGAGGTAGCTTTATGAGTTTTAGAGAAGTGGTTTGTAAGTGTGCATAAAAGATTACACTTGGGCAGTTAGGATAGGAGATGCTATAGATAGTATTAGAAGTAAATAAGAGAAGCTCCTGGAAATAGAGGTAGTAAATTTTATTTAAGATGAGATGTCCAGGGCTCAGATACAGCATTGGGAAAGGTGTGGAGAGGCAAATATTTTGGTAAGAATATCTTTGCATATCTTTGTATATAGTATTTGGTAAAAATATCTTTAGGCTTGATCTAAATACACAGAGTTGAAGATGAACCTTTTCACAGTCATTTTTGTATTAAATGTTATGAGAGGGAGAATAGGAGAAATGTTTGAGCCTTAAAGGACACTTTGAGTTCTCGAAAATAATGAGGCAAAGGGATAAAATTAATTTGTAAATAAAATAATTACTCATAAATTATAAAATAAGATATTATCATTTATAAAATAAGTCTTTTTATACTATCTTACTCATCTACTGAATATCTGAAAGCTGGTAAGCTTATTTTCTTGCTGCTGCACTGCATATAGATCGATGGCTCTTATATTCACAGATCATAATACTTCTTACCAATAATTACCAAGAGAATCTTTTTTTTTCCTGTGTAGATACTGATAATATACAGAATGGTAATTTCAGCTATTTAATATTTCCGAGTTCATGTTTGTGGAATGCATTTATTCTAAGTGCATCTATCTCAGATTATTCACTTATTTATTGAAAACAGAGTCACAAGTCAGTCAAAGGCCATAGTGTATCTACATATTTTTGCTGGTTTCTAGTTATCTAAAACTTTATAGAATCATAGAATCATAGAATATCCTGAGTTGGAAGGGACCCTTAAGGATCATCAAGTCCAACTCTTGACACCGCACAGGTCTACCCAAAAGTTCAGACCATGTGCCTAAGTGCACAGTCCAATCTCTTCTTAAATTCAGACAGGCTCGGTGCAGTGACCACTTCCCTGGGGAGCCTGTTCCAGTGTGCAACCACCCTCTCTGTGAAGAACCCCCTCCTGACGTCCAGCCTAAATTTCCCCTGCCTCAGCTTAACCCCGTTCCCGCGGGTCCTGTCACTAGTGTTAATGGAGAAAAGGTCTCCTGCCTCTCGACACCCCCTTACAAGGAAGTTGTAGACTGTGATGAGGTCTCCCCTCAGCCTCCTCTTCTCCAGGCTGAACAGGCCCAGTGACCTCAGCCGTTCCTTCGTACGTCTTTGCTGAGGAGTACCTTAGGACTAAATAATACAAACTGTTTTAAGATAAATCAGTACTTGAAATAACATTTGTCCTTTTCAGTATGTTTCATTCTTAGCTTGCCATTGTCAGAGAATTGTTTTAACATACCAAGAAAGAAAAAAATGTATATAACAAATGTAAACCTGTTCCCCAACCTCAACTCCTCCTCAGCAAATCCAAACAATTTCATCCACCGACGGTACTATGAAAATCATGTGGTTTATTTGCAGTGGTGGAAAATATTTATTTATTTACCCCATATTGTACGTGAAAAGACAGCAAAGACAGCAGATGTTAATTTTATCTTCGCTGTCCTCTGCATCTTTCTGATGAAGCATATCTGCCTCCTAGGAACAGAGATGGGGATGCTCTCTGGTTATGATGACAGTTGCCTTTTAAAGGAGCAGAAATGAAGCATCTGAGGCATGCATGTGCCCTGCCAGTAGCACAGCAGGGCACAAATATCTTCCAGTTGGGATAAGGTGTTCTGACAGCACAGTAGGAACAGCTGAAATTAGCTGTACATTTGGAGATTTCTAAGTGGCCTGGATCACTGAAAACAACTTGCATGTGTCTTGTAATTCAGCAAAGCTTTGCTTTTTCTGCAATACAGAAAAAGAAAATAGATTGCATAGCTATTATATATATATCAAACAGAGGAGCTATTAATATTTTTGCCACAAACAATTGCAATATTACAAAAACAAAACATAATAAATGTTTCAATTTTTTTTAATTATTAATTATATATATATACATACATACATATAAATATATACACACTCCAATAAGCAACAAGAAGGGGGAAATGAATGAGTAATTGCAGACTTTAGCTTTTCTCCTTCATTGCATCCTGTTCAGGAACTAAAATAATGAGCTGGTGGAAGAAAAGTGACAGGCAGCCAATGAGTGCTGAGGAGAGGGGCAAAAGGTACACGAACAAGCATTGGTTCAGCATCAATACATATGTAAAGACTAAAATCTTTTTCCAAAAAGTTTCATGTTGTTATACCACAAGATGGATGCCAAGGTAGCATCTTTTTGTGCTTGCAACATTGAATAAAGAACATAAATTCCAGAGAAACAACACTCCTACATATCAAAACGCTTTTGTTGCAGTTTCTGATTTCCACCTAATATGTTCATGAACACGTTGGAATGTAGCAAAAATCAGGTCTGATGAAGCATCATGGCTATTTGGTTTTGCTATTTCCAGTGCTTTTCAATTTTTTTTTTTTTTTTTTTTTTGAAAAGCATTCCAGCTTACATTCTGGCTCTGCTGCTGACTTTCATGCAACATTCATCGTCTCTCTGTGACATCGTCTCTCTGTGACATTTTCCAAAGCTTGGCTTTTCTTAAAGGCTCTAGTTTATAGCCTAATAAACTATTAAGCTCTTCTAATAGAAAATAACATCCTTCTAACATCTGAGGGAAAAAGTAGAGGATTCGCTTATCCTCTAGAGATAAGAATTGCCTACTAATGAAAATAACATGAGCCAGCAGTGTGCCCAGATGGCCAACAAGGCCATTGCCATTCTGGCCTGCATCAGAAATGGTGTGGCCAGCACAAATATGGAAGAAATTGCCCCTTTGTACATGACACTGGTGAGACTACACATTGAAAATTTTGTTCAGTTTCGTGTCCCTTGCTACAAGAAGAATATTGAGTTGCTTGAGCATCTGCAGAGGAGGACAATGAAGCTGGTGAAGGGGCTAGAAAACAAGAATTAAGAGAAGCAGCTAAGGGTACTGGGGTTGTTTAGTCTGGGGTAGTGGAAGCTGAAGGGAGACCTCATTGCTCTCTACAACTACCTGAAAGGAGGCTGCAGTGAGGTGTGTGCTGGTTTCTTTTCTCAGGTTACAGGTGATAGGATGTAAAGAAGTAGCCTCAAGTTACACCAAGACTATGCATTAAGAAAAATTTCTTCATGGAGAGGGTGGTCCAGCACTGGATCAGGCTGCTCAGAGAAGTGGTTGAGGATTAAAATCCTGAAGGATTTTAAGAGATATGTTGAAAAATGGCATGTTTTAGTGATGAGACTTGGTAGGTCAGGTTGATGGCTGGACTTAATGATCTTAAAGGTCTTTTCCAACTTAGATAATTCTATAATTCTGTGTATTAGGGAAGAGAATTAATGACATTCACAGATGAGGGGAAGTGCTGAGGGCAAAGTTTATGTTAGGCAGCAGGAAATACTTATTAATTTTCTTAGAGGAAGATAGAGTATTTAAGGCAATTGCATTTCTATGTGTTTTGAAGAACAGAAATATGACTACATCTGAGAATGATGACATTTAAAATAACTCTGAGCACTAGTTTCAAGATTGTTTTAGTTAGCTTAGGGACAGAATATGAAAGTGATTATTTCTATATATAAAGCAGTGCTTTAAAGTAGAAATACCTTCTAAGATAAGGAGGATGAGAGAGGCCCTGCAAAAACACTTCCACTTGGTGACTGAGTTCAGAGGTGCAAACAGTCCTTTAGTATGCCTGTAGCTAGAGCACTGGAGCTCTGCAGCTGTCTGACTTAGTTGTGACATAGGTGTGAAAACTCTGAAAGCTAACTGTCAGATTACCATTCTGAAAGGAGCTGACAAATTTTCATCATGTAGTTTATGGGAATTTGTGTGAAAATTGAGTAAACATAAGAGTGTGCCATTAATCTGGAAAGCTGATAAATGAAATGAATAAAACCGAAAGACGACTTGCTAAGAGATGAATCCACACAAAAGAAATATTGAAACAAACCTGCATAGCTACTGAATAGCCAGATCTTGTACATTGCCATGTAGATTCCTTTTCTTTTTTTTTCCTGACAAGCCTCCAGGGAAAAACTAAACAAAACAAAACAAGACAGATTTTGGGAAGGGAAGGGAAATAGGAAAAAGGTTTTTTCAACCAGGGCAGTAAAATCCATGGATGTTTTAAGATTAAAATGAGTACTGTAAACAAGAGGAGTAAGCACTTTGTGCCTGAAAGTATTACACTATGCTTTCTAAGGCTGAGATTATTTCTGGAGACTAGCTTTTGCTCTTGTTATTTTAATTTTGATGAGACTGTTTTTGTCTAACTTTAGGACATGAAGTTTTTCTGTTTTGTTTCTAGAGCATATAAGCATAATGTTTTCAAATGTTTTCAGAAGCCGAAGGAAACAAACTCTTTTTCTTTAGATAGTTACCTACCAAGCCATGGGGAGCAGTTACCATGTGTAAGTGTTGCTGCTGTCACAGAACTCAGTTTTGTTGGTGATTCTTTTTCTCATCTCCAGGAGTTTCTGTTTTGTTATTGTAGCTGAATGACTAAATTCCATGTTTATATAATCAGAAAACAAAGTTTTAATGTTTCTCACAATTGATATTTTATAGCAGTTCTGGAGATAAAGTGGAAATCTTCTGAAACTATTTACTCATATAAGGCTGTGATAATTAGGGGTTATTGTTTATCTAGCAGGTTGCTCTTTCCATGGAGCTGCATGAGTGAAGTGTGTTTTGTTGTTGGTGGTGTTTTGTTTTTTTTTTAAATATGTCCCATATGGTACACCTGGCTTTTGCCTTGAGCTATTCCATCTTTGGTTGGATTGTAATAATTTAAGCAATTACATTTACAGTAATAGTTCTAGTTTAATAAATAGACTTTGTGAATCTCTTATTTCAGCAGATTGTAGACCTGAGATTTCTCTGTGTATTTACATTTGTCCATTCATAAAGATGACTTGTGATATCGTCCCATTTCCTTTTGTATTCTACTTTGATTTTCTTTGGTGGTTTCATCTCAGGACAAAACTCATAAGTTTCAGAGGGTTCATTACACAACAAGATCTTTATTAGGTTTGCATGCTCTTGTTACAAGATGACCTTCCCTGTTTACTTTTAGAAAAATTTAGAAGAAATTTTTAAACAGTAAATAGCTCTGCTCTGCATAGTCTCAAAAACAATGTTTTCCCCTCCTTGGTTAAGGAAGTTTGTTGGTACTTCAAGCATATTATGAAGCAAAACACCTCAAATTTCAATTTTTTGTTTGTATGTTTGTAAACTGAACTACCATTTCTGTCCTTTTGAGAAAATCATCCTTTATCCATTTCTGTTTCAAACATAGCATCACTTTCTGTGACAGTATAAGGAGGACTCATTAAATTTTCGCTATTATTATATAGTAGGAACTGCATTTTATATGCTTCTAATTTTCATCAACCTATTGAAGATGTGTCCACACTTATAAAACAAAAACAAAAACACAAACACTTTTATTGTTACATGTATTTTTATTTTAAATGTTATTTCTATTTACAAAGTCTTGATGACTCATGTAGATGATTTAAGGATTTCTGATAATTAAGCATGAAATGAGATGGTTCATAAATCTGGAGGAGGTAGATGACAATGTTCATAGATGTAATAACAAATCTTGAAGCAATATTTTAAATTTGTATAATAAATGTTTTCCCTTGTCTTCTCTCTCTTCCTCGTCTTCACTGTTGTTAGCCATGTGAATCTTCAAGAAAACTGCTGATGGAGTTTTAATATTTGAACTCAGTGATAAGGTGAGGGAATGAAGAAATCTCAGGGCTTGATTGGAATACTTAGTGACAAACTGTAAACATAAGACTTATTTATTTATTTATTTATTTATTTATTTATTTATGTAATCCTATGCAGAGTATGCATTAACTCTTAAAATGCATTCCTCTTTACTGAATCCATTACTAAATTATGTACAGATGTGAGTATGTGAGTAATGCTTGCTGTTTCTTTGAATCAACTCTTAACAGGTGTTGGATACTAGGTAGCACAGGTTCGGTGAACAAACAAATAAACCAAAGCTTAAGAAATCACATATAGTGTATGAGGGATAAAAGAAGCCAAATTTTTAATTGTATTTTTCAATTGTTTCTCCATTGTCCCCAAATAGTCCCATATCCTTCTTTACAGTACAGCTGCAGAGATTTTAGTGTGTGGAATCGTGAAAGTGCAGTTGACTAGATACAGTATTCTTTGCCTAAATCCCAAGGTTTATGAATGGAAGTAGAAGTAAGGGCTGATTTCTTTTGTTTCAGTCTGCTTTCTCACTAAATTCATTTTGGTAAGATCTCAAAGGAAATTCACTAGCAAAAGAGCATTAGCCAGAGTTGCTGGTCTGGTGCCAAGAGCTGTATACACACCTTGGTGGCATCTCTTCCTCACTGCATCTAACCTTATCAAATCTTCTCCATACCTGTGTTGTTTGTTTGTATCTTTTTTTGGTTTGTTTTTACCATCTTCAAGTGTTGCCCATTACTCCTAATAGCCTCTTCTTCTGGGTTTTCTAGTTTTTTTGTTTGTTTGTTTGTTTGTTTTTTTGTTTGTCTGTCTTTCCAAAGTAGCATTTTTTATTCTTATTTATTCATATTAAGCTATTCCCTTTCTTTCATTCTGCCTGTATGTAACAGCAAATGTTAAGAGCAAAAGTGGAAGGTGACCTTTTTCTAAGTCTGCGTGTCTGGTGCTACAGCTTGGATCAAAAGAGCAACAAAATTAATTTCAGCATTTTTACATCTGTGAATTATTGTGAAGATGTCATTTTTCACTCTCTAACAAAGTAATAGAGCTCTAACAAAGCAGAGTTGCAAATTTTTAGTCCATGCTGAAAAGGTAGCACCTTTATTACAACATTTGTAAAATTCTTTAGTACAGATGAAATATATATATATAAATTATTATTATTATTATTATTTTTTCTCACACAGATTCTGAGTAAGATTGAACCATATTAACTGGGAAGAGAAACTAACCAGAAAAGGACACCTAGCAAAAATAAAACAAATAGTCATTGAACAATGGAAAATTTAACACTCCAAATTTAACACAGTGACTTACTGGTAGGTTTGTCACACAGATTTAACACATTCAAGTAACATTCTTCCTATGACTTAATAAAATAATTTAGTTACTTAAATACATAAAATGCTGTGGTTTGTCTATTTGCCTGTTTATCTGTTTTTTTTTTTTTTTTTTTTATGTATAAGAAATGTAGGATGTTACATCATTAACTTTCCTTTGATTTTTATGAGACTACTAATAACTTATTTCCATATATAAATTTATACAGCACAATAGAAAGTTATTGGATAATTTGTGTAGAATTAGGTCTTAAGAGGTTTAAAGTTTGCATGTGTAAGTATGAATGTTAGGAGACAATATAATTGTGTCTTATTTTTCCAGAAAAAGTTGAAATGAAGAAAGAAACAATCTTCTCTTTTTCTATAGAAATTGAATGTAGCATCACAAAACAAAATTCAGAAGGTATTGTCAAAAGTATTGTATAATCTTGCTAAATGGTAAACAGATCTGCTATAATTTAGCATATCCTTTATAACAAGTGACATCACCCTGGCTGTGTGATATCAGATATGAACTTGAATTTTATTTGTTTAAACTACTGATGAAACCTAAGGAATGCAGGGTGAAACATATTACGTAGGTAAAAGTCTACATGCTTACAATGTACACTCTTGAGAAGTGTATTCTTAAAGAAATTACAGCTGCAGAGAGACCTACACAAGTTTGAAAATAGATGGCTTACTAGGTCATTTTTATCGCTTATCACATGCTAGGTAGTCTTTTGACCTTTTTCCTTTGCTAAAGCATTTGTTGCAACCATTAGTTATAATAATTAAGGGTCAGACTCTCTCTCTCTCTCTCTCTCTCTCTCTCTCTCTTTCCCTCTCTCTCTCTTTCTCTCTTTCTCTTTCTGCATTAAGACTTTTCATGCACGCACATTTTGAGCTTCAGATTGCTAATTTATTTTCTTTCTTGCACTTGACACCTTTACACTGCAGTGTGCATCATCCATAGAATAGTTATCAAAAATCAATTAAACACTGTCTATACAACAGAGTTGCTAGATGAGAATGAAGTGATAACTAGAGAGGTGAATTGCTTCTATCTTCCCTGAAGCACAGGAAAATAATAGATAGAAACCACCAAGTCAAAGTTATTCAAAAGACATACAACCACACTTTTACCCAATCAACATTTACTCAGTTAGCAGAATACCCTTACTATCAGTCATTGCATCAGAAAGAAAATTAGCATTCCATGTGTGTATAAATGACTTGAGTGTAAAATGCCAAGCATGTTTTTATGTTATTTAGTAGAACTGAACAAGCACGTTACTGGAGTTCATAGGACATATGATGTGGTTCAGAAGTATACGCAAAAAATGCTGGAGACAGCATTTTTTCCACGGGTTCTGTGGAAAAGCCTTCCAATAAGAGAAATTAAACACTCTTTTGCTTGTCTACCCTCCAGGGCATACATTGAAAATAAACATAAGTTTAAAGTTTAAAGAGTTTAAAGTTTTCATATTATACATTAAATAAATACATAAAAAAAAAAATCTTTTTAATTGTCTTGGTGATATCTAATGGTACGCAATTATGTAGGCCAATATTTTATGCCATAAAATACTGAATAAAAGACACAGTCAGAAGAACTCAACACAAAGTAGTAAAAAAAAAAAAAATACAATGAAGGGAATGCAATGTGAAATAGGAAAATATCAGAGTTACTAAATGGACAAGAAGATCTATTAACTTGTGAATAGTTAAAGGAAAAGCAAAAATCAGTCTTCTATTTTGTGCTACTCCTAACTAGATTCTCCCACCCCCCAAAAAATAATGTTTGATGTTGCATTAGATCATGTATTTTTGTTAAAAATTTAAAAAATAGAAAAGGAAAGGAAGTACTGTGCCAGCAAAGCTTGTTCTCTAAAATTAGTTTAACACCATAAAGAGAAACAGAAATAAATTAATCAAAGAAAAGATAATATTTCAGAAAAGTAAATGCCAGGTACCTTTACAGATGGGTAAAAAATAATATGGCTTTTATGAAAATCCTGTGAAATAATTATATTTACATGTTGCAGTTACTATGAACTAATTAAAAAAAATAAAAAAAAAATAATGAAACTTCATTAAAGTTTCAATTTATTTGCCAGTCTTTGCAACTGCTATGTAAAATACAGCTACAATGTCTTCTCTTTTCCTTCTCCACAGAAAAAGTCATGCTTGACTTGACATTCTTTGGTAATTTCTAAAGGGATAAGGATTGGGTCAATTTAGATGTATTTAGCAAGTAAAAGAGCTCGAATTCTGTCTGAAGGGACACTTTCCTTAATCTGCTTTCTGTCAAAATATAATTGCTCTTAACTTACTCACATTATTGAACTAGCCCTAGTTTTTATATCTGCTGAATTACACAAGCATTTGGGTACCCTTTTCAAAATCGGGGCAAAAAGTAATTTCAGCAAGTGATATCTGTGAAACTGTCAAAGATCTTGGAAAGTCCGGTTCAGAAATTAAAACTGCCAAAATTAGCTGTTTCCAAATCTATATATTCATTTTCTAACAAAATTCCATGGAAGATGCACCCTGATACGAAGGCTACAAATACTTCAACTCCAGTCTTGCTAGAATTTCATATCTGGCACCAGCATACAGAAACAGATTTGTTGACCAAAGCAATCCTAATCAGACTATGATAAATTATCTTTCTATGTTCTCTTGAAGAAAAACTGTCTGGAATTAAAATTGTCTCTGGACTTTTTACAATTTTTCTGAGCCATTCTGTCCTGATCCTGAGAACTTGTTAGAGACACTTCATGATTCATCTTAGAGCACTGAAATATGATGGTTTGGTTCAAGCTATTACAGGCATGTGTAGCCATGCTTCTACTAGCTATACTTACTAATTTTTGGCAGAGAGTGGAAATAATTTGGAAGGAAAAAAATATCAATATCTCTTAAAGAAGGACAAGTCAGGAATACTCTTATAAGTGGAAAAATCTGTTGAAAGTGACTGTAGATATTAATTATATATGTGAATGATTTGGATGAACTATAGACAAACTTAATGACAGAATCTGAAAGACTTGCTGTGATGAATCGAAATTAGCTCTTGCAGAGCCTACTGCTGCTAATAAGAAAACCAAAAAGATTTTCTTTTACAGACAGTGTTCTTCAGAATCAGAATGGAGAAGTGTAGAAGCTTTATTCATTTAATTTGTTCAAGCTTTTTCTCCAAAAAGTATTACAGTAGTTCCACACACTTACACTCCTCTTCTCATTACATGATCAGACAGAATGAATGTTTTAGCATTGAAAAGTTCTAAAACTCACTCATAGACATTAGTAGGAAGCTGAGCCAGAGACAGCAACCAACACAAGTGATCAGAAAAGATGGAGACGGGAAGGTGTGTAATTGCTACCTAGTGTCCTCTCAGATCCAGGAATATAGAATCTGTGTTTGACCAACCTGTGAAATATCTGTTATCCCCATCATGTAGATAAGATTAAATGACTTTCTAATTTGAAAGAAAGCAAAAATCATTCATACTGATAGAAAGAAAAATTGCATCTTCTGTCTCCTACATCTATGTATCTACATATATTCCCAGTATTTTCTTTGCCTAGATGTTAGAATATTCACCTGTTATTTCTAAGGCCAAATACAAGTTGTGGTTAAAAGCCACAAATTTTATTTAGTGGCTGTGGACAAAGGCCAGGCATTGTGATTATTAGATATCAAATTTAATTATCATACAAAGACAAGAAATATAAATGCAATTTCAACCTACAAAGTGCATGAGGTAAATAATGTAAAATCACTTAGACTTCAACTAACGTTCAGATGGACCTTCAGAGCTCATAAATGCTGCTCTATCTGAATTGTAGATTGTCATTTTTTCTCCTGAACCATGTACACTTGATGATGGGAGTGTACTCTTTGCTTTGCATGAGTCACATTGAAAGGAACAGCTTAGGCATTAATGAAGAAGGAAATTCCAACTACAACTGAGTGTATGAAAAAGTGGAGGTGGATTGGACTGGAATGTTTCAAGAGATCCTTTTCAAACTGAGCTATTCTATGATTCTGTAACACCAAAACCTTTTTCTTCCCCACCAAAATTATCTTCCCAACAGGTACAGGATTTCTGTTTGCTGTTCAGCCACTCAATTCTGATTGGATTCTAGGTTAGTACTTCTTTGTTTTTTGAATTAGTAATATAGCTTTATAAGATTTGTAGAACAAGAGGTGGGAGCAGGGGTTGAGTAGGGCAGACCACTCAGTTTCTAGCAGAAGTAGACATGTCCTATGCCTTGAATAAAAATGCATATTGCATTCCATGTTTGTTCTGCTGATTTCATTTGTCAGTGTTATTAACACTTTCCTTGCCATATTTCATAGATCCTTCACAGCAGTATTTGTGTGATATGTTCAATACCTGCAGCCCACTGGGATTATTATGGCTAAGCATTGGCTTTTTATAATCATTATGATGATGATTATTATTTTCTCCTTGCATTTTCAGTTTGGATTTAGTGACAGTTGCCATACATACTATGTTAGCAAGTGCCAGAAGACACGTTTCTCTCCAACCAGCCCAGCCCATTTTACCCTTTTTGTTATATTAGTAGAACAGAACAATGATTGTAAGATGAACATACACCAACAGTTTATAAATTCAGTGGTTTTCCCGTTTTTGAATTCCCTGATGCTCTAGACCTTAAAATCTTTATTAATTAATCTTCATAATATAATTTATTAATCTCATAATGCAGAGTATTTCAGGAAGACTTGTATGTCTGTGTTATGAGATACTAAATCTAAAATGGAAGTCTTAAGCTGAAGCGCAATGACCATTGTGTGTTTAATTGAAGAAAATTATTTTATTTTTATGCCTGAATACTGATGGAAAATTTTGACATTTTAGTACTCAAAATAAACTTCATCACACAAGAACATAATATGAAATAAAACTAATTTCTTCTTTCTCTTCATGTTTAATCCAAAAGAAGCCACTTGTGTTGCAAAGTGCTGTTATGTACATTTTGTCAACATGAACTTTTCATTTTTCTTTAATTATCTGCTGACATTATCAACTACTGTTAAAATGGATCGTTGCCTATATTTTTATCCCTTTTTAGTACGTGGGAGACTGATGTTAAACAGTAAATACCCTTGTATAGTGTTTTTAGTATATGTGACATTTTGCATTAGCATTAGAATATCAAATACCAATAAAAAGGTAAACTCTGCAAAGAAAATGAAAATTAAATTTTTATGGGGTATGAGACAGGGCAAATACTTACCACAGACTTCTCAGAAAAATCACTTTCAAGGACCTTTCCACAGATTGAGGATTCACTCTTTGTTGCAATTTACATTCTTAGGCCTATAAATGTTTTATGACTTCCATCTACAAGCACTCAGAGCCAAAAGGAGGTAATGCAAAATTGATCTGTGTATTAAAACTGCTGAGCCAAGCAGGCTGCTCATAATTACAGTGATTGTGCATTGGTGATTCTGCTGCCCTTCGTGGAAAGATTATTTGCATAAAGACTATCAGTTAAGTGTAAGTTTCCAACACAGTCTATTAGCTTTCATGTCTTTCAATACTTTGCATCTGATGTATCAAGACTAGGATATTATGGGGAAACTCTTGCTTTTCTATAATGATGTTTTCCAGTTTGAAATTAGGCTCAAAGCAATCCTATTACCGGGTAGAGAGTTAGATGTATCATTATAGTGACCTTTAGTTTTATTTATATTTTTGCAAACTCTTCTACTTCCAAGCATCACAGTAGCACTACTGTGATAAAGTTGTATAACAGCTAAAAGATATTATAGCAGATTTCAGCCTGATTATTTTTGAACTTGGTATCATCTCATTACATAGAAAAGGAGAAAAGGATAAGTGTCAACTGGAGATTTTTTTTTTTCTTTCTTTTTCTTTGTGTGTGTGTATTTTAACTATATCTTCCGTTGTTATACAGCAGAAAATTCTGATGCTTTTTTTTTTTTTTTTCAAAACCTTTCAACTGTTTATTACTTTCCAGAGAAACCATAAAAAACAAACAAACTAACAAACAAAAAACTACAGCATATTTAAGAATTGAAAAATACATGGAGCTTTATATCAGCATTAGTATGATCATTCACTGATTGAATTTTTCTACCTTCTAAATTCCCAATACTAAAAAAGTTATACAACTGAGTGCTTTTATTCCCTATAAGATTTTTAAAAAGATTTTTGTGTTAGTTACAGATAATATTGTACTTGTATTACATATATTATTATGTATAAAATAGGTATTTATATATAGTTATTTTTATACATATGCATATAATGTCACATATTTTTTTTAGCATCTAGGAGCAACGTTAGCCCCCAAAATACTTAATTAGCATTTGTAACAGTCGTGAATTTTGCTAAATGTGTTTAATTCTAATTTTTGTGTAATGAAGACTTTAAGAAAATTATTATTATTATTATTATTATTATTATTATTATTATTATTATTATTATTATTATTATTATTATTATTATTATTAAGAAAAGTCTACATATAAAATCCCACATTTATTTATTTGGCTATTTATTTATTATTATGATATATGCAACTATATGTGCTTTTTGCAGAATTTTTTACTATCTTGTGAATCTTCCAGTCACTTAAGTCTTCACACAGAACTAGACTGGGAAGAATAAGCAAAAATGCAGACAAAACAACAGACTTTAGGAAAATTCTTAGTTTGTGTAAGATCTTGAAGGTTTATGATCTGGTCAATCAGAAAGATTTCACTGTGTTGTCAAACCAGGGTCTTGTGAAAAGGTCAACTTCACCGTGGCTGCAATTCTAACTTTTCAGCTCCTGAGGGGCAGTATTATCAACTAATCTCTAATTCTCAAAGAAGGTACTTTTTGTAACAAACATCCCTCAAAAATTATCTTCTATGTGTATCCTTATGGAAACGAGTCCACCTTTCAAAGGTGTGTCGCAGACTGCAAATGCAATTTGTATTTCACTGCAATTCCAGGCAAGTTTGCAGTCGGTTTGGATATAGACTCAGAGGACAAGGTCGTCAACTGCTCACTTTGTAACCCAAAATTATCAGTCTCATTATTATGATTTCTTTGCTCATCACCTTATAGTTTAACTTGATTGTGCAGAATAATCCTTGTACAAAATTAAGATGGATTGTTTTTCACAAGTTTAACCACAGTCATTGTGGGGTTGTGTCAGGGGATGAATAAGCAAATGGTTAAGCATGGATCTAGGAACATCAGTACAGAGTGGAGGGAGAACACCAAACAGTAGAAATTATTTTCTCTTTATGTTTACTTTTGTTCTCTTTCACACTTACCTCTGTCAGTTAATAGACACTGAAGAGAATGTTCTTTTCTTTCTGTTTTTAAAATAAGGTGCCAAGTTTCTCTATTGACCATAAGCTGGAAAACTGAGAGATATACATTGAAACATAAAGGCTGAAAAACTGAAAAGATCGTAATAGCCTTATTAGGCCATTATTAGGACTTATTAGACACACAATATTGTCCAAACTAATTGCCAGAGATTGTCACTGGTGTCTTTTATACAGGCAAGATTTCCAAGATAAGCTACCTTCCATTTTTTTTCTCATTAATTCAGCTTTGGTTTAGTCCTATGACTCAAAAAAGTTTTGGGTTTTCTTGAGGAAAAACAAAAAGCAAACAAACAAACAAACAAAAAAAAGTATTATCTGAAAGGCCTATTTGTCTCTCCCACTTTTGAATCTTTGATTGTTGTTGTTTTTCTCCATACATAGATTTTTTTTTTTTTTTTTTTTTTTTTTCTGAATGGGACTAGCTTGGAATGGGAGTGGGTTGCATTATACAAAAATGTTTTTTTCATAATTGTAATGACTTAATGACTAATGAAGATATTGATTAGTTTTAAGGGACAAAGTTTCAGTTGGTAATATAAAGAGCATATTTCTAAATGGATATTTTCCTTACATCTTGATACAAATATTATGTGGAAAGAGCTTTGCAATATTGTACTGAAGTTTTGCCTATTTTCCCTGGATTTTCTTATTATTGCTGAAACTCAAACTTTGAGAAATTTCAGAGTTAAGCGCAATTTTCAAACCCTACAGAAATAAGTGTATTTTTAATTGTAACTATAATGATTAATAATTAATAACTATTGTTAGTATTAAAAATATTATTAGTCCTGTCTTAAGGTTCTGTCTCCTTACTGAGGACCCCAGTTATATTGAGTCATCTCCTTTATTTGTAGAAAAAAAAATCTGAAGCTTGAATATAAATATATATGTATACACACTCATTTCTTAATCTGTGTCAGTGGAAGATTTAGAGTGCAGCAGAAACTGAGAGGGCAGCTCTAGAGCACTTTATTTTGCAGCACTTTGAAAAGAACAATTATTCCGTTATTGTAGCTGTTGTGGAGTGATTTCAGGAAAAAAGTTGTTCACATTGTGCCAGATCCACCTTTGAACAACTTCCAGCAAAAATCTGAGAAATGTTGCAGTTGTTTGGTTAAGATTCAGTACTAAGCTGCACAATATTAACGGCAATGTGGTAATTATATAGTTTTTAATTAAAGCAAACTTTCACATTTTTCTGCCCTGTGATAGCAAGGCAATGTTCTTTTTCACCAATGATGAATTCAAAGCAAGATATTAAGAGTCTGAGTCTATAAAAAATAAAACAATTAATGAGGAAATAAAACAATTAATGATTTAAAGTGCTTATTAAAACAAATATTTCTTATTTTAGTATACTGAAAATCAATGAGCAAAAAAGAAACTAGGAATGTCTCCTCTCCTCTCCTCTCCTCTCCTCTCCTCTCCTCTCCTCTCCTCTCCTCTCCTCTCCTCTCCTCTCCTCTCCTCTCCTCTCCTCTCCTCTCCTCTCCTCTCCTCTCCTCTCCTCTCCTCTCCTCTCCTCTCCTCTCCTCTCCTCTCCTCTCCTCTCCTCTCCTCTCCTCTCCTCTCCTCTCCTCTCCTCTCCTCTCCTAGACCCCAAAACCCTCACACCTCAATTCCTGTAGAAAATATGGCAGTAGAATTCTTTGATCATATTTGCTTTGAAGAAAAAATCTCTATATCCATGTGTTGAAGGGTGGCAGAAACATTTAAATGTGCTGTTCCCAAGGAGTTTGACTCAAAGTTAGCTCAATTAACTGCTCAGTTTGTTTAGATTTAATTTAGGACAAGGACCAGGACCAGAGAGGTGATCATTGCCTTGTACTTTGCTCTGGTGAGTCTGTTCTTCGAGTACTGTGTTCAGCTTTGGGCTCCTCACTACAAGAAAGACACTGAGGCCCTGGAACACATCCAGAGAAGTGCTGTGAAGTTGGTGAAGGGTCTGGAACACAAGTCTTATGAGGAATTGTGGGGTTGTTTAGTTTGGAGAAGAGTAGGCTCAGGGAGACCTTTTTGCTCTCTACAACTACCTGAGAGGAAGGTGTGGGGAGCTAGGGGTTGGCCTCTTCTCACAGCAACAGGACAAGAGGGAATGGCTTCAAGTTGTGCTAAGGGAAGTCTAGATTGGGAATTAGGAGAAATTTCTTCTCAGAAAGAGTAGTCAGTCAGGCATTGGAATGGATTGTCAGGTAGGTGGTGGAGTCATCATCCCTGAGGGTGTTTAAGGAAAGGTTGGACATGGTACTTAGAGACATGGTTTAGTGGGTGACACTGGTAGTAGGGTGATGGTTAGACCAGATGATTTTTTTTCCAACCTTTATGATTTTACAATTTTATGACTCTAGGAAATTCAGCTAGAAAAAATCTATAGTTGTCTGGACAGTCTAGCTGACAATATCACAAGTAACAAGAATTAGTAACAACAGTTTGAACCAATGGAATTTGAGAGGGTGTTTTACTAGTACTTACTGATTTATTTATTATTTTATTTATTATTATTTTGTTTTGTTTTGTTTTGTTTTGTTTTGTTTATTATTTGTTTTGTTTTCCTCTGTTATCACTTTATTCTAACAACTGAGAAGTAAACAGAAAAAAAAAAGTCAATGTCACACCAGTCTGAAAAGGGCAAGAAAGAGGACCCAGGCAACTACAGGCTAATCAGCCTCACCTTTATCCATGGAAAGATGATGCAACAGCTCATCCTGGAGGTTATCTCCAAGCATGTGGAGGATAAGAAGGTGATCAGGAGTAGTTAGCATGGATTCACCAAGGAGAAATATTGCTTAACCAATTTGATAGGTTTCTATGATAGGATGACTAGCTGGCTAGATGAGGAAAGAGTGGTGGATGTGGTCTATCGTGACTTCAGTAAGGATTTTTACACTGTCTGCCATAACATGATCATAGGCAAACCCAGGAAGTGGAGGATAGATGAATGGACAATGAGGTGGATTGATAATTGGTTGGATGGCAGAGCTCAGAGGGTTGTGCTCATTGATGCAGTCTATTTGGAGGCCTGTAGCTAGTGGTGTCCCCCAGGGGTCAGTACTGGGTCCAGTCTTGTTAATTTAACTCAAGTTAACTCTTAACTCTTGTTAACTCTTAACCTGGACTATGAAAAAGAGAGTACCCTCACAAAGCTTGCTGATGAGGCAAATCTGGGAGGAGTGGCTGATATCCCAGAGGGCTGTGCTTCCGTTCAGACGGAACTTGATAGGCTGGAGGAACGGGCTTCATGAAGTTGAACAAATGCAAGTGCAGGGTCCTGCACCAAGGGAGGAATAACCCCAAGCAACAGTACAGAGTTGGGGCTGACCTGCTGGAGAGGAGCTCTGCAGAGAGGGACCTAAGAGTCCTGGTAGACAGCAGGCTGACCATGAGCCAGCAATGGTCCCTTTTGGCCAAGAAGTCCAATGGTATTCTGGGCTGCATTCAGAAGAGTATTTCCAGCAGGTCAAGGGAAGTGATTGTCCCCACCTACTCAGCCCTGGTGAGGCCCCACCTGGACAATTGTTTCCAGCTCTGGGTTCCCCAGTACAAGAGGGACATGGAACTAAGGGAGCATGTCCAGTGGAGGGCTACTCATATGATTAGGGGACTGGAGCACCTGGACAGGCTGAGGGAGCTGGGCCTGTTTAGCTTGGAAAAAAGAAAACTGAAGGGAGATCCCATCAAGGCATATAAATATCTGAAGGGAAGGTGCCAAAAGGATGCAACCAGATTATTTTCCATTGTGCCCAGTGACAGGATGGGAGGCAATGGGCACAAACTGAAACACAGGAAGTTCCTTATGAATATGAGGGGACAGTTTTTTTACTGTGAGGCGGTAAGAGCTCTGGAACAGGTTGTCCAGAGAGGTTGTGGAGTCTCCTTCTCTGGAGATATTCAAAAACCTGGATGCCATCTTGCACAATGTACTCTGGAATGTGCTCTTGCTCAGCAGGGGTGTTGGACTAGATGATCTTCAAAGGTCCCTTCCAATTTCAATTATTCTGTGATTCTGTGAAAAGAGCTTTTATGGAAAGCCAAAACTGTTAGTGAACAACATAACTTATAGCTCCTAAGTCCTTTGAGGAGGTCACTGGTGAAAGCAGGCTAACAGATATGTGTTCTGGGGTTTCACAGTAGGCTATTTACATCTATTTGTGAATTACTTTGGAAAAAGAAATGTTGGGCAAGATGGACTCAGTTTCGTTTTCTTCTTTCTCCCACACTCAGCTGCATATTTCCACTCTCCCTCTTTAGTTTTACAGTTTATCGAACCACAGTCCTAGCACCATAATTTCACTAATCTCATCTAAACTATGTTATACATATATATATTTCTGCACCTTACTTTTCAGCAACTCCTTGCCTTATGGTTGGTATAGATGTTTTGAAGGAAGTGTCAGGAGCATATGGCTGGAAAGAAGGAAAGGGAAGGGAAAGGAAGATGGAATACTGTGAAACTCATCCCTGAATATTTTTCAAAATTTAACAGCACAAAGAAAATATTTATTTATTTATTTATTTCTCTTCGGTTCTCCCAAAATAAACAAGGAATGAAAATGCAAAACTTTTCAAAAGTAAGCCAAAGCAATGTAGCCTATTTCTAAAGATGAGTAAAATCACAAATACACTTTATAATTCCTAATCCAGTTGTGACCTGTATTATCAACTAACTTACTTTTTCTTTTCCCATTTTTTTTGCTGTATATATATAAAAAAATAAATATAAATAAAGCCATCACTGAGAAGTATTCTCAGTATTCTCATCACTATTGTTTTCCCTGTTGATGAACTATTTTCTCACTATTGTTTTCCCTGTTGGTGAACTATTTAAATACCTTTTTTTTTTTTTTTTTTTGAGAGACTGCAGAGCTCATAGAGACTTTTTTGAGAATACAGGGGTTCATTTGTTGTGTAGCACACATATATACACACAACATAAAGTTACAAAGTTACGAAGTGGAGCTGGAGACAAAAGGTCAACCAGGCACTGAGGGAATAGATTGTACTAAAAAAAAAAAAAAAAAAAAAAAAAAGCAATAAAATAAAACCATGTATGTAGCATCTGTAATTTGAAGACCAACTGAGACTTTTCTAAAATGTGGTTTCTTTTGATTTTCAATATTGTTAATTCTTTTTCTGGAGTCAGTGGATTCTAGACCAAGAAGAATCCAAGAACACTTGAAATGAGTCTGTTGGTAAACTAACTTTATGAATTTATCACACTATAATTTTATGTTCCTTTTGCTTATATCTCCACCAGGAGAAGTACTGGGTTACTTAATGAACACAAGATGAAGTTCTCAAATTGATAAAGGAATGTCACAAACAGTCCTTTCATTTATAAAAGAAATCATCAGGAAAATTCCTCTTTTGTTACCCACTCATATTTCTTTTTCATATATCTATAAAATGACATGTAAAATCCTAAAACTAAATAAGTGTTTTCTTGAAACAAAATGCATTTAGGTTAGAGATTTTTTAGTCTTTTTCTAATGTCTTTGATGACCTCTGCCCTGAAGCTTTATTTGTTTCTAAGGCTGCTTTACTGTCATTTAAAAAGAAAGTGTTTAGCTGAGAAGACAATTTACAAGTAATTTTGAATTTTCCTTTATTAAAATTTATTACTCTTACTACTGTATTCACCAGAAAAAAAAAAGACCAAAGAAAAGTGGAACCTTGCAATCTGCAGAACTTTTTTATAATTTTTTGTCTCATGTAGTGCAGTTAACTGAATTCAATAAATGTAGTTCAACAATAGATACAGATTAAGACATTTCCTGGTAGAAGATTCAAAAGGCTTCAGCCATGTGTTTTAGAGTGCTGAACTGTTAAAATTATTCCTATAGGCTGAAAACTTTATTTTTGGGTCTTCTCTGTGTCAACATGGTATCTGCTGGATTCCCTACTGTGTTTCCACA
The DNA here is from genome assembly GCF_009819795.1 of Aythya fuligula. NCBI lineage: Eukaryota > Metazoa > Chordata > Aves > Anseriformes > Anatidae > Aythya > Aythya fuligula. The sequence continues at coordinate 72,913,228 of NC_045593.1, read as the reverse complement.
TCAGGTTGGTAAATATTATCTACTACTGGCATGAAGTTATTTAGAAGGATAAAACCAATACAGACTGAACTTAATCAACTGGCCAAAGCACACCTAGAGTTGAAGCTGGCTCTGTCTGTGAGAGAAAATAAAAAGGTTTTTTTTAGATATGTGAATGGAAAAAGGAGAACTAAAGAATACATAGGGCCGCTCCTTGATAGGGAAGGTCTCCTCACAGACAGTGACACAGGCAAAGCAGAGATGCTTAACGCCTTCTTTGCCTCTGTCTTCAATGCCGATGATGGGCTTCGGGACCCAGGGTGCCCTGAGCTGGAGGACCGGGACGGTGGGGATGACAAACTCCCAACCGACCCTGAACGTGTGCGGGATTTGCTACTCCACCTGGATCCCTACAAGTCCATGGGTCCGGATGGGATTCATCCCCGGGTGCTGAAAGAGCTAGCGGACGTCACCGCGGAACCTCTCTCAATTATTTTTCAACGATCCTGGGAATTTGGAGAGGTCCCGGTAGACTGGAAGCTGGCAAATGTTGTGCCGGTTTTCAAGAAGGGTCAGAAAGAAGACCCTAGCAATTACAGGCCTGTCAGTCTCACATCAGTGCCTGGTAAAATCATGGAGAAGATGGTTCTCGAACTTATTGAGGCGCACCTGGGGGACAAAGCAGTCATTGGTCCCAGCCAGCATGGGTTTGTGAAGGGTAGGTCCTGCCTAACTAACCTGATTTCCTTTTATGATAAGATCACTCGTATGGTGGACCAAGGGAAACCAGCTGATGTGATTTTTTTGGACTTCAGCAAGGCTTTTGACACGGTTTCCCATAGGATCCTACTGGACAAAATGTCCACCATACAGCTAAATAAAAACATCATACGATGGGTGAGCAATTGGCTAACGGGCAGGGCCCAAAGGGTTATGGTAAATGGGGCTGCGTCAGGCTGGCGGGCGGTCACCAGTGGGGTCCCTCAAGGCTCCATTTTAGGGCCGGTACTTTTCAATATTTTTATAAACAATCTGGATGTAGGAATAGAAGGTATTTTGAGCAAATTTGCTGATGACACCAAACTTGGAGGAGTTGTGGACTCGAATGAGGGTGTAAAGGCCTTGCAGAGGGATCTGGATAGGTTGGAGAGCTGGGCGATCACCAACCGCATGAAGTTCAATAAGAGCAAGTGCCGGGTCCTGCACCTGGGACGGGGAAACCCTGGCTGCACGTACAGACTGGGCAATGAGACGCTGGAGAGCAGCCTAGAAGAGAGGGATCTGGGGGTCGTGGTAGACAGCAAGTTGAATATGAGCCAGCAGTGTGCCCTGGCAGCCAGGAGGGCCAATCGTGTCCTGGGGTGCATCAAGCATGGCATCGCTAGTAGGTCAAGGGAGGTGATTGTCCCGTTCTACTCTGCGCTGGTGCGGCCTCACCTCGAGTACTGTGTGCAGTTCTGGGCACCACAGTATAAAAAGGACATGAAACTGTTGGAAAGTGTCCAGAGGAGGGCTACGAAGATGGTGAAAGGCCTGGAGGGGAAGACGTACGAGGAACGGCTGAGGTCACTGGGCCTGTTCAGCCTGGAGAAGAGGAGGCTGAGGGGAGACCTCATCACAGTCTACAACTTCCTTGTAAGGGGGTGTCGAGAGGCAGGAGACCTTTTCTCCATTAACACTAATGACAGGACCCGCGGGAACGGGGTTAAGCTGAGGCAGGGGAAATTTAGGCTGGACATCAGGAGGGGGTTCTTCACAGAGAGGGTGGTTGCACACTGGAACAGGCTCCCCAGGGAAGTGGTCACTGCACCGAGCCTGTCTGAATTTAAGAAGAGATTGGACTGTGCACTTAGGCACATGGTCTGAACTTTTGGGTAGACCTGTGCGGTGTCAAGAGTTGGACTTGATGATCCTTAAGGGTCCCTTCCAACTCAGGATATTCTATGATTCTATGATTCTATGAACTGCAGCTCAACCTATCTGAGAAAAGGTGAGTTTGTCTCAAGCTAGATCCAGACAAATGTGGTGATCTGGTAGTTCATGAATAAGGTATGAGTGTTGTTGCTTTTATGTTGTATTGCTTTTACTTTCCCTATTCCGTCCCCTGTCCCACTATTTTTGATGTATAATGTTTAGTAACATCACTATCAATTGTCTATACTATCCTGTATAACTAACATCTTCATTAAACAAAATCCCACACTTGAGATAAAAAAGTATAAAATATCTAAGTATCTAAAGTATTTATCAAAATTAGTATATTTGCATTATTTTTGGCCTTTACTGTGATGGTCATAAATAAGATCGGAGTTCTAAAGAGGATGTATTATTCTTTCACTGTCCTTTTACCCTTCTCTCAGTAAGATTTCTGGAAAATCCCAATAAAGTGGACTTGTTTTCATATTTTAAAGATAATTTAATATTGACTTCCTTAAATACTAATTTTGCAAAATAATAACAGTAACACATTTAATTATATTTTCAATAATAAAATATTTTATAATATATGACGTAGGGTGTATTTTATATTAATTATGTAACTTGTCATCTTAATGAAATATCCTAATACTAACAATTCATCTTTTAATAGTAAATTCAGATTTAAAAGATATATGAGTTTATTATGCCTAAAATAGAAAAAGTGCCCAAAAATATGTTTTATGTGTACTTAGTATTATATTCAGTTGTTTCGGTATTGTCAGATGCAAGTGCTGAGATGTAGCTGAGATAACTGTAGCTGAGATGGTTGTTTTTACTACTTTGAGAATGATGCAAAATGCAGAATATATCTTCTGTTATAATGCTAATAACAAAGCTTCAGATATGGTTGTGAAAATTTTAACTGTTACAAATGGATTGTTTGGAACACAATAGGGTGGAGTGTGTTTGATAATTTTGAGAACCAGATCCTAGCAACCTTGTTTAAGTTAAGAATAGCTCTACATAAGGAACTATCAAAACCAATCTGATTATGCCTTAAAAAAAGTTGCTGCTCAGTTTAGGTAAATGGGACACAACCCAACTTTTAAAACAAACAGATAAGTAGGAGCTCTGTTTGGTACACTGGAAGAGATTATTGGTAGATAATATTAAGAGTATTTGGTACACTGTACAATGTACATGTGCTAAAAGCAGGTAAAAGATGTCTGTCTGTGCATTTGTTTTCTTGCTATATTTTGTGTAACATATGTTGCATAAATGTATTCTTTTAATGACAAATTATATTGGTCCTTTTTAGTGAAATCTATAATTACTATTACTATTATAATCAGGTCCATATATCTTCTGAAAGACTAGATATCTGCTATTCTTTATCCAACCATTGCTTACTCAGCAGTAAGCTGTTTGGATTTGAATGAAGATCATAAGTAATACCTTTGTGGTATGTATGGCTATTTGATCAATGATCAAGACATTTTTAAATTTTACACATTGCAGGGAAGAGGAAAAATACTTTTAAGATTTGTTGTTTATGGAATTAAAAAATTAAAACTGAATCTGACTGAGAATCACATAACTACAGTGTGGAATTCTCAGTTATCTTTTCACCTACTAAAGAGCAATAGTTCTCCCTGACCTGTTCCCCTCCCATGCTGAGAATCTAGATTTAGTGTTTTGATACATGTAGTGCCTTGAGATGACAGTAAATCTTGACAAGAATAGCCAAACATAGCTATTCAGTTAACAGACTCAAAAACCTGACAGCCTTTGGAGGAAAATACATTACTATTCACATGATTAACAGAAATTAATTTGCCTTTCAATAAATATTTATATGCTTCAAAAAAAAAAAAAAAAAAAAAAAAGATAAAATGTGCATATGTAAATGTGCATATGTCATGAACTGGCCATGGAAAAAAATTGTATGGTAGCCATCTTCAAGTTATCTAGGCTGCCCTTGACATAAAATACAGCATTAGGTGAAACCCTACTAACTGAAGCCTAAGTCTGAAGACCTATGGCTTACCCATGAATCAGTTCTACATCCTTTACACAGTCTTTTTTTTTTTTTTTTTTCCTCTCTCTTCTTTTCTTTGATGTCTAGAGCAGTGATTTCCCAAACGGATTGCTACTGCAAGAGGGATAAAGATGCTTTTTGTCAGATCCCCATGTTGATCCCCAGAGGCTGGAGGATTTTTGGCATAACTGAGTTGTTCTGTCTGAAAAGGTGACAGAACAACTCAGTTATGGTAGATCCATAATTCTCAGTACTATTTTTTTTTTTTTTCTTCTGTGTCTGTTTTCTATTAATTTCTCAAATTGAGTGCTTGCTAATTTGTGTTTTTACTCATGCAAACTGTTGAGTAATGCAAAAGACAGCTAAATAAATAAACAAATGTGTTTACTGACTTCTACATACAAGGAAGTACATATTTACCTGGATATATACAGTTGTGTGTTCTGTACTAGGAGTAATAATGCCAATAGAAAGGAAGGTACTTTGTTTAAAATTTATAGAAATATTATTTAATGAAAAAATAGTGTCTTTACGTATTCCTTCCACACTATCTGTGTATATTGCTAAATATACTACTTGAAAAAATCTTTTGCTTTACAGTTTTTTTTTGCTACCACCAAAAATTTTCAAAAATTTTAAGAAGAAAAATGAAATGATCATTTCTACTTTCTAGCCATTCCTGAAACCCAGAGTAAATAACTCAATAGAATTTTGAGTTAGTATTTTTCTTTTCTTAAATTTGATTCAGCCATCCATTCTTTGTTTGTTTTTATTAATATTCTACAGGTTAAGTTTCCATGTGTAAATATTTTACATGACGTTCCTGTACAGGGACTGCATACTTTTCAAGAATGCAGTGATTAACAGTGAATTGTCAGAAAGAATTTGTTCCCAAATGTATTAAAATTAATCAAAAAATTTCCATCTAATTCAAACATTTATTTTTGTCAGTAAAATAACTGCAAGTAACACGAAAATTTCACTCTAAGTTCAGGAAACTATAATTATACCCCAAAGGTACAATCAAAATTTATTAACACAATTCATAATGTTTACCACCCTTACTAAATTGCTAAGGGAAATACCAAAAGAAGAATGATTAGTGCTGTTGAGTGTCCACAATTCTCCTTGCAGAACCATAATATGATTCTTTTAAAAAATGAGTCAACTCCATCCGAAATATCTTTACTGAGTAGGGGTGTTGACTATGGTCAGCTGATCATTAAAGGGCTGATCATTATTATCTGCTACATAAAAGCACATTAGCATTGAAAGAAGTGACATAGTCCAGCAGATTAGGTAGCTAAAGATGGTCAGGTTGTAGAAGGTAACATGAAATAGTAGAAGTAATAAAACTGTTGAATTTAGTTTACCATATCTTAGTTTTTTTATTGTAGAGGAACATCTCATTTAAAAAATGTATTGTTACAATTTATTTTTTGGGGGGGGCCTATTTCTATAATCTTGCATGTGACTAATAAATAAGAAGGTATAGTAGTTCACACAGCTCAGAGTTGTATTATCTAGAATGTTCATGGATAGACTGGTAGGATGAACTTAGATGAATAGCTAATTTTCTTCTGTACTTGGTATTCAATGTCAAATTAAGATTTAAAAAGCCCTTAGAAACATTAATTTACTCACATAACTAATGTAATAATAGAAATGGCTTTGCACCCCATGCACTAAGTGGACTTTGATACACTAAGTAAACTGGAAATCCAAGGTCACTCAAGATCAAATTCTTTGTACAGAGTCTGAACCACCTTCTATCTCTGTTTCTATGTCTGCAGAAGACATAAACAGACTTACAAGCCTGTCTAAATTTATACAGATAAATTTTCTCCTTTTCACCTTCCTGTTTTGAGATTGCAAATATCAGCAAATCCCACCTTCATAATTTAGAAGTATTAGGATTGCTGTCAGCCTCCATGTATCCTGGCTGCAAATCAAAAGAAAATTTTGAAAGAAACTGAAGTATCTGGCTGATCTTTATATATATAAGACTTTCTGAGACAAGTTGGATTATTTTGCTATCTAGATTATGTTAAGGGATTCACATAACTCTGAGGACTTTTACTCTGATTAATATTAATATATATACAGTTAATATTATTCTTGCTATTATTTGATACTACAAGATATTGCACAAGAGAAGTGTAACAAATCTTTAATTAGTTACAGCTTTGTTTCAAACACAGGTGTGTTCACTAGTGAACAGAAGATAAGAAAATATGTAAAAATGTGTGGGGAAGAGCAGATATGGGAATAACCTCTTTTCTCTCCCTCTTTCTCACTCTATTAAACAAACTACATGATTACGTTAACTAGTTTGCTAAGGTAAAAATTCATAAAAATTAAAAACAATTTTTATTCTTTTTTTCCTTATGTTGAGGCAATAGTCAATATGGTTCCTGCTTCTTCATCTATAAGCTTACTGGTAGCTTTCCCACCACTGATCATCTACTATTGCTGGTGTAACAAATTATTTTGGAATAGTGTTTGGGTGAGTGGGATGTTGACTGAAAAAAATGAAAAATTGTCATTATACTATTCCTGTACAGGACTGGACTGATTCTGAATGATACTAGTGCCAAACACTAAGTCAATCTGTCTGTAAAACCTTTTATTTTATTATTTTATTTTATTTTATTTTATTTTATTTTATTTTACTTTATTTTATTTTATTTTATTTTATTTTATTTTATTTTATTTTATTTTATTTTATTTTATTTTATTTTATTTTATTTTATTTTATTTTATTATTCTATTCTATTCTATTCTATTTTTTGAGAGGGAGTTAGGGATAGTATAAACACCACTACAGGAAAAAATGTATTAAAGCTTTATATTTTCACCGTATTTCTTCATTCTTTTAAGAAACATCAGAATGCCGTTTAGTACTTCATACTTCTTGCTAGTTTGAAGAGTTTTGATGTAAGCTTGGAACTTTATTCATATACCATGGTTCTTTCATTTGAAGGGCTATATGTACAACATTTCGGAATATATTTTCTCCACACCGAAGACCTGTGCCTCTTTGCAAACTACATTTTGTTGATCCAGTTTCCTCATTAAGGGAACAGGAACATGATGAAGTAGCAGGGTTTTATCAAGTTCAGAAACAACTTGAGGAGGAACAGTTTTAAGAAAAAACTTTGTTGTTTACAAGAGAGGTTCTGTCCCATTTACCAGTCTCCTTCCAAGATTGTTCACATTTTTCAGATTAAGCATATCTGGTGTAGCTGAAGTTCATTAAGCACTATAAGAAGGAGAATATTCGTAATTGTAAGTCATTGTCACATAAAGTCTTCAAATAGATTTAATTTTCTTTTGCATTTTCATTGTGCAAGTCCTTTTACTCAAAACACATTGCATATCCTAAGGAAAAATTCACTGTTTTAAAAACATCCAGCCACAGCACATAATCCTACCATACAACAGTGTTTGTTGTATGGTAAGTAAGATGTATGTAAGTGTTTGTACTGAACTGATACAAAATGGACGGTACAAGGCTGATGGTACCTTTCATTAAAGCGAAACCTTAAAAGCTGATGAGCCTACATGTTCTCACTTCTGAGGCTGAATGCCAGCAGAACTCTCTGCATGAGCATGTGTGATGTGCATTTTACTGCCAAACATTTTCCCTTCTCTCTCCTCTCAAGAGCTTTTGTTTTCAGATTTGTTCTCTTTTAAGTTTGATTGACAGGAAGGTTTTGGAAGGGATTGGAACCTTATTTTGGAAGGGATTGAAATCTTATCTAGATTTGTTTTTTTTTTTTTTTTTTTTGTTTTTTTTTTTTTCAATCCCTTTTCAGAATCCAAAGACCTTGAGACAAACTGTCACTAGATACAAGTCCCCACAGCTACTGCCACAGTGACCTATTACAGCCTTGGTTTGTTTTGGGTTCTTGAGTTCAAGAGGGTCATAAAGAGGATACCAAAGGCATCCCCTTTGCCAGCTTGGGCAGTGTTCATATCTGTGTGCTGTAAAGTAAGAGCAACCTCCAAAACTGTCAGGGTTAACACAGAGGTGGAGTGATATAGATGCAGACTTAAAATGATGGGGCACGTATGTAAACTGATAAAGGAAGTTTGATGCACCATACCATTGAAATTTATCTAAATTCAATATTGTTAAACATTCTTAAAGACCAGATGAATTATACATGAAATATATGGATTATTTGTTGCAGGCAAACAATGGTGACATTTCTGTCTGTCACTTAGTATGACAAGGTTACCATGTTTTATTCAAAACTTCCAAACCGTAAATGATTTATATGTAATACTCTTACTTGGGACTGTCAGGGCAAGCAGAAAACAACACATTTATTCCATGACAGTCAGATTTTATATTAAGTAAATAAACAAGTGACAAAACAGGATTATTTCTAACATCTGCAAAATCTGAAGTTTTCTGCTCATCTTAAGGCCAAGAAAATAAATGTTTTAAAAAGGTGAAGGAATAAGAACCAAAGCAACAACTCCCTCTCCCAAAAATACCGAATAATGAGCAAACAAAACAAGATACTTAGCTAATAAAGTGGTTTTATATATAATCAATAAAAAGTATCTGCCGAAACATCAAATTAAAAAATGCAATATGATAAGAATTTTCTTCTATGTATGAAAATTTAAAATGTGAATATTTAAATATGAAAATTTAAAATGGACAGAAAATCCTGTTCTCTTGGTCATATATTGCGGCCTAATTAAGTATATAATTTTGGGGCTCAAATTCTACTCTGTGAATTCAGATATCCCTTCGCTTTAAGGAATAGTCCTTGACTTGCCTTTCCTTAAGGTTGCCTGTTGAACCTTTTCCAACCAGAAAAAAACATTTCAGTGAAACAGATATCAGACAATAGCAATAACTGATGAGAGTTGTTGGAGAATTCTCTAGAGAAATGGAAAAACTTTGTTCAATATCTGCTCTGGATGGCAGAGAGGCGTGATGGCTTTCCCAGGCTCCAAATCAATTGCACAGAGTATGAAATATTCTGGACACTGGGAGGGAAATAAGTTTTGTTAAGAGAAGCAGAAGCTTCATCTACTTGCAGGCTGGTTACTCTAGTTATCAGTGCATGTTAGGAGTTAAATATGGCAGGTGGAACTGTTTGATGGCTACAGGTGTTTTGTAATTTCAGGTGGCATACTTGTTGGCTTCCAAAAAGGATTTGAAAGACTATTCTTGGTGTCATATTCTTAACACGGTTACTGATTTCTACATGTTGTTTTCATTAAGAAGGACTTAAGTCTACAAGTTTCATGACATTCCAGATATTTCTAATGTTTTATGAGGAGCACACATGATGCTTGTAGACAAACCTCCAACAGAGTAATAATTTGAATCATTCTCTCTTGACCCTTTATGGCAGTCAAGAGAACAGTAAGAATATCACAAGATTTAAGTAATGAACCATATCATATAACAAAGAATCACAGCAACAGTTCTGTGTCTGCTTGCATACTATTTTGTCTCTGGAAATGCTCATTTTCAGATTCATTAGTGGCAAGCACCAATATCTTTTCCTTCTATAACTTCAGTTAGTTCTCCAAAATAAAGACTCAGTCCTTAGTCTGTTTTTATTTTATTTTATTTTATTTTATTTTATTTTATTTTATTTTATTTTATTTTATTTTATTTTATTTTATTTTATTTTATTTTATTTTATTTTATTTTATTTTATTTTATTTTATTTTAATTTACCTCAATGACATTCTGTTGTAGAAAACTTCAAAGAAAAACTGTGCATTCTGTGACAGCAGATTTTCTTGTAGCATTTATCAGTGTACCACTTTTCATTTGTTTGACATTTTAAAATATAAGGTGACCATGGCTTTAAAATTCAGATGAAATATTCAATAACAACAACAACAAAACAAAAAAAGCCAAAAGCCAAAAAAAATATAATCAGATGTCTTAGTGGATGTTCAGTTGTATTTATGAACAAGAATCATAGGTGTACTTTGGCTGTTTTTACACTAAAAATAATTGCATGCAGTGTTTGTGAAGAAACACAGTTCAACACTTAGGTAGATCAGACAGGATTCCATATGGATATACATAGCTGAGATCCCCTCTCAGTCTTTTCAAGCTAGACAGGCCTAGCTCTTTCAGCCTGCCCTCATACGATAGATGCTTCAGTTCCCTGATCATCTTAGTAGCCTTCCACTGGACTCCCTCCAGTAGCTCCATGTCCCTCCTGTAGTGGGGAGCCCACAACTGGACACAAAACTCCAGGTGGGGCTTCAATGGGGCTGAGTTGAGAGGGAGGATCACCTCCCTGCTGGAAACACTCTCTCAAATGCAGCTCTAGATACCTGTAGCCTTCTTGGTCACAAGGGCACATTGCTGACTCTGGTTGACCTGCTGTCTCCAGGTCACCCCTGTCCTTGCAGAACTGCTTTCCAGCAGGTCAGACCCCATCTTCTGCTGGTGCTTCGGGTTATTCCTCCTTTATTTGGTTTATGTGTCAAGGTTTTGGTAGCAGGGGATCTGCAGGGGTGGCCTCTGTGAGCAGAGCCCAGCAGCTGCCCCATTACAGAGCACCTGGAGTGACATTGGCTTTCTTCCAGTCCTCAGGCACTTTCCCTATTCTCTATAACCTATCAAAGATGATAGAAAGTGGCCTAACAATAGCACCATCTCCCTTGGCACTTGTGGGTACATTCTCTTGGGACCCATGGACCAGTGTGTGTAGAGTTTGCCTAAATAATCTCTAACACAATCATCATCTCTAACACATTCAACTATGGGAAAGTCCTCCTTACTCCAGACTTCCTCTCTTGTCTCTAGGATTTGGGATTCCCAAGAGCTGGTCTTAGCAGTGAAGACTGAAGCAAAGAAGGCATTCAGTAACTCTGCCTTCTCTGTATCCTTCATCACCAGGGCACCTCTCCCATTCAGAAGCAGGCCCACATTTTTCCGTCTTACTTTTGCAACCAATGTATTTGAAGAAACCCTTCTTGCACTCCTTGAAATCTTCTGCTAGATTTAATTCTAAATGGGCCTTGGCCTTCCTTGTCACATCCCTGCATACTCTGACAATGTCCCTATATTCCTCCCAAGTGTTCTGTTCCTTTTTTATCATGCTGTATACTTCCTTCTTCTGTTTGAGTTTTGAAGCTCATTCATGCTCACCATTTCCTGCCCACTTTGCTTGCATTCTTACTCATAGGGATACATGGATCTTGAGCTTGATATGTACATCACAGAATTCTTTAAATTTTAACCTTTTTCCCTTCCCTGCCCTGCTCTGCCCTGCATTTCCCTTCTTATTGTTCAAGGCTGAACCTGTAAAGCCTGAGAATTTGCTCTGATGTCCGCATAACTTTCCTTGTAAAACTGCAGCTGAAGCTACAGAATAATTCAGAATAATTGTCCTTGTTTTAATTGTGGGAATGGTCTTATGGAGGTCCTTCAGTGTCTCAGGATACCACACAAAAACATAATTAATTTTCCTGCACAATAAAGTGTCTGCATCATATGGAGCATAACTTTTTTTTTTTTTTTGTGATAGAAAAGATAATGTAACCCACCTGATTCTTAATTGAATGCATTAGCCTTCTCTCTACATTATTCCCCCATAGTTAATGGCTGTAATTGATTAGAGCCTCATCCGGATTCAGAAGCTTAAGTAATGTAAATTGTTTTGCAGTTCCTTAATAGAGCCTGCTTAACGAGATGATCAGGAGATTTCAAGGTTTTCTTTCTGTTTGGAGTTACACAAAGGCAGTTAGTATAGCTGAGATTTGCTGCTATTAACTCTTATGTACATGGAAAATAACTGCTGTCTGCATTTGTAAATATTGCCATTCCGTTCATTTATCAATAAAAATGAACAAGTTCCGTCCCTTCTGCTCTTGAGTACTAGAGACAGTGACACTGTGTGCACTGGGGGAATTTTCAGAAGATAGAAGAGTTGTTAGGAAGGGTCTGGAAACTTATCTGAATGTTTGCAGTCCCAACTAGAACACTCTGCTACCTAAATAAATAGAATAACCAGATGTAAAATGTGCATGTCACTGTCAGCACAATGTCATTTTGCAGGTGTGTCTCCTGGAAATAACATCATCTTGCTAATTTCTTGGTACTGCCAACATTGCTTCTTTCAGAGGTTGTACTTCTGGGAAGGGCAGGGTTGCTGGCCAGCAGATGGGTCAGATAGCCAAATACTCTTTATATATGAGAATTAATTTTCTGTAAGTTAACATACACATAACCAATTTTAGTTTATTTTGCATATGACACATCATACAAAAATGCAGAATATTTGGAGCAACATTGACTACCCATTAGGCCAGCCAGGAAAAAAAAAGTATTGAATCGTTGGATTTGGTCAATAAGTGTGGGGATAGCACTAGCCCTTCATTAGGACAGTTCAACAATAACAAAAAAATCATCAAAATATATACACTGTTTTGCAGGAGACTGTTTTCTTTTCCACTACACATCTTGGACCAATTGGATTAATAACCCAGTTATAAAAGTTAACAAATATCAACATTTTCACTAGAGCATAATTTATTTCCTAAACTTTTCAAACTTTGCTGTAGGAAGCTATATTTAAAGTACATAGTGGAGGACTGATTAGTGTTAGGTCAGAGGTTGGACTCGATGATCTAGAGGTCTCTTCCAACCTAGAAATTCTGTGAAATTCTGTGAAATATTACAGAATGAAAGATTACAAAGGAGAAATAAAAATGGCATGACTGAAACCTTGAACAGAGCAGAAATGTAAATTAGAAAAGACATCATCAACTTGAATGATAGAGGAATGCACTGTCATTCCATGAAGGTAAAAGAACTGACAGATCTCCACCACTAAGTGGGATAAGAATATGGAAATAAGGGGAAAAGAGTGATTATGACTGTTTTTCCTCCCTTTTCAGCTCCAGGAGCTTCTTAAGCTAAGTGTTATATTGATGAATCTGATGAGACTTATTATTCGGAAAATTCTCTTCATGCGGGTGGAATTTTTTGCAATCTTCTCTTCTTTTTTGTACAAATTATGTATCAACTGAGGAAGGTAGGGAAAATAATAAAATACCACAAGGAAGATATTATCTTGTTGGATTTTCATCTCAATTCTGAAAAGTAAAAAAAGAAAATAAAAGAACAAAACAAACAAACAAACAAACAAATAAAAGCCTGGAAAAGATCTAGAAATGTTTTAAAAATTCATATAATTTGTATTGATCTGTACCTTCTGTGGGTCACCAAACCCAGATCATTGATCACTTCACCTTGTAGTTACTAGAAGAAAAATTTAGAGCTTCTGACCTAAGAGGAATCAAAGCATTAATCTCTTTATCTTGCTGTGTCTGGGTGGTTGTTGTTGTTATTATTATTATTATTATTATTATTATTATTATTATTATTTCTACTTATCTATTTTACAGAGATTCTTGTCAAGTTCCCTTAAAAAATATGTGGCTGTATATGACAGTGACTTTTATTCTGAAGATTTGGAGAACTTTAGGAAAAAAGGAAAGGCTTTGCCCACCAGTTGCTTACAGTCACTCTCAGAGAAAAAGACTTCAGAACATACACTTTTAAAACCCTAAATAAATTATGTTCTTCTGTCACGTGAGTATTTAAAATATATAAAAACGAATTATTGAGGAAATATAACATCCATTTTTTATGTTCACGTGGGAAAGTTTACTTAAACAATGTTCTATACAAACTCTCATCAGTTCAGTGAACCAGCTCCAGCTCTGAAAGTCTCATTTTCTAGCAGCTTGTATACTAGTGATGTAGTCATATAGACAGCTTGGGTAAATAAGTCTGTAGACTCTGCAGTGAACAATGAAAAAACAGTTAATTTCACAAAGCTTCCTCCTACATACATGGTTCAGCAATTCTTTTGTATTGTCTGCTAGACTCTTTTCTGTGCCTTCAAAGTTGGGCATCTTGCAAATGCACACAGTTTTTGGGAGGTGAACATTTCTATCTTCAGAGCATACAGGGACTGATTAGCATCAGTGTATAGCTGCTTATGACATAATTTAAGAGGAAATAGTACAGAAAACTGTACTTGCACTTTAACTTTGTACTGTTTGTCTGAAGATCAGAATAGTGACATTTTTATGATATGCTAGACCCCTTGTGACAAGGATGACAGCAGAATTTTAAAGGCTACTTCTGAACAACCACAAGTGCTGACATACTGTCCTGCAAAATACTCACAGTCCTGTTTCCCTCCAATCATCCTAAGATTTATGGAGAACATGCTTATTCTGGATACTATCAAGGGAAGTGTTTCTTTCTTTCTTTTTTTTTTTTTTTTTTTTTTTTTTTTAATTTATATATATTTTTTAATTTAATTAATTTATTTATTTACTTATTTATTTTATTTATTTATTTATTTATTTTTACTGTTATCTTCTGACCGAATAATAGATGATATTAAAGGTATTAAAACAGCCCAAGATAATCCCAGAAACAATCAGATAAACACAATTACTTTTTGGGAATATTTCATAAGACAAATAAGGAGAATTTCATTTTTAGATTATTACTTTTACCAGGATAAAAATATATTGAAGACAAAATAAAGGATGAAGAATAAGCAGAGTCTGCTCTGAATTTCCTAACACTTTTGTTTTCTTGCAGGGTAAATGCTCAACAATGTTTTCTCTTGTAATTATGATTACACAGGCTGCTTGTGCTACATGACTCTATTGTGTGCATGAACACGGGGAGGAGGGACTGAATTGTGTGAAGAGTACATAGACATGCAGAGCACAACATAGCAGATACATTTCTGAACTACCCTTGAATAAACCACTGCAGCCTCTAGCAGTTGCATTAATCTTGTATTTAAGCAGTTTATTGAACCAGGCCAGCACTTGAAGGGCTGCTGAGAACATGAAGCGTGCAGCTTCATGATACCAAGAGATCTCTGGCACTGCAGAGATTCTTCCCTGGCACAACAGTAACAACGTCTTGTATATCAAAGAAGCAAACTGAAAAGTAGAGAGGGTAGACAAAAGTCTTAAGAGAAACAGTGAATTTAACTTCTGCCATTCAATTTTGCCAGACCTGTGTGCTAGAGCAATAAAAGGACTAATTGAGCTTTTATTAATATTTTTTTTTTTTCATGTGTATAAATGAACAAAAACTCTTGTGTAGTTTAGAGCTATGAATCATTATATTAAGAACTGCTAGATACTGCCAGTATCTTTTTCTGTGTAGTAGTTATTTTATAAATAATATAGTAAAGGTTGTAAAGTAATCCTTTCCTAAGCATGTGGTCAGTGTATTTGTCATCCAGTAATAATGTTTGTTGTTTGTCATTATACGTAAATTTAATACAACTCATGACAATTATTTCTGAGGTACAAGCAGAAAACTCCTTTGTTTCTCTATGTCTTATGTTAAGGATGGATGAAGTCTTAAAGTGATGGCAGAACAAATGTAAAAAAATTATCTAAATGCAGAAGAAATGTGAAATAGTTGGAAAAGATTGTAAAAAGACTACATAATAGAAGGCTAGTGCCCATAAACTGAAATATAACATTGAAAGAAATAATGAGATCAATATAGCAGATGAAAAGTAGTTCAAGACTTAAAAGAAATGGTAATTTTTTTCTCAGAGCAACCTCAAAAGAACCAGCTGTCCCTGCCATTACCTCAAAACAAGAACATATCATTGTTGTATAGCTTTATATTTGAACAAAAGCTGATTTTATGTTTATTTAATTTAATTTAATTTAATTTTATTTTAATTTTTATTTTTTTTTTAATAAGATTGGCTTTGTTGCAAATGGCCAGTAATACAATTATTACTCCCAAAGCTGATGATCTTCTAAATAAATTTAATAAGACAGAGGGATCACTGTTAGAAGTAGAGGGGTGAAAACCTGGTCTATGAAACTAAATTCTGATTTTGCTGTAGCTTAGTGGAGCCATGAACAGAACTGGTCTAAAGTGTGTCAAGGGAAAATAAAAAAATAAAAATAAAAATAAAAATACATGTAATAATAATAAAAAAGTGTTTTCCTACATATTTTGCTGTTTTATACCTATTGTGTTTGTAGGGGAATTCATATCTGATGATTTTTAGAGGAAGATTGGGTTGGATGAAGGCTTTCTGCTAGAAATGCAATGTCTAATTCAAGTCCTACAAAGACTACTGGGAAAAATCTTCATGTCCACAGTGGGATCTGTAACCTACAGCAAGGTGTTGAGCACCCACCATAGCTCCTATTACCTCCAAGAGCTGGCCCCACAGAAACACACAGTCATTGCAGCAGCAACATTTTGTTGCTGTATAGTCAACATAAGTCCAATTAAAACTGTTGGCAGGAGTTATATCAAATCATGTGCACTGAGAACAACACTGGTGGAAATGTATAACTAAAAACATTGCTCTAGCCAATGTAGACAGAATGTGTCTTGCTGCAAAGACTGTATCATACAGAGAGTGCTTCAGGCCATATCGTCAGTGCAATCCTCTCTTTCTCTATTCCATTAAAAACATATGTTATCAATCTTAACAGATTTTTTAGACTTTTTTTTTTTTTTCCCTGTTTTAGCTGCTTTTTGCTATGAAAACAACCCTGAACTCTGATAAGACAATTTAGGCTTAAGTAGTAAGCAGACGTTTTGGAGCTATTTCTTCTTCAACTACTTAATGTAACTCAGCTTTTTAGGTTATCTAGTGGACCGGATATCTTATTATTTGCTTTCTGAAAACAGGCAGCCAACCTAAAATGTGCATGATTCTTTCCTCTAAAGACATTTCCCTGTACTATCTGAAACTGTAATGGCAGCTAATTCTTATATCTCTATTCATAGCCTCATGCACTGGGAATCCCATTTAAAAGGAACATCTGTGTGATTCAAACTTGTGATATAGCCAGGAGATTCATGAGAAGTGATGGGATGTGCTTTGAGAAAGTCAACAATCTGAAATATCTAAAACAAACTGAAGAAGTCAAGCGTGGAGTAATCTTAGATGGAGGCATTTTGACCAATTGATATTCTTTCTATCTTAAAGCTTTTGTGATTATCAAGAGAAAGTTAAAAATGCAGCACTTGTACCTGAGCATTGCATAAGCTGGACTTCTGACAGTGCCTCATGGTTTAGTTTTAGCAACAGAAACTCAAACTAAACTTTATTTTAAAGGACAGTCACGAACAGCTCGGCTCTTGTTGTACAGGCAACATTTGTGCAACTGCCAAACCACAATACTTTCTGCTGCTAGATAAGTAATTTTGGGTTTGAAAAAGAATATTAATAGCTTTGTAGAAATGAGATGAATTACACGTTTGAATAATAGGAAGCCTATCATTAGAACAGTTCTTAGTTATTTGTTCTCTTGATCACCACTTATTTGTATTTAATTATTATTTATTAATAATAATTGTATTCCTAATACATGAGGTCTGAATACTACATACCTGATAAGAAGCAGAGTGTGATGCATTTTGTAGAAATATTCCATTTAAGCAATTGCTCCAGCAGTTAGAATCACTAAATACAATTAATGCTGGTATTGCATGTATAAATGTATGTGTTTGTCTTATTTAGAGGCACTCGCACAGCCCTCTTCGCTTGCAGGTTTGATTTAGAGCTGAGTAAAAATTGTTACATTCATCCCACAAGAAATTTTGTTATTGAGCTGACAAGAAAATTCAGCAAGCATTGGTTCAACAGGGTACTACAAATTATTCTCAAGATTTTCCAGTGAGCTATATAAACTACAGAAAAGACTTAAGCAGAGCTTACAGATATCTCAAACTGCCATACCTCCATATCGAAATGCCAGACTTAAGTATTATACATGGACCAGACCATAAAATAGTCCATCTGATCTTAGTTTTTAGAAGAAATAAGAGATGTAATAAAAGGTCAGCTGAACTACCTGTCTACTACCAAATCAGAATATATATATATACATATGTATATATTATATTGAAGTGGATTTTTATTATATTTTGTTATTTGTAATGTTCTATTTTGTTCAACATTATCAAAATCAATAGTGTTTTTTTATTATTATTTTTAGAAACAAAGTTTTGAGCAAGAAAAACCTTGATCTCTCATTCAATAATGTTTTTGTTAATACAAAGGTTTTTTATTTTATTTTATTTTATTTATTTATTTATTTATTTATTGTAAAGCTATCTGCTGCACATCTGTCTCTGACATCTGCTGGGTGAGCTATTGTAAGTCTGGTGGGAAGACTTGGGTGTGAGTGATCTAGGAAATTTCTGAAGTGCATTGATGGCAATTTTTCAACACAAATAATTAATGAGCTGGCCTTGGGACATTCTCTGCTGGACTTGTTCCATATAGGCAATGAAAAAGTGGTTGGGGATGGAATGGCAGTCTTGGCTGTATTGATACAGCCAATATGATATCAAACTATAGAGCTATGATCCTGAGAGAAGTTCAGAAGACAGACTTCAGAGCCACAATTGTGGAAAGTTGGTAAACTTTAAGGACAGCTCCCCAAATCACAAAAGCAGTCCTTTCCAACAGGCAGAGGACTATCACAGGGGAACAGGAAGCTTCACTCTGGGCTTGGAAATAAACAAGAATATTTGGAAGTGGAAATAAGAGTAGGCAGCCAAAGAGGAACTGTGCAGCAGTCTGACTGTGCAGCAGCAAAACAAACTAGTGCTCAGCTAGAACTGAAACCAGTGAAGGATATGAAGGGTGAGAAGAGGTTGGCAAGCTCTTCAGAGGCTGGCAAAGAGGTCTCCCAGTAACTGATGCTGGGCTTCACACTGATCAACATCATCAGTGCACTGGTGTAGCAACAAAAGCAAATGAGATCCAGAGATTAAGATGTGATTGTCCCATTCTACTCAGTGCTTTCCAGGCTGGAACTGGAATATTTTGTACTGTCCTGCTCCCCACAATCCAAAAAAATTTGTGGGCAGACTGAAGAAGGTCCAAATTACAGCCATGAAGATGGTCTGTAGAAACTGCCCTTTGAGGAAACAGTGAAGCAGTTAGGTCTTTGTATGCTGGAGAAAAGAAATCTTAGAAGGGGACCTCATCACTGTTCACCTCATCACCTCATCACATTTGTGGTTACAAAGAAAGTCATGAGGATCATGGCAATGTCCCATTACTCCCACCTGGGGAGCAGGGAAGCCAAGGCATTCCCATCCACAGGCATGTGTCCACTCCTGAGAAGACAGCCAACTGTGTATAAGAAAGATAAGTTATTTTTTTCTGGAGAGTTTCAGGTCACATGGAAAACCAGTCATGCATATCAGAGTAGACACACCCATGCAGTGTCTTGTTCATGATCTAGTAGATGTTGTCTCTTAGTATGAGAAATGATTTTCAAAAGAGGGTAACCTTTAAAAAGCTTATGTCTGTTACACTGGATGATCCTGGACTATCTTAATAACTGGTAATTGCTAAAATAAAAGCAATAATAAAAATCAAAATGTTTGACCCCTACCCCCCCAGGTAATCCAGCTGTCACAATAATGTTGGACAGAAATTTAATAAATTCTAGTTATGTCAGTTCTACATGAAATTCTTCTAGGTGAAATCATGTACACAATGATCTACATTGCACAACTGCTGCTTTCTGTGTTCTATATATCTGTGATTCTGTATATCAACTAAACAAAGTCGAAGTCTCATACCTTAAACTAGCTAAAATAAAAGCTATTTTATTTCCTTACATCATGAGTAGATTATATGATCAGGATTGAAGTATGTACTACTATTCTTAGATGGGAATCACAGGGTGGTGGACCATATCTGGACATTTGCATGAATGGTTAACTGCAATTCAACATGGTGAACTCATCACTTGTTCCGTTCATACAGTGTTCAGCACACTGGGGAACACATAAGCAGTAATCTTTAAGAGGTTTTGTGATTTTGCACAAGCAATGTAAAGAAAACTATATAGTGAAGTAAATGGCTTGTTTGAGGGTCTATGACATGAAACAGAGAAGACAGTACCTGAAAAGAGAGTCAATGGAGGAATGTTATATACTCAGACAAATATATAGTCATTGTTTTATATAGTCATTCTAATATTTGGACAAGGGCTTGTAAACTGTGTGCTTTTCACCTAAATTCATTTGCCCCTTTATGAGTGAAAGGATAGATAAATTCCCTCAAAGTTACTAAATGGTACACCCGTTTGGAAGACAAAGACTTTCTCTGCATAACCATATATGTGACCTCTGCAACCTTTACAGAATTGTTTCTACAATAATTCTTGGTGTTCAGAAAGTAAGTGGGAATCAAAGTAACAATAGATTTAGCTTACTTTTCAGAAAATCATTTGGTGCTTCTTGCATTTCTTTATAATTTTATTTTCAACGCTATAATTTCCATTGTCAAGCCTGAGGGAAAGCCTGCAGTAGTCCTGCCATGGGGTGGGAACTACTCGTTTTTCACATTTAGTTAAAAGGTAGAAACACAGTGAATTTGCTGCAGGAGCCACAGTGTTGCAGAGACTCTACATCTGCCAGTCAATTTATTATTTATCTGGAAATGGTAAAAAAGATTTTGAGAAACAGGGAAAGAATAAAAATGAATTATTTTTCTAAACAATTACCCAAGGCTTATTTCATTCAGCATTTATATGCAGGAATTGTTTATAATGTATCAAGCTGCATAAACTTGTATACTAGCTCTTAATTGTGGCATGCAGTCTGTGACAACCATCTGCTTAGAATGGCTTGGTTTTTGTTTTGTTCTCTCCTTGTGTCTCACTGAAATTAAAATATTGACAGGAACAATTTCTACAGGGCACACAAGTTAACAGAAGGGCTGACGTCACATAGTTTTTTTGGATTAATGTTACAACTTCACACAGTAACACACATAGTCCTGAAGTAAAAATATCTTTTTGCATAAATGTGGTCATAAAACAAGAACTTAATGATGATATTCATCATCTCCTGTGTTTTTGATTCCTAAGAATAAAAACTCTATACAATTCTAATCTACTGTGTTATTTAAGAAAATAATAGGTACCAATTTGTGCTTTCTTGTTCTGCTTTATTATTATTATTATTATTATTATTATTATTATTAATTTTTATTTTTATTTTTTTCCCTTCCAGTTAGATAACACTGTAGTATTTTCTTTGTTGGGTAGACATGGATGCTCTTGAATCTTTCAGCAGACTAGGTTTTAGAACCTGAGGTATTACAAGTAGATCTTTCTGCTCTGTCTTAGAGAAATGCTACGGACTCCCAAGCCTTTCCATCTCTAAATTATTGGTTTAAATGCAGAGTAAGACAAGAATGACTGAAAGTCATTATATAAGATGTCTGCTCCATGACAGAAAGATGTTATTTTAGTTCGGGTGTCCATATCATAAAACACGTAATCCATTTTACTATAATTTATGTATTTTCATATTTTTTGAATCTGACATGCAACCGAATAGACAGAGGTAAGCATCTTGCCATGTTTCTTATCACCTACTCTGATGAAACAGAGAGCCCCTATGATCACCTCTGTGAAGCACGGGGCTGTCTGCACCACTGATACTGTGTATGAACAGTACACTCCAGGCCACTTTTGGCACCTGTCATTTTTAAGGGCTGGACCCTTAGCCATTGTGAACATTGAGGTTGTATTAATTTATACCTGATAGGAACTCAGTAAACTCAATTCCAGTCTTAAAGTCTTGGTTGTAGACCATAATAGCACAGCTCACAGTCTTACCATACTCTATATGTTGCATATGATGAAACATATGATGAAACATACATGTATGTTTCATCTCCTTGAAACCTGAGATGGTGATTGCAGGCATGGTAGGGATATCCAGGTAGAAAGAATACCTGTCACTCCAGAGTGTAGAAATTTCATGCTCTTGTGTTAATCTGCAGAAATCCATGTGAGTATGATTCAAAGTCTAGAAAGGCCCAAATTTTGCTCAGAGACCTTGGTAGGAAATGTGAAAAAAGTGTCTCCTCAGCACATTCAGTCGTTTTGCTTCCTGAAGTCAGGGCATAGTGCCCATAAAAACTGGCAGCTGTAATGCATGACTGTTTTCACATCAAGGCTGCAGTGCTGTCTGTTCTCATGAGCATGTGGGTGGTACTCGAGAGGTTTCAGCCAAGGGTGAAGCCAGACTCAGAATGATGCCAAGAGCTTCAGGTTTTATGTCCTAGCAAATCTAATCCCTGGCCAAGGAACTTCATTCTCACTGCTGACTGACTCTCTGCCCTTTGCTTCTCTTCCAGACAAGAGAAATACAGATGAGATTCTCCTGTCTCCAGAAGCCCAGACCCAATTTCACAGGGTTGTTCTGGTTAACCCACCCCACAACCTGGGAATATCTGAGGGGAACGTAATTCTTAGCAAAAAATTGAGAAAAACAGAATGTGGAGATAAAAGGCTACAGAAAAGAGAAAAAACAGGTAAACGTAGAGTAAGGGAGATTCCTTGGTTTGGAGACCAGGGGATGCTGACCAGAAGTGCTCAATGAAGGGACATGTGCAGGTACAGGAGTGGCAAGGAGTCCCACAGTAACAGACTGAAGCTCCCAACTTCTCTTACTGTCTAGTTTTGACTTTTCTGCCTTAGCTTAGTTTCCAAGATGCGCCATGCTTGTAGCAACACAAAACAGGTTAATTATGTTTCTTGAGATGGTGAGTTAGCCCTCACTGAACATAATATTACTGCAGCTAACATGCTTTTTAAATGTCAGCTGGTAAATTTAAAAGTAACCTGAATATACGCATATTGGAATTTTGCCTTGTAGAAAACATAAGATTATTTAAGCCAATACAGTACCATCTCTATGTTTATCTCTTCAGCCCAAGGTGTGATAAGATATATTCCCCCAAAAAAACATTCAAAATATTTTTCAGTGTTTTTTATTTTTGCTTTTTCTTTTATAAAGTTTCATTGAATGTATTAATTAAATTTTGAAGGTATTCTTTGCATGTGATTTGAAATCTGGTTTTAGTTTCAAAAAAATTAATTTGATATAATTTAAACTTTTTTGCAAGAAAAAATAGATCAAATGTGCAATTAATGTAGAAAAAGTACTTACATTATTAACACAGTATTGCTCAGTTTATTCTATTTGTTTTCACAGTAGAAACAAATGGCATCTTAATGGAAAAACTGATTTGGTTTAAAAACAGTTATGTATTTTGAATGTATTTATATCTTCAGGAGGCCAAAAATGTGTGTATGTGTATATTGAATACATGTATCTACAGGAGTAGTGAAAGGTAAAGCTAAGTGAAACCTACACTCCGAGGATTAAAAGCAATTTTTTAAAGTGGCTTCATGCAGCACAATACATTGGTGAGGTTTTTAGTTCTCTTTTTACAGTAAAAAATGTACTGTGGTAAAGATTTAGGCTAGTACATGTCTGTGTATATACATATATATATATGGACTGTCACAAGTGGTGTTCCCCAGAGTTAACTCTAGGGTCAAGATTTTTATCAATGATTTGGATGCAGGATTGGAAGGTATCCTCAGCAAGTTTTCTGATGCTACTGAACTGTTGACTCCCTGGAGGGCCTTAGATAGACTGGAGTACTGGACAATCAGCAATGCCATGAGGTTCAATACGGGTAAATACCAGGCTCTGCATCTGGGACAGGGTAATGCTGGACATAGAAATAGTCTGGGAGACAAGTGACTAAAGAGCAGCTCAGCAGAAAGGGACCAGTGGGTGCTGGTTGACAGCAGGCTGAACATGAGCCAGAAATGTACCCTGGCAGACAAGAAGGCAAACTGCTTTTTAGGAATCATTAAATACAGTAAAGCCTGACAGTCAAAGTAAGTGATTTTCCTGTTATATTTAGCACTGGTATGGTCTCATCTTGAATATTGCATGAAGTTTTGGGCTGCACAATATGAAAAATAACTACCATGCCATGGGCAGAGACACCTCCCATTAGAACAAGTTGCTCAAAGCCCCATATAACCTGGCCTTGAACACTTCCAGCGATGGGGCATCCACAGCTTCCATGGGCAACCTGTTCCAGTGCTCATGACCCTCACAGTAAATAATTTCTTCTGAATACTTTATTTATTTATTTATTTATTAACATAAAGCCTTTCAACTTTGTATCACTATAATCCCTGACAAAGAGTCCCTCCCCAGTTTTTCTGTAAGTACTTCTGTAAGTACCTCTTTAAGTACTGGAAGGCCTGTAAGGTTTCCCTGGAGTCTTCTCTTCTCCAGGCTGAACAATCCCAACTCCCTCAGCCTGTCTTCATAGGAGAAATACCATTTTCCATAAAAAGAATGTGAAAAATATGCAAACCACAACAGTTGGTTCTAGCTTCAGTTTAAGTATTTGTTTTATACTGAGGAAATTATATTAAAACTACCATTTATAAGATATAATTGGGATGTTTGTTTTAAAACAATAGAATTTGTAATATTTATTTATTTATGGTTATTTGTCATATTGTACGTATATATGCATATAATTTAAAACAGTTTTAGTGCTCTCGGGACCCTAATACTTCCTGTGTAACCTCTTGTTAATTCTTTGTAATGCTCCAGAATTAGAAGACTTCCACTCAAATCTATTAGAGCAATGACTGACTCTATCATTTAAGAGAGGCAATAAGAAGAAATTTAATAGAAATTTCAACCAACTTTTCATGAGAGCATGAGGAAATAAGGAATTTAAGTACATATTGTGCATCAACGGTTTAATGGTGCTAACTGTTATTTGCTAACTTTTAAATGAAAATATTCTAAAAGCAATAAGAACCTGAAATATTAAAGGCATTTATATAATGCATTATACCTTTCATATGTTGAATTATGTGTGACCATTCTGTAAGCATCTCTCTTTCCATGTGAAATGGCACAAATTGCAACTTAGAACAAGAACAAGGAAATCTACAGTTTGTAATTCACAAACATTTCTGAAATCTGGAATTTTGTGTCATAATACAAAAAGATCGGGACTTCTTATTGCCTGTCTGAAGAAAGAATCCAGGAACAGGCATTTAAATCCATATCTTGTACTTGGAGTTGAATTGCTAACACCAGAAATGAAAGGAAGCCATTCACCTACCCAGAGGAATGTCTATCACAAAAGTCAGGGTTGCACACCAGACAGACCAATAGGACTACAGAGACTCAGTAGGAACATCACTGAACAGTGCTGGCTGTTTATGGTCAGTGGCTGCAGACAGATTATGAGCTGAACAAAGCTCTTTGCTAACTGCTGTCCCCAAATGGTCACTGCCATTGGCAGAGGGAAGAAAAAAAAACAAAAAAAACAACAACTTTTTTTTGGATAACAAATCAGAGCAAAACAGATGATAAATAGTAACAGATGATGAATATTAGGTACACCTCCTTGGCTATTGAAATTGAATATGCACCAGCATCTATTATCACCTTGCAAACATTATGTATGTTTTCTTGTTTTCTTCTCTCTCTCCTTTCTCTCTCTTTTTTTTTTTTTTTTTTTTTTTTTTTTTTCCTCTTCCCCCATTTCAGAAGTGGCTTCAGCTAATCCCCTGTATTAAATGCATGATGCGGAAACACAGAGTTCTCCTAGACAAAATTCGAGATTCAAAGCTGCTTTTTCTACTTTCTGTGTTACGTACATAGCTTTACCTTAAGCTATGCATACTATATAATCTAAGAATCTTAAATTGAGATAAATTACGACAAAATAAATTATTTTCTTCTCATTAAAATATAAACAAATACACTCAGATTCTTTGCATGCTGTCAAATATATAATCAATTATTGCTTTATTCTACTACTTTATTCTACTAACATTGTAATTTAGGGTTAAATGGATGATGACAACTAAACCACAAATAGACACTGTAATTCATGTTTAGATGAGACTGATGTTACTATACTGTCAGCCAAGACAGTTCACTGTCAACCTAATACATGAGTATTTAATGACATGTATCTCTTAAATTAAAGAAAAAGGGAAATATTTTCAATTTATAAGTGTTTTATGTACAATTAATTTTGTCCCTAATATTGTATCATTTCTTGAGATAGATTCATTTCAAGCAGCTATCTTCTGTTATGATTGGGTCACAGACCAATCACAGACCATTTGATTTTAAATATGGAGTGTGGTCTATATTCTGCTGTTGTAATAGTCCAGTGCAGGTGCTAGCAATTTAAGTCTATTTCAGAGCATCTGAGAACAAAATTGGTTGAAAATGCTAAGTTTATGGTTGAAGTCGTGTAAAATCACTATGGAATGTGATACTTCTTACATATTGTATATACTTTTAATTATTCATTGGCTGAATGACTGAAGTCCCTAACAATCTCAGAATTTGATTATCCTGAGACATATGGTGAGATGGATGAGAGGATTAAGCATGTGTAGAAACAGGTGCATGTACAAAAGTTAGTAGCTGTGGGTGATCACTAGCCTAACTCATGCAAGGTAGTATATTGAAAGCCTTACAGCAATTGTAACTTCATGTTTTGTTCTTAAAAATGTAAATAATATGATTCGCTGAGGAACTGAATTAAGTTCAAAATTTTTATTGAAGTATTGAATAAAAAAGATTATAAAAATTATTTTCAATTTTTGCTTAAAAGAAATTAATTAAACTCTAAGTTTTATATGACAAATGTTCAGATCTGAGTTCTAAAACTACAGTTGAACCTACCTAGGTTTTATGTTTTTCACCATGTAAAAGATAAATTTGGCACGTTTGAGGAAACTGCTACTGAGAGAGGTATGGGAACAAAAGAAGAGAAGGATGAAAGGAAGAAGAAGAAGAAGAAAAACCACTAACATAAAAAGAAAAGCAGATGGTCAGTGCCACTATTTGCCTTTTTTGTGATAGGTCATTAAGAAAATTGTCTTGGCTGTTACCTCGATCATATCAAAAGTGACTGATCAACCTTCATTCTTTGTATGGAAATCAGAAGATGGTTCTGTGTAATGGTTTCCCTGTAGAGATTCCAGGAATAAAACCCCATGTTTGAGATCAGTGGAAGAGGAGTACTTTACTTTTTTTTTTTTTTTTTTTTTTTTCATGTGATAAAGCAACAGGATCTTCTACAGATGATAACCTATACAGGAACATTAAAGAAAATAGATAATTTCTGAGAAATATGGTATAGAAAAGAATGCTTTCTTTTCCCATTCTCCTAGATATTCATATACATACTATTTTTTACAGGGCAATTTTATTCCCTTAATCTTCAAAATGTTCAGAATTTATAAAAAGTGCAAGATGGTGTGATTCACAAGAGAAATTTAGCAAATGCTTTTTATTCTTCCACCAATGACATATGTGATGTGATGTACACAGAGAAATCAAGGGCTGTCAATGATTTAGCAGATTGTGTCTCAATGTTGCACAGACTCAACAGTAAAAGTCTTTACTTTTACTCCCTTTTCAAGATCGTGGCCTTTCCTATACTTGCTGTGATGAAGGTGTTAATAGATATCACATTTTGTTAGTTGCATAAAGAGCCGTGTATTTTATTTTTTTTTCTTTGTTTGTTTTGTGTTATTATTATATATGTGTGTATACATATATATATATATATATATAATTTTATTCCCCCCCCCCCTCCCCAGGACACTTAATTTCATCTTAATTGTTTGTTTGTTTGTTTGTTTGTTTGTTTGTTTGTTTGATTTTGGGAGGTGGATGGGTGGCATCGCAAAATTTATGAGTTACTCATTTTGTCCAATGGGTAGAGCCAAAGAGATATCCCTGAATTCCTTTGCTTGGCCAAGTATCAGTTAATACTTCCCTATTTCCAGAAACTGTGGTAGCTAGAATGAACTCAAGAGGCTTAGAAATTGGCAACACTCATCTGACACATAACTTTTATTACTGTAGCTAGATAGCACATTGTGGGCTAGACAAGAAAGCTCAGGAAGAAAGATTACTTTTCCTCCTGACTCTTCAATGACTATTAATTATTATTAAATCAGAAGAGGATGATATATTAAAGACCTGATGTTCACTTGCTGATTCAGGGAAATTTACTAATCATTAATAACAATAACATACAATAACAAAAACATTAAATTGTAAAATATGTATTTTTCTACCAGCTATTCATTCTGCCTAGGCAGTAGTTTGTATAAATTATGAAACCCCTTTCCTGCCTTCCTTGAAGTTTCCTGTTGGGAAGGCTAGTGAAAGACTTCTAATACTTTTTGGCAACATTTAAGTGGAATCAATTGGTATGATAAAATTCCTGCCCCTCTCTGCCAATAACAGGTCGCTGATTTGGTTTATAGTGTTTACTACTTTTTGCAGATACATACTCCTTCCATGGCAAACATTCTGTTGCAATAAACTCATTATTATTTGAGGAAATTAGGAAAGGTACTACCATGAAACTACAATTTGAGTAGAACTCTGTGTCTGAAAGTACTACATAAGTCCTTGAATGTTCGTATTATAAATCCTACACAATTCACTAGGTTCTGCCAGTCCAACATTTAAAATGGAAACCAATGGACCTCTTTAATAACATCTCCAATATTTTGTCTGTTAAAATATTATTACAGACCTAATATAAGTAGCAAATAACCTCATTTTTTGTTCAGACTTGAACATGAAAACTGATGTTTCTGTAAAAAGTAAACAAACATCTATAAAAAGCTGCTATAAAACCTAATGTAGATACTAAGCTTTACATATGCATAATGACCAAGCCATTAACTGTCTTAAAAGTCTTTCATTTTATTTTCCTATCACTACTTGCTTTCCTGACAGTATATTAAAGGAGATTGTCAACAATGAATGATTTCTGATTTCATTAAACACACATATACAGGAATATATGTTACTTCTGCTTGTTTTTGAGTTGTGTTTTGCTGAAATCAATTAATTTAAAAACATTATGCTTTCCTTAACTTACAGAAGGAATAGTTCCCACTTTGAACTTCATTCTTATATCAAGGAATCAATGTTCCAGGGACTGAAATGCATATAGTCTTAAAAATGGAAAAATAAAAATCTGTGATCAAAATGTATTTAAGTAGGAGCTTTACTGCAAAGAGTTAAATATTGTTTTATGGAGATTTGGGCTGACCTACATTTTCAGTGTTTTACCAATGTTGTACTAAAAAAATCTTTGTGCATTAATGCAACTTACACAAACTGAGATATTCCCTGCAGAGTATAATCCACATCCTCCTGAATGAAATAACATACAGTAGAAAATGTATTCTAAATTGTTGCCATAAGATGAATTACTGTAACATTCTGGCTTTTGCCAGAAAATCTGCCAATCTTACCTTTTACCTCACTTTTATTTAATCAATAAAAATATGTACCCATTTTACCGTGTAAAACTGGCCTAGCACTTGTGAACAGAACTATGTGTTTCTCAACCCATGAATTCCTTCCAGGTATGTGGATATTACAGCACTTAATAGCTCCATGCCTGTCAACTGATATATTAAAAAGGCCTTTCAGACACCTGCAAATTCTGGGTCAGTTTCAGTTTTGCCTCATCTGTATGTCCTACCTGATGAAAATTGCAAACGATCATGACACAGATCAGAATAAACATGGGGTGGGGGGGTGGGGGGGGGTGGGGGGTGGGGGGGTGGGGGGTGTGTGCTTCACTAGATGTCTCTTTGCATTGCCAGCATGCTGCTGACAGTGAAGTGCTGCTTCTGAATGAGGCATATCTTTCCCAGACAAGCTGAGCCACAGTTTTCTTCCTTCTTTGCAGAACCTGAGACTGGGCCACTTGCATAAAAGGATGAAAGGAAGTTATTTCACCAGATTAACAGATCTTTCATCAAAACACTATGAAGGGAAGATACAAGTGAATAACCCCAAGAGAAAGGACAGTGATACCAAAGATGGTGTCCTACCGTGTAACAACTTTTTATCAGATCAGAAATGGGTACTAATGACAAATGAACACAGGATAAAACCCAAAACACAGTGTGAATCTATTCTGGGCAGATCACCTGTCTCTGACAGGTACTTGAGAGGTTTGCTTCTTTTGCTGTTTAGGTAAACTTATAAATATCATCAAGTCCACCAAGCCTGACTGTATTCCTTCCATGCTTTTGTGATCTGAACCCTCACACCCTTGTACAAACAGGATTATTGTATTTCAAAAACAAACAAACAAACAAACAAAAAACAACAAACCACAAAAACAACATATTAAATATATTTATTTATAAAGATAAATATATATATATATTTATATATATTTTTATATATATATATATTTATATTTATATATATATATTTATATATATATATATTTATATATATAAATATATATATTTAGGGTAAATGATTGTTTTAACAAGATAATTTTTTAAGTATATTTTGTCCTATTGATTTTTTGTCTTTGTTAAAATTCAGAATCATGAATGAGTCGTTGCTGAAGAAACTGAGGAAACTCATTTATCAAAGCATTCATTTCAGTGTATTTTTTATAGTTTTGTAGTAGCTGTTGTCATTTTCATTGAATTGACAGTTTTAGAAGAATTTTGTTGCAGGGTACCATTTTACGTTGGAGCTTGCACACAAGAAGACGGAATAGGGAGAACCATCTGCTACCTTTTGAAGGAGATATTGCTCTCCTACAATATACTGCAATAGACTTCTGCTTTGTGTGATTCTCAGTTTGATTAACATCGTAGATCATTCTTAACACTTGTGGAGTTATCTATGATGAATAAAAGTTTTTTTCATTGTTCAAAAGATGGAGTTTTTCTTTCATTGACACTTTCCATCTGTTGTTTCTGAATACTTAAAACAAATTGTAACTTTAAAAACAAACAAACAAACAAACAAACAAACAGACAAAACCATATGTTATTTATCTGGCTTAAACTGTTCAGACATGCTGTGTAACTTCTAGGTTGGATGATGAGTTTTCTGGCTCCATTTTTATGCTTCTTTAAAATTGTAATATTTATTGCTGCTTGTTGCTACCATTTTTCCTGTTCTATTTCTGCTGTTCTACCAAAACTAAAAGACTGGAAACAATATGTGTGTATTTGTCTCCCCATTTATCCATAGACCAGATCTCCAGTAAAGATATGCTATTGTAATATGACTAAGAGGTCATCTTACAGGTGACAGGTTGGTCCTTTTCCCGAGTCATGCTGACTTTTCATGAGGACTTCTGGATTTTGGTGTCCAAATTTATTGCAGGATTTTTGTCACATGGGAATTTTTCCAAGACATGAGATAAAACAGAGTGCTCTATAAAAAAAATTTCTTCATGAAGAGAATGGTCCAGCATTGGAACAGGCTTCCCAGGGAAGTGGTGGTGTCCCCATCCCTGAAGGTATTTAAGAGATGTGTGGATGTGGCATTTAGTGACATGATTTAGTGATGGGACTTTGTAGGTCAGGCTGATGGCTGGACTTGGCAATCTTGAACGTCTTTACTGACCTAAATGATTCTACAATTCTATCATTTTATAATAACTCTGCTCTAGTGTTAACTAGATAGCAAGTGCTGTAAGAAGGACATTTAGTTGCTGGACATGCTAGGTAATGGCTGTAGGCCAGCGTAATACAGATCTAAGTAGAGTATAAGTCAATTGTCTTGTTGCATTCTGAACTTATAAACTTTAAAATGTTCCTTGCATGCTGGAAAACTATGAAAAGACAAGCATAAAGTCTGTTCCGTACTTAAGGATTTCTTATCTGTGCCAGGTAATGTCTTTGTTATAGTTAAAGTAATTAGATCTACAAGAAAAGTTGAAAGATAATGAAAATAGATGAAGCTATGTATGCTGACAGAATATTGAATTTACTAGAGAAAAAATATGATAAGTACAAGAGACAGATGCTGTGTGGAAAACAGATACTGTTTTCACTTGAATGCTCAGTAAAATCATAAGAAAATGGGAATTTTTAGACTTCTCCACAAAGTACACAGTATGATCATTAAAACAACTGTGTCATAAAAGAAAATAACAATAAGCTTCATGCTTGATATTATTTATATAAATACATTAGTAATGCTAAGTTCAACCATGATAATCTTAGTTTATTCCCAGTCTTTGCCTATAGAAATAGGAGGCACAGTAACTTTGTAGATAAACCTGAAAGAAAGGGATGTTGTGTTGTCTATGTCGTAGCCATAAGACTGATGTATTCTGTATTTTTAGCACAGCCTCCAGCTGTTGGCCTTCAAGGATCATCATTCCACCTCATAAAGCAGTTGCTGAGGTGTCTGAGGTGACTAGTTATAGGGTATTTCTATGTTCATAAACACCAGTGGCAGCCCTGGGTGTCACAGATATTTGATTTGTATTTTTAATATTTATACTAGTGCCTGGAGCATAGCTGCGTGCTTTTAATAAATCTGTGTAGATATAAATAAGTATGACAGTTCCACTGTTACTTAAGTTTCAACCTGGCACTTTTAATGACTCTATCTCCACTGAAAGACTTCCAAAAAGACACTGCAGCAAAGAGGTTTCAGTATTTTGGTAGCAAGGTAGATATAAATTTGTCTTCTGTCAGGGAGCCCTGCCTGTTTCTAGAATTATATTTTGCTCTTCCTCTTCTTCTACTGCCTAAATCACTAGGCAGTGTGTGCTCTCATTTTAGGGTAAAACATATAGTGTGGAGAGGAAAAGAGAAACATGGCATCTTGTTAGTTTCTTCTTGCCACATCTCTCTCTGAATTAAAATCCAGCATGGTATGGTTAAATGTTTACTTATATATGATAGTTCTTTTTTTGTTTATTTGTTTTGTTTTATATTTGTTTAATTGTTTTGCAGACTGAAAATATTTTGTGAAAATTAGAAGTATTAGTGCATTTTCTGTCTCATAGGGCAGGTTTTTCCTTTCTTATAAAGCCATTTCTTTAAAATAAAACACTTGAACTTTCTTTAAATATATATATACATATATACATAAATATATATATATATATAAGTATATATATACATATATATATTTAAGAACTGAAAACAACTTAAAATAATTATTTCAACAATATTCTTATTGGGGGAAAAAAATGTGTGTGTGTGTGTGGGGGGGGGTACCACCAATATTCCTGTGAAACAAACAAACAAAAACACATTTTATCACGGGAAGATACCCGATGGGAAAAATCCTGTTAGCTCTAACCCAGTTGCGAGAATAACTTCACACCATTGAAGGAGTTAAGAATTAAAACAAATGAACAAACAAACAAAAACATAAATTTTATTTGAATAAGATCTTTGATAAAAAATATAAATTTTAACTTTGTCTGCATACATGTATACAGTTGGAGCCATACTTGCAGTCTTTGAAGAAAATAGCCCTTGGGGTCAGATGTATGAGTATCTGATCCATTTCACACTGGTGCTAGAGAGAAATAGTTGGTATGAAAAGGTCCAAATCTGAAACAAATTACCTTTGACAGGTGCAAAGATTTCTGACTCATCCTTTTCCACGAAGAACACCTTATTTCCTTGCCTTCTTAGAGTGTAATTGAGGTTGCTTTTCTTGGACTGCTTTGGACAGTTCTTGAAATAATGCTTTACATTGCATGTCAATTAAAATTAAAATCCATACTTATGCAAATGAACAAAAAATCTGCAGTTGGCAAGAGATTAACATGGTAGCCCGTATAGCAAATAGACCTTAGTGATACCTTGCAGAAATATGGATAGCATTGCCAAAAGGCAACAAGGTTGGCGAAGCCCTTAGGTGTGTGCAGGACAGCTATTAAGAGTAATTATTCCACGAGGATTATTTCTTCTTCATTTTGTGATAGTCTGTCTTCACCTGATACAGCCACAGCCTGCTGCAGAGCAGTAGTTTCTTTTTATTCTGTTTGATTTTTGCTTTAAGTCCCAAAGGAGCCCTATGGAGCCACAGGCTTTAAAAAATGAAGTGAATCATGGAAGAAGCCACAACAGAAACAAAAACAAACTAAAAAAATCTACCTAGTCTTTTTCATAGCAAATCTGTTTATATGTAAATATTCATTAGGAAAACAGCCCATATAATCCTCTGCTGATATGCTTGAATCCAAACCTTCCTCTGGGTATACTTTTAATTCTGCACCCACAGTGTTAACAATATGAAAGTGAAAATGTCACAAAATGCCAAGTTTGAAAATATCACTGAGAAAAGAAAGGAAAATAAAATAACAAAAAGTGAATGGGAAGGAGAGAAAAGAAAAGAAAGAAAAAGAAAAAAGGGACAGAAAGAAACAAAAGGACAGAAAGAACAAAAGAAAGAAAAAAGAAAAAGAACAGAAGGAAAGGAAAGGAAAGGAAAGGAAAGGAAAGGAAAGGAAAGGAAAGGAAAGGAAAGGAAAGGAAAGGAAAGGAAAGGAAAGGAAAGGAAAGGAAAGGAAAGGAAAGGAAAGGAAAGGAAAGGAAAGGAAAGGAAAGGAAAGGAAAGGAAAGGAAAGGAAAGGAAAGGAAAGGAAAGGAAAGGAAAGGAAAGGAAAGGAAAGATGGTAAACTCACACCAGAGATATGAGATAAATATATTTCACTGGTACTGAACAGTGGTTTCTTGGGGGATATGGTTTTATACATTCTGCATCCTATTAATTTTCATGGCATTGATGGAGAAATATTAAAACTGTGACAGTGTTGAAGACAAAATTAACTCATCAATTACATGTATGGGACAGTGGAGACTGAGTTTATTTCACTATTTCCAGTTGCAATAAAACAGTAATTACAAATTTGTGGAATCTTCATGGAAATCTGTACTCATTACCACCTAATTTGAAGTCAGTGACTGCAGTATACATAACTTTTCAAACATTTAACTGAGAGGACTAGGAGCTAGCTCAGAATAAGGCAGCCTCCTCTTTTCAATCCTTATAACAGCTTTTTCTCTTCACTTGTCCAAGCTAAATTTTGCCTGAGACTCTATATAAATTGGTTTAGACTGGAACAGTACAGAGAAGTAAATATGAATTCATTTGCTCAAGGACATTAGTATATCTGTCTTTCTTTTATGCTCCTTGTATGTGTATCTCTTTCTTTTCCATGAATTCATATAAGGTTGCATTCTCTGAGGAATAGACCCTACCATCATTACATTGAATAGTAGCTTATTTTGAAAGCAATTGCACAAAAATCACTATATGATACTTCATGTGAAGTAGTCCTGCATGTTACAGTTGTAGGAAGGTATTGGCAACAACCTGTTTCATGCATCCTACTTGAATGTAAAAGAAATAAAGAATCCTTTATTACAATTTCTTAAAATAAAGTATGAAGGGGGGATAAAACATTTTGGTTTGACTTATTTCCATGGAAAGAAGTGTATACTTGCCAAGTTTTCAGGTCTCAGGTAGGGACAACCTGTTCTTCGTCATTATCAGAGATCTCAATAGCTCACAGGTCATCCATGAGAGGCCTTTCTTAATTAGTAGTTCATGGGTTGTTAGACCAGATCATGCGTTATTAGACTAATGGGATTCCACAGGGATCCATTTTAGGGACAGTTCTTTTAATGCTTTTATAAATGATCTGGATGAAGCACTCAACTCAAATGATCACTAAATTTGCACGTGATGAGCTGTTGACTCCCTCAGGAGTGGAGTGGAGGCCTTGCCAAGAGATTTTGACAGGCTAGATGTCTGGTGTATCACTTACTTCATGAAGTTTAACAAGAGAAAGTTCTGGATTCTGTACCTGGTAAGGGGCAACCCTGACTGTAATTACAGACTAGGGGACAAGAAGCTGGAGAGCTGCCCTACAGAAAGGGATTTGGGGGTTCTGGTCTACAGCAAGTTAACTATGAGTCAACAGTCTGTCTTGGCAGCCAGGGGGGCCAACTGTACCCTGAAGTGCATCAAGCATGGCATTGATAGCTGGCCAATGTAAGTGATTGTCCTACTCTGCTCTGTGTTGATGCAGCCTGACCTCAAGTACTGTGTGAAGTTTTGGGTGCCACAACATAAGAAAGACATAACACTATTAGAGAGTGTCTTAAGGAATACTATGGAGATAGTGAAGACATATGAGGAGCAGTTTCAGTCACTTCATTTACTCAGCTTAGAGAAGACTGAGGAGCAGCCTCATGGTGGCTTTAGTGAATGTAGCTTAGGGACAGGCACTGATCTCTTCTCTGGGGATAGCGACAGGACCCAAGGAAATGGCATGGAGCTGTGACAGGCCGGTCAGGCTGGGTGTTAGGGAAAGGTTCTGCACCCAGAGGGTGGTTGAACCCTGGGACAGACTCCACAGGGCTCCAGCACCAAGCTTGCTGGAGTTCCAGAAGTGTTTAGGCAATGCTCTAAGACATACGGTTTGATTTTTGTGTGGTCCTATATGGAGCCAGGAGCTGGATTTGGGGATCCTTGGGGGTTCCTTCGAACTCAGAATATTCTACAATTCTATCATTCTATCAAACGTTAATCTTCTCAAACTAGATGCAAATAAAAAAATTCTGGTCCAGAAATAAAAGATTCCTATCTTTTATTGCATGGCTTATTAAAAAGAACAAATCAATAATAATCTGCAAAGGTAATATCCGAGTAATAGATTAGAATAGAATAATTACTAATGAACTCACACCTAAACTTCCTAGCTGAACATCATCCGATATGGCATGCTTGTTGTTCTATAAAGCAGAGCAGAATTGGTTCCTTTCCCAGAATGATTTTAAAAGTTCTGGCTTTTATATGAATACAGACAGATATTTGATGAGGTAAGGTTTTCTCTTAAAAGTTTTTATTATTATTATTATTGTTGTTGTTATTATTATCATTATCATTATCATTATTATTATTTTTAATCTTCCCAAATCTTCTAGTGAATATATTTCTCTATAAGTTCATTATGTCATTTCTGATGTTTCCATTAATAATCATAACATTTCTACTTCAACAACTGGATATTATTTATGTTAATGGAAGGAACAACTTCTACATATATATATAGATATTATACACGTACAATTAAAGTTAATTAAAGATGAAATTTGCTATATCATGTCTTGCTACCTTTTTATTCATAGATAATTAGATGGATAGAAGTTTTTCTAGATGTCAAGAAAAGGTATTTGGCTTACAGGATAAAAATAAAATTCAGAAATGACATAGAAAATCTAAATAGCTGTTTCTAAAAATAGATGCAACATTCCTTCTTGTTTGCAGGGAAAAGCTGAACACCCTTAACCTTTTAGTTTAAGTGTAAGATTTGAAATAACCAATTATTGCTCTTTCTGATGGTATCATTGACAGATCTGAAGTTACTGAAATAACTCTAATTTGTTTCTTTTACTTTTTTTTTTTTTTCAGTACACATTTAAGATCATAGAATTTTCTGTAGTGATTATTATGACAACTTGAAAATAAATATTTTGTAGGAACAAAAAATCTTCAGTGGTTGTAAGATGATTTTTTGATGGAGAAAGTGCAAAATAAATGTATTGTTAACACAAAATGTTATTAAGGTTTATAATTGTAATAATTGTAATAAAAATTCCCAGGTGCCCTTACACAACAGGTTTGAGGCCCTGGAGCTCGAGAGACCTGTAGCTGAGGAAGAGGTAGCAAGTGTTCCCAGGAGGATGCCCAGGGCGAGGAGGTCGACTCCACGCCTCAGGACTGCCTCCATCAAGAAAGACAGGAGGGTTATTGTTGTTGGAGACTCGATTCTTAGGGGAACAGAGGTAGGGTCAGGCCTATTTGTCGGCCTGACCCTACCTGTAGGGAAGTCTGCTGCCTCCCTGGGGCCAGGGTCAGGGACGTTGCCAGGAAGCTTCCCAACCTGGTACGCCCCTCTGACTATTACCCTCTTTTGATAGTCCAGGCGGGCAGTGACAACATTGAAGAGAGAAGCCTGAAGGCTATCAAAAGAGACTTTAGCGGGCTGGGTTGGTTAGTGGATGGAGCGGGAGTGCAGGTAGTGTTTTCGTCCATCCCTATGATGGCAGGGAGGGGTTCAGAGAGGACACAGAAAGCCCACCTGTTAAACACGTGCCTCCGGGGCTGGTGCCAACGCAGAAATCTTGGGTTTTTTGATCATGGGGCACTTTACTCAGCACCTGGCCTGATGGCTGCAGACGGGTCCCTATCTTTTAGGGGAAAAAGGATCCTGGGCCAAGAGCTGGCAGGGCTCATTGAGAGGGCTTTAAACTAGGTAGGAAGGGGGATGGGGCTGAAGCTAGGATTGTTGGGGCTGTGCAGGGGGGAACAATGGCAAGGCTGCAGGATAAGGCAATGGCCCAGCTGAAGTGCATCTACACCAATGCACGCAGCATGGGTAACAAACAGGAGGAGCTGGAAGCCATCGTGCAGCAGGCAGGCTATGACTTGGTTGCCATCACAGAGACATGGTGGGACCAGTCTCATGACTGGAGTACTGCAATGCCTGGCTATAAGCTCTTTAGAAGGGACAGGCAGCACAGAAGGGGTGGTGGTGTGGCTCTCTATATTAGAGAGTCTTTCGAGGTTGTAGAACTCGAGGCTGGGAATGACAAGGTCGAGTCCCTTTGGGTTAGGATCAGCAGGGACAACAAGGCTAGTGTCATGGTCGGGGTCTGCTATAGACCGCTGAACCAGGATGAGGAGACGGATGAGGAGTTCTACAGGCAGCTGACAGAAGTTGCAAAATCGTCAGCTCTTGTACTCGTGGGGGACTTCAACTTCCCTGACATATCCTGGAAGCACAACACAGCCCTGAGAAAGCAGTCTAGGAGGTTTCTGGAGAGTGTGGAAGATAGCTTCCTGACGCAGCTGGTTAGTGAACCTAGCAGGGGTGGTGCCCCGCTAGACCTTCTCTTCACAGAGAAGGACTGGTGGAGGATGTGATTGTCGGGAGCTGTCTTGGGCAGAGTGACCACGAAATGCTGGAGTTCACTATTCTTGGCGAGGCCAGGAAGGGGACCAGTAAAACTGCTGTATTGGACTTCCGGAGGGCTGACTTTGAGCTGCTCAGGACACTAGTTGGTAGAGTCCCTTGGGAGGCGGTTCTGAAGGGCAGAGGGGTCCAGGAAGGCTGGGCGCTCTTCAAGAGGGAAATCTTAATGGCGCAGGAACGGTCTGTCCCCACGTGCCCAAAGACGAGCTGGCGGGGAAGAAGACCAGCCTGGCTGAACAGAGAATTGTGGCTTGAGCTTAGGAGAAAAAATTGGGTTTATAATCTTTGGAAAAGTGGGCAGGCCACTAGGGAGGACTATAAGGATGTAGCGAGGCTGTGCAACAACAAAATTAGGAAGGCCAAAGCTCATCTGGAGCTCAATCTGGCTACTGCCGTTAAAGATAACAAAAAACGTTTCTATAAATACATCAACACAAAAAGGAGGACTAAGGAGAATCTCCATCCTTTACTGGATGCAGGGGGAAACTTAGTTACAAGAGATGAGGAAAAGGTGGAGGTGCTTAATGCCTTCTTTGCCTCAGTCTTTAGCGGCAATGCCGGTTGTTCTCTGGATACTCAGTACCCTGAGCTGGTGGAAGGGGATGGGGAGCAGGATGTGGCCCTCACTATCCACGAAGAACTGGTTGGTGACCTGCTACCGCACTTGGATGTGCACAAGTCGATGGGGCCAGATGGGATCCACCCAAGGGTACTGAGAGAACTGGCAGAGGAGCTGGCCAAGCCACTGTCCATCATTTATCAGCAGTCCTGGCGATTGGGGGAGGTCCCAGTTGACTGGCAGCTACCAAATGTGACGCCCATCTGCAAGAAGGGCCGGAGGGCAGACCCGGGAAACTACAGGCCTGTCAGTTTGACCTCAGTGCCAGGGAAGCTCATGGAGCAGATCCTCCTGAGAGTCATCACACAGCACTTGCAGGGCAAGCAGGCGATCAGGCCCAGTCAGCATGGGTTTATGAAAGGCAGATCCTGCTTGACGAACCTGATCTTCTTCTATGACAAAGTGACACGCTGGGTGGATGAGGGAAAGGCTGTGGATGTGGTCTACCTTGACTTCAGCAAGGCTTTTGACACCGTCTCCCACAGCATTCTCCTCAAGAAACTGTCTGCTTGTGACTTGGACTGGTGCACGTTTCGTTGGGTTAGAAACTGGCTGGATAGCCGGGCCCAAAGAGTCATGGTAAATGGAGCCAAGTCCAGTTGGAGGCCAGTCACTAGTGGCATCCTCCAGGGCTCGGTGTTGGGGCCGGTCCTCTTTAATATCTTCATTGATGATCTGGACGAGGGCATTGAGTGCACCCTCAGTAAGTTTGCAGATGACACCAAGCAGTGTGCTCAGGTGGCCAAGAAGGCCAACGGCATCCTGGCTTGTATCAGGAACAGCGTGACCAGCAGGGCTAGGGAGGTGATTGTCCCCCTGTACTCAGCTCTGGTGAGGCCGCACCTCGAGTATTGTGTTCAGTTTTGGGCCCCTCGCTACAAGAAGGACATGGAGGTGCTTGAGCGGGTACAGAGAAGGGCAACAAAGCTGGTGAGGGGCCTGGAGGACAAGTCCTACGAGGAGCGGCTGAGGGAGCTGGGCTTGTTCAGCCTGGAGAAGAGGAGGCTCAGGGGTGACCTTATCGCTCTTTTTAGGTACCTCAAGGGAGGCTGTAGCGAGGTGGGGGTTGGCCTGTTCTCCCACGTGCCTGGTGACAGGACGAGGGAGAATGGGCTTAAGTTGAGCCAGGGGAGTTTTAGGTTGGATGTTAGGAAGAACTTCTTCACTGAAAGGGTTGTGAGGCATTGGAACAGGCTGCCCAGGGAAGTGGTGGAGTCACCATCCCTGGAAGTCTTCAAAAGATGCTTAGATGTAGAGCTTAGGGATATGGTTTAGTGGAGGGCTGTTAGCGTTAGGTTGGAGGTTGGACTCGATGATCTTGAGGTCTCTTCCAACCTAGAAATTCTGTGATTCTGTGATTCTGTGAAGTTAGGTGCGTGTGTCGATCTGCTCGAGGGTAGGAAAGCTCTGCAGGAGGATCTGGATAGGCTGCACCGATGGGCTGAGGTCAACTGCATGAAGTTCAACAATGCCAAGTGCCGGGTCCTGCACCTGGGGCGCAATAACCCCAAGCTGAGCTACAGGCTGGGAGAGGAATGGTTGGAGAGCTTGCCAGGCAGAGAAGGACCTGGGAGTGATGGTGGATAGTCAGCTGAATATGAGCCAGCAGTGTGCTCAGGTGGCCAAGAAGGCCAATGGCATCCTGGCTTGTATAAGAAACAGTGTGACCAGCAGGGCTAGGGAGGTGATTGTCCCCCTGTACTCAGCTCTGGTGAGGCCGCACCTCGAGTACTGTGTTCAGTTTTGGGCCCCTCGCTACAAGAAGGACATGGAGGTGCTTGAGCGGGTGCAGAGAAGGGCGACAAAGCTGGTGAGGGGTCTGGAGAACAAGTCCTATGAGGAGCAGCTGAGGGAGCTGGGCTTGTTCAGCCTGGAGAAAAGGAGGCTCAGGGGCGACCTTATCGCTCTCTATAAGTACCTCAAGGGAGGCTGTAGCGAGGTGGGGGTTGGTCTATTCTCCCACGTGCCTGGTGACAGGACGAGGTGGAATGGGCTTAAGTTGAGCCAGGGGAGGTTTAGGTTAGATGTTAGGAAGAACTTCTTCACTGAAAGGGTTGTGAGGCATTGGAACAGGCTGCCCAGGGAAGTGGTGGAGTCACCATCCCTGGAAGTCTTCCAAAGA
This sequence comes from Aythya fuligula, assembly GCF_009819795.1. Classification (NCBI taxonomy): domain Eukaryota; kingdom Metazoa; phylum Chordata; class Aves; order Anseriformes; family Anatidae; genus Aythya; species Aythya fuligula. The sequence continues at coordinate 72,871,813 of NC_045593.1, read as the reverse complement.
CATTTAGATGTAGAGCTTAGGGAATTGGTTTAGTGGGGACTGTTAGTGTTAGGTCAGAGGTTGGACTCGATGATCTTGAGGTCTCTTCCAACCTAGAAAAATTATGTGATTCTGTGATTCTGTGAAAAATGTTATTAACATTTTGTTTATTGACATTCAGTTCTTCCAATTAATTTTTTCTTTTTTTTCTTTTTTTTTTCTTCACAATAAAAATAAAAACATTCACATTTTAAAACAATGTAAATACTTCATGAAAACTATCAACATTACAAAATATTTATCTTAAGAAAAGAGGGCAGTTTAGGTACAAATAGCTGTAATACATAACAGCTTTCATTTGAAATAATAATAATAATATTTCTTTTTTTTTTCTAGCAACAATAAAATATAAAGAAGGATATGCCCAGAACCATCCACCAACAACAGGTATATGAGCTTTTATTGCGAGGTCTACTAACAATACTACATTGTTGTCTCTTTGTGCAGGTACATCACTATACAGCCATAGTAATGTCTCCCTATTTTAGGATGAGCATTGTAAAAGACAAATATTGGCCTCTGATTTGCTATCCATCCAGCAATATATATGAGTTAACACATGAGTTAAAATACTTGATTGCAGGAGTAATGGAAAGGGAAGGGAAGGGAAGGGAAGGGAAGGGAAGGGAAGGGAAGGGAAGGGAAGGGAAGGGAAGGGAAGGGAAGGGAAGGGAAGGGAAGGGAAGGGAAGGGAAGGGAAGGGAAGGGAAGGGAAGGGAAGGGAAGGGAAGGGAAGGGAAGGGAAGGGAAGGGAAGGGAAGGGAAGGGAAGGGAAGGGAAGGGAAGGGAAGGGGAGGGGAGGGGAGGGGAGGGGAGGGGAGGGGAGGGGAGGGGAGGGGAGGGGAGGGGAGGGGAGGGGAGGGGAGGGGAGGGGAGGGGAGGGAAATTGTGTTACCTTCATATATTTCAAACTAGGTTTTCAACTGAAGATATCCCATTTGAAAAAAAGTATTCAAATTCTCTTATAGGACATTTTCATGAGTTCTTGCAAAACATGCTGTAGATTAAACTGTTATGTATATGCAAAAGATGCGTGTACCAGAGTGGGTATCAGAAGATTAATGATAATTAGAAGAGTGTAATGGTCTGTTGTGCTTGTTCAATGTTTAAGGACTTGGATGAAGAAATAGAGTGCTTGATTAATAAGTATCTTATAAGAAACAAACCTGGGAAGGATAACATACATTGGAGAGTGAGCTCAGAATCTGAAATCATTTAAACAGATTAGAGGTATGATGTAGAAAAGCAGTAAGAAAGATCTGCAAGATCTGGGTGAGACTGATCAGAAACCTAAAATGCATTACTTCTAAGAGAATTTTAAAGATAATGTGACTATTTAAACCCAAAGTAGAGGAAAATATAAAAGAGGAAAATCAAGAGGTCAGGTATTCAAAAGCTGTTGCAAATACCAGAAATAAGTAATTGGCTTAAACTGAAGCAAGAAAAAATCAAATTGGAGTTTTCAGCTGATTTTTATTTTAATTGATAAAGGCAGGAAAAGAAAAGAAAAGAAAAGAAAAGAAGAGAAGAGAAGAGAAGAGAAGAGAAGAGAAGAGAAGAGAAGAGAAGAGAAGAGAAGAGAAGAGAAGAGAAGAGAAGAGAAGAGAAGAGAAGAGAAGAGAAGAGAAGAGAAGAGAAGAGAAGAGAAGAGAAGAGAAGAGAAGAGAAGAGAAGAGAAGAGAAGAGAAGAGAAGAGAAAAGGAAAGGAAAGGAAAGGAAAGGAAAGGAAAGGAAAGGAAAGGAAAGGAAAGGAAAGGAAAGGAAAGGAAAGGAAAGGAAAGGAAAGGAAAGGAAAGGAAAGGAAAGGAAAGGAAAGGAAAGGAAAGGAAAGGAAAGGAAAGGAAAGGAAAGGAAAGAAAAGAAAAGAAAAGAAAAGAAAAGAAAAGAAAAGAAAAGAAAAGAAAAGAAAAGAAAAGAAAAGAAAAGAAAAGAAAAGAAAAAAGAAGAGAAAAGGAAAGAAAAGGAAAGGAAAGGAAAGGAAAGGAAAGGAAAAAAAAGGAAAGGGAAGGGAAGGGAAAGGAAGGGAAGGGAAGGGAAGGAAAGGAAAGGAAAGGAAAGGAAAGGAAAGGAAAGGAAAGGAAAGGAAAGGAAAGGAAAGGAAAGGAAAGGAAAGGAAAGGAAAGGAAAGGAAAGGAAAGGAAAGGAAAGGAAAGGAAAGGAAAGGAAAGGAAAGGAAAGGAAAGGAAAGGAAAGGAAAGGAAAGGAAAGGAAAGGAAAGGAAAGGAAAGGAAAAATAAAACCTTAGGAAAGGCTGTGGAGTCTGTGTCATTATCAACAAAAAGATATAATTTATTCTGTCTTTCAAGCACTGGAAGGAATATGTGATCCCTCCAGGTCTATTTTTCTTTGGCTTTATTTCTAGTAATCAGTTTGGGAAACTTTTTTGACTTTGCCTCTATCCACAGGTACAAATTTTCAGTCTTACTATTTGCAGGCATATACTCTAGATCTTTAGGAAATCCCATCTGTGAACACAGCAATGTAGGAGCAACATATTCCCTCCAAAGTGGCTTTGGTAAATCTTTATCTCCAAATAAAACTGCAACCATGACAAAATTAGGTAGCAGTTTTGATGCAGTCACTGTTAAAACATATAAATAATAATTTACTCTTTTTAAAAGTTTATAGGGGAAAACATGAAATAGTAAGGAAGATGTGTAAGTACTGATGAAATATTATGATTTGATTTTAAAACTCGGAAGTAAATTATTTAACATACCCTTACTTGAGCTCATACCTATCTGTATGAGTAATTTACAAGCTAGAGTCAGCTTCAGTTAAACTTTACAGAAACAGAAATATTTTATTTTATTTTATTTTATTTTTGGTTAAGGTGGACAAAAATGATAAAATAATAATGAAAATCAAAACAGTAAGTCACTTTTAGGTAAAAGGATACAATATGCATAAGAGAAATGCACTATAACATTTGCCTAGAAGCAGAGGCATACGTTAGAAAGCTGATCTTTGAGTTTTGAGACAACCCTCTTCACAACAGCTTTTTCATTTGTTTTGAATATGAAGTAGATGACTGCAAAATATGGGTGCATAAGCAGATGTTGAGATCTTTCTGAGTTTTGAAAGAAAAAGACATTATTCACAAACAGACTCCCTGGGTAGGAGACAAGGCTTTTCTCTCCTAATGTCCTTGTGAAAAGCACTGCTTCAGCGGCATTTCTGAAGATGTTCACCCTTATATGTGAGATACTTTTGAGTGGTTGTGATGTCAATCACTGTTATGTTAGAAGAGATACACAATCTTTACTGGAAATTGGATTAGTTTAAAATCAATCATGGGCAGCATCCAGAAACTTCATTACAGTCATAGAGCTGCTCTTTTTGGCAGAACCATTTGTTCCTGTCCAGGGGAAAACTATGCAAATACAATATAATTAAGAGAAACAAAAGAGAAAAGAACAATTAAGTACAAAAGGTTATATCTCTACTTAAAGATCTCAGAATCCACAGGTTGAAAAAAAAAAAAAAAAAGAAAAGAAAAAGATTTTGCTGATGCAATAAATGTTGCATTAACATAAAAAGAAATGTGGCACAGAGAATTAACAAAATTACAAAGGTGGCCATTCTGCTTATGTATTAATTTATTCATATCAAAGTATACCTTGCATGTAAAACTCTGGGTAGAAATGTTAGTCTTATGGCCTGTGTTCTTCTGAATTTTTGATGGACAATTCTGCTTTCTCCTATGTCCAAGGCAAGAGGAAGAAATATGTGTTAGTATGATACTAAATGCATTTTTAATGCATTTTAGATAAAGAATATCATAACTAGTGTTGGTTGACTCTTTAAAAAAATTCTATAACGTTGAATATTAATGTTCTACACAATCTGTACAACTTCCCTATGATGCCTCAGTCCTGGAGTAAGCCTTATACTGTTTTCAGAAACTTTACCTGAGACCTTTATAGTTAGTCTCCTCTGCCTCCTTGCCTCCTTTTGCTCCCCAAAATTGTGAGAAGAAAATAATATAAAATAAAATAATGAAGCAGAAGTGAAATCTTTTTTTATTTTTCTTTCTCCTTTTTATTTATTTATTTTTCCATTTTCCTTTTTCAGCATTATATGTGGGTCACAAAGGTTTCCTGATTACTTCCTTTCTCTGAAGGATATACCCCACTAGCCTCCATCTTTTCTTTTTTGTCTTTTATTCTTTTTTTAAATTGCAACTCATACACAATTTCTTTATCTTAACATACTCTAGGTCTTCACCATCTACCTTTCTTCACTTGAACTTTGTCTGGTACTGCAGTCTACACAGTTCACTGGCACTGCAATCCTGTTTATATATGGATAAGTAATTTTGCACCATGCAAGTCTTTAGACAGAAACTTTTTCAATTTGGTTTTGTAAAACAAAATGAGGCAGGTTTAGATAAAAAGAAAAAAAAATAGAAGAAAGAGTAAAGACCTGTTAACAGGGTTTCTGAATGGTACATTCTTTCTGTTTATGTTAAACATCTCTATTTAAGAGATTTAAGCTATAAAGTAGCAAAAATGTCTCTTAAATCTGAACAAACTAACTAAAGAGTTAGTAAACAAGCTGTGTAAGAATCAAACAGGAGTTTTTGTATTTCTAAATTAATTCTCTATTTTATTCTTATTTTTCTCTCAAGATATACTTGTCTGCAGTTCCTTAGTATGGTAGTTTTTCTGCAGTATTTTGTGATTATGTATTTTGTGCTGGCTTTGTATAGTTCTTTATAAATTATTTATGATGAAAAATAATAATCTTGGCAAAAATAATAATCTTGGCAAAATGTGAGATTACAAATTATGGTTTTACTGAGACTGTTCAAAAGTTTTGGGTCCATTCATTGACACTAGCACTATGAATAAATGATCTTTTTATACTGATGTTAGGAAACAGAACATTTTAGTTCTAGGAGTCTGTTTTGCATTTTCCTGTTATATTCTCATAACTTTTACAAAATGCAAATCATGCCTTTTGCCACTGAGATCATAATTTAGGTATAGTATAAGTGAATAATTTTTCACAAACTTGGCTCAGAAAACTCACTTTTATCTAAGAGGTGCCCATAAGCAATGGCCTGAATTATTGAGCAATGTTTGTAAGATTGCTGTGTCATGTGAGAATGAATGGCATTTTGTTTTAAATGTTTTGAAGCTCAACATTAATAATACAGTTATATCTAATTATTATGCATTTCAAAATAATTAGCAGTGAATTAGAAAAATAGAGTTTGAGTTTTGCTCACCACACTGATTCATATTCTTGTCCTTTTTGTTGGTTAAACTTTGCTGCTATGTGAATGTATTTGCTTTGATATCTAGGGTAGCAAATAAAACCATGACAATTATAGCAAATGCAGAGGCACCCTTCTTCATGAGACCCTCCCTTCTATTTATATACCTTGATAAGGTTCCCCCTAAGCCTTCTCTTCTTTAGGGTAAAATTTCTCAGATTTATTTGTCTTTCTTCACAGGAGAAGTATTCCAGTCTCTTAATGATTTTTGTAATCCTACATTGGACCCTTTCCCAAAAGTCAATGTCTTTCTTGTACTGGGGTCCCAGAGCTAGACACAATAATCCAAGTGTAGCCTCACCAGTGCTGAGGAGAGGGGAAAGATCTCCTCTCTTGACCTATCTGCAACATTTTGTTAAATGCAGACAAGATTACTGTTAGCCTTCTTAACAGCAAGGGCACATTGCTGACTCTTACTCAATTTGGTGTCCACCAGTTGTCCCAGGTTCTTTTCTGCAGAGCTGGTTTCCATCTGAGTGGCCACCAGCCACAGGTGGATGGGCTTGTTCCTCCCCAGGTGCAGCACTTTGTACTTTGCCTTGTTGAACTGCATGAAGTCAACCTGCTTCTCCAGCCTGTGGAGGTCCTGCTGGATGACAGCATGACCCTCTGCTGAATCAGACAAACTCCTCCCAGTTTTGTGTCTTTGAATTTAGTGTGTGGACTCTACCCTCTAGAACATTAATGAACATGGTAGACAGAACTGGGCCCAGTATTGATCAGACACTCTGCTTGTTACCGGCCTCTGACTAGACTTTGCACTACTGACCGATACTCTCTGTGTCTGTCTTAGCTAATTTTACAATTCACTTCACTGTCAGCTTATCCAGCATATAGTTCAACAGCTTCTCTATGAGGTTCTAATGGGTGGTGTCAAATGCCCTAATGAAGTCCAAGAAGACAATATCCACTTCTCTCACTTCATCCATTACGTTACTTATTTCATTATAGGAATTTATCATGTGGGTCAGTCATGACTTCCCCTTGGTGAATCCATGCTGACTATTCCTGATGATCTTCATGTGCCTGGAAATGTTTCCAGGATTAGCTGTTCCATCACATTCCCAGAGAGGTGAGTGGCCAGCCTGTAGTTCCCTGGTTCCTTCTTGATGTTAGGAAAGACAATGGCTTTTCTCCTGTCTTTGGAAAATTTTATCAGTTGCCATGACTAATTAAAGATTATTGAGAGTGGCCTTGCAGTGACATTTGAGTGTATCTGTCAAGGCCCATGTACTTATGAATATCTAGTTTCCTTAAGTATTCCCTGAATTGATCTTCTTCCTACAAGGGTATGTTAATATATGAGAAATTTTCCAAAGATTATGATAAATGTCTTGTAAATGTAATGTGAACTGCTAAAGACCCTGATGTTAGAGAAGAGAAAAGTCACTGGGGGAGAATTAAATTTGCCAAAGTTATCATACATTTACAGAACATATGGGAGAATTTACAGGTGAAATAGTGCAAGCAAGATGTGAGGGAAAATCACAATTTTGAGTTGTGTTCAACAAGCATCCCTGAATGTGGGAATATATGAAAGCACTTTTGATCAGTTCCTCACCATATTAATGTCAAGATAGGGTGAAAGATCACAGATACAGAGACTGGTCAATATTTATTTGATGACATTTTTGAAGTTTGTATAATCAAATCTTGTAGCATGACATTGGTAAATATATTTAAAACAAAACAAAACACAATTTTATGTGCTTAATGCACACTGAAATATTCAGGAGCAAATTATAATCAAATATTGACTGTATTTTTTAGTTTAGAAAATAGAATTCTTACCTAAAAATATTGTGTGAAAGCAAAATGGAATAGAGTCGCTATCTCATTAAAGGAAAGAAAAATGTTAGGAAATGATCAGCTTTATTGAAATTCTTTTATGTATGTCTGGGTATAGTGAATACATTGCACATAGTTAACAAATCTTGTTTTAGGAAATGGGTTTATATTTTACCTCCTTATCCATATTCTCTCAGATTCTTAGAACTTTATTTGGAGGCATCAAGGAAAAGGATACTTTACTTATCTAAACAGATTTGAACATTTTGAAAACAATCTGGTATACATTGACTACGTTAGTTGTGAGCTATAAATTGAAGTTTATTTCAGTTATGTATTTAAAGGGTTTATTGAATTGCTTTAAAAATACATCGAATTATACCATGATTTTTTACAAGTAGCATTTTAAATAATAAATTAGAGGATAATGGAAAGCTAAACATAAAAATAAATTAAAATTTATATATTTAAAGTGTTGTTGCCTTGGATTATCAAGAATAGATATATATATAAATGTATATGTATATTCCTGATACTTTAAGACATGACAATATATACATATTCTTATATACATATTCTTACATATTCTTATGTATATATCCTTTCACATCTATCTAAAAAGAGTCATCATCTGAATTCCATCTTACTCCTTTGGCTTAAAATAGGCCTTTCTCACTTTGAAAATTCTTTGAATTACTATTTTCAAGAAGAAATTGGGAAGGGATTTTCTCCTTCCTTATAGATTACTTAGACAGCTTTCTTCAAGTCTCTTCCACTCCTACTCTTTTGTCAGGTCACATAGACTATCAGTGTTAAACTATTTTATAAATGTCAGAAGATTTCAATCTTACCATGTTTTTCGATTAATCTCTTTTAGAAAACTTGCCTTATGGCCTAGATGTCACCATTTATTTTACAGAAAGAATTTATAGAATGATGGTTTTGGCAGTAACAGTCAAAAAACCAATGTGACTCTATGAACATATGTAACATGTATTTTTAGTTACTATGGATAGTTCTGGATGGCACATTGATCTTTACTTGGTAAAACATTCTTTACTAATGAAAACATTTCAAGCTCAAAAGGGAAAAGAATACACCTCTGCTACTAGATCAAACCAAGAACTGTATCCAGTGCTTGGAATCTATTTTTCAAAGAACTTGATGGAATTGAGAATATTTTGAAATTTAGGCCATATGGTGGCCTTTGGATATGGAACACTGTTCACTGGATGTGCTTGTACTTCTGGAAAACATTCCTCTTTTTATTTAGAAGGCTTACAGGACATAAGGCATCAAACTTATGGATTGCTTCTTAGGATTTTTAGGAATTTTTTGTTGGTTTGTTTCTCCTAACACGGCAGTTTGTTTTGATTCCCATAATTGTAAGACTGGAAATGCACTTTCAGACTCCAACAGGAAGCTTATTCCAAGGCTCATCTGACAGACACTAAGGACCCTTAGATCACTTTGAACACTAAGTGAGACAAGCTCCTTGTTTCACCATGAAATTCTGAGGTCGCCTTGAGCAAATCACCTAATTTAATGCTGACATCTTTTTTATTTTAAGTAGCTTAAGATGCTGATTTTTGCTGCTTGATTTAAAAGGTGATCTTGAACATCTGATAATACAAGACTTCACATACTGATGCAAATAAACATGACAAATAAAATGGAAACACTCAGGTACTTGTACACAGAAAATGGCATTATATACTAAGAGCTAGGCATCTGAGTCATCCGTCTGTCTCCATAGATCTTTAAATAATTTTATGAATCTGGTTTTAGCAGACTATGGTGGCAGCAGAAAAATGTGAAATGCTGTGCAACTCTTTTGCTTTGAAAGGATTAATTCCCAACTCCAGATGCAGCAAACTCTAGGACTGCTGCCTGGACAAATGTCAAAGTCATACAGCAAATCAAAGTAATTCTGGAGCACATTTTTAAAAGGTCATAAAATGCTTGTAAGGGAAAATGTTTTCTTGGAAAATAAAATGTGGTGAAAGATGTTACCTGCTACTGTCCCTGTCTATCCTCTGTGCTTAGCAATTTTAAATTAAAAGAGGAAATAATTGCAACATACTAGTTTTCACACAGTGGTAACTGTGTAGGCAACTACTGCCTTTCTGACAAATATTTCAGTCTGTTTGTTTTGAGTTTGCACTGTGTTATTTATTCAGTTGGTGTCCTTTCACTATTTTGGGATGCAAATCCACAAAATAAATAAATAGAAGATTGGCTCTATCACAGTCACAGAAGACAAATATTTAATAAGTAGCTTAAAAAATACCAAGATAAGAGGAATGAAAAATATGTCTTATTGGAAGAAATTGTGAGAAAAGAATGGTAGAAAATGAAGTGATTGAAAAGCAAAGTTGGTAAGAGATCTCAACCAATAATTTCCATGCAAATTGCTTTTCTTTCACTGTTATTATTTTGAGGATAATTTTTACCTGTGTTCTAGGTAGGAAATGAGGTTTCTTTCTATGGCTTAGTCTCATGGTTCTAATAATTCAACCTTGAGTAGGAAAAGAATGAATATTTAGGGGGGCAGGGAGGAGTCAGGGAGAGATCTGTTCCACCACATCTCACACATGGTGAGGAAGCATACATGTAGATGTTCTCTTTGGATACACTTTCCTTCCTGAAGGGTATCCTGATTTTGGTTAGGATAGAGTTAGTTTTCTTCATAGTACCTGGTATTGTGCTGTTTTGGATTTAGTATTAAAATACTGTTGATAACACATCAATATTTTAGTTGTTGAGCATGAGCAGTGCTTACTGTAAATGAAGGACATTTTTTCTGCTCCTCACATTGCCCTGCCAGTGAGGAGGCTGGGGGTGCACAAGAAGTCAGGAGGGATTACAAACAAGGCAGTTGACCCAGACTGTCCAAAGATATATTCCATACCATATCACAAAGTTATGAGGAATAAAAATAGGATAGTTGGCAGTGGGGGGTGGGTTAGGAAGGTAAAGAAGGGGGCAGATGAGGAGCTGTTATTTCTTAAGGAATGGCTAGGCATCAGTTGGTTGCTGATGAGCAATTGTGTTTTGCATTATTTTTTTGGGAGTCTTCCTCCCTGGCCTGCATCTTGTCTGAGGAAAAACTGGTCCAGCATCTTGAAGAGAACAAGTCTTCTCCTCCACTCATATGGACCAGTATCTCTGCTATTTGAAGTAAGCATTCTTATGCTCAAGAGACACACCATGTGCCACTCTGTACTTTTACCTGCATGACCACAGGGAGGATGTGAGGAAGTGGGATGAAAAATCTGCATTGATCCCGGAGGCATGGGTGAGTTGCAAGGAAAAATGGCAGCAAATTTCCTACTGAGATAACTGCTGTTCCAGTTTTGGTGGGCAGTTCCCCAGACAGAGCAGAAGGGCTGATATTACTCCTGATCTTCCTGAAGGGACTTCTGGTTTGTATTTGCAAGAATTAAGTATTGAATAATCTGATCAGGACTACATGAGCCCTGCCTCTGGCCAGGTGGAAGAAAGGGACAACTGGGTTTATTGGCCAGTGTGGATCTGATGGCCTGGCATACCAGATTCACAGAAGTATAAGGCTCTAGTGGACACTGGCACACAGTGTACCCTAATGCCATCAAGCTGGAAAGGGGCAGAGCCCATCTGAGTTTCTGGAGAGACAGGGAGATCCCAACAACTAAATGTACAGGAGGCTGAAGTGAGCCTAACAGGGAATAAATGGCAAAAGCAATTCCATTAGCATGGCACTGGAATGGGGGTTCCATGCATCCTTGGCATAAACCACCTAAGGAGAGAGTTCTTCAAGGACCAAAGGGGTTCTGGCATAGCTACCTTGGAGACAGAAGAAATTAAACAGTTGTTTAACTTGGTCACTCAGATAACCCTTCCGTGGTGGGGTTGCTGTGGGTTGGGGAACAGCAGGTGGCAATTGCTACCAAGAGGGTGCACCAGAGGAAATATCGCTCCAACCGAGACTTCCTCATTTCCATCCATAAGCTGATTCAATCAGTGGGGAAGTGGTCAGGAAGACTCACTCACACTTTAACATCCTACATGGTCAGTGAAACAGTTTAATGGAGAATGGAGGTTAGCAGTGGACTATGAATGAAGTCAGGCCACTGCTTAGTTTTGCCATAAAACAAAGCAAGGCAAAAGGACCTGCACAGCAGATCCAGTTTTTAGGAATAAAAGAGCAAGATGGACATCATCAGAGCCCAGTGGAGGTGAGCAACAAAATAACAGCTATGTGTCCACCAGCTAATAAAAAGGAAACACAAGCTTTCTTGGGCATTGTGGGTTTTTGGAGAATGCACATTCCAAATTACCATCTAACTGTAAGCTTCCTTTATCAACTGAACTGGAAGAACAATTTCAAATAGGAACCTGAACAAAGACAAGCCTTTCAGAAAAATAAACAAGAGACAATTCTTGCAGCAGCCCTTGAGCCAGTCAGGTCAGGACAAGACATAAAAAATGTGCTTTAAATTACATCTGTCAGAATGGAGCCTCTGGCAGAAAGCACCAGGGAAGACTCAAGGTTGACCCCCAGGGTTTTGGAGTCAGGGATACAGAGAATCCTAGGCCCACTATATTCAAACTGAAAATGAGATATTGGCAGTGTATGAAGAGGTTTGTGCTGCTTCAGAAGGGGTTGGCACTGAAGCACATCCTCTTGGCACCCCAAATACTGGTGCTGGGATGGATGTTCAGAGGGAGGGTCCTCTCTACATGTTCATACAACAAATGCTACATGGAGTAAGTGTGTCACACTGATCACAAACCAGGCTTGAATAAAAAAACCCAGTCACCCAGGAATCTTGGAAATTATCATGGCCAGAGGGCAGGGACTTTTAAATACCACTGGAGGAGGAGGTGACGTTGAAGGGGCCTAATAAATTAACAGAAAATGAGAAGCAATATGCCCTGTTCACTGGTGTCACATTGTGGGAAGGCATTGGTTGTGGAAGGCTGCTGTATGGAGTCCTACACTACAAGTCACAGAAACTGCTAAAGGAGGTGAACCAAACCAATTTCCAGAAGTGAAGGGTATCCAGCTGGCTTCAAATATTGCTGAATGGGAAAAATGACCAGTTCTCTGTTCCTATACTGAGTCATAGATGGTGAAAAATGTCCTGTAGAGGTGGTTATAGCAAAGGAAGCAAAGTAACTTGCAGAGCAGAAGCAAATCTATGAGGACTGATGCACTGTGGCAAGATATTGCTGCCTATGTAGAGAACCAGGTTGCAGAACTATCTTATATGCTCAAAAGTCAGGCCACTGAAGAACATGAAACCAGCCAGCAGGTGGATCAGGCTGCCATGAGTGAAGTGGCACAGGTGGATCTGGACTGGGTGAATAGTGTATTGTTCAGTGGGCCCTTGACACCTCCAGCTATCAACGAAGAAAAACAATGTATAGATGGGCTCTTGACTGAGGAGTGGACTTGATCATTGACCCTATGCACAGGTTATCCATGAATGTGAAACATGCTGCAGTCTAGCCAGCCAAGCAGTTAAAGACATGTAGGACAATAGCTGAAATATCAGTATGGGGATGGCAGACTGCATATCACACTGCCACAAACCCACCCAGGCAAGCGCTATATGCTTACAACGGTGGAAGCAACCACTAGATGACTGGAAACATATCTTTTGTGTCCTGCCATTTCTTCAAACACTATTTTAGGCCTCAAAAAGCGAGTCTTGTGGTGACATAACTCCCCACAAAGAATTGAATCAGACAATGAGACTCATTTATGAAAAAAAATATTTATAAACACTTGGGCCAAAGAGCATGGCATTGTGTGGTTATACCACATTCTCTATCATGCACCAGACTCTGGGAAAATCAAATGATTAAATGGACTGTTGAAGGCTACACTGAGAGCAATGAGTTCTTAGACTTTCAAACATTTGCACAAACATTTAGCCAAAGCTGTGTGGTTAGTTTACCTTAGGGGACTTACCAATCCAATCAAAACCCCTCACAACTGTGGAAATTGAGAAAATTCCTGTAGCACAAGTAAAAGTTATGCTGAGAAAGACAGTATGGGTTATTCGTGCCTCTGGCAAAGGCAAACCATTGCATAGGATTGCTTTAGCTCAAGAATCTGGATATACACTCAGTGGCTAATGTGGAGGGATGGATAATTTTGATGTGTACTTCAAATAAATTTAATTTGAGATTAGAGTAGCCCATGTTTTGAGTTGTATGGTGGTAATGGTTATATAATGCTTTATGGCATCATTGCTATGGCTGCTGTATGTCATGTTGATGGTATTACAGTAGGAGCAACCCATACTAAAGAAGAATTAATCTTGATGGAAATGAGCAAGTGCAGCAGTAATGGAAATAGCATTCTCCAACATGCAACGGTCCAACATGACACACCATTTCTCCTGTCCTGAAAACCATCATCACAGATAGAGCCCAAAGTCATGGGCTAAATGAAGACAATGGACATTTTAGAGGGATGTTCTGTATACTTAAGGGAATGAAATCTGTGTGCATATATCAAAGGACAGGAAGGGTGATCATTAAAGATGTATTGGAAAGTGTTGTATCTGAATACGATCTAAAAGGTATAGAATGATGAATATTTTCCTGGTTTAGGATGGTAGAGATAATTTTTCTTCATAATAGCTGGAATGGTGCTGTGTTTTGGATTTACAGAAAGAATAATGTTGATTACACACTGATGTTTTACTTGTTGTTGAGTAGTGTTTACAGTAAGTAAGGTACTTACTGTAAACTTTCAGCTTCTCGTGCTACCCTGCCAGTGAGGAGGGATGAGGGTACACAAGAAGCTGGGAGGGGACACATCCAGGACAGCAGACCCAAGTGGACCAAAGGGATATCCCGTATCATTAGGCCTCATACTGAATAATAAAGCAGGTGGAGTTGGCCCATGTGTCTGCCTCTGCTCAGGGACTGGCTGGTGGTGACTAACTTATTTATTTTTTTTCCTCTTGTTCCTGCTGTGAGTGTTTTTCCCCTCTTATTAAATTGTCTTTATGTCAACTGACATGTTTTAGCATGTTTGCCTTCTTTGATTTTCTCCCCCATCTCACTACTGGGGTTGGGAGAAGGCTGAGTGAATGTAGTGTTTAGCTGCCTGCTGCGATTAAACCTTAACAAGGGAAAAGAACATGAAACTTATTAGATGGGTGTTATTCAGCAACAATTTATATATCTGAAAAGATATGCTTTTTTTTTTTTTTTTTTGTGTGTGTGTGTGTGTGTGTGTGTGTGTGAAGAATGATAGCCATTTTCAGTGTTTCTAGGTTAACACAGAAGACTTAATGAAAGTAGGTGACCAAACATTTCAAAGAAAGTCTGTTCAAAATTTTACATTATTGTCCTAATTTAGCTGTGGATAGCAGGGAAATAGTTATTGATTTCTTTTTTTATCTTCTCAGTAAGACAACGTATTATGTTGGTATGAAACTCTTTACACAGTGATGCACAAAATACCTTGTGTTTTAAAAAAGGCCTCAGAGAAAATATTTAACTTTGCATTCTTCTATTATGATGCCTGCACTGCTAGAACTAGCCTGCACCTTCTGTCTCAGCTCTGGAGCTATCAGCTGACAGATCCCAGATTGGGCACTTAGTAAATGCAATATGTCAGACAACCTTAATAAAACAAAAACAAAAACATAAACAAAAACATAAACAAAAAGAAAAGAAAAAAAGAGAAAAGAAGAAAAAAGAGAAAAAAAAAATAAAAAAAAATGAGAGAGAGAGAGAGAGAGAGAGAGAGAGGATCAGATGTAGTTTGAAGCCTTTTCCTGCAGAAGATTCAGGAGTGCAGCTTGAGAGCAGTTACCCAAGCCCCTGCGTACCTCCTCGTTGTGCTCCAGAGAAGGAGAGTTTCTGGTAGGTAAGCGAGAGGCCTTCCACTTTTCAAGCTAGTATAAAACATCCCCTTCTGTTGGGAATGAACACAGGGAGTCAGCCAACACTGAGTTAATTATAGAAGAGCCTCAGCTCTTGTTTTAGAGGGGCAAAGCTTTGTCACCGCTTCGATGGGTTTCTTCCCTGTACTTCAGTGCCACAAGTTCATGTCCCAGATGGGGACTTGGTCTCTTGCTGAGAGTGTTTTCTGGAATTTGGTGTTCTTGGTGCTAAAAACAATTATTAGAAAAGGGGAAATCCAATCAGCAAGGCAAAAACTATAAGGCAAAGCATCATGTAGAGCCTTTTGCTTTTGCTTTTTTTTTTCAATTGCTTTCATGCTAAAAGCAATTTTAGCATGTCTAAAGTGTAAAGTATCTACAATCTTCTACATCTGTATCTAAGTCTTCTACATCTGTGTAGACATATTTTAAATTTAGTATCTTAAAGCTGAATTTGGACAAAAACAGATAATGGAAAACTATTTGTCATATGTAAAAACTTTATAAATGTCATTTATTTCTATTTCTTTTTATCAAGAGCTAAGGCTCTGATCCTGCCAACATACATTTGAAAATCAAATATAAGTCTGAATGCTTGCAGGATTGGAACTGCAGGTGTTTTCTCTCTATGCATAATGGATCGTTGCAGTTGGATTAGATCTGAGGGAGAAATATTTATGCATATATATATATGCATATATATACATATATATACATAAGTTTGCGCATTACATGTGTGTGTACACACACACAAACACACACATGTAAATAGCTTATGCTGTTTCTATTTTATTTGCAGGAAAAGGTCTCAGTCCATTGCTGGTCTGGGAGAGAGTGGTCTAGGCAGTTCTACAGTATGTAGTATGTAGGGTGTTATAGGCATGAATACTTTTTGACATTTATGGTTTAAAAAATAATGTTTAAAATGTATGTAGCCACCCATTAAAATGATGCTTATTTGAAAGTTCAACCAAAGGGTCTGCAAGGTTCCTGTGATGTAAACTGAAAAAGACCATAACCTAAGCAGATCATGCAGATGGAAGGTATGTTTGCTGATAAACAATGGTTCCTGTCTGTCCTTCGAAAATTGTCAGAGAGCTAGATCAGGTTATTCTGTGTCTGTCAACATATTCTGTCCTTGCTTCTATTCAGTGATCAGCCCAGAAACAAAACAAAACAAAACAAAACAAAACAAAACAAAACTAAACTAAACTAAACTAAACTAAACTAAACTAAACTAAACTAAACTAAACTAAACTAAACTAAACTAAAAAGGGCATCAGTCACAATTAGGAACTATGGAACTATGGAACTATTTAGCCTGTTCAGCCTGGGCCTCTTCCTGTTGGCCCATAGGTTTGCACAAGTAGCACTTGTAGTGCACAAAGCTGCAATGTGTGTCAGTCTTCAAAGCATAAATGTGAGACCTGATCACAGACACCAGACTTAACTCTTTGCGATGAGGCAATTGAGGCAGATCTACTGAGTCCAGAAATGATTCACAGAAACAGCTGTTGGAAAAGCAACAAAGGATAGCTCCAAGTATAACAATTGTCACAACAGAAGGTCATGAGAAAATCTATGTATGTCATACAAATCAAGTCATACTGAAAGTTTCTAAGAGCTGTCTGTTTTCTACTTTGTCCATGACTGCTCTTTTGTTTCATCTTTATGGTTAAGAGTTTCTAACTATTTTAACATGAAAAAGTTATTGGTAATTAGACATTAGCACTAAAATTTTCACAGGTATTTTGATTTCATTATGATGCAATTTGTTGGAGGAAGGTGTGAGAGCTGTAGAGTGAATAAATTTGCAGAAAATGAACTTGTGAGAAATTAAGTTTTGTTCTTAGAATCATAACTGTGGAGTTTACATCTTCAGGAAGGAATCTTCATTTATTTATTTACTTCTGCAGGGATAAATGTACAAATACAGCTTATCTGCACCCAGCAGGGCTCAAAGAGCACTGGACATTGATTTCTCTTTACTTCATCTCCCTTTTATGCTCTACCTATAAAAGTCAAATCATAAGAGTAAGTGACACTTGTACTTATTGCAGACTCCATTGATCTTGACACAATGTAAAACTCTAGTAAAGAATGTGAAACTACTGTTTAGTGAAAAGTACCACAAACTTATCTGTCTATGTTTCTAGAAGGAAGAAAACAGAGTCTACATCAAGCTGTAAAGGCTAATTAGGAAATAAAAGGAATAGGAAGGACCGACCAGAGGAGAAGCGTTACTGAACCTGTTTGTCTTGGTAGTCCTTCATTTATCCTGAGTTACTGTTTTTTAGAGATTGGAAGCCAAAAACAATATATAACTGATATTTTGTAGACACCATTTTCTTTCATTTCACTTTGAAGTCTTGAGCATCCACTTCATTGCTTTTTCACAGAATCACAGAATCACAGAATTTCTAGGTTGGAAGAGACCTCAAGATCATCGAGTCCAACCTCTGACCTAACACTAACAGTCCCCACTGAACCAATTCCCTAAGCTCTACATCTAAATGTATTTTGAAGACTTCCAGGGATGGTGACTCCACCACTTCCCTGGGCAGCCTGTTCCAATGCCTAACAACCCTTTCAGTAAAGAAGTTCTTCCTAACATCCAACCTAAAACTCCCCTGGCACAACTTAAGCCCATTCCCCCTCGTCCTGTCATCAGGCACGTGGGAGAACAGACCAACCCCCACCTCGCTACAGCCTCCTTTTAAGGTACCTGTAGAGAGCAATAAGGTCACCCAGGCTGAACAAGCCCAGCTCCCTCAGCTGCTCCTCATAGGACTTGTTCTCCAGACCCCTCACCAGCTTCGTCGCCCTTCTCTGGACTCACTCAAACACCTCCATGCCCTTCTTGTAGCGAGGGGCCCAAAACTGAACACAGTACTTGAGGTGCGGCCTCACCAGAGCTGAGTACAGGGGAACCATTTCTGGTTCTTTTTGCACAGAACCAGAAAGAAAAAAATCTTTGTATTCTTACCGGGTCTCTGCATTTCAGCTTGTTCTGCATCTTCTGCCCTTCAGATCTCCTTTCTTTTCTTACAAAGCTCTTATCATTCCTTATATTCACAGAGCTTCCCAGATCTTCAATTTGTCTTTATGTGGCCCTGAGTTTTGTGTAAAAATCACTAATGGAACCATTACTAATTTAAATAAGGTTACTTCCACAGCAAACCATGTTTTGTTCTCCTACCAACTCAAGCAATAGTTTTTTATGCAACATCATTACAAAAGTCTAGCCAGAGAAGAGCTACCCTATTCTTTTATCAATAAGGTAGTCTACATGTGGGAATTACTACCAGCTTTGAATCAAATCTACTTAAAGAGCTTCCAGAACATCTGCCCTTACTTTGTAGACATCCTCTGGTTCCCTTCAGTGATTACCTTGTTTTCTTACGAGAAAATCATCTCTTTTTCCATTTTTCCATGTTTTATCTGATTCTTCCTTATCTTATATATTGGAGTATATGTGTGCAAATTTTTAATTTTTTTTTTTTTTTTTTTTTTTTCCAGGGGTGTTCTGCTATTTCTGCTTTTGGCATCAGACCAATGTGCAGAATGCAAAACAAGTGTGTTTATCAGAGTTCTACATCTTACACACATACACACACACAGGAGAGTGAGAAACTTATTTCATTACCAGATCTGAACAGCTTCTATCAAGATCTGCTTCAACAAATCAATGCTTTTCAGTTTGAAAAAAATGGGGATCTGCATGAAAATTTTCAGGTAGCTGTGATTATTACTAAAAACATTTCATTTTGCTCTCTTCGTTCTGCAGATGGAATTTTTAAACTATTTTTCTTTTTCTTTCTTTCTTTCTTTCTTTCTTTCTTTCTTTCTTTCTTTCTTTCTTTCTTTCTTTCTTTCTTTCATTCTTTCTTTCTTTCCTTCTTTCCTTCTTTCCTTCTTTCCTTCTTTCTTCCTTTCTTCCTTTCTTCCTTTCTTCCTTTCTTCCTTCCTTTCTTTCTTCCTTCCTTCCTTCCTTTCTTTCTTTCTTTCTTTCTTTCTTTCTTTCTTTCTTTCTTTCTTTCTTTCTTTCTTTCTTTCTTTCTTTCTTTCTTTCCTTCTTTCCTTCTTTCCTTCTTTCCTTCTTTCCTTCTTTCCTTCTTTCCTTCTTTCCTTCTTTCCTTCTTTCTTTCTTTCTTTCTTTCTTTCTTTCTTTCTTTCTTTCTTTCTTTCTTTCTTTCTTTCTTTCTTTCTTCCTTCCTTCCTTCCTTCCTTCCTTCCTTCCTTCCTTCCTTCCTTCCTTCCTTCCTTCCTTCCTTTCTTTCTTTCTTTCTTTCTTTCTTTCTTTCTTTCTTTCTTTCTTTCTTTCTTTCTTTCTTTCTTTCTTTCTTTCTTTCTTTCTTTCTTTCTTTCTTTCTTTCTTTCTTTCTTTCTTTTTCTTCCTTCCTTCCTTCCTTCCTTCCTTCCTTCCTTCCTTCCTTCCTTCCTTCCTTCCTTCCTTCCTTCCTTCCTTCCTTCCTTCCTTTTTTTTTTTTTTTCTTTTAATTATTATTTTATTTTTTCTCAAAAAAAACCTAGCTTTTGTATTCTCAGATGTACTCGAGTTTGATGGTTTTATTGCCGAGCAAAGGTTTTTAGCCCTACAGGCTAATATTACAGCACTTCATTAGACTGCAACACTTCGTTTCTACCACCGCACGGTGCTGCACAAGGCTGGAAATGCACGACAGGCCTCGGTACGGCATTTGAGAAGTGTGTTTGTAGAAGACAGGTATCCCTAACTCAGTGCAAGCAGAAGAGGAGGGAGCTGTCTGTCTGAGGTACAGGACTGCGCTTCGGCTCCGCTTCACAAGAGCAGGGACAGAGGACAGCGCAGAGCATCTTTGCCGCGTGTGCGGGGCGGCTCCTCCTCCCCCTCATCTCCCCATTCCCTTGGCACACGTCCTGTGAGAAATTAGGGCTAGAAGTTCCTGAAACACTGTAGCCTCATCTCAATAGGATTTTAAAGCCATAAAGAAAAGATGCAATCGACCAGACAAAACAATAGATGCTATCACAGTGGGTGCAAAAACAGCCCTGTTTTTCCAAGTAGAGGTTCCACAGGAAGCTAAAACACCAGCCTCTGTAACTGAACCTCACTTTCCCTGCAATGACGCACTATCAGCCAAAATATTGAAAACAAAAAGCATGACAAAGTTTTTTTTTTTTTTTTTTAGAAGTAAGAGATTTCATGCAATGGAGGTGGGACAAAGACAAAGCTGGTTACTTCTCTTATGTAAATAATAACATACATTTTGGATTTCTCCTTAAATAAACTGTGCTACAAGCTTCTAGACTTGCTGCGTATGTGAAGCATTCTGCAAGAAAAAACACATCTGACGGTATAATAATAATAATAATAATATGTAAAACTGTAGAAAGGAAAAAAAAAAGCAAAATGTTCTGACAGACATTAAAATTTATATTTTCCAAATTACGTTTATTTACTTATTTGTTTTAAATAGAATGGGATATTCAGAGGAAAAAAAAAATAAATAAAAGAGAAAAAACTGAGGACTTCAGGCAAATGTCAATACTCCAGATGTAACTCCCTATCTTTTTTTAAAAAAAAAAATAATAATATATTTATATATATATATTATTATTATTATTTCTGTGTAGTAAGAGCCACAAGTTCCTTGAACATTTTCCCCAAATTTTCACTTTTTTCCAGAGATCATTGCTTAACTCTCTCCGCCCCCCCCAAAAAACCCCTACCCCTCAAATTTATGTGAATATTTAAGTAGGTTCATTTAGAAGACTTTTTTCTTTGAAAGGAAGTGATTTTATTGTTAATGTTGATGTTTAGAATTCATCTGTTTGATTTGTGTTTTTTTTTTTTTCCTCAGAAAATTTACGCCTTGATCATATTTGTATTAAATCATATTGTATTTGTATTATCATATCAATTTGTATTAAATCATAAATCATATTTGTATTAAAAGAAAAAAAATAAATAAAAAGAAAAAAAAAGTTATAACCTGTCATATTTTCTTATATTTAATAATATATAACATGCATTTTAATTGCTGTTTTAAATGTTTACATATAAATATAAATGTTTAATGCTTTAATTTTTTTTGTTTTCCAATCATATGGAATCTATTTATTCTACATAGTTGCATCATTGCCTGTTGAAGCTCATAACTCACATCATTTTAATGATAAAAAATCATATTCTTATATTATTAATACATAAACCAATTTCAAAATCCTTCTAAATATATATATATATGTGTGTATTTTTCACTCAGAAAATGTTCTTTTGCAGGACAACAGAAATCAACACATATTCCTAGTGATCTTTACAAACTAAAAGCATCAGCTCCATTTTGAACACCTACACTTTAGGAATGGATGGACAAAAATACAGAATCAGAGGTTTCCAGGTATTTCCAAGTATCGGAAATGTGAATCTGACAGAAATGTTACTTTGGTATTCTATTCAAAATTAACAGAGGCAGCTTTTCCTAAAGTTCCGTATTCATGCTATGCTGGGACTACAGGAAAGACAACCATTGTATAAAGACAGTATTTCATATTTGAATAATGATTTCTTTCTCAAATTGAGAGCTAAACATGTATGTTAGAAACTGGGAAGGGTCAAAAAATATAAAGAAAAACAAAACAAAACAAAATAAAACAAAACATTACCTTTAAGTAATAATAACATTTTAATACTGAAAATACAATATCTTTGCATTCTTAAATGATTTATTTAATAATGTAGGTTTCCCTTTCACTCTTACAATTTAATCCTTAACAAACATTTTCTTTCTTTAAGTGAGCTTCCTTATTTTGTTAACCCAATGTCATAGAAATGTTTGAATTTGTTGCTGGATAATATCAAAATTTTAGTTAAAAGTTTTTCTTGTTTATTTTGACTATATGGATTCATGCCATTTCCCAGCAAAATACTATGATATTACAAATGGAAATGTCCTACCTTTTCATTTTAATGACAGAGAAAATGAATTAGATTTTAAGGGAGAGAAAGATTTCCTTGTGTGTTCAATAATACATTTTCAATCATTAATCATTCAGGAAAGAAATGTGAGTCATTCTACAGGAATATGTAAAACAGTGGAAGCATGCTGGTGAAATTACAGCCTGCAATATGAAAAACCTTCCAGGTTGGGGTCGCTTTTTGTTTTATTTTGTTTTGGTTTTGTTTTTATGTAACAAAAGGGAATACACAAAATCACATTTATTTTGTAATTTGGGACAGTGAGGATTGTTATTTATGGATCATTTATATAATACATTTTGTCATTATTTTGTGCATTTATTTTTGTATTGTGTGCCTATCCAAGAAGTGACCTGAATGGATTTTGGCATTTACAGACTAAATTCTAACAAAAACATTTTTTATTTTTTTTTTTTTCAGTATGCAACTTATGTCCACATTACATATTGGGAGTAGTCAGGGGATAAGTTAATTTTTAACTGAAGTGTACAAACACCAATATACAGCTCAGTTGGTGTTTGTGATTGAAATAGGATTAGAGAACAAGTGGTTAAGAAAAAAGAGAAAACTCAACCCTCAACTTTAATTCTGAAGCATGTAATTCTCTGAGCTTTTATAGGTGTACAGTAGAAATGATTTGCGGAAGCATTTAATGTCAAACGTGGTAATTAAAGTAAATGTGTAAGTGAATGATGAGCATATCTGAAAAGGACTGAAATCTGTAGAAGCCTTTTCATTAATTTCAGGGTGGAGAGAGCAGAGCTAGGTCTTCTTGTTGGCTGTAGTGAAGCACTGGCTTCTGTACTCTATGACTTATTTAAAGGCTAAAAATAATCCTGTTTCCCAAATCAATCTAAAACTTCCAAGATTTAAAATCTACTGAAAGGAGAGCTCCACATATTCTCACAGTGACCCAATGTTGTCTGGTCACAGAAGCATCATAATTTCTAAAAACTGAAATTATGCAGGATGATCGTGGTTTAAAAGATAATAATAATAATAAAAGAATGTTTGAGCTACAGTTTTAAGGGAAAACAGGATAAAATACAGTGTTTAATGACTACCTACCCTACTGTTTTACTGTTTGTTTTTCTTCCCCCCCCCCAAAAAAAAAAAACAACACAAAATTTTTAAACTGAATTAAACTGTATTGTTGCCAAAAATTCAGTTGCTTTGTTTGGATGAGCTTATTCTTTCTTTTCCTCCTTGGTTCTTCTTATCTTTTCACTCCTTACCTCTTCTATTGTTGTTCATGCTTTCACTTTATTTATTTATTTATTTATTTTCTCCATTCATAGAGCGTTCTTCCTCCATCTCTGTAGTCACTTTGGTTCTGACAGTCATCCCTATTGATTTTTTTTTTCCAGTGTGTGCGTGTTTGTTTTTGTTTGATTGTTTTTGTTTTGTTTTGTTTCCTATATACATTTTTTTGTTCTTCCCTGTATTTCAAGGGTCAGCTCCTGTTGCTGGTGTGTTTTATATAACTTTATTCACTAGTTCAGACAGTTGGATTGACATCTACATGTTTTCTGTTGCTTCCTCATGCACTCACTGTTCTCTTCATAGTGGGAGCTGCAGCAACACACAGAAGCACCAGAGGATCATGCACTATGGCCAGGAAGTTTTTACATAACATTGGACAGTTCTTTGACATTTTTTGGTCCCAAATTTTGCCTCACCTGTGTAGCTTGGAAGAGGTTCCTTATATGATTTGAAAAGAGTATGAATGATTTATAAAATCATTACCAAAATCATTAAAATCATTACTAAAATCATAGACAGGATTTATTTATTTATTTATTTATTTATTTATTTATTTATTTTTGAGAATACTTTTCAAAGTCCCAGACAAAAACAGTTAAATTTGACTTATAGCTTAGGGTCCTAGCAAAATAAGCAAGCATCTCACTGAAAAGAATTTAACATAAATTAATAGAAACTGCAAAGATCCCATATTTGTGAGAAATTATATTTCTAAATGTAGAAGTAGATGCATACATTTACATAATCAGATTGGAAATCATGAATCATATTCTATATATATTTATTACAAACTGATTTCTTTGTTTAGTTATTTTTTTCTCAGTTCTTGATAGGCTAGTATCAAAACAAGTTGTCTTCTTTTTTTTTTTTAATAGATTTTGTTGAGTGTCATTATTTTTGATCCATAAATAATGATCCTCACTGTCCCAAATTTCATGATTTTGAATACAGCGTACAGATTTATATATATGAAAAAGAAAAAAAAAAAAAAGAAAAAAAAAAAGTGGGCTAGTCATTAATATAACACTAAGACTTTATATTTATTATTTTTAATTAACATTTGCATCTTCTGATATGTTTTATTTATTGCTTTATGTGAAAAATACACCAGTTATACACTGCTGTATAAAGCTATCTCTATTGGTCATAGTAGAGAATACTGAATGGCTAGTCTACTCTCTAGTTGATCAGAGCTTTGTCAGCTTGAACATATTATTTCTAGACCTCTGAGAAAGGTTTAAATGAATCTGCCCAAAGGATAACAACATGATATAGAGCTCTTTTGTTCTTCTTTGCACTTAGAAAATGGGACTTGAAATGAGTAAGAATGAAAATGGGTTATAATACAAATGGTTGGTAAAAATACTTTCATTTTACTGATGTATCAGATACAAGTGACTTTTCAGTTTTGTTCTTTAACTACTCAGAATCTTTATTCTTGTCATAGGAATAAAAGAGCCAAAAACAAAACTTTAATTTTCCTATAGAGTTTGATTTGATTATGTCTGGAAGACATCTCTCATTTCTGAAAATGGTGTACGGCAGCATTGAAAATGAAACTCTTGTGAATCTGTATTTTGCAGGCTTGTTGAAAATGTGACCATACTAAATACAAGCTGAGGGAGTGCAGACAAAGACTTTGGAGCAGGCAGTCACACACTTTTGGCTAGCTTTGGAGTCAGTGCATAGGTGAACTCATTTCAAGAATTATATGTTTACAGATCTTAAAAATTGGAGTGAAAGGAAGTAAACAAAACAAAAGAGAAACACAAAGTTTCAATCAACAATGATGTTCAGTTTCTTTATTTATAAAATTCATATATTTTGTTTTCAGTAGGAGCAGTGATCCAGGTAATTTTTATTTGAAACATTAGCCTGGCCCAGTAGGTGCCAGATTAGATATATATTACTCCATTATCTCTGTATCCTACTCTGCATCAAAGGGACTGTGGAGATTGGGCTCATGAGGGAGGGAGAATAAATAAAGGATATCTCTTTTTTGTTTTGGAGGAGCGCTTTTACCATTAAGAAAAATCAATAACTAGATTGACTGCATTCAGTAGGGAGTATTATTGTTTCCCATAATGTATCTAATGCATATCATTACCAAAGTAATCACATTATTATCTGCCTCTGCCTTCCTACTTGCTTGGCTAGACATAAACCCAGAGCTATTTGTAAAGGTGCTTTTTTTTTTTTTCCTTCTTTTTTTTTTTTTTTTCTTCCCTTTCTTCAAAATTGCTGCAAAAATTATTTTTTTTTTCCAGTTCCTTTATTAGCTTTTTGAACTGCTCAGTATTTCTGAATTCGAATTAAGTGTTTTCCCCCTTCTCCATTTCTGTTTTATTCACATTTATCTAAACCAAAGCTATCATTACCTTGAAATCTGGCTTTTCTTTTTCATATTCTGTCATAATACCATCTTATTTTAGATATATTTTCACATACAATACCATGAAATAGTAGAGAGAGGGAAACAGGGTATGTCTTCCATTATAACAGACTTCAGATATTCCATTATAACAGACTTCAGATATATTAAGAATTCCATGTGAGAGGTTAGAGGTAGCAAAGCAACACTGTGATATCCAGAGGACTAAAATTGAAGGAAACTTTTAGAAATGTCTGACAATGACTTAACAGATTGGAGAAAAAAAAAAAAAAAAAGTAAAATAAGCTGGTCATAGAAAACTCATAATCAGAATTGAAGGGAGGAAGGAGGAGAGAGGGAATGAGAGAGAGAACTCTTAGAAGTCCAGGAAACAATTAGAGCTAGTGAAGCCCTTAGCAATGAAATCAAACTGGGACCATTTCCATTAAATAAGAAATGAGGATATGCTGTTTGTATTAATTCACAGGCTTGGAAAATGGTCTCCAGACTATTTTTGACACCAGATTTGTTGAGAAACTTAGGAAGTACTATATTTATTTCTTTGTTGAATATGTTGTTATCAGTTGCAAATTAAATGTATGTAATCCAAAATATGAATCATTAATAGTAATTCTTTATGTATTATGATAAAGACATGGACAATGTAATTCGTACTTTACTATTTATACTGCAGCTGTATTGCTTTACAGAGATCAACACTTTGGCAAATAATCCCCATTAGGCTCAACTGGAAGTATTGTTGTAGTCCCTGTCCTTTGCTCATGATATCTTGGGAGAAGATTCAAGCTTGAAAGCTGACAATAAATCTCTACATTTCATTCAGTTGTTTTAAGGGTGAATTTCAAAAACAAACAAGCAAATAAACAAACAGAAACAGTTAAGCTCAGAAACGTGTGTTGAACATCCTCTTCACCAGACTAATGGGGTTATTGAGCACACAGACAGGTATTATTTTTATTCCAGTGACATAGTAATGACAAATGTTCCAAACATATTCTAGGATATATACATTTCTGATAGCAGAGGCATAATTAACATAGAGTTACATGAGGCTGAAGCATGATGATCCGTCCAAAATCTCAGTTAGTATAAAGTATCCACTCACCCCCTTGAGCATTTGACTAATACAAAGCATAAGAACTGTATCTGTTGCAGTAATACCATGGAACAGTCCAGAGAATATCATTAGTACTATCTCCTATATCACTAGCAGGTACAGCAACACTAATCTATATAGAGATAGGCTTATTTCATTTACATAAACATCTTAATTTCCGCAGCAAAAGATACACTTAATCGTAATTAGTATTTCATCATATCTGATATGTAAATATGTATTCCTGAATAAATAAAGAAAAATGGCTTTTGCAAAGAATTTTGTTTAAAAACACCAGGAAAAACAAAAACAAAAACAAAAAACCTACACGCCACGAACAACAAAGAACAACACAGGAATAGCTGTAAGATATACTTAGTTAAAGTAGTATTTTGTACATAAATACACTAAAGCAAAACCCCTTTAACTTGATGAGAAAATATGGAGAAGACACTGTTTTATAAACAGAGATAGAAAAAGGTTAGAGTGAAACTTCAGTTTGACTGGAATTAGAGATTTCTTGTTAATGACCAAATAAATATACATTGAATACCTTTGCAATCCTCTAGTTTTCAGAAAATTGTCTTCCTGTTTTGCTGCTATTGAATTTTCACCACCTCAGAAATGTAATTTCATGATGCCAATGAAATCCTAATTAAGTTGTTCAAATCATTAGGTTTCCTGAAAAAAAAAAAAAAAAAATCAGTTAAAATTTATGGATTATTGAAATGGAAAGGGAATAAACATACAACCTGATGTAAAGGGTGCTGGATAGAGCTAAATTCCTTGTTGGATGTATTCACTATGTGAGCGTAACATTACTTTTTTTTTTGTAATGTGCCTATATGTATGGTCCTCACATGAGGACCATACATATACATATTCAAAGGAGAATAAAATGCTTGAGAGGTGCTAAATCTTTGGTTGTTTAATAAACACTGTGAAAGAATGTGAAGAAATATGGACTGAATTGTGAGTTGAAACCAGAAACAATACTAATAAAGATTTAGAGGTTCTGATGTATCTCAGAACTGATATGAACTATATTGTTATTCATATTTTTGAATATGTTTTATTTACACATATAAGAAAAGTTTTGAAATATAAAGGTAAGTATTTGTAATGTTTAGCATGTTTAACAAATGACTAAAAGATAACTGAACCTCAAAGAAAATATAAAGAATGTCTCTGAACATCACCAGGTTAATGGAAAATTTAGGGATGTTTAAAATATAATACATTACATTAATCACACAGTCCATGAAATAATAATTTATGCTTGCTAGGTTGAAATACTGTTCTCCTTTGAACATGTAGAAAAGTACCATATAGACAAAGAAGTCCTCCTGTGTTTGACATCATAACTGCTGCCAGAAAAACTCACTTTGTAAATAACTCTGCATCATATTCAGGGTCTCTCTGGAACTGATTGTTAACCTCTTTTATTACTGAAACTGAGGTTTGAGACTTTTTTTTTGTCCTTGTCTCCCTCAAAAACTATATTAAAAAAAATGAGGAAAACACATACATTTGAACAAAACAAATAAAACAGCATTGAAGAGAGATTAACATTTTTTCGCTTTGAAACCATGTCACAGCTATATCTCATTCAATTTTAAAAGTGAACTTGGAAGATAGAAGATAAAAAATACTTTAAAAAGACAAATCAATGCTGCATTTCACTGACAGGTAATTATGTGAAAGCTATGTGATTTCAAGGACCAGGTTAAAATGTGATCAAGGATATTCAGTTGCTGGTATAGTGCTAGTGCATTTACTCTGGTAAGTTTGCTGACTGAATGAAATGAAAAAGATCTAAAGACATCAAAATGATGATAGTTGGTATACTTAACTATTTGAGCTGTTTGGCCTGACTACCGCTGGTCTTGAGTTGGTCCTGAGTCAGTCCAGCTGCAATTAGAAGCAATGCGGCATTGTCTTTGCATTACAGTAATCTACAGGACTACAGGAGAAAAGTAGCTTTTTTTGTTTATTTGTTTGTTTGTTTTTTACTTTTTTAACCCCTCTAATATTATTATAAATTAATGAAACATAGTTTGCAGTTAGAAGATAAAAGCTTCATGGAAGAAACTAAGTTCAAGCAATGTACAATGTACATGTAGCAACATGTACATTAACAGTAGAAGCTTCTTGTGGTCTGTTCCTTTTCCTTTTCCTTTTCCTTTTCCTTTTCCTTTTCCTTTTCCTTTTCCTTTTCCTTTTCCTTTTCCTTTTCCTTTTCCTTTTCCTTTTCCTTTTCCTTTTCCTTTTCCTTTTCCTTTTCCTTTTCCTTTTTTTTTTTTTCCTTGTAAAATATAGCTTGCACATGGGCTGTAAAATGTGTAAAAGACATAAGACAAATCATATAAGGGCATAAATGGTCCCCCATACATGCACATAGAAAAATGATTCTGTAAAAGTTATGTCAAAACATCAAATCTTAATGTAAGTTCCTTGATCTGAAGAAATTAGTGTTGTTCATATAGTTCCATGGCATGAATACCACTTTCAAATATACTGGAATACAGTATCTTCAATATAAAAAATTTTGAAGAGATTTCCTACACTTCTTTAAGGAAATCTCTATTTGCCGTGCTATGGTTGGTTGGCTGGTTGGTTGGTTTTAAGACTTCAGATACTTATGAAAAATTCATGCTGTAAGTTTGAAAGAAAACATGACTTCTTTTACAGTAGAAAGATTTCTTTTAAAAAAAAAAATATGTATTTTTGTTCAATAAATTAATTATTGTGTCACTTACACAAAGCAAAATGTGTGGGGAAGAGAAAGGATGTTGACATTATTTCAGGCACATAAACCAATATAGTCAGGACAAAAAAAAACATCTCAGGTAAATCCACATCATTTAGCACTTTCTTGTTTTAACTAATGATTTTGCAAAATATTTAACCCAAACTGCTCACTAGATGGGGTTACAAGTTGGGGTTTTTAGTTAGAAGTGTTATTATACTATTAATGTACTTCAGCCACTCAGGATTTATAGTCTAAGATACTAGAGAAAGGTTTAGATCTAGGCCTTTACCTAAGCAGACATAAATATTTTTTTGCTTTTTCAAAAGTGTTAGTGACATTTGCATTATGCATGAGGGAACTGGAGTACTCAACAGTCTTTCAAAAGAGTCTTTCAAAAGATACCCTATTCCAGGTTTGCATACGGCTATAATGATGTGGAAAGAGTTTGCCAGTACCTTGATTTTAAGAACATTGACTGTGCAGGAGTAATAAGAATATTTCCATGGCGTTCTTTCCTGACAGCAAATCTTCAGTTTTATCCTTGAATAATGATTGGAGATTCTGATGATTCTGATTTTTGCTTAATTGTCCAAGACAAGCAAGCAGACTTTCAGTAAAATATGGATTAATTAATTAATTAATTTATTTATTTTCTCTGTAAGGTCATTGAATAAAACGTTTTCCTACATACAGAGAACTTTTTGCTTTGCACAGTCAGCATTACTCCATCAATTGTACAATTGTGGTCATTTAAAGATTGTGGTCACATACAGATTTCAGCAGATAGATTCTGCAAAACTGAAATGATTAATTTGTTACTTTAGTGAATGCTGATGACTGTTCTCATTTCTACCAAATAAATATGATTCATTAGTGGCTTCTGCTCAGAATCCTCTAAAGCTATTTACAATACTGATGCAATGTTAAAAGAAAGCTTCTAAATTAGACTAAGACAAGGACTATATCAAGGATTCCCTCGGTATAAGTTTATCTAACATAAACAAATGAAACAAAGACAAAATAAAAATCTTATTGATCTTATTTTTCATAAAAGACATCAGGCATGAATTCAAATCAGAGTTCAGTACTACAAACTGTGCACATCTATGCATTTGCATATTGTCTGTTATTTTTAGTTGATTTCTTTATGCTTTGCTATGTCTTCAAAACTTGCAATTGTTTAAACTTGTCACACAAAGACAAAAAAAGTCATGATTTCTAGTTTTTGGTCTGGCTTGTAATAAAGCAAGTGAGATTTTGGACCTTTTAATGGACAAGAGTTATCTTCCCATCTTGAAGATGGTGTACAATTTTGAGTTATGTTTTCTTCTGTACTTGGCTAGAATCCTGTGTGTAAGTGACTAGGCAAAATTCATAACTTTGTTCATCAGTTTTTCCATGAACAGTAAAGAGATTTTAAGTTGTTCAAAGCTCCATCCAACCTGTCCTTGTACACCTTCAGGGATGGGGCATTTACAGCTTCTCTGGACAACCTGTTACAGTCCCTCACACCCACTGGGTAAAGAATTTCTTCCAAATATATAATCTCAATCTACCCTCTTTTAGTGTAAAACCATTGTGACTTGTTATATCAGTAACTTCCCTGGTAGTGTCCCCTGCTTTCCTGTAAGCCTCCTTTAAGGTTGCTATAAGGTCTCCTCAGAGCCTTCTCTTCTCCAGGCTGATCAACCCCACTTCTCTCAGCTTGTCTTCAAAAGAGAGGTGCTCCAGCTCTCTGATCATCCTTGAGGACTCCCCCTCTAGACAGTAGGCCTATGTCCTTCTTTTGCTGGGAGCAACAGAGCTGAATGCAGTATTCAAAATTTTTGAGTTGGTATTGACCAATGTAATTCAGTATTTTCAGTGTAATTGACCAATGTAATTCAGTATTTTCAATGTAATTGACCAACTTAATTCAGTAATTCAGTTCCTTACTGAATATTTTCTGTCCAACTACATTGAGAGAAGACAGCTGTTTTTCCTACACTATGAGAGTTTTAAATGTTAAAATAAAAATGCAGGATCCTCCTACCCTAAAATAAAGCAAAATTTTTAAATTTTGGCAAAAATTTTTACAGTTAATACAAACAAAAATGTCATAAGATACATCATAAGTATTCATTTTGGTATTCTTTAATCATTTCAGATTTTTTTTTTCCCAAATCTAAACTTTAACTATATAATTCTTTTAAAAATAAATTCATTCTACATTCATATATCAAACTGAGAAAACTGAAAACCTCTAAAGCTATCTAAACAGTGATTTGAATAAGTTTTCAAGGTAACAAGCATCAATTTAAACAGAATGGTATTTAGTTCAAAACTCATATCAGATTTGATAGCATAATAAAAGGAACTGTTTTATTAAAAATACTATTTTTCCTTAAAGGTGGTAACTATACTGATCATCTCTTTTGTTAGAAGTTCAACAAAGTTGAAAACTGAAATTTTAA
The DNA here is from genome assembly GCF_009819795.1 of Aythya fuligula. Taxonomy (NCBI): domain Eukaryota; kingdom Metazoa; phylum Chordata; class Aves; order Anseriformes; family Anatidae; genus Aythya; species Aythya fuligula. Next base: position 72,839,896 of record NC_045593.1, on the reverse strand, counting down.
AAGCTATTGTATACATATTAGCATCTGCTTTGACCTTCTTCAACTTATTATCTGTCTGTAAAACTCATGCATAGCATTTTAGCTTTAGGTGTGAGAAGCATTTTGATGTGCAGTGATCAACAAGCAGAAAAACTTCTTTCTGTTTGGGATGCACAGTGAAGATTGAAGGAGTGAGTAGTTCAGCCACAGTCTTTCCAGATAACAGAAACATGTAATTTCTGGAGTTCTTTTTCTCTGTGTCCCCAACAGTTTCTTTTGCTACCACTGCTGATAATCTTCAGCATTTGTCCTTGACAATATTTAACCTCCACTGTCCCCTTCTGCTGCACAATAGCATGAAATTGACTTAATCCTAGTCTGTTTCAGACTGCCAGCATAATAAATATTTGGAGTTACTGCTTTGATTGGACATTTGTGTTATTTTGTTTCACCTTTGAAGTTAGAAGGAGTTAAAAGGAGGCATTAGAACAAGCGTGTATTTGAAACTGGAATTGAAATTCCTTCAGGATGAGTAGTCAGCAAGGCTTTCTTTTGAAAAAAGAACATAGCCAGGCCCATTAAAACTAACATATCTGTACAACAACAGGTAAACCTGTCTGTAACATCTAATCAGTTGGAAAAAAAAAAAAAAAAAAAAAACAGATTAAGGATGAGCATGCATATTCAAATACTATTCTCACTATTATTGTTCAAGGTAACATAGTAATTTTTGTTTGTCTGTTTGTGCTGAAATGTAACCCAACACATGCTTTCCTTAAAACACAGTCTTATGGAAGTAATTTTCCACAGAAAATTGTTTTGTTATTTCTCTCCTAATTCTCCAATTTCTTGGTTCATTTCTATACAACTAATTAATAACTTAATAATAAATAATAAAAATAAAAACTTCTTCTATGAGAAATGCCACCTTCTTTACACTCCATTAAGTTCATATATTGACTTTATATGTTATGTACCAATTATTTCTTATCAGGAACAGTAGCATGTCTTTTCTCCAGAGGAAAGCACTTTATTGCAATGTGTTATTATCTCAACATATTCTGTAATATAGGTCAGCATAGACCTGACAGGTGACCACATATTTTTAATAAGCAGTATACGATCAGTAACAAGAGGACAAATGTGACCTTTGTCTTTCCATCGGAAATTCTGTGAAGATTTGGACAAGTGATTTTATGAAGCCTTGTTCTTAGTTGTAACTGACAAAAATATGGTGGAAATAATTGTAAAGTTGATGAGTGGATATTTCAATGTGTGGATCACACTAGCATACTAGTAGGTAAATTTTGTTCAGACCATGTAGGGATCTTGCAGAGAGAGAGTTTGTACTGAAGGTAGTGGAGGCTTGGGTGACTCATGACTGCAGGAAATAGCTTTCTGAATGTAGAATTATCACTGATATCAATAGGATAATGAGTAAAACAGATTAACATTATAAGTAAAAGGCATCTGAATTCACAACATTAAATGGGGATGGATTATCTAGATAGACATAATTTATCCCTCAGATGTGTGTGTCAGAAAAAGGGAGAATCCCTCTTATTAACTCTTCCTTATAAATATCACTACTGTCCCTGCTGCTATAAATATACACATATGTACACATATTGCCACATTTATTTATTTATTTATTTTTTCATTTGAGCTTAAAATTTCAACATGCTTGCTACATTTATTGCTTTGTTGGAAGATGAAAGCTTTCTCTATTTCAGTGACCAGATATAAAAAAGATTGAATTGTTTAAAAATATTCAGATATTACACTTTTATCTTTCTTTGAAATAGTAATAAGTTCAATACATCCTCTGTAATATTAAATTGAATTTTAATTTATCTTATTATTTGCCAAAACTAAGTAAGTTTTAAGTAAGTGGCTGTGTCTGTGAGAGAAAATAAAAAGGGTTTTTTTAGATATGTGAATACAAAAAAGAGAACTAAAGAATACATAGGGCCGCTCCTTGATAGGGAAGGTCTCCTCACAGACAATGACATAGGCAAAGCAGAGACGCTTAACGCCTTCTTTGCCTCTGTCTTCAATGCCGATGATGGGCTTCGGGACCCAGGGTGCCCTGAGCTGGAGGACCGGGACGGTGGGGATGACAAACTCCCAACCGACCCTGAACGTGTGCGGGATTTGCTACTCCACCTGGATCCCTACAAGACCATGGGTCCAGATGGGATTCATCCCCAGGTGCTGAAAGAGCTGGCGGACGTCATCGCGGAACCTCTATCAATTATTTTTCAACGATCCTGGGAATTTGGAGAGGTCCCGGTAGACTGGAAGCTGGCAAATGTTGTGCCGGTTTTCAAGAAGGGTCAGAAAGAAGACCCTAGCAATTACAGGCCTGTCAGTCTCACATCAGTGCCTGGTAAAATCATGGAGAAGATGGTTCTCGAACTTATTGAGGCGCACCTGGGGGACAAAGCAGTCATTGGTCCCAGCCAGCATGGGTTTGTGAAGGGTAGGTCCTGCCTAACTAACCTGATTTCCTTTTATGATAAGATCACTCGTATGGTGGACCAAGGGAAACCAGCTGATGTGATTTTTTTGGACTTCAGCAAGGCTTTTGACACGGTTTCCCATAGGATCCTACTGGACAAAATGTCCACCATACAGCTAAATAAAAACATCATACGATGGGTGAGCAATTGGCTAACGGGCAGGGCCCAAAGGGTTATGGTAAATGGGGCTGCGTCAGGCTGGCGGGCGGTCACCAGTGGGGTCCCTCAAGGCTCCATTTTAGGGCCGGTACTTTTCAATATTTTTATAAACGATCTGGATGTAGGAATAGAAGGTATTTTGAGCAAGTTTGCTGATGACACCAAACTTGGAGGAGTTGTGGACTCAAATGAGGACGTAAAGGCCTTGCAGAGGGATCTGGACAGGTTGGAGAGCTGGGCGATCACCAACCGCATGAAGTTCAATAAGAGCAAGTGCTGGGTCCTGCACCTGGGATGGGGAAACCCTGGCTGCATGTACAGACTGGGCAATGAGACGCTGGAGAGCAGCCTAGAAGAGAGGGATCTGGGGGTCGTGGTAGACAGCAAGTTGAATATGAGCCAGCAGTGTGCCCTGGCAGCCAGGAGGGCCAATCGTGTCCTGGGGTTCATCAAGCACGGCATCGCTAGTACGTCAAGGGAGGTGATTGTCCCGCTCTACTCTGCGCTGGTGCGGCCTCACCTCGAGTACTGTGTGCAGTTCTGGGCACCACAGTATAAAAAGGACATGAAACTGTTGGAGAGTGTCCAGAGGAGGGCTACGAAGATGGTGAAAGGCCTGGAGGGGAAGACGTACGAGGAACGGCTGAGGTCACTGGGCCTGTTCAGCCTGGAGAAGAGGAGGCTGAGGGGAGACCTCATCACAGTCTACAACTTCCTCGTAAGGGGGTGTCGAGAGGCAGGAGACCTTTTCTCCATTAACACCAGTGACAGGACCCGCGGGAACAGGGTTAAGCTGAGGCAGGGGAAATTTAGGCTTGACATCAGGAGGGGGTTCTTCACAGAGAGGGTGGTTGCACACTGGAACAGGCTCCCCAGGGAAGTGGTCACTGCACCGAGCCTGTCTGAATTTAAGAAGAGATTGGACTGTGCACTTAGTCACATGGTCTGAACTTTTGGGTAGACCTGTGCAGTGTCAAGAGTTGGACTTGATGATCCTTAAGGGTCCCTTCCAACTCAGGATTCTATGATTCTATGATTCTATGATAAGTTTTACTTGGAAAATGGTCAGAAGACATAAGCAGATATCTGTAAATGGCATCTAAAAACATTAAACTTTTTAGAACCTCAGAATCATAGAACTATAGAAAAATTTGGGTTGGAAGGGACTTTAAATATCATCTAGCCCGACTCCTTGTTATGGGACACCTTGCACTAGATCAGCTTTCTCAAAGCCCCATCCAGCCTGGCCTTAACACTTCTAGGGCTGGGATATCAACAGCTTTTCTGAGCAAAATGTTCTAGTGCCTTGTTACCCACTGAGGAAAGAATTTCTTCTATCTAATCTAGCCTCTTTTAGTTTAACACACAATGTACTCCCTGATAAAGAGTTTCTCCTCAGCTTTCCTGTAGCCCCCATCTAAGTACCAGAATGTTTGAAAGTCTCCTGGGAGCCTTATCCAGGTTGTACAACCGCAACTCACTCAGCCTTTCTTTGCAGAGGAGGTGTTCCATCTCTCTGATCATCCTTGAGACCCTCCTCTGGACTCATTCTAATATGTCCATATCCTTCTTGTGCTGGGGGCCCCAGAGCTGAACACAGTATTCTAGGTGAATCTCTCATTCTCATGACAGCATAGTAGAGGGGGACAAAGCCTTGCCCAGCTGGACATGCTTCTTTTGGTGCCACCCAGGGTATGGTTCGTTTCCTGGGCTGCAAGAACACATTGCTGGCTTATATTAATTTTTTGTCCACCAATACCCCCAGGTCCTTTTCCTTGGGTGTCTTTTCAGTCCTCTTTTTGGCCAGCCTTTATTCATGTTTTTCATTGTTCTGATACAAGTACAGGACATAACATTTGTCCTTGTTAAACTTTATCAGGTTCACATGGTCATTTTCCCCAAGGCTCTTTGTATGACATCCCTTCCCTCCAACATTTCAACCACACAGCTCTGCTCTGTGTTGTCCGAAGGGTCAAATCCTTAAATATAATCACTCATAGAAACCAATAAGAATTACTGAGTGACAGAATTCGATTGACTTCTGTAGAAGAATAGTAGAGTAGAATCCCACTTTGCGTCTTTTTTATTTTGATTTATTTCTGGACAACGTGTATATATATGTATATTTTTGATAATATAACTTCTCACGAAAATTGAGAAATATTTGGAAGTTCAGAACTTAAAAGAAAAAAAAGAAAAAAAAAAAAGAAAAAAAAAAAAGACCAGGTCTCCATAAATCTTGACTTTCTTGTGAGCTAAGAAAATGTAAAAATTAGGATTATCTTTTAAATTAAATTTATTTACTTCACAATATTCTAAATTATTACAGTAAATAGAGTTTTACTCTTCTAATTGATTTGTCATTGAATAATGATTATACAGAGCATGCTCAGACATAAAGTGTTCACAATTTCAGATGATGGATTTAAAGGTATCAGCAGAACTGCCAAATTTTAGCAAGGATTATATGGAAATGGACTCAGAACAATGTGTTGGGCTCTCTTAACTTCCTATCGAGAAAACAACAACAAAAATAAAGAAATATATTCAGTTTCTTGAAAAGGAATTTCTTTTCTAACTTACCATTGGCAGCCATACATATATATTGCAACACAGCACTTTTAAAAGCACTGTGATGAAAAACCAAATATGAAGTAGTAACCTTATAGAATGAATTAATAAAAATCTAAGCATGGCAACAAGGACTTCTTTGTTTTTGTTTAAGATTTGAGAAAGAAAACAATGGGAGAAGGATCATTGCTATACTGCTTAAAAGGAGAGCATTTGAAATATCATTAGAAAAAGTGCTACTAGCATCCTGCCATCTGGTGCCTACAGAACACTAGATACACAAGGTTTTAGACTCTTGAGTCTGAGGCCAGTGGGATTGTTTCATTTTCATCTGTAGTTTTATCATTTTTATCAATACTTGTAAATATTGTGGGACAGTGACTGGAATAAAGACACAAATACTAGTTACCTATGCTAATGTAACAGCAGTTGCCCACAGGGTTACTTAGCCTTAATTTTTCTTAATCCAGTTCATATTAGAGTATTTGATATTACTAACATTAACATTATTAGGCACTTGTCTTGGACAGATGACAAGGGCTTTCCTTCACATATGAATGAGAAATTCCTTCTTTCTGACAAAACTTCAGGTTTTAAATCTCTGGATCTGGTTTGCCATAAACTAGCTAAATAGTTGTGCAAGCTGTGAGATCAATGAGTGTCCTTTGTAGGAGATACCTCACACAGTTTAATAGCAAGTTAAACAACTTGTAAGATTTAATCAAATGCAGTGGCTGTATAAATATCTGTTAAGACAGGTGTGGGAAAAATACTCCTAAAATGGACAAAGTGTCATCTGTTTCCTATCACTAACAATGCCAACAGCTTTGCAGAAATGAAATAAAAATAATATTAATAATAATAATAAGAGACACAGAGAAATAATATTGAGAATTATGAAATGTTGTTGGAACTATGTCAGGCTGACTTTGAAATTCTGAGATTTCAGGATAGTGTTAATGAGAATATGGAGAAAAACACCCATTGCTGTATACATAACTTGGTTACAAAATATTTGCTTTACATAGAGATAACATTTGTGACAGAGAAAAGGCCTTATAGAATTTTTATCATGGATTATTTTCTTTTAAATAACAGGTATGTTTGTTTTATGGATATGTATACTGCTTCAATACTCCTTCCAAACTTTCACAAATATTTTAATTTTACAGAAATTGAAGTTATTGACAGAAATGACAAAGCTGACAATAAAATTGTTGCAAACATTTTGTTTATAGCCATTTACTCTGGCCATAAATGGTTACTGGTTTTGTTTCCAGAGGCTTGTCACTTCAAATTTGTATTAAATAGACACGATGGTTTAAGATTATATTTTTTCTTCAAAGAGGGAGGGTTGATTTGTGTCTTATCAGGTGAGTTTCATGTTTAGAGTTATGTTAGTTTTGATTGTGTTTTCCCTGTGTATATGGCTTGTGTTTCTTGCCAGAACATGTGAAAGCAATATGGTCAGGTTTCTGTTGTAGACATTTCTATTTATAATTAAATGCAAGTATAAGAAGAATATATATATGGAAGACATCTAATATATGTTTTTTTTTTTTTTTTTTGTAAACAGTCCTTCAATAAATTTGTTATCTTATATATACATATATATATGAAGATCAAATACAAAATCTAATGAAAAATTATATAGATTTTATTTTTTACTGAATAATTGCAGAGCCGTATATAACAATTATTGTTGAGATATCTAAGCCAAGAGATTTAAAATGTGTTATAAAATGAACATTAAAAAGCTTAAAACAGCAGTTTGCATTTTTTATATTAATATGAAAAAAAAAAAACTAGAAATAAAATATATTGTCAACCAGAACATAGTTCATTATTTTTTTAATATCTGTTTTTCATTTCATTCCTCCCTGCTCCATATTCTTACAAAAAACAAATAACACAGGTGTCTATTCAGTACATGGCAAATTCTTTATTTTTTTTTTTTATTTTTTTGCAAGAGACTGTTTTGTTTTGGAAATGGGGAATGCATAATAACTGGGCTCAGAAACCAAAGTTTCAAAAAAGTAGCAAAGATAACTAAAGAATCAATGAATTAATTTTAATTCTTTGGAAGTATATGTTAATCCAAAGTGCTAATATATTGGAATGATTTTCTGAAAAAGCTCACAGACCAAGACTAGATCAATTATTTCAGTGAATTTGCATTGATTTCAGTATACAAGGCACTGGAAAAATCAAGTAAATATCCCAATAAGATTTTTTATTTTTACCCCCTCTACAATGAATCCCATTCATACCTTCATCTTTATTTCAACTGTTTAAATAAACCTACAAAATATTAAGAAAAAGTAAATATTTGTCTGTTTTTATTATTATTAATTATTTGTATTATTATTTCCCCTTCCATAGTATCTCTTCAAGGACAGAAGACAGACACTCTGTCCTGAACTCATGACAGGAAGTACTGTTTCCTGCTTTCCTTCACAGGTATTTCTGCCCAGAGCAGAAGACCTTCACCTCAAAAATGAAGGGTATTGAACCATTTCCCAAAAAGTGACAAGAAGATATGCAGGTCTTTTTAGATTTTAATACCTGCAGACTCAGTAAGTTGAAACAGCTCTTATAAATTTAAACAAACAATAAGAACAAAAAACACCTGGCACTATTATTGTATTTCTTTTCTCTCTGATGGAAGAAAAATGTGTATATTTAGCACATCTAAGTTAGTTATAAAGCTCTTTAATGTATAAAAATGATCAAGTACCATTACAGAAATTGTATTTATTATTTTATTTTATTTTATTTTATTTTATTTTATTTTATTTTATTTTATTTTATTTTATTTTATTTTATTTTATTTTATTTTATTTTATTTTATTTTATTTTTCATTTCATTTCATTAATTTTCTTCAAACATTTTTCTTAGTTAGAAAAGAACCAGATGTGTCTTAATTCATGGTAGAATGTCAGTTCACTGATAAATATTGTTATTTACTTATTTATTTCTCTCTCTCTCTCTCTCTCTATATATATATATAAAGAAAAGTTTTCATCAGGAGATAGACTTTAGGGACATGTGAAAGGCAAGGGAGCATTTTCTGTGATTCAGAGCTTTGCCTGGATAATATTAATCATCAGTAAATTCCTACTCCCAATTCATTCTTTTTCTTATTTCATCTTACTTCTGGGAAAACTTTTACCTGAAGCTATTTTAAGGGTCTGTCTTGAAGTTTAAGGAAACAAAGCTATTTCCCAGTTATGTTTAACTGTTGATACATTTGAACGATTGTTAAACAAATACTGAACTGTTGATCAAAAGTACTGTAATCATCATGGCTGGTTTGAGGCATGCACTTTTCTCTGTCTAGCTCTTTCAACTCTGCTGTTAACTGAGAGCTTGGGAAGGGGCACAGCCAGGACAGCTCACCCAAACTGGCCAGAGAGATATCCCATACCATATGACCTTATGCTCAGTAGTAAAAACCGAGAGGAAAGAAATGGGTGGGGAGTGGGACACTTCAGAGTGATGACTTGTCTTTCCATCACAGTACACATAGGAAGTGATTTTCCTGCTCTACTTTGCACTGGTGCAGCCCCACCTTGAGTGCTGTGTGCAGTTTGGGGCATCACAATGCAAAAAGCTTGTGAGACTATTGGAGAGTGTCCAGAGAAGGGCTACAAAGATGGTGAAGGGCCTAGAGGGGAAGACATGAGGAGCAGCTGAGGTCACTTGGCCTGTTCAACCTCAAAAGAGGAGGCTGAGGAGAGACCTCATCGTGGCCTACAGCTTCCTCACAAGGGATGTGGAAGGGTAGTTGCCAATCTATTCTCTTTAGTCACCAGAGATAGGACCTGCGGGAATGGTGTCAAGCTGTGACAGAGGAGGTTCAGGTTGGATCAGGAAGAGGTTCTTCACTGAGAGGGTTGTCATGCTCTGGAACAGTTTCCCCAGGGACATGGTCTCAGCACCAACTTTGTTGGAGTTTAAGAAGCATTTGGACTGTGCTCTTAGTCATATGGTCTGATTTTTTATGTAGACTTGTGTGGTGCCAGGCGTTGGACATGAGGATCCTTCTGGGTCCCTTCCAACTAGGGATATTCTATGATTCTATGACATAAAGGCCCTGCTTTTCTGAAACTGTCTGAACATCTAGCTGTTAATGGGAAGCAGTGAGTCATTTTTTTTTTTGTCTTTTATTTGTTATTTTGCTTTGCTTGCACGCATGTTTTTCCTTTATCTGTATCTCAACTCACAAGTCCTCTTTTGTCTTTCTGATTATTTCCTCCATACCTTGTGTGGAGAAAAAGTGAGCATCTGTGATGTGCTGATCTGCCTACAGGAGTTAAGTCACCACCAGTGGTATCAGAAAAGAAGAAGAAGGAGAAGAATAAGGAGAACTGGTATCAGAAAAGAAGGAGAAATAAGGAGAAAAAGGAAAACACAGAGAAGAATGAAGAAGAAGAAGAAGAAGAAGAAGAAGAAGAAGAAGAAGAAGAAGAAGAAGAAGAAGAAGAAGAAGAAGAAGAAGAAGAAGAAGAAGAAGAAGAAGAAGAAGAAGAAGAACAAGAACAAGAACAAGAACAAGAAGAACAAGAACAAGAAGAACAAGAAGAACAAGAACAAGAAGAACAAGAAGAACAGGAACAAGAACAAGAACAAGAACAAGAACAAGAACAAGAACAAGAACAAGAACAAGAACAAGAACAAGAACAAGAACAAGAACAAAGGAGAGATCAACAACCTCCACTACCAACAACAATGAACAATTTAAGAATGTGCCAAATCAAAGACCAGAAGAGTATAGTTTATTCACGTTAGATGTTTAATACTTTATTAATTAATAAATTAATATATTTTTCAGCATCTAGAAGTTGTTGCCAAATAATTACGTTTTTTTCCTGATGTAGGTAATTATCTGCATAGGTAGGGACTTAGCTGAATGAAACAGAAATATTTTTCATAATGTCCTTCATAATGCAAAATATCATCTTCTAAGGGTTTAGAGTAATGTCTGGGATAAACTTTGGAGGGACAACAGGAACATCTCATTGACCTTCAGTTTATTTTATGGGTATCAGTTACCATACCTTTTTTTTTTTTTTTCCTAAAGAGAATGTGTATATATATTCATTGCATGAAATTCATCGTGTCATTATACTATAATTATGTTGTTCTTTTTATCATAATATTTTACAAGTATTAATAGAAAATTATATCCAGGGAAATATTACAATATTCAATAATTTATGCAAATAGACTATTCTGGCCTCCTTTTTCAATCTGCAGTTGAAGTTATTTTTTAATTGATTCATATATACAGAAATCAGATATACTTAGTTGACCTAAAAACCAGCTGCTATTATATTAGGATCTTCCTTCCTTCCTTCCTTCCTTCCTTCCTTCCTTCCTTCCTTCCTTCCTTCCTTCCTTCCTTCCTTCCTTCCTTCCTTCCTTCCTTCCTTCCTTCCTTCCTTCCTTCCTTCCTTCCTTCCTTCCTTCCTTCCTTCTTTCCTTCTTTCTCTTTCTCTCTCTCTTTCTCTCTTTCTCTTTCTCTTTCTCTTTCTCTTTCTCTTTCTCTTTCTCTTTCTCTTTCTCTTTCTCTTTCTCTTTCTCTTTCTCTTTCTCTTTCTCTTTCTCTTTCTCTTTCTCTTTCTCTTTCTCTTTCTCTTTCTCTTTCTCTTCCTTCCTTCTTCTCCAATTTCAGACAAATTACATTATTACATTTTGGGTCACACCAGTGAGTCCTTATTTTGGTCTTAGATTTCCCATTCACTTGGAGTGAGATTTCACTACCATTTGCATTTCTTTTTAGTCATTTTATAGGACAGAAACACTAGGGGTCATTTTTATTCTTGTCTTTCTGATCTGGCAGTCCTGTTTGCATTTAACATTTCTCTTCCACCCTTGAGACGCTTCTCTCCACTGGAGGGCTCACAAACCTTTGATCTTTTTTGATATACAAAGGAATATTTCATGAGTAAAGTTCTACAACAATATGTAACACAAGCTGACTGAAAGTGTTGATTTTAAGATGCAAATCAAAAAGATGAATTTCACCTTGATCATATATTTAGGATCTTTCCTAATTCCTCAGATGTTCTTTGTTTTCATCATTAAGTTCTTGGCACAAATTCTTTTGACAAAAATACTTTATGTGAATGGTAATCAACACATGGAACAGGTATATACCTAAAGCAAAAGACTGTATATAACTTGTCATGTTTATCTTCAGCATTGTTGGTGAAGAGAGTTTAAAATCCATTTTAATTTTACAACTTTGTTTTCCTAATAACAGAATTTATATAGGATGGACAACTGCAAATCCAGTATGTAGTCCACATGCTTCTTTTTATTCAAGAGACTGAGGTGATAGTATTCTCAGGCAATCTGATATTTATGGCTTAACCCAAAGATCAATAGAAGAAGCAGAACAGTGATTTATAGATGAGTTTTCTTTCTGCAACAAAAGACGTTCTCCTACTATACCAGAAACAACTGCTGGAATGCATTAATCAGACCTTAATTAACAGAGAAGAAAAGTGATGATATACATTTATTTTAGATTGGCATATTGTTACTTTATTTAACAAAAGAGAACTGTCAAGCATCACCACAGGACCTTAGATTGAAGGCTAAATTTCAAAAGTGAGTTCTCTACTTACCTATGCCTTTGTAGGTTGGGCTTCCAGTGTGTTTGTATAGGGATCATTAGACATACCTCATGCTAAAACTTTATGAATCCTTAAGTAAGGAACACTCAAAGGTCAGCCGGTATGGAATATTTTATAATGATGCATTTGTGTGAAATTGTGATTAATGGGAAAAAAAAAATAAATGGTGTGGTAAATGAAAGAAGAAGTAAAGATATTTTTTGTGTGCTTAGATGGATCTTAAAGGAGTAAGCGCAAGAGAGAGAACAGATCATGTGCTCCCACCCATGTGTAATGTAAGAGTTCCCAGTGAACTAGAGATGGAAGGGTTGTGATAAACCAGATTAGATGTGTGCTCTGGGAAGTGTGTGAAGTCTGCATGAGTCACGTAGTGTCTTTCATTTACAGGGTGCTCCTGAGCTGTGGACTGAAGGAGAAGTCAGAAGATAAATAGCTGAGGCAACAAAAGATGGCAGATTGTGAAGTGCTCCCCAAAGCAAAGGCAAGCCTCTGGTTAAAATAATCTGTGTTTGAAGATGTAAAAGGACAGTGCAGACACAAAAAATAAAACTAGTCAGCCAGCAAGATGTGCTGGTGATTTAGACTAACAGAAAATATTTTATATGCAAAGCAGTTCACAAATGTTCTGCTTTTCTATTTTTGCTAGTGGTTGTTGATAAATGGTTTAGCTCTCCTGTGCTTACTGAGAAAGCAGAAAATAACAGGGGGTGCTGAATAGGCTTGAGAAGTGCTTATAAGAAGTAGCTTCCAAATGAAAAATTGTTTTTTGACACATACAGAGATATATCTCTATCTGGCCAGGCCCACTGTCCACATGTCCTTTCAAGACCTGGTGGTTGGTAGGAAGAAAAGTATGCTTGGAACATCTGTCTGCAATTCAGGATTCTTCAAGGCAAAAATATTGCTAATAGTGTTCTTGGAAGTGTTGATATTATTAGCTCTGTTGATTTATATTGGTCATTATCCTTTTGGTGCTATGGGCATGTGGCTGCACAAGTAGTTCTTGTACAATGTGAGACTTGTGTTTTTGGACATAAATGAGTCATTCTTTCACCGGATTCTTGTTGCTTGTACAGATGATTGCAACTAACCAATAACTGACAGAACTAGGGACCTTCCTGTGATCAGATTTTGCATTGGTAAGCCATGCATAAAACTAGGAAGTAATAGGAGCAAGCAGACGAGGCACGAAAAAGAATTACAGTGGGATGGGTTGGTGCCAGAGAGGATGCTTTGCAATGTTTCTCTTGGCAGTTTTAGGGTGCTTCTAACCATAGCATACTGTGAAGTGCAGCTTGGCTAAGGGCTTTTGCCATCATCCCAGATGAAGTTCTCAGATGATATTGTTAAATATGCTCCACTCAAAGGCAATGTGGATGGTCAGGATCCTGACTTTCAAGAAAGTGTCAAAAAAGAGGCAGCAGCAGTCTAAGCTAAATCAATAAAATTGCTCACATGCTGATAAATCATGGTCACCAGATCCAAAAATGAGTCCAAATCAGCTTGTAGTGTATAGTGCATAACATCAGCTATTTCGCTCAGGATGTCTAAAAGGATGTTTACCTGACTCTTCCTCCAAATATGCAATTCCTTTCAGGAGAAGAAAAACAAAATTCAGAGATTCTTACAAAATAAATATAAATAAATAAATAAATAAATAAGGGGGGGGGGGGGCGGAATGTGAAAGCATTTTACAAATATCTATCTATCTATCTATCTATCTATCTATCTATTATTATTATTTATTTTTTTTTTTCCCTGACATCAGCCAAATTACTAAATTAACTAGTGTAAGTTTCACCAACATGTGTTGGTGAGTACCCACTCTTTTTGACGTCTTTTCTTCTATGGAACAGACTACACTTAGTGATCACCTGTACTGTTTACTTAAATTATAAGGCAGGCACACATGAATAAGCAGAGTGGTGAATGCACAGGTCATTCAAAATTTCATCATGTTCTGAATTCAGAACATAATGAACATTATACTAATAAAAACAATATAAAAAGAGAGAAGCATGATAGTAAATATGTAAGATTGATCTTGCAATAATGACTTTTCTGTTACAACTGGAAGGCCACAGAAGGTAGTATATAAGTGGTTTGCATGTTATCAGAATAAAGATTACCTGTAGATGTGACATACAAAGTATATGATTTCTATTCCTACACATTGCCTGTAATCTCTCTGACACATTTATCCCATGTTATCAAAATATAATAAAAAACCTTGGCCTTCTGTTCAATTTGTAGAGTTGCATGACATGGTTTATTCTGCATGGGTTTATCTATGTTTTTCACTCTTTTAGTATTTCAGTAGCTTTATGCTACATATTGTATGGTAGACATGAACTTTTCAGGACTGATTTTAAATATGAAATTGATATTTTTCCTGTTCTCATCAGCTGAGAAGAAAAAACATTCAATTTTGCCCCATACTGTAGAAAATATAATTATTACACAGCAAAAGATTTTCAGTGTTTTCAATGTCTCTAACATTTGCTTTGCTTCTTTTTCATTCACAGACTTGTTTGTTAGTATTTTTTCCACAAGATAAATTAGTGATGATCAGGATGTCCTAATGAAATAAATATAATGGAAATAATTAAAAATAAAAATATAAAAATAAAATCACAAATAGCACAAACAAGCAAAAATAACAAGAAAAATAACCAAAACAAAAGAAAAAAAGAAACTGAATGGGTGTTGATCATAAAACATTCTAATTGAAAAGAAACACAATATTTTAATTTGTTCTAGTAAATACTGTTATTATGCAATTAAGCATACAGGCATTTGTAGCTGGTAATTTTTATTTAAGCAAAGGCAAATTTTCTAACAACACAATTTTCTTATTGGCTTCTTCACTGCTTTTCAGTGAAGTATAATGTTCTGGTAGCTAAATACGAGAAACAGGAGAATGGGGCTGATGATAATAATACCAACCTAGATATGATTAAAAATTATTTGCCTTGTTAAATTAAAAAGAAAAAAAATATCCCCAGTAAAATGATTAATATTTTCTTCACTAGAATTATTCTTTATATTTATATTATTTATTATATTATTATATATTTATTATATTATTTATTATTTATTCTTTAGTAATGAGATGTGTACTTGTTTTTAATAAGTAAGCAATTAGTAAAAAAATTAAGTCAATTACCAAACACAATTTCTTTGTTAAATCTTAATTAAATTCAGAAGTATTTTTAATAAGATTAATATGAAGAAAACAAATTAAGAAAAAAAGTCAATTTAGCTTCAGTTTTATCTATTAATCAAGAATAGTGTTTGCTTTTATAGACATATTTATTGCAATAGGCATTGTAATGGTTAATTTAGTATTCAGAAGTTCAATTCATAACCAAAGGGCTTGGAAATTCTGTTAAATCGGCTGTTTATGTAGTTGAACACTGACTAAGGATATATTTCAATGTAAACATTAAAAATAAAATATCAGCAATATTCCTTTGACCTTAACAAAAAATGCTGAATTAAGCCTGACCCTATATTGATTTATACTTCATGGACCTTTTTGAATAAATACGCATCTTTAAATATATAATAGAATAGTTCTTTGGGGTACTGAAAATAGGAAAGGTAAAAATGAGCCAGCAAGAAACTCACTACTATTTATTTATTTATTTATTTTATTTAATTTTCTACTTAGTAGTTATGGTAGGCTGAAGAGGATATAACTCAAAAAAGAATTCTAAGTCTGTATAAAATTTGTCATTCAAAATCACTATGAATTACTGAACAAAATATTTCCCCAAAATGAACTTTTTTCTTTTGGTGTGGTTTGGACCATTTTCTCCCATACTCTAATAAAATCTAACCTGAAAGTCACTATGATATGCTATAGTGGTATAGCAGTATAAGAAATTAATTTACATTTGGAAGAAATTCTCTTTACAGAGAGGTTTGAAGGTAGAATTCTGGTTGGGGAAAGAAAGGTGGTTTTGTTGGGGTGTTGGCAATTTTGTAAAAGAATTCAAAATTGCAACTGTTAACATTTAATTATCTTTTAACGTGCTACATAGAAAGAAAGCATTTGTAATTTTAAACAGAATGTACTTGGATACACCTATTTCCATATTCTGTGCTTGAGATTATAAACCTCATCTCATAGTATAATTGTGCTTCTCATAGAAAAACTGTCTTTTTTTTTTTTGTAAAAGCAAAAAATAAGTGGCAAACTTGTAAATCCTCTTGCAAAGGTATTCCTAATCTTAAAATAGCCATTTCCCAGCTCTTCTGGGGAGCGCAGCATTTCCAGTGAATCCAGAAAGTGCCTCCTCTGTAAGACTGCAGGTAAGCACCTGAGGTATAGTGAAAGGAGGCAAAACATCTCTCCTTAGCATGTAGCTCCAAGTCCTTATGACAGCTGCAGATTTTCCATCTCTTTCCACTGAGATATTCTCACTAATTCTTAAGAAACTCATCAAATGGTCTGTTCAAAAGAAAAGAAAGAGATATGACTTTAGGAAAACAGTGGATCCAATGACCAAAAAAAAAAAAAAGTTCCAGTTTTGAAAATAATTATTAAAATATGTTCAAACTTTAGCATTCATTTCTGAGTAGCAATGGAAACTGTGGTAGGCCTGAAAGCATACAGTGGCACAGCATTTCATCCTGGAATGCCGGTTCCAAGGATGACTTTGGAAACTTTTCCACGGTTGTCTCCTTGCCACACTGCTTTTTCTTAGTGTTCCTACATTAGGTTTTCACTAAAATGCAAATAATAGAAAATTGAGCAATGGACAACACCAACTGCTATGGAAGTAATAATGAGCTTCCTATTTTTAAATCTGCTTGCAGATTTTGTGGATAAACTTACAACCTTGAGTGTGATATGCCTGATTTCCCAAACAGAAAAAAAATGTGGTTTAGATAGGGTTCTCATATTAAGTAGTATTAGAATAATAAGTAGCTTGTTCCAACTTGGATCTTTTAAAGACAGAGCAGAAGACCCCTTTGACATATTGTGTTAGTGACTTGTTTAGCTCTGGGTCCATTCAGCATTTCTATAAGAAGAGAATGAGTGAATTAGTGAAGGAAGAAAGATTGCTAATTGCCTTGGGGAGAATAGCCCATGCTGATGGGAGGAAGAGAAGGATGTAGAAAGCAAAGAAAGAGAAACAGAGAAAGTCACTTCACAGAGCTAAAAAACTGCAGAGGGAGTGAAAGATGGCAGTGAGGAGCAGGAGCATCCACTCCAGCCTCCAAGGATAGGACACAAGACAAAGCAATTTTCTGAGGAATGGATGGGAATGGGAAGTATGTCACAGTGTAGAAAACACTTAGTAGCAATGACATTGTGTGCAGGACGAAGGATGTACACAAAAACGTTTTCTTCCTGTTCTAAGTGCCCTCAGAGTTCTGAGATTTCTCCTTGGAGTATGTGATGTAGTCTATATTTTAGCTTTCTGAAATCAATCTTTTTAAGTATAAAATGCCTTCTTCACCACTGTCTTCAGCATTGATGATGGGTCCTGGAACCCTAGATACTTGAATTGGTGGACTGTGACTGTGGGAACAGTAAACTCCCAGCCAACTCTGAACTTGTGTGGGATTTGCTGTTCCAGCTTAAAGTGTATAAATCTAAGGAGCCAAATGGTGTGTTGGGTCTATTTGAGCTGGAGTCACCTTTTCCCTGCAGCAGCCCACACAGTGCTGTGCTCTGCATTTGTAGCTGGAACAGCACTGATATCACTCCGGTGCTGTGTCTATTTGCTGCATAGTGCTGGCACAGCATCAGGACTCCTTCCAAGCCCCCAAGAGCCAGCAGCCTGCGGGTGGGCAAGTGATGGGGAGGGGACATTGCCAGGGCAGCTGACCTAAACCAACCAAAGGGATATTCCCTAACACCTGATGTCACATTCAGCAATAAAAATGGGGGCTCTCGTGGGGGAGGGGGCTGTTCCTCCTGAACAACCACTATGCATTTTGAGGCCCTGCTTCCCAGGACGTGGCCGAACGTCACTCTTTAATGGGAAGTAGAGAATAATTTTTCCCTCTCTCTGTGCTTCCGCGCGGACTTATTGTTTCTTTTGTTTCTTTTTTTTCTTCCCATTCCTTTTCCCTTTAATTAAACCTTTCTCATCTCAAACCTCGAGTTCTCTGTGTTGTATTTTCTCCCCCTTCCTCTTTGAGGAGAGGGGGAGTGAGAGAGCAGTTGTGGTGGAACTCAGCTGCCCACCTGAGTAAAACAAATGGGATTCATGCCATTGAAAACTGAAAGAGATGGCTGTTGTCATCTTGAAACATTTCTCAATTATTTTTCAACTGTCTTGGGAATCTGGAGAGGTCCCAGTTGACTGGGAACAGGAAAATGTCCAAATTTTCAAGAAGCACAAGAAATTACGCTGGTAATTGTATCTCTTTCAGTCTCAATGACTTGAATGCAGGACTTTAAGGTATACTAAGTTTGCAGATGACGCTAAAATGGGAAGAATTGTGGCCTTTCTCAAGAGTAGAAAGCCTTTCAGAATGCCCATACAGACTAGAGGGCTGAGCAGCCATTGACCACATGAAGCTTAGCAAGAGATTGCCAGGTACAAGGTTGCACCTGGCAACCCTAGCTGTAATTACAGACTGGGGGACAAGAAGCTGGAGAGCAGCCTCACAAAAAGGGATCTGGGAGTTCTGGTCTATGGCAAGTTAGATATGAGTCAACAGTCTGCCTTGTCAGCCTGGAGAGCTGGCTGAATCTTGGAGTGTATCAAGCATGGTATCGATAGCTGGCCGAGGGAAGTGATCGTCCTACTATGCTCTGTGTTGGTGCAGCCTCACCTCAAGTACTGTGTGCAGTTTTGGGCACCACAATATAAGAAAGACATCATTAGAGAGTGTCCAACTGAAGATTATGAAGAGGGTGAAGTGTATAGGGAGGAAGACATATGAGGAGCAGCTGAAGTTTGTTCAGCCTAGAGCAGATCAGGCTGAAGGGAGGCCTCATGGTGGCCTGCAGCTCCCTCACGAGGGGAATGGAAGGGCGGGAGCTGAGCTCTGCTCTCTGGGGACAGCAACAGGACCCAAGAGAATGGCATGGAGCTGGGGCAGGGCAGGGTCAGGCTGGGTTTTAGGAAAGGAGTCTTCACTGGGAGGGTAGTCAGACACTGGAACAAGCTCCAGGGCACTGGTCATGTCACCAGGCCTGCTGGAGTTCAGGAAATGTTTGGACCATGCTCTAAGACATGAGGTTTAATTTTGAGGTGTTCTTGTGTGGAGTCAAGAGTTAGTTTCGATGATCCTTGTGGGTCTCTTCCAACTTTGGATATTCTGTGATTGTTTATTTAAGACATCACTTAATTTATTTGGGAAGTTTTTCTAGGTAAAGACCTAGAAAAATCCACCAGAATGCTATTAGTGTTGTGGTTGTGTCACGATCATCCAAACAGATATATTCAGTGAGAAAGGTTTAGATGGCAAGACACACACACACATGCACATGCATGCATGCACACATGCACACACGCTCACTCATGCTTTCTCTCTCTCTTGCTTTCTCTCTTATATATATATATATGTAGTGGGTTTATGTGGCAAGGTTTTGGTAGCAGGAGGCCATAGGCGTGGTTGCTGTAAGAAGGATCTAGAAGCTGCCCCATGTTTGGTAAGGGCCCCCACTGTTCCAGAGCTGAGCCAATAAGCGATGTTGTTTTGCGGCTCTGTGAGAGCATATTTAAGACAGGGGAAAAAAAAAAAAACATTGTGCCACACAGCAGCTGGGAGAGTGAGAGGAGTGAGGAATGGCTTTGCAGGTGCCAAGGTCAGTGAAGAAGGAGGGGGAGAGGTGCTCCAGGCAGAAGTCCCCTGCGGCCTGTGGTGAGGACCATGGTGAAGCAGGATGTCCCCCTGCAACCCCGTGGAGTACCACGGTGGAGCAGGGTTCCACACTGCAGCCCGTGCAGGAGACCACGGTGGAGCAGGTGGCCCTGCACTGACGGAGGCTGCCGCCTGTGGAAGACCCCTGCCGGAGCAGATTCCGGGCCAGACCTGTAGCCCGTGGAGAGGAGCCCACGCAGGAGCAGGTGACCTGGCAGGAGCTGCTGCCTGTGGGGGACCCAGGTTGGAGCAGTTTTCTCCTGAGGGATGGACCCCGTGGTACGGACCCATATCTGGAGCAGTTCAGGAAGAGCTGCTGCCTGTGGGAAGCCCACGCCGGATCAGTTCATCAAGGGCTGTGTCCCGTGGGTGGGACCCCACAGCACAGGGGACGAGAGTGACTGAGAAGGAGCGGCAGAGAAGCACTGTAGACTGACCATAACCCCCATTCCCCCGTTCCCCTGCGCTGCTCGGGGGGAGGAGGTGGAAGAGGGTGGATGGGGGGGGAAGGTGCTTTTGGCTTCTTTCCTTTGTTTCTCACTTCTGTAGCTTGTTAGTAATAAGCAATAAATCGTACTATCTCCCTATGTCGAGTCTGTTTTGCCCGTTACAATAATTATTGCGTGATTTTCTCATCCTTATCCTTACCTTTGAGCCCTTTTCATATATTTTCTCCCCATTCCTCTTTGAGGAGGGGAAGTGAGAGAGCGGCTGTGGTGGAGCTCGGCTGCCCACTTGAGCGGAACCACGACAATATATTTGGCCAAATTCTATATATCAATGAAATAGAAAGCACAAAAATCTTGTTAATTAAATTAACATATGATAGACCATAGGTGATGAAGGAAACCTGAGGTGAAATCAGGAGATCTTGTATGATTACAAAGGCATTCAGCTGGTCTGAACTTTGGGGCTGTGAAATGGGTTTCAGCTAAAGAAAATGTTTAACACTGGAAAAGTTTTCTGAGAAACAAATTAAATGTCCCCTTAGAAGAAGTATAATTTGCCTTCATATGTATCAAAATGTAAATGCAGATATCTGTGGTGAGGACATGAGTCTCAGAAGAAATGGGTGATGATATCAAAGTATGTAAAAGCCTGAACAGACCAAAAATGTGGACTGAATCCCTTACATACTTTCTTCATATCACTAATAAAGAGAAAAATCCATGATAATCTGTGAAAAGAACTCTCTATAAAGTTAGGGAAGACACTTAAGTGTGTCACTGAGCTGACTTCACTTTATGGTGCAGAAAACTGTTGCTGATATTCCTGTGACAGGTCTGCACATCTTGTATATTCTATACTTGCATATTTTACTCCTTCTGTATACAGAATCACAGAATGGTTTGGGTTTGAAGTGACCTTAAAAATCATCTAATTCCAATCTCCCTTATAACAAAGATCCCACAAGACCAGATTGCTCAAAGCCCCATCTAACCTGGTTTTGAATACTTCCAGGAATGGGGCACCCACAGCATCTCTGGGAAACCTCTTCCAGTATGTCATGTTTGTTTGTTTGTTTAAAACCATTACCTCTTGTCTCATCACTATACTATCACTATACTCCCTGACAGAGTCCCTGCCCAGCTTTTCTATAAGCTCCTTTTAGATAATGGACATTCTTGTCCAGGTTAAATAACCCCACGTCCCTCAGCCTGCCTTCATAGAAGAGGTGTTCCGGTCCTTTGATTATCCTCCTTACCCTCTTCTAGACTTGCTTCAATACGTGCATGCCCCTCTTATGCAGAAGCTGAACACAGTACTCAAGGTGGGGTCTCGCAAGAAATGAGCAGAGGTGGTGCTTTTTTGCTTTCTTGTCTGCAAGCACTCATTGCTGGCTCACTTTCATTTTTTATCCACCAATACCTACGGGTCTTTCTCCTCATGGCTCCTCTCAATCCACTCTTTGGGCAGACTGTATTCATATTTTACATTGTTCTGATACAGATACAGGATCACTTTTCATGTGGCCTTGTTTAACTTCATGATGTTGACAAGGGCCCAACTCTCAACTGTGTCAAAGTCCCTCTGGATGGCATCCTTTCCTCCCTACGTGTCAAACTCCCCACACAGCTTGGTGTCATCAGGAAACT
The DNA here is from genome assembly GCF_009819795.1 of Aythya fuligula. Taxonomy (NCBI): domain Eukaryota; kingdom Metazoa; phylum Chordata; class Aves; order Anseriformes; family Anatidae; genus Aythya; species Aythya fuligula. The sequence goes on along the minus strand of NC_045593.1, from coordinate 72,818,091 downwards.
TTTTAAGAGTTCACTCAATCCCCCTGTGCATGTCACTGGCAAAGATGTTAAACAGTGCTGTGCCCAATACAGTTCCCTCAGGTACACCTCTCACAACTGGTCTCCATGTGGACATCAAACTGTTGACTGCAACACTTTGAATGTGACCATTCACCAATTCCTTATCCACCAAGTGGTTCATCTGTCAAATCCATGTCTCTCCAATTTAGAGACAAAGTTATCATGCAGGACAGTGTTTAATGCTTTCAGTGGGTCCAGGTAGATGATGTCAGTTGCTCTTCCCTTGTCCACCAATGCGGTGACCCCATCATAGAAGGCCACCAGATTTGTCAGGCACAATTTGCCCTTAGTGAGTCCATGTTGGCTGTCACCAAACACCTCTTTGTTTTCCATGTGCCGTAATGTAGTTTCTAGGAGGATCTGTTCCATGATATATTTTTCCTTTTTAAAAATGGAGGTTATATTTCCCCTCTTTTAGTCATTGCCACAACTTCTCAGTTATGAAGCACAGTGGTTTAGCAACTTAATCTGTCTGTTCTCGCAGAATCCTCAGATGGATTTCATCATGTCCCATGGTGTCGTACATCTTTAGGTTCCTTAGGTGGTCTCAAACCTGATCTTCTCATTCAGTTCATCATTCTCCAAGTCCCTGCTGCATTCTGCAGCTTAGGTTGTGTGGCTAGTGCTTTTTCTGGTGAAGACAGAGGCCAACAAGTCATTCATCACCAGCGTTCTCCACATCCCAGGTAATCTGGTCTCCCATTTCCAGCCAGAGATGGCCCACAATTTCCCTAGTCGACCTTTTATTACTGACATACCTACAGAAGCCTTTCTTGTTGCCCTTGACAATGCTGGACAAATTGGTATCTAAAAAAGCTCTAGCTTTCATAGAATTATAGAATTATAAGGTTGGAAGAGGCATACAAAATCATCTGGTCCACCCTACTACCTATGTCACCCACTAAATCACATACGTAAGCACTAGGCCCAACCTTTCCCTGGATGCCCCCAGGGATGGGGATGCCACCATTTCCCTGGGCAACCCATTCCAATGCCTGACTACTCTTATTGAGAAAAAATGTCTCCTAACTTCTAATCTAAATCTCTCCTGGTGTAACATGAGGCCATTCCCTCTAGTCCTATCACTAGATACCTGTGAGAAGAGGCCAATCCCCAGCTCTCCACACCTTCCTTTCAGGTAGCTGTAGAAAGCTATAAGGTCTCCCCTGAGCTTCCTCTTCTCCAGTTCCCTCAGCCACTCCTCATAGGACTTGTGTTCCAGGCCCTTCACCAGCTTTATAGTCCTTCTTTGGACATGATCTAGGGCCTCAGTGTCCTTCTTGTATCAAAACTGAACACAGTACTTGAGGTGTGGGCTCATGAGAGCAGAGTACAGGGGAAAGAATGCATCCCTGGTCCTGCTGGCTACACTATTCCTGATATAAATCAGGATGCCGTTGGCCTTCTTGGCCACCTGGGCACACTGTCAGCTCATGTTCAGGCTAGCATCAATCAACACCCCAAGAACATTTTCCTCTGCACAGCTTTCAAACCACTCTTTCCCAAGCCTGTAACGTTGCATGGGGTCATTGTAACCAAAGAGCAGGACCTGGCACTTAGTCATGTTGAATCTCATCCCATTGACCTCTGTCCATTAACCTATCCTGTCTAAATGCCTCTGAAGGGCCTTCCTACCCTCTGGGAGATCGACACTTCCCCCCAGGTGCTGTCTGCAAACTTACTGACGTTGTGCTCAATTCACTAATTCAAATAATCAAAAATGATATTAAAGAGGATGGGCACCAGCACCAACCCCTAGGGAACACTACTGGTGACCAGTCACCAGCCACATTCTGTGCCTGGCCGTTCAACCACTTTTTAACCCAGCAAAGAGAGCTCCTATGTTAATGCCTGAATGCTTGGCAATGTCACTGTATTCGTCTCAGGCTATCTGTTCTTACTTTTACCCCCTGTAGGCCTTCTCTTTTTCCTTGAGTTTGGCCAGGATCTCCCTTTTCATTCATGTAGGCCTCCTGGTGTTTTGGCCTGACTTCCTATTTGTTGGGATGCATCTCTCCTGAGCTTGAAGGAGGTGATCCTTGAATAGGCTTTCTTCTCTTGAATAGGCCCCTCTTCTCTTCAGGGCATTGTCCCATGATATTCTACCAAACAGATCCTTGGAGAGGGCAAAGTCTGCTCTCCTGAAGTCCACGGTAGTGAGTTTGCTGTGCTGACTTCTTGCTGCTCTCAGGATCCTAAACCATGTCATTTCATGGTCATTGCAGACAAGGCTGCCCTTGAGCTTCACATTCCCCACCAGCTCCTCCTTATTGGTGAGAATGAGGTCCAGCAGAGCACCTCTCCTCATTGGATCCTCTATCACTCGGAGAAAGATGTTATCATTAATATATTCCAAGAACCTCCTGGATTGCCTATGCCCTGCTGTGCTGTCACTCCAACAGATACCATGGTGGTCGAAGTCACCTGTGAAGATCAATGCTGGTGAATGTGAGGCTTATATTTGTCTGCAGAGGGCCTCATTTGCTTGGTCTTCCTGATCAGGTGGCCTGTAGCAGACCCCCACTACAACGTCACCTGTCCCTGCCCTGCCTTTACTCCTGATCCATAAGTTCTCTGTCAGCTCCTCACCCATCCCCAGGCAGAGTCCTTGCACTCCAGTTGCTCACTGACCTAGAGGGCGATGCCCCCTCCTCGTCTCCCCTGCCTGTCCTTCCTGAAGAGCCTGTATCCTTCCATTCCAACACTTCAGTCATGGGAGCCATTCCACCACATCTTTGTAAGTCCAGTGAAGTCATAGCCTTGCAGGTGTGCATACATCTTTAACTTCTCTTGTCTATTTCCCATGCTACGTGTGTTAGCATAGAGACATTTGAAACTCACTTACTGGCTGCACTGGCTGGGATTCCTTTCTGCTGCTCTTCAGGTGCTCTCCTGCTGACCCATGACCCAAAGCCCACGGTAGATGAAAACCTGGCATGAGCTGGCAGTACATGCTTGCAGACCAGAAGGCCAACTGCATCCTGGGCTGCATTAACAGAGGTGTGGCCACCAGGTGGAGGGAGGCAATTGTCCCCCTCTACTCTGTCCTTGTGAGGCCCCACTTCGACCACTGCATTCCAGTCTGGGGCCCCCAGTGCAAGAAGGACGTGGGGCTGTTGGAGCAGGTCCAGAGGAGTGCCACAAAGATGATCAAGGGCCTGGAGCACTTTTCCTATGAAGATAGGCTGAGAGAGTTAGGGCTGTTCAGCCTACAGAAGAAAAAACCCAGGGCTGAACTCATTGCAATCTTTCAGTACTTGAAGGGGTCTTATAAAAAAGATGGAGAACAACCCTTTGATCAATCAAATAATGACAGGACAAGGGGGAAAGATTTTAAACTAAAAAGGCAGATTTAGATTAGAGGTTAGGAGGAAATTCTTCACTAAGAGAGTGGTGAGTCACTGGAACAGGTTGCCCACAGAGGCTGTGGATGCCACATTGGTGGAGATGTCCACAATCAGGTTAGATGAAGCCCTGGGCAACCTGATCTAGTGGGTGTCATTCCTGCCTATAGCAGGGGGTCAAAACTAGATGATCTTTGAGATCTCTTCCAACTCAATCCATTCAATGATTCTATGTCCCTTTTCCCAGCTCTGGGACTGCTGACACTGGTATCAAGCTGGGAGGAGCAGGATGGACTGAGGTTCCCCTCCCCTAGCAACTCTAGTTTAAAGCCCTCTTCACACCTTGGAAAACCCATGAGCAAAGATGCTCCTCTCCTTCTCTGACAGGTGGACTCCAGCAGCCCCCAGAAGACCTGGTTTCTCAAAGCGAGTTCCATTGTCTAAATAGCTGAAGCCCTGTCTGTGGCATAAGCCATGTAACTATCTTTTGATTCACCAGGTTTGACTAATCCTTAAAATCCCCTTGCCTTAGACCAGGAGGACTGAAGAAAAAACTACCTCTGAGTAGTTTTACTTGAGTCCTTTACTGCTGTTCCCAGGGCTCTGAAATCCTTCTTGATGCTTCTCAGAGTGCTCCTGGCTGCATCACTGGTGCCCATATGAAGCAACAGCAGTGAACAATAGTTTTTAGGTTGTATGAGGCTTGGTGGTCTCTTGGTGACATCCCTTGGCAAGCAGCAGACTTCTTTCAGGAGGGGATCAGATCTTCTCAGTTGTATCAGAATGGTATAGTAAGTTTTCCTTCTGCTTGGTTCAAATAGCTAAGGAAAGGTAGTAGTAGAAGTAGAAGAAGTAGTAGAAGTACAAGTAGTAGAAGTAGAAGAACCAAGTAGAAGTTTTCTTTCTACTTAGTTCAAATAGCAAAGGAAAGGTACTAGTAGACTTTCCATCTTTTAGTCCGTGGGTTTACATGAGTATAGCTAGTAATCTAAGCCAACATAAACAATGAAAACTTTCCAAGGTGTGTCATAGGCAAAAAAAAAAAAAAAAAAAAAAAAAAAGATACGGTGGGCAAATAAACAGATAGTCAGAGTTCTTCCTCTTTGACAGATCTTTATAGCGATATGTGAAGGGTTTGTTTGTTTGCTTGTTTGTTTTCCAATAGAGTAACTTAATCTGCATTCCTTTTTAAGTTGTCTAAGCACTTCACAGAACACAGTAACCAAAATGGTACAAAATGCATACTCTTTATAATTCCTGACCATATTTTCACCATCCTAATAAAAGTAATGTTAATGTTAAATCCTAATAAAAGTAATGTTATTGAGGCAGAGTCACATTTACATTTGTCCTTTATTTTTCTTCCTCTCTGCAAAATAAATAAAAAATAAATAAATGGAGAAGTCAATCTTTATTATCTCTGGTTCCTGATTTTATGAGCGGCACTGGGGACATGCAAATGAAAATCCATTAAACCTTCCACATCTTCAACAAACCATATACACTACAGCTATATTTCCAGTGGCCAGCTTTAATTGTTCCTTTTTCATTCCTGCAATATATTTTTACATGGCAGCTACCAGGGCAGTTGAAAATTAAAAAGAAATCAATACAACTCAAAGATGCATTACACAAGGGTTTTATTTATTTATTTAATTTATTTATTTTTCTTGTATTTTTGAGAAGCAGCTTTGCTGTAGTGCTCTTCATCCACCCCCATCCTCTGGTTAGGTATTTTTAAATTCCAGTCGTCATACAGTCAGAATTTGCAGGTGGTTTTCAGAGAACTTTTTCCCCTCTAGCTATCTGTGGAAAGGACAATGCAATTAATAACAGATGGTATGGTATGACCACGTCCTTGAGAGAATGCCTTATTGGCACCTCCTGCTAATTGTATCACATATAAAGCAAGTAAAAGCATAATAAATCTGAACTGAGGGACATTTTATGCAAGAGCTCTTCTCCCTTTCCAGACGGTAAATTGCTCAGATCTTGAAATATCTATAACCTTGTGACACCCAACTTGCATTAGCTTAATTGCCTTTTTTCTTTTCTTCCTCTCTCCCCTTCCTTTCTCTCTGTCTCTTTTTCTGTTTCCTGGCTCTGTAAGAGCATTTCTGTTGTTTTAGTATACCCACATTCATGCTAGAAGTGAAAGATCTATATTTGCTATCTTAAAATTTGTAAGGTATAATCTGCAGACTTATTGGTAAATTGCCCTTTATAAAGATCTTTAAACCATTTTATAAAAGAACATGGCAGCAAAATACTGAATACTAAAAATACTAAAATACTGAAAGAATACATAATGACCATGCTCATTAACTGTGAGATGGTCGAACTTGAGATGGATCAACAAATATGTCCTATTCTATTTCTGAATAAGACTCTAATTATAATAATAATAATATCGTCCTGATATAAAAGGGATTTTTTTCTTCTCACAGTAAAAAATCAATACCAAATAAGTCCTGTGGCAAAAGTAAAAAAAAAATAAAAATCTTCTGTGTCAAATGCCGTGGACTGATTTGGGCAAAGAATTGTCTTGCCTGGACTACAGGAAGACATATCACATCAGCGAGATTTCCAGAGGAAGGTGGCCATTAAACTGGGAACTAGGACTGCCAAACATTTTGGTACTGACTTTCTCAGTGATCACAGACAATTTATTTCACTTGTTTGTGGTTTTGCTCCTGCTTCTTTTTCTGGTCTCATTTAAGCTGCAAGCTCTTGAATGGTGCCTATCTTGAAGATAATGGAATGCATAACATATTAATGCATAATAATAATATAATAAATACTTTGGCAAGTACCATTCAAAATAGACTTTAAAAGTTAAATATTATTGTCAAGGCCTAAGTTTTTAGGAAAAACTTAAAAATGAAAATGGTATTCCTGAGATACTGCTGAAACATGCTGAAAATTTTAATGATTTTGATTCTTTGCATACTGCACCTTGAAGTGTGCCCTAAAATATCTGAGGTTGATTTTTTGACATACTCATCTGACACTTGTTATACACTTTCTAAGCATGGTTAACTGAGGTCTCTCATATATGACACTGTAGCCCAACTCTGCACCTACAATATTCAATAATAAGATTCTCATTGGTTACCTGAAAGGAACATACTTTATATTCTGGAGTATGTACATAAATTAAATTAAATAAATAAACAAATAATAAACAACAAAACATATATATGAATAAACAACAACAACAACAACAAAACCAAGAAAAATCAGTGCAAGTAAAAGATATGGTCTCACCAACAATGAAAGGAGAAGATCCTACTCTAGCCTCACAGATGTGTCCTGACTTCATACTCCAGCATATTCTCAGTCTGACCCTGGCAGATGTCAAACCTTGCTTTCAAAGAATTGAGCTGCTGAACCTACAGAAAATCAAACTGAATAAGTATGAACAAGGTTTTTGAAAACTCTATTTTGGGGTGTGAATTTAATGATCTGAAAGAAGACTGGAAACACAAACAAGCAAAAACAAAGGAAGCAAAAGAACGTAACACGGAAGTTATGACTTAGAAAGTGGGAATTTCGTTTCACTTTTTTGGTGGCAGCAAGCTCTTGGATTATCTCAGCTGCATTGTGTAGTCATCTTAGAAGCAGGCATTTTTGCAATGTGTTAACACTGATTGCATGCTGTGTATGTCAGACAACTATATTTATAATGCTATAATTTGCCTGGTGCGTTTGAGTTGGATTTAATGCATGCTCTTTGTCACCACTAAATGACCACCTCTCTCTATGCACCAAATGTTATGACATTTCTATAACTGAAAGTTAATTTGACCCATGTAAGAAAGTGTGCAAAAACATCCTTTTAAACTGTTTTACAAATAAGTCACTAGGGAAGGGTGAATTCTCTCAAAAGAGAATTTAGGTATTAAAGCAGCTATTCTTATATATCAAAGACAGCGCTTCATTTCTACTTTAATATTGCTGTAGATATGACATTACTCTGGGCAATTCTGTCATTTGCTGTCCTTCATGTCTTTATTTATTTATTTATTTGATTTTGTTGTAGAACGAAAAATGGCACTTTCCTTGAAGGTAACACTAATTCATTTTGGTAAGGTGCATAGTTTGAGTGGGTGGATACAAATGTAATACTGATACAAATGTAATACTGTGCTCAGATAATAATGAGGGAACACTGTCATTTTATTTATGCCAACTGTTAAGAATTTTCCAAGTGGCTTCTCATACTCTCAACTGCCATGACTCAAAGCTGGGTACAAAGCAGGAAGAACACAGGTTTGTGAGATGTTCAAGACACTTTGACATTTCTCCCCCCCCCACCCCCCAAAAAAAAATCGGTTATGTTTCATTATTCATTATCTACACAGTAGTGCTCAAATTTCTCTCTACTGTCTCAGTTTTTAACTTTAACTTTCAAAAGTGTACTTGTAGTAAGTATCTATCAAAATCTTGATATATCTCAGTAGACAGGACTTGTCATGTCTTATTGTTTAAATATTCTGAACCTTTCTTCAGACCTTCTTTAAATTAACTCATCTTTCAAGGTGAAATCTCTACTTGTTGAAAAGAAACAAAGGGAAAACATCATTTAGATTGCATTCACCATCTCTGAGAGTTTTGGTCCATTGTGAGGAAATATTTTGATTTTCTTAAAATCCTTTCAGCTTCAATATAGCAGAGTGGAATTGTAAAAAAACAAACCAGTGTAGGACAGAGTCATAAATTAAAAACAAAATAAAACTAAATTAAAACAAAATTAAAAACAACAACAACAACAAAAAAAAAGCTTTATCTTTCTTTGACACTAAACACTATTGTAGGTCATAGAAGGTAGGTGAGCTTGTTTTGTGTGATATGATGGACCATAAAGGACCAAGGCAGAGATGAATTTAGCACATTAAAAATTATGCTATTACAGTGTTAGGAAATCAGCAAATCTTTAGAAATCTTGTAAGCTGTAAGTTCTATTTGTATCATTATATTTAAGGGTATCTGAAGCTCCTTTCTTCTATGCATGAATTTGTCCAAACCACAACACATAAAGACAAGATCAATGATTTATTCATGAATTTACTCACTTTTTTTTTTTTTTTTTTTTTTTTTTTTTTTTCCTGCTTAGTTAAGCCGTATGTCTCAAAAATTCATTCTGAACAATCTATTTCTTGTGTTATAAGAAATGGGAAAGAATAATTTCATATTTGTCTTCATTGAATTTTGGCATCTCATATTCTCCAACCTCCAGCTTTCAAAAACTGATAAATATTTTTCTGTTGACTACCTATTGTTTAATTCCTCCTTTAGTGCAAGCTTTACTGTATCACCAATCATTCTGGTTACTTTTATCCTTTTTTTTTTTTTTTTTTTTTTTAATATATTTTTTATATATATATATATTTGTGGTGTAATTGCCTGAAGTAACTAGGAAAATAAAACTAACATTCACATTTTAAAGAAAATGTACAGCACTGAAGTGGCTTTCAGGGTAGGGCGTAGCTGCATTGCCTGAGCGTCCCTAGGCTTCCAACCTTAGATGCTATCATGCTGGGGAAACCTGATGTACTAGCTCTAAGGAACAGTATGGAGCATAGAGTAGAGTGGAGACACCATGGCTAGGCTCTGTAACCAGGTGGGGACTCTATTGTTCTTCTGCACACCGAGACTGATAAGCTGCACTTTTTGCTACCCTAAGCCAAGGACCTGTCATGTTTTGACAAATGCTGTACCCTAGTGTACTTTTGCTTATTATAATATCATTATAATATCAAAAAACACCTCAGTCCCAAAAGCTACCCACCTCCAAGGTGCAACCACCACTCACTGAACATGCACTCTGAATTTCTTGGAGCCTATTACTTTAAACGGAGATGGGAGAACTTTTCATCAATCATAACTAAGATATGCTTGACTAGAGTCACTCAAGCTCCATCTAAAAGATAGAAAATAATATAAACTGGCCCAAGAGAGAGGGGATGTTAGGGAAGATATCACCATCAGGGGAGATACCATCCTGAGGGAGTACAACATCCTTAGAACCTCCTGACTCTTGGGACTAGTCGACTGGCTGAGCTTCTTTTCCCCCCGCATTGGGATGCCTGTGGGTTAGATTTGAACACTTGGTTATAAATCTTTCTAGAGTCTTTGATCCTTTTAATGCGTTAATTTATAGGCTGAGCACCTGTAACACTTGTGTACATGTATTTCATGCATGCTAGCTTGCTTTTGCAGACAGTCACTATCACTGGCAATCCAAAGAACCTGTGTACCTGTTGTTGTAATAAATCCCACTGTTATAGTTCTCATTAAGCGCAACTAGGGTAAGGGTGGTTATACGTTATTGGTGAATCCATGACCATGATAGTTCAGTGTCCTGAATCCAACCAGACCCCTAACGGTTAATGCGTTATTGGTGAATATCTGACTGGACCCCTAATGGCTAATGCATTATTGGTGAAATCTGAGATTGTGATAGTTTAGTACCCTGAATACGACTGGGCCCATAATGGTTAATCAGCTACACCCATTAACGCGACAATACTTTCAGTAAAATATAACTAAAAATGTAAACATGAACCTGTATCATGATGTGATGACACCGGCAAGAACCACCGAGGATGACTAATGACTATAATAACATGAACATAAGAAGCTCTGAAGCTATAGGATCAATGCAGCGCTAGGCATCCAGCAAAAATTCACCACTGCTTCCTGCACTCAACTTTTGCTAAATATCTTGTGTACTTCAAACATCTTTCAGGCATGGAAAAGAAGATTATAAAGATTATGAAGATGTATTCAGTTGTGCAATCTGGGCATTGACATGCTTGAGAGATGGGTCCATATGAACCTCATAAAGTTCAACAAGGCCAAATGCAAGCACACATACAGGCTGGGAGGTGATTGAGAGCATAGAATCATAGAATGGTCAGGGTTGGAAAGAACCTCAAAGGTCACCTACTTCCAATCCCCTGCTATAGGCAGGGAAGACACCCACTAGATCAGGTTGCTCAGGGTCTCATCTAACCTGGCTTTGAGTACCTCCAGGGATGTGGCATCCTCAGTTTCTCTGGCCATCCTGTTCCAGTGCCTCACCACCCTCTCAGTGAAAAAATGCCTCCTAACCTCTCATTTAAATCTCCCCTCTTTTAGTTTAAGACCATTCCCCCTTGTCCTATCATTATCTGTCCAAGTAAAGAGTCCTTCTCCATCCTTTTTATAAGACCCCTTTAGGTATTGAAATGACGTCTCACTGGAGTCTTCTGTAGGCTGAACAGCCCCAGCTCTCTCAGCCTATCTTCATAGTAGAGGTGCTCCTTCAGCCCCTTGATCTTCTTTGTGGCACTCCTCTGGACCTGCTCTAACAGCCCCACATACTTCTTGTGCTGGGGGCTCCAGACCTGGACGCAGTACTCCAAGTGGGCCCTCACAAGGACAGAGTAGAGGGGGACAATTGCCTCCCTCCACCTCGTAGCCACACCGCTTTTGATGTAGCCCAGGATGCAGTTGGCCTTCTGGTCTGCAAGCGTGCACTGCCTACTCATGTGGAGCTTTTCATCCATCAGAACTCCCAAATTCTTCTCTGCAGGACTGCTCTCAATGAGTTCTTCTCCCAGCCTGTACTCATGTCTGGGATTGCCCCAGCCCAGGTGCAGCACCCTGCATTTAGACTTGTTGAACCTCATTAGGTTCACTTGGGCCCAATTCTCAAGCCTGTCCAGGTCCTGTCAGATGGCAACCCTTCCTTCTATCATATCAACCACATCACCTTAGATTGGTGTCATCTCCAAATTTGCTGAGGGTGCATTCAGTCCCATTGTCTCTATCACTGATTTAGATATTAAATAGTACCGGTCCAAGGACAGACCCATGAGGTGCACCACATGTCACCAGCCATTCCTTATCTACTGAATAGTCCACCCATCAAATCCATATCTCTCCAGTCTGCAGACGAGGATGTTATGTGGGCCTGTGTCAAAGGCCTTGAAGAAGTCCAGGTAGGTTACATTGATTGGTCTTCCTTTATCAACTGATGCAGACACTCCATCGAAGAAAGACACTAGATAGGTCAGGCATGATTTACCCTGAGAAGAAGGACTTTGGTTGGTTAATGAGAAGTTCAGCATGAGCCAGCAATATACATTTGCAGCTGAGAAGGCCAACAATAACCTGGGCTTCATCAAAAGAAGTATGTCCAGCAGGTCAAAGGTGGTGATTTTCCCCCTCTTCTCCACTCCTGTGAGATCCCACATGGAGTACTGAGTTCAGCTCTGGGGCCACCAACATAACAAGGACATGGACCTGCTAAGTGGTCCAGAGGAAGATTACAAAAATTATTAAAGGGCTAGAACACCTCTGCTATGAAGACAGTCTGAGGGATTTGGGGTTGTTCATCCCAGAGAAGAGAACACTCTGAGGAGCCTTGATGGCCCACTCTTAGTACCTAAAGAGGTCCTACAGAAAAGCTGGGAGGGACTCTTTATCAGGGAGCATAGTGATAGGACAAGGAGTAACAGATTTAAACTAAAAGAATGTAGATTTAGATTAGATATGAGGACGGTATTATTTACTATGAAGGTGGTGAGGCACTGGACCAGGTTGCCCAGAGAAGTTGTGGATGCCCCATCCCTAGAAGTGTTGAAGACTAGGTTGGATGGGACTTTGGGCAACCTGGTCTAGTAGATGGTGTCCCTGCCCATAGCACATGGATTTGAACTAGATGGTCTTTAAGGTCCTTTCTAACCGAATCCATTCTATGATTCTTTGATTCTAGGAATCTCAAATTATTTACTTTTAAATATATTATTGACATCAATATACAATACTGGTAATATCAACTACATTATTTATATCAGTGGAAGTCTGCATATGGGATAGACTTGAAAAAAATAGTTCAAAAAAATTGCATTTAAAAAATTGTGTAAAATAGTTTTCCTTAGCATTATCCCTTGAATGCTTACTTATTGATGTTATCCGTTCTTTCTGTTGTAGGACATCCATCTAGCAAATCAGTAATAGGGATGCATCTTTGAGCTAAGATTTGCTATGTGTAACAATACTTCTCATTAGGACAACTGTAAATTTGATCTGAAACAAAGAACACATCACAAGAGAAGATGGCTATTTATCTTATTGCAGTTTACAAAATAAGCATGGAGAGAAGCAAGAACTGATGAATACCCTGATTCCATATGAAGCAACTTTAATCAGCAGAAAAGAACAACTGTGTCTACTAAATAACTTGCAGACTATAATCGATTTGTTCTTCCTCTTTTGCCTTTACCTTTCTTTACATTTCACTATTTCTGAACAGTTTGCTCATGTGAATGTGTGCATAAATGCATATTCACTGTAGTTAAAAGTTATGGAAATTACACCAACAAAAATGGATATTTTTGTTAAATGAAAATTTTTGAAAGTTTGTTTTACAGAAGGAGGAAAACACAGATTGTTCCATATTTAGTTGCATTTCAAACCTACTAAATATTTTAATACCTTAGCGGGTTTTGTCTCCATTAAAAATGATCATCCATTAAAAATGATCATAGAATCGTTAGTATTGGAAAAGGCCTCCAAGATCATCTGGGCCAACAATCACTCTACTACCAATGATGTTCTGGGATCCCAAATTTCAATAAGAAGGATAATTAAACATCCAATTTTAAAAGATGCATGGTTTTTGAAGAGGACAATTATTTATGATATAATTTATTGTTTTCTTTGCCTTTATTTCTCTTCTTTGTTAGTAATATAAACTATAAAATCTAGTTATCCTCTCAGCCTGACCCCAGACATCTTATATGTATTATTTCTGTCTAATGACAAGTATTAATAGCCTTTTTTTAAGGTTACATGAATATATAAAACAATATAAACAAAAATCAAGATTAAGTTGGAAAGAAGTTTTAACCATGAAAATAAAAGATAATTCTGAAATGCTCAGCAAGGCTTCAAAGAGTTATCTTAAAGCAGCAATATTATGCAGTGAAATTTAGGTCTGCTGACTGGATGAACTTTTGCTAACTCTGTATATTTCCTGTATCTTCATGTGTTTATTTTTAATACAATTTTTAATACAATTTTAATACAATTTTTGCCCCATGGTAAAAAAAGGCTCATGCTTAACTGTAAACAGAACAGTCTGATTGGAATCAATGTTTTGTTGGATTGGAGTGCATAAAAATAGAAAAGTCTTTTCAATGCATCATTCAAAAGCCTTATTCAGTAAAAGCACTTTAACACTTACATAATATCAAGTCATTGGGCTTAAAGTTAGTCGTGTATTTACATATTTTCTTGAATCAGTATCATAATTAAATACTCTTCTGGGCGATGATCCAAAAAACACTGAACTTAGAAACAGACTGCTATTAACTCTGACAGGAGCTAAATTGCTTGTCTTCCAAGTTGCTTCAGACTCGTATTTTTTTCACAAATCACAGCTCTTTGCATTGAAGTCCTTAATCAACTTTAATGGAATATATGTGTGTTATTAAAGTTTATATCTTTTTTTTTTTTTTTTTTTTTTTTTTTTTTTTTTTTTTTTTTGGCAGAGAGCTTCAGAAGCACAGAAAACATTTTAATGTTATGAGTAGACTCAATGAAAATGTGGGACTAAACAGTGATGTTCTGTCTTGTAATATACTTTTGGCAAGTTGCCTCGCTAAAAATGTTTTCTTGCCAGAAATATTGTTGATCTTACTAATAATCAAGAACATATCCTGTCTTATGTTCTTGTTCTTGGCAGCAGCTCCAAACTGAAGACTTCATACCTGCATCTCGTCAGATGTAGCTAACAGGCACCTGCATTTCATCTGAAGTGCTAAACACTGAATGAAGCATACTTTTATATCCAGAATGGAGGTGTGTAACACAGTGAATGACGTGCACATGTGCTGTGGACATCTGAGACTCCATTCTGTAGATCCAATCCTCTGGTAGCTTATAAAAGTACCGAATGAGGTCCAATAAACCCCTGGCTGTTCATAAGCTGCCCCTAGGGAGTGCAAGTGACCAGGAGCATGGCGAATGGGACGGGCAAACAGGGTGTGGCGCGTCAGAAGGGAGTGGCATGGCAGTTCATGCAGGCAGGACAAGCAGGCAGGGTGAGCAGGAAGGGCAGAGCACTCCCCCCACCCTTATGAACACCTCCTCTAACGGTAGTGTACAGCTAGCTCAGCTGCAATGGTGTACACCAGGCAGTGTGCTCTCCAGGAAGTCTGTACACACCCAGACCTACTGCCCATTCAAAACTGTGGCAGCTCAGGTCTCCAGGTGCAGGGAGTGCCTGAGCCTGTTGCTACTACCTGCGGGGGACAGAGAGGCTGTGTGCGTGAGGTGCGAGCAGGTGGACAACCTGGTCTGCCTTGTGGCAGAACTCAAGGAGGAGGTTGAGAGGTTGACGGATATCAGAGAGTGTGAGTGCGAGATAGACTTGTGGAGCAATTCCCTGCGCGACCGGAAGGACAGGCACCGGGGTGAGACACTCCATACACGTAGACCCCCTGCCCTGTTGCTGTCGGGCAGAGGCAGGGGACCTGGGAGTTGAGGAGGAATGGAGACAGGTCCCTGCTCAACAGCGCAGGTGATGCCCCCCTCTACCGGCCCCACCTTCCCAGGTGCCCTTACGCAACATGTTTGAGGCCATGGGGCCAATGTCAGGGAAATTGCCAGAAAGATTCCCAACCTGTTTCACCCCTCTGACTATTATCCTCTTTTAATAGTCCAGGCTGGCAGTGACGACATTGAAGAGAGAAGGCTGAAGACCATCAAATGGGACTTTAGGGGACTGGAATGTGTAGTGGATGGAGAGGGAGTACAGGTGGTGTTTTCATCCATCCCTATGGTGGCAGGGAGGGGTACAGAGAGGACTTGGAAAGCCCACCTGATAAACATGTGGCTCAGATGCTGGTGCCAACATAGAATTTTATTTTTTTTTTTTGACCATAGGGAGCTTTACTCGGCACCCGGCCTGATGGCTGCAGACAGGTCCCACCTATCTCTAAGGGGAAAATGGATCCTAGCCTAGGAGCTGGCAGGGCTCATTGAGAGGGTTTTAAACTAGGTAAGAAGGGGGACAGGGTTGAAATAAGGCTTGTTGGAGGTGTGCCAGGGGCAATAATGGCTAGGCCAGAGGAGAAGGCAATGGCCCAACTGAAGTGCATCTATGTTAATGCACACAGCATGTGTAACAAACAAGAGGAGCTGGAAGCCATTGTGCAGCAGGCAGGCTAGGACTTGGTCGCCATCACAGAAATGTGGTGGGACAATTCTCATGACTAGAGTGCTGCAATGTCTGGCTATAGGCTCTTCAGAAGGGACAGGCAGCACGGGAGGAGTAGTGGTGTGGCTCTCTATATCAGAGAGAATTTTGATGTTGCAGAACTTGAGGCTGGGAATGATAAGGTTGAGTCCTAAGGGTTAGGATCAGCGGGAAGGCCAACAAGGCAAGCATCCTGGAGGGGGTCTGTTATAGACTGCCAAACCAGGATGAGGAGACTGATGAGAAGTTCTACAGGCAGCTGACAAAAGCTGCAAAATCGTCAGTGCTCGTCCTTGTGGGGGACTTCAACTTCACAGATATATCCTGGAAGCACAACACAGCCCAGAGAAAACAGTCTAGGAGGTTTCTGGAGAGAGTGGAAGACAGCTTCCTGACACAGCTGGTTAGTGAGCCTACCAGGGGTGGCACCCCACTAGACCTTCTCTTCACAAATAGAGAAGGACTGGTGGGAGATGTGGTGGTTGGAAACTGTCTTGGGCAGAGTGATCATGAAATGGTAGAGTTCTCCATTCTTGGAGAAGCCAGGGAGAGGACCAGTAAAACTGCTGTATTGGACTTCCGGACGGCTGACTTTGAGCTGTTCAGGACATTGGTTGGTAGAGTCCCTTGGGAGTTGGTTCTGAAGGGCAGAGGAGTCCAGAAAGGCTGGGCGCTCTTCAGGAAGGAAATCTTAATGGCACAGGAGCGGTCTGTCCCCACATGCCCAAAGACAAGCTGGTGGGGAAGAAGACTGGCCTGGCTGAACAGAGAGTTGTGGCTTGAGCTTAGCAGGAAAAAGAGGGTTTACAATCTTTGGAAAAGATGACAGACCACTAGGGAGGACTGTAAGGATGTTGCGAGGCAGTGCAGGGACAAAATTAGAAAGGCCAAAGCTCATCTAGAGCTCAACCTGGCTATTGCTGTCAAAGACAACAAAAAATGTTTTTACAAATATATTAATGCAAAGCGGAGGACTAAGGAGAATCTCCAGCCTTACTGGATGCGGGGGAAAACTTAGTTACGAAAGATGAGGAAAAGGCTGAGGTGCTTAATGCCTTCTTTGCCTCAGTCTTTAGCGGCAAAACCAGTTGCTCTCTGGATACCCAGTACCCTGAACTGCTGGAAGGGGATGGGGAGCAGAATGTGGCCCTCATTATCCATGAAGAAATGTTTGGCAACCTGCTATGGCACTTGGATGTACGTAAGTCGATGGGGCCGGATGGGATCCACCCGAGGATACTGAGAGAACTGGTGGAGGAGCTGGCCAAGCCACTTACCATCATTTATCAACAGTCCTGGCTATCGGGGAAGGTCCCATTCGACTGGCGGCTAGCAAACGTGATGCCCATCTACAAGAAGGGCTGAAGGGCAGACCCGGGAAACTATAGGCCTGTCAGTTTGACCTCAGTGCCAGGGTCAAGATAATCCAGATTATCTTGAATGTCATCACGCGACACTTACAGGGCAACCAGGCGATCAGGCCCAATCAGCATGGGTTTATAAAAGGCAGGTCCTGCTTGATGAACCTGATCTCCTTCTATGACAAGGTGACGCACTTGGTGGATGAGGGAAAGGCTGTGGATGTGGTCTACCTTGACTTCAGCAAGGCTTTGGACACCATTTCCCACAGCATTCTCCTCAAGAAACTGTCTGCTTGTGACTTGGACTGGTGTACCCTTCATTGGGTTAAAAACTGGCTGGATAGCCGGGCCCAAAGAGTTGTGGAGAATGGAGTTAAATCCAGATGGAGGCTGGTCTCTAGTGGCGTTCCCCAGGGCTCAGTACTGCGGCCGGTCCTCTTTAATATCTTTATGGATGATCTGGACGAGGGCATTGAGTGCACCCTCAGTAAGTTTGCAGATGACACCAAGTTAGGTGCGTGTGTCAATCTGCTCGAGGGTAGGAAGGCTCTGTAGGTGGACCTGGATAGGCTGGACCAACGGGCTGAGGCCAACTGTATGAAGTTCAACAAGGCCAAGTGCCAGGTCCTGCACCTGGGCTGCAATAACCCCTAGCAGATCTCAGGCTGAGAGATGAGTGTTTGGAAAGCTGAAAGGTTGGAAGGCAGAGAAGGACCTGGGAATATTGATTGATAGTCGGCTGATTATGAGCCAGCAGTGTGCTCAGGTGGCCAAGATGGCCAACGGAATCCTGGCTTGTATAAGAAGCAGTGTGGCCAGCAGGGCTAGGGAAGTGATTGTCCCCCTGTACTCGACTATGGTAAGGCCGCACCTCGAGTACTGTGTTCAGTTTTGGGCCCCTCACTACAAGAAGGACATCGAGGTGCTTGAAAGAGTCCAGAGAAGGGTGACGAAGCTGGTGAGGGGTCTGGAGAACAAGTCCTACGAGGAGCGGCTGAGGGAGCTGGGCTTGTTCAGGCTGGAGAAAAGAAGGCTCAGGGGTGACCTTATTGCTCTCTACAGGTACCTTAAAGGAGGCTGTAGAAAGGTAGGGGTTGGTCTATTCTCCCACGTGCCTGGTGACAGGATGAGGGGGAATGGGCTAAAGTTGTGCCAGGGGTGTTTTAGGCTGGATATTAGGAAGAACTTCTTTACTGAGAGTGTTGTGAGGCATTGGAATGGGCTGCCACCCCATTCCACAGGGAAGTGGTGGAGTCACCATCCCTGGAGGTCTTTAAAAGGCATTTAGATGTTGAACTTAGTGATATGGTTTAGTGGAGGACTGTTAGTGTTAGGTCAGAGGTTGGACTCGATGATCTTGAGGTCTCTTCCAACCTAGACAATTGTGTGATTCTGTGATTCTGTACATTCACATCTTCATTAAATATATTCTCCTCCTTCCTTCTCTCTGTTTTTGTAATATTCTTATAGTTTCTTTTTTTTTGGTTCCCATTTCCCTAGTGTATACTTCTATTTCCATATTATCAATGTTTCTGTTTGTTTATTTAGAACAACAGTAATTTTTTATTTATTTTTTTTTTTAACTAAGGTGCATAATGTCAGCTCAAGCATAAAGTATTTTGTAGGAAAGAACTCTGTCAATCCTTCTTATGGAAAACAAATATATGTAACATAACTCTACAACCACCATGTTTGTCCATTTTAGTGCCTCACTATCCTTACCACTGAAGAGTTTTTTTTATTGTCATTGTGACTTTTTCTAGAAGTAGCTAGAGCTCATTAGTTCATTTGTCATTGTTTTAGATAAGTTCAAGTCAGAAGTGCCCAGAGTTAGCAGAAACTGTCTTGAATCACTGTCTTAGTTTCTTTAATCACACTATGTTGAACAAGCACTCTATGTTATAGTTAGCAAACACATCGACATGCCAGATTAAACAAGCATATTTTTTTCTGTCAAATAATCTAATTTGTTTATGTGATTATTTCTTTTTTTTTTTTTTTTTTTTTTTTTTTTTATACTTAGCTAAATGTGTTTGCATACAATGTCTGAACCCAAACTTCTACAATGATTTCTTCAAGCTCACTATAAAATGTCATTTCTTAAAGGAAAGGCTTAGGATACAGACTCATTGAAAGAATTTGACCTCATCACAAGCTTTCTTTATTTTCCATTCAACAACAGCAGTCTTTATGTCTTTTTTCCACTTTCTCCTAAACACCAGCTCACCTGGAAAGATACTATTCTTTGTTATATAGAAAAATCTTTTCTGCACCTGTGTTCTAATACAACCAAAAATATATTTCTGCCCATTTCCACAATTCCTTTCACATTTACTATTCTGAGATGAGTATGGACATGCCTCTCAATTTCCTTTCTTTTCTCTTAACTTGCTATTCCTCAAATCTGTACCTTCATTTTTATCTAATAATGCTCTTTTATGAGATTCTGATTGTTGCCTTGAATTTTCAGCTTATTTACAGTAAAGATGACAAGTATTCTATGGTATAAATGAAAATTGCTCAAGAATTCATGCCTGCTTTGCAAAAAGCCACAGAATTTATAGTCATGGCTTTAACTCTTTTTATTTAATTGACTGACTAAATTCAGTTTTATTTCTATTGACAAAAAGTGACATAGGTGGTAGATTAAAGAGACAGAAACAAATATTTTAGCTACATAATAGCACATGAATGATGTACAATACCATAATTTGGACTTTTAGGCTTCTTTATTTTAGATACTTTTTTATTTGCAACTATGCTTACTTTGCAGATAAGTGACAGAACATGTTGTGCTTCAATTTCAACTCATTTTTCATTTAATCAGCCTTGCCATACTTGAAGATACTGAATTGTATCTCAGTTAAATTATGGCAAAGACTGTGATAAAAAGATTTGTTTCATGTCACTTGAATGATATTGTTTCCTAATTTTATATTGCTTTTCAATTTAAAAATAAAGAATATCTTTCTAGCTCAGAAAACATACAGACTGTAGGCTTTACAGGGTATAAGAGGGTTTTCAAATACCAACAGAGCTGTCCTTTTCCAGATTTATTATTACAATTCAGGCAACATTTTACAGAAAGGGAGGTGGAGACAAGGAGGTTCCTGTTTAATATTATTTATAAGCAAGCCTTGTCATACCCTTCAGGCTCTGTAAACCTTGCCAATATGTTACTTGTCAAGCACATCAGACCTCGTGCATCAACAGTAGGCTAAAATGATTCACATAAACTGCTGTAAACCTAAAAACAACAACAATAAAAAACAAAACTTTTTTTTTTCCTGAAAACATTTTTTTTTTCTTTTATAAAACAGTTATGTATTTTTCTATTACTTTCACTGAAGTCCCAGCAGTAATGATATTTCTAGGTGTCTTCTCTTGCAAATATAGAATATTGGTTGTGAGAAACTATGATTTGAGATGGTGACTATTTCTCTCTGCCAATCCATCTTTTAACCATATAATATCCACCCTTCATACTCGACCATAGGAGGAGTAGATGAGGTGTAATAAGTTTATAGATTTGGTATGATGGTCCATGATGCACTTTTCACCTAGTGATCTCAGACAATTTTGTAAAAAGGTGGTGATTTATTGGGATGTATTGGAAATTGTGGGACCCAGGTATGGAATAAGGGGTGGATATTGTCCTGGTTTCAGCTAGGATTGAATTAATTTTCCGCCTAGTAACTGGTAGGGTGTTATGTTTTGGATTTAGGATGAGAATAATATTGATAACATGCGGATGCTTGAATTGTTGCAGCGCAGTGCTTACACTAAACCAAGGACCTGTCAGCTTCTCCCTCTGTCCTGCCAGTGCACAGTCTGGGGTTGTGCGTCAGGAGTTGGGAGGTGACAGAACCAGGACAGCTGACCCAAACTGGCCAAAAAGACATTCCATACCATATGATGGCATGCTGAGCAATTAATATGTGGTGGCTGGCTGGGGTGGGGCGTACTAGTTGCTCAGGGATAGGCTGGGCATTGGTCAACAGGTGGTGAGAAATGGCATTGTGCATCAATTGTATTGTACACATCATCAACATCATCATCCTTTCTTTTCTGTCCTAATAAACTGTCTTTATCTCAATCCATAAGCTTTCACTTTTTTTCTGATTCTCTCCTCCATCCCACTGAGGAGGGGTAGAGGGTGAGTGAACTGTGTGGTGCTTAACTGTCAGATGGGTTAAATGTTAATGGGTTTAAATGGTGGGTTAAAGCTGTTGGGGATTGGACTAGATGATCTTTCAAGGTCTCTTCAGGTCTCTTCCAATCCGTAACATTATGTGATTCTATGAAACCACAACAGCCCTTTCTGCAGTCCTTATACACCCACTAGGTGCATAAGAACATGGCAAAATATTGAATATGTTTATTTCTAGATTTCACTGTAAGGTAAAGAGAGGTGAAATGTAGCTTAAATATCTGTAGAGATAGTTCCTTCAAGGTGTATAGAAAAACTTCTGCTGTGCTAGACTCACCCCTAATCATGACCCAAAATCTGTCTTTACAGCATCTGTGATTAGAAGAACAGCACATTTAAATTTCCTTTTCTGCTCTAGTAAAGCATAAGTTGCCTGCTGGTGAAGAAACCATGAACAAAAATATATATTAAATGCATTTAATATATATTAATTAATATATTAAAATATAAAACAAATAAAATGCATCAAAACCTTTGAAAGTTATTGTGTTCTGCAGTACCAACTCAGAAAAACCTTGGCAAACCTTTTGCTTTCAGAAATAAGGAAAGAGTTTACTGGAAAGACAATTCAAACTCATGGGCCATTATCAGGCCGTGAGGTGCTAACTGTAACTGGAGAGAAAAATAATAAAAATAAAAATAATCCAGAGTTTTTATCTAGAGCTTCTGTTTCAGATCTTCGACAAATCATCAACCTTTAGGTCACTCTGAGCTGAATTTAAATGTGTAAGAGATGATTGTTCCAGAGAGAAATGATTCCAGAAACTACAGTTACTAAATAAGATGTAAGTCTGTTTCAGATTTGCTTTTTGCGACATTTTTGCCTTTTTGCACTGACAATGGTAAGTTTTAGAAAGTTTCAGGAAAACAAATGAATAATAGAACTTCATGGCCTTTATTCATTTCCTTCTCAAGATCGACATGGCTCTGATAATTTCTCTGGAACATCTTTCTTACAGAAACTGGAAAAATGTAGCAATTATTCCACTTGAAAAATGGTTCAGTAAGAATTACTGAACTTGAAAAACAAGTTACTGATTTCTTCTCTGCAGATTAACTATTTTTTTTTTTTTTTTTTACTTTTTTCCTCACTTTATTCAACTGTTATATTTCTTATAGATCTTACTATCACCTATTCTCTTGTTCATTGATCTTGGTAAGTATTCCTCTTTAAATCTACTGAGAAAGCTAAAGTCTCTCTTCTGGTGTCTGTGCTGCAATATGCAGGGTATTTCCCAACTCATTCTTCATCTGTGTGTTTTGACTACACAAGATTTCTCTGCTAAGAGATAAGAACCAGGGTGCTGGGCTGTTTGTCTGTTTCCCACTCCACCATCCATACATTCTTTTCCCTTGTGAAGGTGAGCAGATACCAGGATACAGAAGACTCTCATGTTAAATTCTCTGGATTATCTGGAAAGTGATTGTCTACCCTTATAAATCCCATGAAAAATGTGCACACACCATCACCATTAAAAAGTGCTAAAATGTAATTATAATGACTAATAAGTGTTCTCTGAGTGGAAGTATACGCTGAGTTTTCATCTTCATTTAAAAAAGAATTTACAGAAAAAGCTATATCCAGGTACTGTATAGGCAGCGCAGGGGAATGGGGAATGGGAGTTGTGGTTAGTCTATAACACTTCATCTCTGCCATTCCTTCTTGGTTACTGTCTTCCCCTGCGTCATGAGGTCCCTCCCATGGGATACAGTCCTGCTGAACTGATCCTGTGTGAGTGTCCTGCAGGCAGCAGCTCTTCAAGAACTGCTCCCACATGGCTCCATATCATGGGGTCCATCCATGCTCCAGGAACAAACTGCTCCAGCATGGGTCTCCCACGGGTGGGCAGCAGCTCCCCTCAGACCCCCTGTTCCTGTGTGGGCTCCTCTCCATGGGTTGCAACTCTGGCCCAGGGCCTGCTTCTGTGGGGGCTCTCCATGGGCCGCAGCCTCCTCCAGGCCACATCCACCTGCTCCACTGGGGTCTCCTCCACAGGCTACAGCATGGAGATCTGCTCCATGTGGGATCCATGGGCTGTGCTCTCCCAGCTGCTGTCATACAGTATTTATTTATTTATTTATTTATTTATTTATTTATTTGTTTGTTTATTTATTTATTTATTTATTTATTCCCTTCCTTAGCTCTGCTCTCCCAGAGGCCCAACCAGCGTCACTCATGGCTTGACTCTGGCCAGCAGCAGGTCCCTTTTGGAGCAGCTGGAGCTGGCTCTGACACAGGGAAGTTGCTGGGCTCTTCTCACAGAGGCTACCCCTGCATCCCCCTTGCTACCAAAACCTTGCCATGTAAATACAATACAGTAATGAATAATTAGATAAGGAAAGAGCTCGTATTATTTTAGGAGCTACACAATAAAAATACTTGTAAAGACTGTATGGTAAGCGCAAGACAAAAATGAGGAATATTTCTTTTATATTTATCTTCCTGATAAGGATTCAGCTTTCAGTAATTTCTGAAAAGATACACCAAATAATTCAGTAGTATGAGGCAGCAAAACTTCCATGTGCTGCCAGATCTCATTCTTTCCAGGAAGAGCTGCAGAGGGAAGTTAAAAGGCCTGAGGTGTACTAGTTAACAGTGTAGTATGGGAACTCTAATTTTTCATCTTAGTTCATTCACTCATAAGTTTTTAGGCTATAAGTTCCATGTTTCTGATACTTAAATACCTGTCCATGCTTCCTGGGATTTCTGGAGGTATAGCAGCTTACCTGTAGAGTTGTACCAGCAGGTATGCTGAAGTTGCCACATATGCTGATAGAATATGCAGCAGATCTAACTGTAAATCCTGGGTGAAAACGTGGCCATCCTGTTCCTAGCAGACAAATCCAGCACATGGAGAACATTAAGTGGAATCAGTAAACTTGGAGCATACCACTTGCTAATGTAATTTGTATGAGGCTTTGGATCAATGTCTTCTAAATGTGTTCATAGTGTCTTGGGAAGGTAAGCTGCAGCAAAAGCTGCCATGTAACATGGCACCAGAACACTAGTTTTCTTGTATAGCAGTCTAGAAAAATACTTTCATTAAAAAATGGTAGATTGTTAACACAGTGTTACAGGCTTTACAGCCTTTGGCCTCTCAAGGCCAAAGTTTTTTAATACAGACTTTCTACTTGGTGTTTCATTTCAGTAACCTTTCATTAGTTTGGTCATTATGCAGTAGACTGGAAGAATTAATGCTCAACACTATTAAAATATTTGTCAAAATGCATCTGAAAGATAATATGCTTAGATTTGGTGTTGTTCTCCTGTTTTATAGAAATGTGTGCTTTACAAAGATTCACTGCCATTGGTAACCACAAAACACAATTCTGAGTACTTCAACCAAAACAACCACCCAGGCGTGCATTTTTTTAGAACTATTCCAGTTCTATTACCTCTGTATCCCTTGCTGAGAACAGGCAAAGGTAACACTGCAGAAGTGCTATGAGTTTATAACCCTGAACCCTTGGTGACTATTGCAGAATTCCAAGTTCTCACAATCTTCTCTAGTCTCACTAAACATTCCTAAGATACAGGCAAAGCACAGTTTTTCCTATAAATGTAAATAAATACACTAAAAGCTCTCAGACTTAGGACACAATACACTACATGTAATTCCTAAAGAGCCTGATGCTCCACATTTGTGTACCTAAACCATTTTATCATTCACTTAGTGCAGAACAAATTAGTCATAATCTCTTATTTTGGTGCACATTATGCTGAGACATGCCTATACTGTTATGCTTTCTGATAAAGTAAGTGCTTGTGCTGTCAGAGCACAAATTTCATTCTGTCTTTAGTAAAGTCAAAGGCAAGATAGCTGAGTCTGCAGTAGGATAGCTTACCTGAGGAGAATTAGAACTTTATTAACAGATTTCATTAAATATATGTAGGGACCCCAATATTCAAAGTTGTAAAATCAGGATGAAAGAGAGGAGAAATAAAGCAAAACAGGAGAAGCAATTAATATAACATGGGACCATTAATATAACACAGGACCATACATATGAAAAATACAGATCTGTGTTTTTTCTAAGGATGCAGTTTTTCGAGAATCCTGACTTCATTATTTATCTAGCATGATTTACAGTTTCCTAAAGGAATATTCAGCTTGACACTCTAATTAGAAACACACTGATCAATGACACACTGCTCATGTGGCAGTGGATGTGACACAAAGCACTTTGCTTTGATTATAACTGGTAACTCTGTTTATGTGAAAGAAATAATAACATTTCACTTTCAATTCTGGTCCATCATCTGTCATTTTAAATCTAGTACCAGATAAAAATACAGATTTCCTTGTCTCATCTTTAGCTCAGATATTGGAACAGTTGGAAATATTTAATGACCAAATAGTGACAAATGACCTTTTGTTTTATGTAGATGGAGGAAGAGAAAGCTGTAAAGGTTCCTTGCTTGTTAGTTGACTATTAAATATTTACTGAATATTTTAATAAACAATAATCTAATGATAGATTCATTTTGACAATTATTTTTAATTGTATTCTCAAAAGTGTTCTTTTATTCACTGTTACTGTTTCACCTATTAAAAATACCTGAACTCCATACACCTTAAGCATCTGTTTCACTATGTTGAAAAATTAATGACAAGTAAAAAAAAAATAAAAATATGTGAAGGAATTGAATAAAGTTTTTGTTAATGAGATCCTGCTCCTGAATTAAAACAGTAGACAATGTATAAACTATGAAAGGAGATCTTTCTGACCTATAATGCCACTACAAACATCTGCAAGGTAGTAAACCTCTTGAAGCTGGAATATGTCTGTCTTCAGTATGCTATATGAATTACATGTTAATTTATCTTATGAAATTGTATAAGTTATGAAATACCACTGAATATGCAGAAAAATGACAAAAATATCCATAAATGACAATCAAATTTCACAAGTCATCTTATATTAAATCCTAGCACCAGTTACTCAGAGGTACAGTCATAATAAATACTTAGTTTCTGTACTGCACCCTCTTCTTCATATGAGAAAGATCAAATATCAAATGACAGATTGGAGGAACAGCATTACCAAAAACAGTGGTGGTTTGCTCTCCCCATCTTCACAATATATAACCTGCTGCTAACAAAAACAGAGGGCACAAGAAGCCTGTTTTGGTTGCTGTTTGGCTCATTCTTCTTTAACTAAGCGAGAGCAAAGACACTGCTTTGGAAAGCTGTCTAACCTGTATGCTACATTTCTTGGAAAGGGTTGCACAGTGAATGTTGGTTGTGAAATCTCCTGTACTCAACTCCCTTTAAAATGATCAAGCCTACTGTAATTTCATCTGATTCAATTTTACTTTATTGCCTTTTGTGGGAATAGAAATGTTGTTTTTGCAGAGTTACATTGTTTAGAAGGAGGGAATGTGGTACTGAGATATGCTTACAGTGATAAGAAAAGTTTAGCAGGCAACCTTGTAAAATGCAGACAATCAGACTCCTTAGGACAATTAGGTGAAAATCATGGTGTCAAGTCAAGTCAGATAAGTGAAGAAACATTACCACTTCAAGCAGTAAAAATGTCAAAAGAAATTTTAAATTTAACAGGCTGGCAACTGAAGGCCATGCATTGTTTGTGAAGCATCAGATAGATTGTGAATCTGGATTACCCACTCAGTGGGGAAACAGGGGAGGGTCCTGCCATCAAAAGGTATATAAACTGTGTTTTGGAACTAGTAGATGCGCTCTCTCCTGCTTGTGGGGCGCCCGCCATTGCAATCGCGAATAAATTACTACTTCACTGAGATCCTCGCCTGAGCCTAAGTTATTGGCTACGGAGTGTTTCTCACACCTTTCGTTCCACACCATGCAGTCAATAGGGAACAGGTGATTCTTCACTTTTTTGAGGCTTAGAATTATTCCCTTGTTTTAACTTTATGCAGTATTCTTCCTATTAGTCTGTGAATTGTGTTAATGCTTGCTAAACAGTTATTCTATTTTATTCCAAGACCTGTTGCCAATACTGAGTGAATCAGTGTTTTTGTTGTATGTACATCTGCATGTATTTCTTTTTTAATAAATATGCAGTTATACATACATTTTAAGTACAGATATTCATTTCAAGAGAATATTAGAACTGCAGCAGACAGAAAATGCCAGCACAACCAAGGTAATGGAGAAAACAGCACAATGCACACTCTGGCCCCACC
This sequence comes from Aythya fuligula, assembly GCF_009819795.1. Classification (NCBI taxonomy): domain Eukaryota; kingdom Metazoa; phylum Chordata; class Aves; order Anseriformes; family Anatidae; genus Aythya; species Aythya fuligula. Next base: position 72,790,697 of record NC_045593.1, on the reverse strand, counting down.
AGGCTTGTGACAAATTTGTACCACATCTTATCAAACCAGCAAATTCCACATCTAACTCTAAATTTCAGGTAAACCATTATATCATGCAAAGCTCATTTCATTGAGAAAAAAAGTGAAAGACCAACAAAGATTCCTAGGTTCATCTTTGTCTTGGTCCTTAAGTTTCCTCTTTCATCTCAGAAAAAGAAGAGAAGCAGAAGTACTGTGCTTGTTGCTGAGTGTTTGACAACTTGACAAATGAAAAATAAAAGAAACCACTTACCAGATCTGAGAGATGACAATAGTATGTTGCTCTGTCATTTGACAGATGACCTGACCATTGCTATGGGAACCAGTGGGAAGCAAAGTGCCACATGAGAGAAAGCTGCTGCAGAGTAATAAAGGCTAATAACATGAAATAAATGAAAGGGTTAAAAGGTTAAGAAAATTCTGGTAGTTCCCATGTGTAGCCTGACTGCGAAAATATTTCAGTCTTCAACAAGCTGTGGTAAAAAGATCATGGAGTTTAAAGAATGAAAAATAATATTTAGAACTTTCCACCCTTAAAACTTCCTAGGCTTATGCTTCATGCATTTGCTTAGCATTTAACTATAGAATGGAGACTTAAGAATTGACATGAAATGCTTTAAAAATACAATAGAAAAAAATAGAGTAAAATCAATAGTGATGTGAGGAATGACTTGAACAGCTTGTGTTTTCACAGTGGTAATCAAAAAGTAATTTTATATCCAATAATTTGTATTGATTGTTTGTGAAACTGTAATGCATTATACCATAAACCTAGTTGTCTGGTTATAAATATGTGTTCCATTTTCTTGGTTTTTCTTTTCTTATCGAATTTCATTTTCTCGAAGACAATTTTTATTCTATGTTGTTAATACATTGGAGCAAAGCAGTAGGCTATGAATATTATTTGAGCAAACAGTTGCAACTTGCTTTCTGCTCCCAGCTCATTTCTAGAGGAGAACAAAGAGGTGCATGGCATAACAAAGTGTTCAACTAGCACCATTTACAGGTGATTCACCCAGCAATTGTCATGTTTTTTGCTTCTTTCAGGTGTTCATCAGATACTCAAAGAATTGGTTTATATAGAATTATATTTGATTTGGAATGCAAAAGCTTTCAAATATAATATTATGTCAGAAAAAAGCAGGGCAAAAGTAGATTCTGTTAAATACATAAAAGACATTGTAAAGGCACTGCAGAAAGAACAGACTTCTTTTCCTCTTAAGTCAGTTCATCTGTGTAATGAAACCTAGAAAAGTGGCAGAAACTAAGAGGGTAAGTGGGTAGGTGTTGATTGTTTAAATGCAACCTACAAATATATGAATGTTTCAAGCAGAACTCCCATTTAACTTCTTTAAAAAATGTTTGAAATAAATTGCAATACCATTAATTAATCTGACATACGTATTATTTCTTTCAAAATACATTTGTACTGAAATTTACCAGAATTTGAATAGATTTTATTACCATATTTCTTAGTGTATTGTCTAAGGTAGTTGAAAAGATTAAACCGTTACAGATTCTGTTTCTAAATATTACCCTTTGTTTATTTGTTTTTCCAGAATCTTAACCAGGAAAAAAAAAAAAAAAAAAAAAGTGACTGAAAAACTACTGAAACAGCTAGGGTGATTTGTTTTTATTCTCTTCACTTGTTCCTCAGTGAACAATTTATACTGAAATGGGTAACCTGTTTCAGAAAATAACTTCTAGGCATGTTACCAGTCTGTCTTTCTAAGAAAGAACAGTTTCATTTTAAACAGTCTGATGAAACACATAGACTGCTGGCTATGTGAGCTCTGCATTCAACAGAGCCCGCAGATGGGCTAGGCTTCAGTGATATTTTTCATGGAGACTTAAAAAAAAAAAAAAGGCTTGGCAATAACCTGCCCATAGCTAGGTGAAAATTGTCTCTTTAGTGAAATTTATGATATTTGCAAGTTGAAGCAATTATTTTGTCATGGCTCAAAAACTGTAAAAGTCCTTTATTTGGTATTGTCTAAACCAAGCTTTTTGTCTCATTTTGGAGTTTGTCTCTGTCATGCTTCTGTGCATTATTGGAATTATACATACAGAGATTTATAATTTCTGTGTGGCCACATGCGCTTCTTGAAAAAATATGTGCCATGAGAAAACACAGTCATGTAATTCTTATGCTATGCCTCAGATAATCTTGGTGGATGCTGTTTTTTTCTCATATATATTACCATGTAAGTCAGTCAAAGAAAACTCTCTAAGACCCAATTTGGAGTTTTAAAAAGCAGACATTCTTTAATTGAGGTGCCAGACACACAGGGGATCACTCCCCCTAGTGTGCTTGCTGAATTGTTCAAGCTACAGGGGTTATATGCAATCAAAGCATACATATTCATTCAATTTCCAGTCCTCTCCCCACAAAAACAAACAAATGAACAAACAATAAACCACCACACTACCACCACCAAAAACATATTTACGCTATTTCCCAGAACTCTTTAAAGTATGTAAATATCCCTGATGTATTCACATTTGTTTCTGTTGGTGGTGTTTCCATGGTCTTCTGGTGGTCTGGTTGTGGATGGTCAATTTAGGCATGTGTACTAAGCTGTCATTTATGTATCGAAGTACCTATGCATACAATGAGTTCCTCACCTAAGCTTTTCAGACACATCCTCCAGGCCTGGGTCATCATTTACACATCCAAAGTTTCTAAACTTCCTTCTATTTAATTGAGCATAGTAAAAGATTAGTTTCAGATTTGGTTCTGTTATTCTATCAGGGGGAGAACATGACTTCCTTCTGAACATGAGTCCTTCTGACTCGGTATCACAGAAGTGATAATAGGAATAGAGGGTATTTTGAGCAAGTTTGCTGATGACACCAAACTTGGAGGAGTTGTGGACTCAAATGAGGGCGTAAAGGCCTTACAGAGGGATCTGGACAGGTTGGAGAGCTGGGCGATCACCAACCGCATGAAGTTCAATAAGAGCAAGTGCCGGGTCCTGCACCTGGGACGGGGAAACCCTGGCTGCATGTACAGACTGGGCGATGAGACGCTGGAGAGCAGCCTAGAAGAGAGGGATCTGGGGGTCGTGGTAGACAGCAAGTTGAATATGAGCCAGCAGTGTGCCCTGGCAGCCAGGAGGGCCAATCGTGTCCTGGGGTGCATCAAGCACGGCATCGCTAGTAGGTCAAGGGAGGTGATTGTCCCGCTCTACTCTGCGCTGGTGCGGCCTCACCTCGAGTACTGTGTGCAGTTCTGGGCACCACAGTATAAAAAGGACATGAAACTGTTGGAGAGTGTCCAGAGGAGGGCTACGAAGATGGTGAAAGGCCTGGAGGGGAAGACGTACGAGGAACGGCTGAGGTCACTGGGCCTGTTCAGCCTGGAGAAGAGGAGGCTGAGGGGAGACCTCATCACAGTCTACAACTTCCTCGTAAGGGGGTGTCGAGAGGCAGGAGACCTTTTCTCCATTAACACCAGTGACAGGACCCGCGGGAACAGGGTTAAGCTGAGGCAGGGGAAATTTAGGCTGGACATCAGGAGGGGGTTCTTCACAGAGAGGGTGGTTGCACACTGGAACAGGCTCCCCAGGGAAGTGGTCACTGCACCGAGCCTGTCTGAATTTAAGAAGAGATTGGACTGTGCACTTAGGCACATGGTCTGAACTTTTGGGTAGACCTGTGCGGTGTCAAGAGTTGGACTTGATGATCCTTAAGGGTCCCTTCCAACTCAGGATATTCTATGATTCTATGATTCTATTCTATAAGTGTCTTTCACGAGAGCTCTGATCACAAAAGGGAACAATATTGAGAAGTTCTCACACCACAAATTTTGTTAGGCTTATTAGCAACTCACTAGATAGTTTTAGTAACCTCACCATACAAGTTCTGCACCTACCTGTTAAGCCTTACATATTTATGTATTTATTTTCCAGATGTTCCTAACATGTCCAGGATTTACCAGAATATGCCTTCTCACATTTTAGAAGATTCAGGTATAGTATATGCTGATGAAACTGTGTTTTTATTTGTGGAAATAGCAGTACAATTTTGCACAATATAACATATTTTCAGGAACTTAATGAAATTGCTTTGAGAATTAATTTTTGAAACTTTAGGGTAGGATGAACTAATGCCTTCATTTGGTAGTACTTAACGAGTTTCACTTTTACATTACATCTATATTCATAAATGCATGATATACAGTTTTACATTAGTCAAAGATTTTCAGGTCAGAAGAGACTATCATGATTGATTTGTTTGAATTTGTGCTTAACATACATTAAAGAGTTGTGTCATTTAATTTGTGTATCATGGAAATATTATATATTTGGGCTGCAGAATAATTTTGCAGAGGTCTCACAATTTGACACTTCAGTGAGATAAAAACTCCATCCACTACATCCTTAAACCATTTGTTTGAATAGTTAATTGCCTTTTTTTTTTTTTAAGCTCCTAATCATTATTTCATTATAAAAACTATCTTTGAAACTATCTTTGATAAACATAGAAAACAGAGAAAAGCACCTCTATTGGCGTAAGTGACATCTGAAAGCTATAAAATAAAATGTCGTAAATTCTGTGATAAGTCCTTGAAAAATGCCAGGTCCTTTAATTTTCACTGCTTAGATAGATTTATTTGCTGCTAGCCTCATATGCAGCACCCAAATTAACACAGGGTTCCCCAGGCTGCCACAGGGTGATTTGCAGTGTAAGGTTCAGAAGGGAGAACTGCATGTGCAGAAATATCAGTTTGGATAAGTATGCCGAAACTTTGCTTCTGTTTAGCAGATAAAGCTTCTGTAAATGCACCTGAACTTCCATTTAGCCCATGCCATTTGTTATGGCCATATAATATTGATTTCTCCAGTAAAAAGTTATATGACCACTTGGTAGTCTACTGCTGTCAAACAGATTAACTGTTCAGTTAGTTACAGTTTAGTTATCCTGATTATTTTATTGGAATAAAAATGTCTCAGCAATGAAGTAGGCATTTTATTTTGTTTGTTTGCTTGGTTGGTTGGTTGGTTTTGAGTAGGAGATTGTTTTTTTGTTTTTTTTTTTTTTTTTTGGTTGGTTGGTTGGTTGGTTGGTTTTGAGTAAGTTAGGCATCTAAATACTAGTTTTTTTAACGATTAAAAATGATATATAAAAGATACCTAGGTAAAGAGTAACCAGAATTCACAGTGACATCCAAGCTTACCTTTCATTTAAATTAATGATTTTTGGCGCCAGTGATTTCTCCTTGCAAACATATACTTCCTTGATATGTTAAGTTCTCCCATAAGCAGTGGTATTGCAAAGAGATACCTTGAGGATAATTCAGAATATCTGAAGATTTCTTATCCTATTGTTCCTGTAAAAGTCATCTCTACTGACCACAGACAAACTAGCCTCCTGAGTACACAATTGACTGAGTTTATCTGTGCCCAAATTTATTTAGAAATTAGGATATGTTATGAATAAGAGATTATACTACCAAATTAACATGAAGATCCCATTCTGAAAGTATGTACTGTATAAACACTTCAGTGAAAATTATTCTGAGATTATGATACAGAAGATGCCTAAATTTCCTTCATGTGATTTGGCAAACATTGTTCTCACATTATTTAGCTGCATTTATTATAAAACTATACATTAATATAGTGATATTTTTCTGTTTTTCTGGAATGTGGAGAAGGCTGTCTCCCTCATTGCCATGCTGACAAGCAGCAACAGACATAAAGTTGAAATAAAAATGAAACCACGTGACAGGTACAGAATTTTTTTTTTTTTTTTTGGCATTATACTGATGTGAAGATGGGCTCAAGAACAATTTGGCTTGGTTAGTGTCTCCCAGTGACAAAGGCAAAAGAGTATTTTTGCTAGGTGAGGGATGTTTGGCAGCTTGCCATACTGACTTTTGCTGTATTTGCAATACTATTTTGAGTGGCCCACATTTTGTGAAGAAAGTTATTTTAAAGTCCAGGGTAGAAATTGGTAACACCATACTGGGTTTCACCTTTTTTCTAGATGTTCATCAGACTGTGAGATAATATTCTAAAAGTTACAATACTTGCCAGAAATTTAGACTAAACATCCTCAAGTTAGACATAAAAGTCCAACCTGTATTTTTAACATCTGTGTAAAGTTAAATAGGAATGCTGCTGAAAACAGAGATGATGGAATACAACACATTTTTGTTGTTGGTGGTGGTGGGTGGTTGTTTGGTTCTTTTTTTGTTACCTGTGAATATTCATTAAAACATACACAAAATGTAAATCCAGATGAACTTTATATGTAAGGTTTACTGAAACACTTCTTTGGAATGGTCTTTTTTATGTTAAAGTGTTCCTTTTTCAAAAGAGATCTTTGCTGATAAGCTTCCAAACAGTCCCTGGGGTTAGATAAGTTAAGGGGAAAGGTATTTTGGAGTTTTATTTTGAAGTTGTACCTTTGTAAGAAACACTCCATAGCCAATAATTTAGGCTCAGATGAGGATCTCAGTGAAGTAGTAATTTATTCGCAAGTGCAATGGCGGGTGTCCCACAAGCAGGAGAGCGTGCCTACTCGTTCCATAACACAGTTTATATACTTTTTTTTTTTTTCTTTTTTTTTCTTTCTCAAGGACTGGAACCCTCTCCTGTTTCCCCACTGAGTGGGTAATCCAGGTTCACAATCCATCCGGTGCTTCACAGACAATACACGGCTCTCAGTTGCTGGCCTGTTATAAGTCTTTTTTTTTTTTTTTTTTTTTTTTTTTTGACTTTTGTACTCTTTGAGGTGGTAATGTTTCTTACACAGTGATTTCCACCTAATTGCTCTAAGGATTCTGGTTGTCTGCATTTTACAAGGTAGTCTGCCAAGCTTTCTTATCACTGCAAGCATATCTCAATACCACATTCCTTTCCTCTAAACAATGTAACTCTACAAAAACAACATTTTTATAAACTGTTGATTTTTGCAAAACTTTTCTCTAAGGTGCAATTTGGCAGATGTCTTCCTCTTCTTCACTTCGTTTGCTTTCCATTTCCTCTAATGTCATCATCTTAGGGTGGTGGATCCATGGTCATTTGTTTCAGTAGTGCAGTTTCAATTAACCGCTGAATAAGTCCCCTTACACAGGGGATAATGCAACAACTGTCAACAAATGCTATCAAAACTCCTGCTACTATGATCAAGAATTTAAATAATACATTACCATCCCTTTCCATTTTCCAAATCAAGATTCCAACTGTGATGGAAGTGTCTGCTCCTGAGTTTTCTGCCAATTCATTGGCAAGGGCGGTAAGCCCTTGTAATGCTCTGTTTATTGTGCCATCCGGGGCATTATTGTTAGGGATAAAAGTACAACAACAGTTGCCCAGCATCACGCACACACCACCTTTCTCCGCAAGCATCATATCTAATGCTATTCTGTTTTCCCAAGCCATTTTGCTCATGGCATCTAGTTGTTCAGCGATTCCTTATTTCATTCCTTGTGTAGATAATGAATCTTTGTTGATTATAATATATATAATTAATCCAATCCACATTTTTATTGATTGTTACCCACCAGAACAGTGACTCAAACCCTGCAGCAATTTGTTTCCCGGCTTTCTGTTCATCGAGAACTCCTCTAGGCACCCTGATAGAATCTATGTATACTCTATCACCGAATGATATTCCTAAGCCTCTTTTACTTCTTCTGGGTATTTGTGATGTTTCTCTTTCAAATGCCAGGGTGAAGGGTATAGCTAATTGAACAAGTGCCTCCCCAGTTAGATGGTAGGGTGGACTGTAAGATCTTCCCTCCACAGTACCACCAGAGATCTGCTCTGGAGATCTCAAGTCTTGAGCAGTTTCCTATCAAGTCCTTGGTAGCACAAGGCAAATTCTCCCAGATTCTGGGAGAACTCACACCCTGCTGTGAGATGCAAGCTAGGTTACCTATATCTGTAGGTTACCTGTAGCTGTAGAGAATGCAGGGGGAACCATGATATTGCTATTACACAAGGAAGGGAATAGCAAAGAGACTTACAAGCCTCATTTTCCCAGGCAGTCTTTTCTTGGAACAATGCAATACAACATTTCTATTCCCACACCTTGGTATTTCACTTTCTTAGAAACTTTCAATGATTTTTAAGCTGTCAGTTATGGTTTGTTACTCTTTTTATTCCCTCATGTTTGTACATACAGTCTTCCTGGAAATGAAATAAACATATAAATTCCTTCTCTCTTTTGGCTGTGGAAAAAGGAAAAATAAACTGTTTAGTGCATGTATTGCATTGATAATTGTATTTATCCATGAGATACAGCTACTAAAAGATATGAAGACAGAACATAAACAGTATCAAAGAATAATGATCAATGCTTCCAGCACTCTTGTATAAATTTGATCTTTTTTTTTTTTTTTTTTTTTTTTTTTTCAAGATGATTTGTTTTCTTATCTGTTATGAAAATTTTTGGTGAAAAAAAATGTTATTTTGTAAAATCTCTATTTTGTAAAAAGGTAAAAAGGTAAAAAGGTAAACATACGATAATCAACCATTACTATCTTTATCATTAGAACCCTTGTTATTTTTGTACATTTATATCACCTGTGTTACTAATACTGTTTTTCACATATTGACTAATCATTTCCTACATGGAATTTTTAATTTAAAATATTTTGCACATTTAGATATTTTAATTTCATTATAGTTTTGTAATTTTGCAACAATGAAAATAATAAGAAAGCTGCTGTAGAAAATTGAGTTAAAGCCAAGTTCATAGAACCACAGAATCATAGAATGATTTGGGTTAGAAGGGACCTTAAAGGTCATATAATTCCAACCTTCAGACCAGGACAGAACCAGGATACCAGACCAGGTTGCACAAAGCCCTTTCTAACCTGGTCTTGAACACTCCAGCGATGGGCATCCACAACTTCTCTGGTCAATCTATTCCAGTGCCTAGCCACCCACTGAGTAAAGAATTTCCTCCTAATATCTAATCTAAATCTCCCCACTTTTAGTTTAATAACATTACCCTTTGTCATATCACTATACTCTCTGATAAATAGTCCCTCCCCTGTGATTCCCATTTACATACTTGAGGGCCGCTCTGAGGTCCTCCTGGCACCTTCTCTTCTCCAGGTTGAACAAACCCAACTCCCTCAGCCTGTCTTCATAGCATGGGTGTTCCAGCCCTCTGATCACCCTCGTGATCCTCCTCAGGACCCACTCTGACAGGTCCATGTGTTTGTCCATGGGTTCCCAGAGTTGAATGCAGGACTCCAGGTGGGATCTCACAAGAGCAGAACAGAGGGGGAGAATCATCTCCCTTGCCCTGCTGGCCACACTGCTTTTGACTCAGCCCAGTGTATGGTTGGCTTTCTGAGCTGTAAGGACTCATTGCTGGCCCTTGTTGAACTTCTCATAAACCAACACCCCCAAGTCCTTCTCTTTAGGGCTCCATTCTACACCCAGCCTCTATTTGTGCTTGGGATTTTCTGGTACCAGATGCAGATCCTTGTATTTGGTCTTATTGAGTTTCATTATGTTCACACAGGCCCATCTCTCAAGCCTGTCCAGGTCCCTATGGATGGCATCCTTACCCTTCAATGTGTTGACTGCACCACACAGCTTTTTGTTATCTGCAAACTTGACAAGGGCAAACTTGATCCCACTGTCTATGTCACTGACAAATATATTGTTACAAATGAAGTCTCAACTCAATCTGAATTTAGTAATATTTATAAAATAAATATTTATAAAAGGTATAAAAGGCAAGTAAACAGCGCTGGGTGTGCGGGGAGTCCATGCTCTACCAACACACACACGAACATCAAACATTCTAAATATACAGATCATTGCTTTTACATACTAAACCCAAGTATGCCTATACATATGTAAAATCAGAAAAGGTAAAAAACAATCTTTTAAGCTCCATGACTTAAAAGTCTCAGTTTTCCATTCCTTTTCTTGATTACTAACAAGTCTCCATTTTCTATTCCTTTTGAACAATATGTCTTGCTTTAAGTTGTCAAGCAACTTGGTCTTTGGGCCTTATGTATCCTATTCTTCCTGGATCGAAGAAAAACATATTTGCTGAGGCGATCGGCTCCGGGGCAGACATGTTCTGCAGCGGAGCAGGGGACCGAGGCGGGCAGGGCTTTTTGTCCGGCATCGAGGCCACTCGGGGAAGCCGCCGGGACCCGGCACTCCTCGCGAGGGAGGCTGACGAGGTGCGGGCGGAGCCAGCAACGCCCCCTCCCAGGCTGTTTAAAAGTTGCCCCTAGGGAGCGCGAGCGACCAGGAGCGCGGCGAACAGGACGGGCAAACAGGGCATGGCACGTCGAAGGGCGTGGCACGGCAGTTTGCGCGGCATTTCACGCGGGCAGGGCGAGCGGGGGGCCCATCGTCGCTCTGTTGCAGCTGCCTCTCCCTTCAGTGCTTGTAACCTGCTTGCGTAGAACCTGACCATGGTATCAACCAGGCAGAAAACCGTGGCCTCCGCATCTCGTGCGGCATCTCCAGCCACGGTCGCCAGTGTGGCTACTCAGACGGAGGGCTCAGGGAAACACGCAGCCATCCAGGTCCTGGGCTGCAGAGTGTGCCCCAGCCTTCTGTCGGTCTCCGACAGCAGTGGTGGGTATGCCTGTGGGAGGTGTGCCCAGATTGAAGAACTGCTCAGCCAGGTAGCGGAGCTCCGGGAGGAGGTGAACAGGCTCAGGAGCATCAGGGAATCAGAGAGGGAAATTGACTGGTGGAGGTGCACTCTACCCTCTCTGAGGCAGGCTCACGAGCCTGCCACAGCACCGGCGTCTCCTGTTATGCAGAAGACGGAGATTCCCTCCTCCTGCCAGGCAGCAGGAGGAGACCTAGATCAAGGGGGGGAATGGAGGCAGGTGTCTATTCGGGGTGGTAGGCGAGCCCTCTCTCTGCCCACCTCACCTTCTCATCTACCCTTAAATAATCGATATGAAGGACTAGAACAAGACAATCTGAATGATAAAGTAGATAAAAACCCGTCCCAGCTGGAGGGGGAGCCTAAGACAAGGCGACCTACACATCGCATTGCCACATCATCCTTCAAAAAAGAAACAAGGGCTATTGTTATGGGGGACTCCCTTCTGAAAGGGACAGAGGGACCGATATGCCGACCGGACCCAACCCGCAGAGAAGTCTGTTGCCTCCCTGGGGCTTGGGTGAGAGACTTTGCCAAGAAAGTCAAGCGCCCGGTACGGCCCACTGACTACTACCCGCTACTGGTCTTTCAGGCTGGTAGCGATGAAGTAGCAAGGAGAAGTCCGAAGGCGATCAAAAGAGACGTTAGGGATTTGGGGCGACTACTTAGAGGATCAGGGGCGCAGGTTGTGTTTGCCTCTGTCCTTCCGATAGGGGGAATCGAAGCTGAAAGGCGTGTTGTTCACATAAACTCGTGGCTTCGAGACTGGTGTGACAGGCAGAATTTTGGGTTCTTTGATCACGGGAAGGTCTATGCTACACCGGGCCTGATGGCACCGGATGGGATGCGCCTCTCTCGAAGAGGGGTAAGGATCTTTGGTCAGGAGTTGGCAGGGCTGATAGATAGGGCTTTAAACTAGAGTCGAAGGGGGAAGGGGCTAAAACCAGGCACGCTGGTGAAGACCTAAGGGATGGTACGCTAGAATCAGAGGGGCTGTGTGCCAATGAGGTCCTTCGGTCAGATCCACAAGGTGCTGAGTGTAAGGAGACGCACCTGAAGTGCTTCTACACGAATGCATGCAGTATGAGGAATAAAATGGATGAGCTAGAAGTCCCGGTCCAGTTCCGCAACTACGACATCATCGGCATAAGTGAAACCTGGTGGGATGAGTCCTGTGACTGGGGTGTTGCGATAGATAGTTACAGGCTCTTCAGGAGGGACAGGCAGGGTAGGCGAGGTGGTGGGGTGGCGATGTATGTGAAGCAGGGGCTGGACTGTGTGGAACTTCAGGTCGGCAATGGCAAAGTTGAGAGCCTTTGGGTAAGGATCAAGGGACGAATGAATAAAGGGGATGTCGCTGTGGGAGTCTATTACAGACCGCCTGGCCAGGACGAAAGCGCTGATAAATTATTCTTTACAGAACTAAGAGAGGCCTCGAGATTAACTCCCCTTGTCCTTATGGGGGACTTCAACTTGCCGGACGTTAACTGGGAGTGCCACACGGCTGACACGAGCAAGTCCAGGAGGTTCATGAAGCACCTAGATGATAACTTCTTGGTACAGGTGCTAACGGAGCCAACTAGGAAAGGTGCCCTCCTAGACCTGTTGCTAGAAAACAGAGAGGGTCTGGTGGGAGATGTGGTGATTGGTGGCCGCCTCGGTCATAGCGACCATGAAGTGGTTGAGTTCAAAATTTATGGTGACAGAAGGAAAAGTGCCACCAAAACCTCATCCCTAGATATGGGGAAAGCGGACTTCAGGCTGCTCAGGGAACTAGTCAGTAAGGTCCCCTGGGAAACTGCTCTTGAAGGCCTCGATGTCCACCAGTGCTGGTCACTCTTTAAGCGATGCCTCCTAGAAGCACAAGATAAGGCAATTCCAAAATATCGCAAGTCAGGCAGGCGGGGCAGGAGGCCGGCGTGGCTGACCAGGAATGTTCTAATGGAGATTAGGCGGAAACAGAGAGTGTTTTGCTACTGGAAGGAGGGCCAGGCGTCATGGAAAGAATACAGGGATGCTGTTCGTGTTTGTAGGGAGAAAGTTCGAGTGGCCAAAGCACAGCTAGAGTTGAAGCTGGCTGTGTCTGTGAGAGAAAATAAAAAGGGTTTTTTTAGATATGTAAATGGAAAAAGGAGAACTAAAGAAAACATAGGGCCGCTCCTTGATAGGGAAGGTCTCCTCACAGACGATGACGTAGGCAAAGCAGAGACGCTTAACGCCTTCTTTGCCTCTGTCTTCAATGCCGATGATGGGCTTCGGGACCCAGGGTGCCCTGAGCTGGAGGACCGGGACGGTGGGGATGACAAACTCCCAACTGACCCTGAACGTGTGCGGGATTTGCTACTCCACCTGGATCCCTACAAGTCCATGGGTCCGGATGGGATTCATCCCCGGGTGCTGAAAGAGCTGGCGGATGTCATCGCGGAACCTCTATCAATTATTTTTCAACGATCCTGGGAATTTGGAGAGGTCCCGGTAGACTGGAAGCTGGCAAATGTTGTGCCAATTTTCAAGAAGGGTCAGAAAGAAGACCCTAGCAATTACAGGCCTGTCAGTCTCACGTCAGTGCCTGGTAAAATCATGGAGAAGTTGGTTCTCGGACTCATTGAGGCGCACCTGGGGGACAAAGCAGTCATTGGTCCCAGCCAGCATGGGTTTGTGAAGGGTAGGTCCTGCCTAACTAACCTGATTTCCTTTTATGATAAGATCACCCGTATGGTGGACCAAGGGAAACCAGCTGATGTGATTTTTTTGGACTTCAGCAAGGCTTTTGACACGGTTTCCCATAGGATCCTACTGGACAAAATGTCCACCATACAGCTAAATAAAAACATCATACGATGGGTGAGCAATTGGCTAACGGGCAGGGCCCAAAGGGTTATGGTAAATGGAGCTGCGTCAGGCTGGCGGGCGGTCACCAGTGGGGTCCCTCAAGGCTCCATTTTAGGGCCGGTACTTTTCAATATTTTTATAAATGATCTGGATGTAGGAATAGAGGGTATTTTGAGCAAGTTTGCTGATGACACCAAACTTGGAGGAGTTGTGGACTCAAATGAGGGCGTAAAGGCCTTGCAGAGGGATCTGGACAGGTTGGAGAGCTGGGCGATCACCAACCGCATGAAGTTCAATAAGAGCAAGTGCCGGGTCCTGCACCTGGGACGGGGAAACCCTGGCTGCACGTACAGACTGGGCGATGAGACGCTGGAGAGCAGCCTAGAAGAGAGGGATCTGGGGGTCGTGATAGACAGCAAGTTGAATATGAGCCAGCAGTGTGCCCTGGCAGCCAGGAGGGCCAATCGTATCCTGGGGTGCATCAAGAACGGCATCGCTAGTAGGTCAAGGGAGGTGATTGTCCCGCTCTACTCTGCGCTGGTGCGGCCTCACCTCGAGTACTGTGTGCAGTTCTGGGCACCACAGTATAAAAAGGACATGAAACTGTTGGAAAGTGTCCAGAGGAGGGCTACGAAGATGGTGAAAGGCCTGGAGGGGAAGACGTACGAGGAACGGCTGAGGTCACTGGGCCTGTTCAGCCTGGAGAAGAGGAGGCTGAGGGGAGACCTCATCGCAGTCTACAACTTCCTCGTAAGGGGTTGTCAAGAGGCAGGAGACCTTTTCTCCATTAACACTAGTGACAGGACCCGTGGGAACGGGGTTAAGCTGAGGCAGGGGAAATTTAGGCTGGACGTCAGGAGGGGGTTCTTCACAGAGAGGGTGGTTGCACACTGGAACAGGCTCCCCAGGGAAGTGGTCACTGCACCGAGCCTGTCTGAATTTAAGAAGAGATTGGACTGTGCACTTAGGCACATGGTCTGAACTTTTGGGTAGAACTGTGCGGTGTCGAGAGTTGGACTTGATGATCCTTAAGGGTCCCTTCCAACTCAGGATATTCTATGATTCTATGATTCTATGACATTGCTTAAAAAGGCTCAGGAGATGAGTTTTTCTGTTCTACCCCAGAGCAGAAACAGATACAGCTTTATTATGTTTGGCAGGGGTGGTCCACACTGCTTTTTAAAAATACTCTGGGTTTTTATTTTATTTTTTCTTATTTCTAAGCTGAAATTTTAGCTTCCATTGGCTGAACCACTTTTTAAAATTACAACGACATATAGAATCCAGAACAAGTACAGTGTTTTGTATGACTGTAAAGGCTATGACAGGTCTTTACATATAATACCTTGCCACTATGAACTAAAAGAAGCAAAACTTTCTCAGAACACTTGCTTTTATGTATTTTTACTTAGGGGAGTGGGGTATAAGCGGGCACCTTGACATTCTCTCATTTGTGTTTGACAAATATTTTGATGGTATTGGAGAAAACTGGAAATTGAATTATACAACTGAAATTCATAGTTTCACATTATTAAAGAAGGTCTATGCTGATACATAATTTCTATCAGAATTCAATAATTCCTTTTTTTACAATATCTGTAAAAAATTAAAATTCTTAATATCTACCTAAATAGGAGAATTTGTTTTCCCCCTTCTTCTATTCATTCCATTTACTTATAAGAGGTCATTTTAATATAGATTGGTTTCTTCACTCCCTTTATTTAATTAATATTTGAATTCTGCTTCTAAGTTGTGAACATAAAAACTGGAACAATAACTCTGAATTTCCAAAATCCAAAGCTGTAGTTAAACAGACACCCCTATACTCCTTAATAACTAAACATTGACTATTCTTCATGAAAATTAGAATCTTATATCATGCTTAAAAAAAAAAAAAAAAAAAAAAAGACATCAGAACACAAACCTTGGCAAAACAAACTCTGGGAGCTTCTGATTATGTGGGAAGATTAAAAAAAAAAAAAAAGCAATAATGTATTTCCTAGAATGGCAGGTGGTGATATCTTCAAATGGCTTTCACTAAAAAAGAAAGCACACTGCTCCAATCAATACTCTGTTAGTTTGTAATGTAAAGATTTAGATCAAAATATTTAAAAATTTAATAATTTACCTTTTCATATAGCACTTTGGAAGTCAATATCTAATATCTTTAGAAACCTGGTCCATTTCCCTGCTTTGAAAGCATTATATAGCTAAGGTTTCTAAATAATTCATCTACTCCACATGATTAAAAATGTAAAAAAATCCATCCATTATCTTCTGCCTGGATATTAATGTTTGGTGGTGGTGGTGAGTTTTGTTGTTTTTGTTGTAACTGCTTGATAGTCTTTCCTTGAATTGAGACTTCAAAGTCTAAATTAAAGTAAAGGAGTGTTAGCCCCACCCAGCTGCAAGAATAAAGTTTGCTCTTTCTGAGATAACAAATGTTCAAATATATGAGTGTTCATGGACAGACATAAACTTATCTGGTATTTATTTTTAAAATTTTCCATGACATAAGACTATCTCAGAGTCAGTGAAAATGATTTCCTGAGAAGAGGGGAAGGAATGTGGAAGCAGACAACAGAGGTGTGTTACATAGTCCTTCATTACCACCTCTGGAGTAATGGAAGACTTGCCACATAAGAAGGATGCTGACCTGCTTAGCTTAATTAAGAGAAGAAAGAAGGGGAAGGAGAAGAGGAAGGGGAAAAAGAGGGGGACAGGGGAAGGGGAAGGGGAAGGGGAAGGGGAAGGGGAAGGGGAAGGGGAAGGGGAAGAGGAAGGGGAAGGGGAAGGGGAAGGGGAAGGGGAAGGGGAAGGGGAAGGGGAAGGGGAAGGGGAAGGGGAAGGGGAAGGGGAAGGGGAAGGAGTACTTACGATAATTTCAGAAATTGCTCAGATTTTATGTAAGGCTTTGATATTTTCCAATGGGGGGAGAAAAAAAAAAAAAAAGATGTACATTCTCAAAATTGTGTAATTCTCTAATATATATTTTACCCACTGAGTACTGACATTTGAACGTTTTGTAGCTAGCTACCAAAGAAAACTCATTTTTTCTGGTTAGCCCTCCAGCATTTTAAGTCATGTACAAACTGAGCTCAAAGTTTACCTACTTCAATGGAAGAGAGATTGCAGGAGCTGATATTGGCTAGGGATTCTTTTCTTTGTAATTTTGTCTTTTGTCTTCATCCTCCAAACTCAAACAATTAAGTGTTTTCAAAGGAAGCAAAACAGAACATTTAGGCACAACTTCTCAAATGTAAATGTTAAGAATAATGTAATATGGAATTTATCAGTCAATATCTAGAAACTAAGGATACTATGGGATCTAAGCTGTAATCATTAGTGAGGAAAATGGACATCTCTTCCCCCCCCCCCCCCTTCTTTCTCTCCCCTTTTTGAACTGCAAGAGGTAAAATTAAGGATGTTTGTTTGAGTGATTTCTCTTGTAACTTTAAAGAATGATTTTAATTTTACCTGGAAAGCATTTATTGTGGTTTTGTCATGTACTGGGCTGTGGACTGAAGTGTTGAGTGAAATATCTTTAAATAAGCTGGCTGTGGAAACAGTTAGCTGCTTAGAATAGGTACACACACAGACACTAAAATAAAAACAAAAAAACAACCAAACTAACAAAAAAACACACCAAAATTAAACAATAAGAACAACATCAACAATTTAAATCAATAAATGGTGTCAAGGAACTCTTTGGTTCAGTGATTTCAGAGGCATAAAATCTATTGATCAGAAAACATTTGCTGGAGTGATTTGTTCCATTCTAATAAATCATATAGTAACCACCCTTTGGTCTAGCCTTAATTCATCTGTTGTTTTTATTGCCTTCTTTATGTACGGTATATCATGTGATCTAAGGAGTCTAACTTGCTGCCCTTTGGGAGTTAAGTTAAAGCTATGGAGGAATGAATGCTTTCTTAAACGTCTTGAAAACTTTACTCTTCCCATCACTGTTATTGCCACAAATACTTTTCCCTCTTTGTGTTAACTAAATATGTTTAACTTTAAAATTAACTTATAAACATTACTTCTACTGGTAGAGAGAATATTGTCAAGAGAGATCTGATTTGTCCTTCAAAATCAAGATGAAATAAAACCGGACTCATTCTGCAAATATGGCTTGTATTTTAAATCAATTACTTTCTTTAAAATAAGATCAAAATTCTGAACTGTCTCAAGAAGCTTTTACCCTTAACTTTCCTAGACTTGGCTTATGCAGTCATTGCATTAACTGTAGTAGTTCTTTAATGTTTTCAGCTTTGTTCTCTGCAGAAGTGTATTCATTTATAGTATTACCTGTTTCCTGTTTGATACAGAAGAAAATCAGGAGTTGTTTGTTCAACCTGTCCGAGCCCTTGATGTTAAATTGTCAATAACAGGTAGCTACCTTAAAAAATTTGCTTTAGCACTCTGAGATTTTCCATTAAAACATAATCAGTCACTCTTCTGCTCAGTTATTACATCTTTTATTTTCTGTGCATGCCTGAATGCATAAAATATTTTGAAAAATTTGACTTATATCAATATGTGCTTCAGTTTTCCTGTTCATACGTTCATACATCTCATAGCCAAATACAACTTTTGAATCACACAGTTTGTTTCACACTTATCTCAAGCCACTTACTTAGAGTTATTTTAACCTACAGGGTTTCCAATAGCTATCTTGTCTGTATAAAAGTAAAACTGGTGCATGGCTTTTTCACAGAACTTTAGGATTTCAGATGCATAGCATTAATCTTTTTAAAGCATTTTGAAACTTGCTACAGAAATTTAATTTAGGAGTTGTATGAAAAATCAAAAAAACATAGTACTTCGTGACTCTGAGTAGTACTTAATGTTAGCATGTTGAATAATTATTATTATTATTTTTTTAAATTAGTAATGTAAAAAGTTCATTGTCTTTAATTAGATGCAGAAAAGACATTTTAAAAAAAGTCTATCCTACCAGTTTAAAACATGGTAAAAATTTTACCATCTCCTTTCTGAACTGAGTTTAATTCATCTGAGTATTCTCAAATCTGTAGGACCCAATACATCCACATCTACACTAATTCTGGGCAAATCCTCTTTTGATTCAGAAAGGTTTATCAAGCTCCAAGATAGATGACCTCTTGTCTGCCACAGGCCAAACCACTGCTCACTGTAATGGGGCAAGGACAAGGGCAGAACTAGATACATAGAGAACTCAGAGAAAAATAAATAAATAAATAAATAAAATTAAATAATAATAATAATATTAATAAAAAAAGTTGTAAACATTGAACTAAAAATTGCATATTTCAACAGAATTGAATAAGTTTCTTCTGACACACTGCCAATTAGTAATCTTTGTTGCCTCTGTATAATTATCAGGAATGGCAGTAGTTGGTCTTATTTCCTTGGTAAGTGTTCTATTCCAGCCTGAAGTAAAATTAGGCATTTGTGTAACAGGTTACAGCAGAATATCATTGCAAATATCAATAGTGATTTATCAAAATGTATGTCAATATTAATTGTAAATACTTCTCCTTTCATAGGATATACATTTTCTCTTAACAAGTAGGTATTTGAAGAATCCAGTTTACTTACACCGTATGCTGGTATCATATACTGACATCTGTGACAATGTTTTTATTGGACCCATAGAATATACAGTTATACACTTTTTTTTTTTTCTTTTTTTTTTTTTCTTTTTTTTTTCCCCATGCTTTGAGATGACAAACATGTCTTTTGGACATTTATGAAAACTTCATATTTCTCTAAAATTATAAAACAGTATTTTGTTCTTGGAAAATTGAGGCTGTTCAAAATATGTACCTACTTTTAAAAGGTACTCATAGAAGATGAATTATGTAGGTTAACCTAGTCTTTAGACATTGTTCAACTTGTGTTTCTTCACTCTTTACTGCTCACAGAGCTTCACCAGTCCTTGTTGCAGTAGTGATGGTTAGTAGTAATGGGATGGCTATGCTTCATTTGCTGAGAAAATTATCACCATTTCTGAAATGCTTCCCAAACAAGTAACCTTTATTTATCTAGCTAGATAGATTTCTAAGATTGGCTGCTCTTTCACAGAAATTTGTGACACTTTAGAAGCCTGCAAACGTGGATGACCACATATACTTCACATTTAATCCCCCCAAAATACAATTGGTGTCTCTGAATCAAATTGTTTTGTGTTGAGAAATTGTTTTGTGTTGTATGTGGTGGCAATTGTGAGATTCACTTCAAAAACACATGAACTGAAGCACTAGCACAGATAAACCCGTATGTTCATCTATTTCCATGATTGTTTATTCCAATTGGATCCAGTGACAACCAACATTAAACTGCCTCTGCTTTGTGGAAGGAAAAAGAGTGACATTTAGAGAGAAATTTCAAAATATATGAGAAAGATATATGAGCAAGGAGAGACCAGAACAAAGAAAAGGAGAACTTCCATTATTATCATTATGCTTTTCTCCAAACAATAAAAATACATAAAAATATGTAATGAATTAATAGTGAGTAAAATGATAATATTTTGTAAAAAGACAAGAACTCACTATTTCAGTTGATTGTGTTGGAAGAAATTTCTCTGACTAGTCCTTTTCTATACTGGAATATGATCCTGCTGAGCCTCTCATATGAAAATTCTAGGCTGTCAAACAAATGAGGTTGGTGGTGTCATTTTACAGGAGTTTAATACTTGTAAACAGTAATACTTGACGTGTTTGAAGAGAGACTAATGGTAATAAAACCAACCCATACATGGGTTTCAAGTCTGTCTGATACCTACTGAGAAAAAAGAAATAAAAACTCATGATAACCATGATAATCAGCAAGAAAGTATATCTTAGTCTTCTTCTAAGTTAAAATCACAGAATCACAGAATTGTAGGTGTTGAAAGGGACCTCCAGAGATCACTGGGTTCAATTCCCCTGCCAAAAAAGGTTCCCTGGAGCAGGTTCCACAGGTAGCTGTCCAGACGGGTCTTGAATATATAGTATACTTCCCTTTAGTATTTTTAAACAGAGGTCTTATATCTCACCTTCTGCCACTTAATCCAGTAGTACAGAGTAGAGAGAATAAAGATTTTTTGATCCATTACAGATTCGTTTCAAGTTTAGTTCACGGACAAAATGTAGCTTTATGAAAAGTAAAAGATTACAGGATATTAATCTGTTAAATGCCTCACTTACCTAACTGAGCCCTACTCAGCTCAGTACTTCTAAGGTCAATGCATTCAAAGGAAGTTCTATTTTCAGTAGCTTGACTTGCAGGACATACAGTACATTCATAGGTGCGGAAGGATTTTTTTGTTTGTTTGTTTTGTTATATTCAGTGC
This sequence comes from Aythya fuligula, assembly GCF_009819795.1. Classification (NCBI taxonomy): domain Eukaryota; kingdom Metazoa; phylum Chordata; class Aves; order Anseriformes; family Anatidae; genus Aythya; species Aythya fuligula. The sequence continues at coordinate 72,769,927 of NC_045593.1, read as the reverse complement.
TGTTTAGGCTGGGAGATTTTTTAGTTGTTTTTGACATACATTAGCCATATTAACTCTTCCTCTTTTTCCTAAGGGGGGGAAAAAAAAAAAAAGCAATATAATTTCTACAGATAAACTCTTCTCATGCCATCTTTGCCAAACATATCTGAAAATTTATATTATTTTTCACAACTGCCTCCAACATTATTGAATTGTTGCTGTAAAGAATTTGTTTGTGTGTGTTTTTTTGTTTGTTTGTTTTTTTTTTTCCTTTTTAGAAATATTTGATACAAGTTTTTCATAAAGATATGATATTAACAAATGGTTGTAAGGAAAAAAAAAAAAAAAAGATGAATTAGCTGTGTAAAATAATTTTAAAAGTACTATACTGAAGGTGTGACATATATAGCATCCAGAATCTAGATGATGTGTAGGATAGATACAATTGTATTTCTAGTGTGAAAACTAGAGTAATTTTGAGAGTACATGCATTCGCCTTCTTCTACAGGTCCTTCAATAACAAAAAACTAACTGGAGATTTAATATATACTGTTTGCCTGAGAGTATGTTTTAGTCTGATATTTTTTCATTTGTGTTTATGTCTTTTACAAACTTAGCAGATATCTTTTGGCAGTTTGAAAGTGGATTGGCAGAAGTTTGCTCTTCAAAAATAATATATAAAAAATAATCTCCAGACATATATATTTTTCTTGTTCATCTCTTATTTTTATCCAAAACATTTCATTTCTGAGCTTTCTCATTTTTCTGCTTGTGCCATTACTGAATTGTGTCTGAATTATTCAGAAACTGATGCTAGTGCAGTCAGTAAAAAACAAATCGCAGAGTGACCTGAAACAATGGAAAGTGCATCTCAGAGTGACTATTTTTCACTTTTCTCTCTTGGCTTTTCTACCTTAAGCAAAGGCAGAGAGAGGAAAGAAAGATATGAATTAACAAATACTGATATAAAGAAGAAGAGATAGTCACAGAATCATATAAACAAGGCCTATACCTAGGCTGAAGAGGTGTGAAAAGCAACAGAAGAACAGGGAGGAGAAGCAATCTGTTGTTTGTATGACTAATACATTTGCTCTTCTGCAGCTCATTCGTACCACATGATGCAAAGGAATAGATAGCAATGTGCAGATCTTGAACAGCAACCCTAGCAACTTCCTATTTTACCTGTCCTTAGCTATAGTACAGTAAGCAAGAGAGAGAAACATGCAACAACAAACAGCCTCCAAGAACACAAAGAAATAAATGGACTTTAGAGAGAAGGGGAAATAATAAGGAATGACTATTAACATTAGAAGTTATATGTAACTCACCTCTTTTGAAGTAAATAACATGAACAAACTTATCTACAGAATTTTTGTTTTCATTTATTTTCCTTTGTTCCTTTTTTCTCCTTCCTTCCTTCACTTTGTTTCCTCCCCACACACTTTCCTCTTTCCTTTTCCATTCCCTTCCTCTTCTCCCTACTCTTTTGGTGCAAAACACAACCTCAAGAATTTGAAAAAAAAGAAAAAAAGAAAAAAAGAAAGGAAAAAAAAGAAAACAAACAAGAAAAGGTTTCTCTAAATCTGATAGAGCAAGAACAAAGTTCTTGTAATGTTTCAGCTCCTTAATGACTTTATTACCTTATCATAGAAATTTTAATTAAGAACATGTTGTAGCTCTAGACTTAGCCTAGACTTAGCTCTAAGTGACAGGCTGTGACAACAAGTAGAGGAAGTTCAAGTAGCACAAAAAAAAAAAAAAAGTATTCGTTTTGGAAAAATAATGTTCAGTGTTGATATCCAAGCTTATCCCCTTCTCTGTGACTCTTCTGATGAGTGATATGACAAACAATAGAAAGCAATGGTTCACCAGATATCCAGATATCCCATGGTTTATATGTCTTCTCCACAAAAAAAAAAAAAAAAAAAAAAAAAAAAAAAAAAAAAGGGCAGTCCTGAATTTTTGCTTGTGCTCTGTCAAACCCTTTTTACTTTTCTGTATTCTATATATTGTAAAGATTAAAATTAAAACAGAAAACAGATTGTTCAAATTGTCTTCTCCAATAGGTATCAAGGGAATTTTTGAACTGCTCATGTTATAATTTGTAGAGTTATATCTCACTTTATAAATCTATTAGTAAGAGGACATCAATATCAACAGAACGAAGGTAGTCATTAATTAAACACATGTAAATTGCTACTTTCTGACTGGAAAAAAAAATGTATATTTTAACTCAGTAATCTGAATTATAGTAGTGGGATAAATGGTAATGAAATGGTATGTCCAAGCTCACAGAAATGTTCAACAGCAGAGCCAAATAAAAACCAGGCATCTGTAGTCCCAGTTTAATGATTCTGGTATTAATAGCAGATCCAGCAAGATATGAAATATCTGCAAGATATTTCTGAGTATAAAACCTGAAATAAGTTGTTGTCCTCTCACAGTTCTAATATTAATTTATATCTCCAGAATAACACAAAACCTTTAACATATATTACCAATTGGGTAGGGATTTGGCAGTTATTTTGTTTGAATTGTAGGTATATTGATGGACTTAATGAAAAGTGATTTCAGTAAAGAATTCAGAATTCAGAATTCATATTCTCTAGCAATCATTCCCTTAATGAAAGTGATATTTTGAAAAGCATCCCTTTTACTGCTCTTATGGTTCCTGATTACTCCAGTACAAAAGTCTTGGAAAAACTGTATAGCTAAGTCTTTACAGCTGTTCTGGATCTGATCCAGGAGCTCATCAGTTACAGCTCAAAATTTGACACAAAACACAGAGTATCCAAATTGTCTGTGGGAGTCAATAGCTGTCCCACTATACACTGGGTAACTTGCCTGTGCTGATCACCCCTCTCAGGAAAAGCAAATCATTAATATTTAAGTGGAAAATCATCTTTCTATAGAATCCAGACAAACATAAAACCCTGTGTATCTTTTATCGGGCAGGCCATATTTGCCACTGTGGTAGGTCATTATTTCTTGGAATGGAATTAAAGGTTTTGTACTATAAATGTAGAGCACTTATTATTTGCATTTGTAGCCCTGCCCTGTTTCTGAGAAAGTCTTCAGCTTTGCTTAGTCTCTCTCTCCCTTTCCCTCTCTCTCCCTCTTTCTCTCTCTTCCCTTATACTCTGTATATCCTTGTATCACCTTCTTATTTGTATCACCTTCTTATTTGTATCACCTCAGGACATTCTAGCTCCACATTGATTGGACCTGTCTATTATGTAGGTTTAGGAAGATATATTTATATCACAGCATTTTTAAATCTCTGGGTTGGTCTTCACGGGAGATTTGTATCAACTGGATAAAAACATGCCAGAAACTACTTTTCTAATGTAGAATATATTTTTCTCAGAGGCAAGTGAATACATAGTGGCTGAGATATGGTGCCGCATATGGGAGAAGAGAAGAGATAAATGAAAGAATCCTTTGATAAATCAGGAAAATATTTATTGAACTAGCTGCAGTGCTGCACACTGTGAATTTGAGAAATTTAGTGACACAGTGTTGTAACATTAACTTAAACACCTTGAGGAGATGAATTCTTTAACTTCTTTCTGCCTCCAGATTTTTACATTTTGCTTTCCAACTGGTTAAGATAAAAGCTTCCTCTATTAAGCCCTCTGTTCATTTGCAGAACACAATGTAAATAAGGGCACAATTTGCAGAAAAAAAAATTATCTTTTCCCAATGAAATTGAAACTAAAAAAAAAACTTTTTTGGCAATCTGGAGAGGGAATGAGATCATAATCTTCACAGTAGAAACAGTGACAATAAAGTAATGGTAAAAGCATATCATTTTTATTTTAAATGAAAGCAGTAATTTTCTTGTGTTGAAGAGATTCTGCAAGAAATAAATATCTGATTCCAAAACTAAAGATAAATGGAAAGAGATCTCTGGTTTAATAAGTAGATATTTCCAGATTAAATACATTTCTTTATTAACTCACTCAGCAGCTGCAGGCCAAAATATAATACATTTATTATGGATGTTATTTCATGAGACCTGTGGCTGTGTATCAGAGAAAATAGAAGCAAGCTGAATTCCTTATTTCAATGAAAGATATTTTCAATTATCTGTGAGGTGAAATCAAAAAATAAATGAATCTGAGAAGTGTACTATCTAACAAACAAGATTATTTAATATAAAATAATATGAGCTTTATTGGATAGAGGTACAAAACCATAGAAACAATGTCTATTAATTTATGAGAACCAAAATGTAAATATCATTCACCAGAAATAGCTTCAAAAATGACCCTTTACGTTACAAGGAACCTTAATTTACTGAAAGGCTTATGTCCGTTTGAAAAGGATCATTCTTTCTTTGAGCTTTTATGTGCTTAAATAAATGATGCTAACTGATTAAATCTAGTAAATATTTTGCTGATATATTTGTAATTTATTGAGTGTAAAATTTGGTGATATCATCAAGAACATGAAGATTTTTCTGCAGTTAATAACTGTTTTTAGTGTTACTTTGGAAAACAAATACTAACTCTAAAGGAAACAAGTGTACATTTAGTTACACATTTTTAAATGAAAAGATTGGGTATATGTGAAGATAGGGTAGTTCTCAGAAAGATTTTTGTAGTCTTCACAAACAAAATTTTAATGCCATGTATGTCGTGATAATATGAAGGATATGTTTCCTTCCTTACAAAATGAAGTTTTTTGTTTTTCTTCCTCCTATTTTGAAAGAATATTTTATTTGTTTTACTTGTTGTGTATTTTTTTTTTCAAAGAGAACTTTATTCCAGCTTGTATTTTGGCTAAAAGACTGTAATTCTGAAACTAGAAACTGACAATTTTTCCCTTAGAAGTTAATAAGTGGTAAGTCTGCAGTAGTTATGACTTTATTCCTTCACACAGAATTGTGGAAGCAAAGGGAAGAGATCAGATGCTAAAGAGCTGAAGACTTTTGGAGGTCAGGGCTAAGAGCAGCACAAAAATCAGGGAAGTATCTTATATCACAAAATATTTGTGTTTCTTAATAGATAACTTACTGTGTATTCTATCATTTTCAGATTATAGAAGCAGGGAAAACAAAATGTCATATAATACAAGGATCTTTTCTGGATTTGAACGTTGTAAAATTATGTTGGTTTGAATCAAGTAAGAAACTTAATTAAAGTGTTAATTAAAGAGTTAAAATGGAACCCCTCCATCCCTACCACTCAGCCACTCTAACAAATGGGAAAGAACCAAGAGCATGAGAGTGACATACTGCACCATAAAAGCCTATGATGATATCAGTCTCTGGTGATCCTCTCCTAACCTTTAAAGCAAGTTCTGTAAGATCTAGTTAATTCCAATTGATGAAAACATTCAATTTATTTGTTTATTTATTTATTTTATTATATGTTATATAGTGTATTTTAATTCCATCTGATTACTTGTCTGAGCTCTTTACATGTAAATGTGTGGAAGTTTGCTTTGCTTCTGTTATGGATTAAACCATTTCCTCCTCTGGTTACTCTTGATGGTATCTAAAGAACACGGAATTATTGGTAAGTCCTTGTTTTGTTGTTGCTGTTGTTGTTTGTTTGTTTTTGATATTTTCACTGGAGTTTATCACAAACAATGCATAAAATTGTATATAACTGCTCAACGTCCTACAAAAAATGGTATGTTGAAAAGGATGGTGTTCGATAAGAAAGCTTTGGCAAGCCAAAATAGTACATGTTACAACAAAGAAAGCATTTTAATGCTTTTCCAAGACACAGTTTCTGATGTGTCTCATAAGATTTGAGGTAACTAAGTCTTCCTGCTTAAAAATTAAATGGGGTTGGCATATTTTTGAGGAATGTTCCAGTCATTATGCTACTGTGTAACAGTTATGGATAAAATTTGTAGTTTGTGGGTTGCATTTATGGATTACTACATTTTAAGTGCAGAAATTATGTTGTTATTAGGAAATTTGATCTGCTTAACATAAGACATCTTTCTTTATAAATATATTCTACCCTCATAAGCATATATTTTAATGATGTAAAGATTATATTTCTGAAAAAAAAAAAAAGATAAATTTGAGATATTTCATATTTTGTATAATTTTTAATGGACAGTATGTTGTTTCTGCAGGCAAACACTGATGATAAAAGAAAAAAAAAATGAATGAATGTATTAAGCAACAATTTTAAACACATTTTGCGGATAAGTAGATATCCCCATTTAATATTGATTAGACAGAATTTTGTTTTATTTTTGTTTGTTTGTTTGTTTTTCAGTAAAGCAATAAGAGTGGTCTAGCATTTCATAGAATCATAGAATCATTAGGGTTGCAAAAGACCTCCAAGATCATCTGGTCTAACCATCACCCTACCACCGATATCACCCATTAAACCATGTGCCTAAGTACTACATTCCTTAAACAACCTCCCTGGGCAACCTGTTCCAATATTTGACTACTCTTTCTGAGAAGAAATTTCTCCTAATTTCCAAGGTAAACCTCCTCTGCCACAACTTGAGGCCATTCCCTCTTGTCTTATCACTACTTATCTGTGAGAAAGGGCTGACACCCAGCTCCTCTCAACTTCCTTTTAGAAGTTGAACTGAGCAATAAGGTCTCCCCTGAGCCTCCACTTCTCCTGACAAAACAACCCTTTGTTTTGTCAGAGTCTTCTTGTCTCTCACATTCATTAAAGATAGTAGAAACTTAGAAAGCTTTCTGTTATTGCTTTTGTTACACTAAGGGATAGCACAGAAACAGCAGGGCTCAAAATAAAATTCTTTATTGAATAATGGAAGAAGGATGATATCAATAAGTTTTTATCTGTTCAAGAATTTTCTCCATAACAGCTTTTTGGTGCCCAGTGCTCTAATAGTCAGTGGTTGCTAATGGCTTTCTAATTTCATCGTTGGTAATGCTAGAGCTTTAAATGTATTTATTTCAATTTCATGACATGTATCAGACACAAAAGGATGTATTTACTAGCTTTGTGTTACATCGTTTTATTGAATTAGAAGATGCCCAGATGTCTTCATCAGGAACTCATGTCTCTTGGAGGTTAAGAAAGAAGTCATATTAACTTTATTAGTGATTTCAATAGCCAAATTAAAATGAAAACCTAAACTATCACCAAAAACAACAAATAGATTCATGATGCAGTTTGAAATTACAATAAATCTGGCTGTGGTTTTAACATGAACTTCTTTTTTCAGTAGGCTGCAACTTGCATTTTACCACCTGCAAGTTTTGAATCTTTTTTCTTTCCTCTTCTGGGTTAAATCCAAGCAAGTGATCCTTCCCTCCCTCCCTCCCTCCCTCCCTCCCTCCCTCCCTCCCTCCCTCCCTCTCTCCCTTCCTTCCTTCCTTCCTTCCTTCCTTCCTTCCTTCCTTCCTTCCTTCCTTCCTTCCTTCCTTCCTTCCTTCCTTCCTTCCTTCCTTCCTTCCCTCCTTCCCTCCTTCCCTCCTTCCCTCCTTCCCTCCTTCCTCTCTCTCTTCCTCCCTTCCTCTCCCCCTTCCCTTTCCCCTTTCTCTCCCCCTTCCCTTCTCTCCTCCTTTCCCTTTCCCTTTCCCTTTCCCTTTCCCTTTCCCTTTCCCTTTCCCTTTCCCTTTCCCTTTCCCTTTCCCTTTCCCTTTCCCTTTCCCTTTCCCTTTCCCTTTCCCTTTCCCTTTCCCTTTCCCTTTCCCTTTCCCTTTCCCTTTCCCTTTTCTTTTCTCTCCTCTTTTTTTTTTTTTTTTTTTTTTTTTTTTTTTTTTTTTTCCTGAAAGAAAGCCTAGCCTAGACAGTCTGTTACATGTGTAGGGGAATATCAAATACCACTTCCATCCATGGAGAGTTAACTTTCTTTGTCATAGATTACCATTGTCTCTACGTATATGATACCTCTTTCTAAATGGAAGAATTTTGAACAGGAACTGGTAGGAAATCATGCAAAATACCCTGTATCTGACCTGTCCCAAATGTAGACTACTTTATCATAACTCTTGGATGTAAGAATAGATATTTATCTGAAAAGTAGATGTGCTTTTTAGGTCCAGAGGTTTTCAAATTAATCTGTCAAGATGTGTTACATAATGGCTGTTACAAAAGCACAGCCCCCAAAAGAGGAGAAGGATGCAATTAGCTGTTAGTGTAAAGTTGTTTGTAAAACTGGGTCCCTCTTCGATGTGTAAAGAATTACAGATTTGACCCTTATTTATTCTTCACTGGAAAGGTGAAATAGAACGCCTTACCTTTTGGAGGCACCAGAACAGGAACATATTCTAAGAAAATGCTCTCCAGCTTTCACGTGAAACTTTGTCTTTCCAATCTGTGCTGGGTCTTTCTGCCTGCATTCTCCTTATGCTGTATCCTCAACTTTGACACAACAGGACACCATCCCCATGCGTTCCTGATAGAACAATATCAGAACTGGGTATTCCTTTCTCTCCTTTTGGACCTGCTGGAGTATGACAAGTATTTAATAGACAAAGTAAAATGAATGCAATGCTTGTTAGTATGGCTGAATTTCTCTGCCTTGAGAAATGTTATCAGAAAAGAGAAAAGTCTCAAGAGCCTCTTCTGAAGTTAGGAAATGTTTGATACGAACTTGAAATGCCCTGATACTGAGTCATCATGTGTTTGATCTTTTATGAGTGAGCAGGTGCTCACAGTAGTTTTAGTTTGCAGTCAGAACCTTTTCAACTAAGCTGTGTGTTTTATCTGAATATCCAAAGATTCTATTACATCCTCCATGAGAAAACATTCTCAAATAATACGTTTCTGTTATGGCTGAAAGAGTCAGCTCAAGTTTTGGCATTCTAGTAAATCAGATCTCCTGTGAAAGAAAATAAAATCTGTTAAATACAGTCCTTGGGTAGGCCTCTGCACTTTTTCATCTTTTTAAATTAGATTGAAGTTATTCAGGTGGACTCTGTGAACTTTTTGATGTTAAGAAATTCTAAGTCTTTTTTGAATGTATTTATGTTTTAGTTTAATGTTCTATATACCGTTTTTTGTTACCGTTTTAAATCCCAATGCGAAGTACCACATAATAACCTATGCCCATGCACAGCACTACTACAGTGACAGTCCTCAGTACTGAGAATTGTTAAAATAACTGATAGTTTTTCTTAAATATTTCCTGTCCTGAAATTACTGTTTAGAATAAACCTCAGATGCAGTTTATAAAATATGCTTTTAGTCCCTGTAAGCATGGGAAAAGAAAAAAAGAAAAAAAAAAAAGAAAAAGAAAAAAAAAAAAGAAAACAGAAAAAAAGAAAAAAAAAAGAAAAAAAATAATAAAAAGGTGTGTTTGCATTTGAAGGACATTGTAAGGCGATATGACTTTCCATAATATTCTCTTGTTTTACAGGGTTCATTGCATACCTTAGATAAAATTGATGTCTTTTCAGAAATAGAAATTAATCAAAAGTTAAATGTGTGAACATATTATAATTACAGTACAGAAAATAAAGAGATTAATCTAAAAATATCTTCAGTGTATTTATAGTTTGAATATATTAAAGAATTGTTCCTGAATTCTAGAATAAATGTGGCAAATTTTGATAACACTTTGTGCTGTACCTTCATTAAAAGATGTACTAAACTTTCCTAGTTTGATTATTACCTGTTCAGATGATGATCTGACTTATTTGTGGAAAAAACAAAAACAAAAACAAAAACAAAACAAAACAAAACAACGATAAAAAAAACATATATAAGTAAAAAGGCATAAAAAGTGAATTAACACCGTCAGGTATCCTAAACAGTATTTATCACTGATTGTATTCTAACTTGCAGTTTTGCATTTCATCTGAATTTATGTTACACCAGTTTTTAAACAGTACAGATTTGTACTAATTGGCATGCCTGTATTAATGGGCTTATATTGGATGAAATAGCCCATTTGGTTTGTGGACTTTTGTTTTTATTTTTCTAATATACAGTATAACACAGGACAGTGCCTTCTGGATCTTTTCTAACTTCTCTCAAAGGAAGATTATCCTTGTCATGACTTTCTAGTAGTATTCTTTTCTCAGGCTGCTTTCTTGGATTCAGCTATAAAGTATGTGAAGTTTCCATCATAGGTTTTTCAGGAATATTTGTTGCTAATTTGCATCACCGTTCCTTTTAGCAGTTAGTAAAACAACTTTCAGTATTTGCCCATTATTTCTCATCGTGTTTTGTAGAGATTTGATCTGTTTTCTAAAAATAAATTACAAAAGGAGTAAGAGCTTCGGGTATTTGAAGGGAAATTTAGAAAATAATACTCTCAGGTTGATGAATTTGGACTGCTCAAATAAATATGTTTGAGCCATTGCCTGCTGAATTTATGATTTACAAGGTCCTACATACATGAGCATGGTCTATACAATGTGTGATGAATAGTCTTAACGGGATGCATTAGTAAAATAAATGTGAGCAATATGTCTATCATACTTCAGCACAAATCAGGACAAATCTGTTGAGGTAAGTGGAAAGCTGGCAGATCACAGGTACCTATATCAGCAAGTTGTTTTTCTTTTTACTCTCAGGGTGACTTTAACACTGTTCCTATTTAAGATGGTAATATAGAAATAGAGTTTACTGGACTTTTAGTTTAAAAGCTTCTCAGAAATCAGATGTTTACCCAGTTTCAATATAATTATCTGTAACATGTGATTCTGTTTTCCTTCTAATGTTACACTGGAGGAAAACCACACAGCTCATTTCTTGTGGATTTTTTTTTTTTTAATGGTTTATACAGATAAGAAAAATTGATCTGAAGTTTGCAATTTCTTGAAACTAACTTAATTTGTGTTGGGTTACTTCTTGCAATTTCCATTCTCTGTCATTATTAAACTTCATTAATTATTAAAAGTATAAACTTTATTAAACTTTATTTTTTATATTATTTTCTCACTAAAGTGAGAAAACCTTTCTGATAACCTTCCAACTTCAGGTCTGAGGCAGAGTGAGGTTAACCAGGTGAGGAAAACACACAGACTGTTTTAATTTTTCCTCCCAAAGTCACTAACTGCTGTGAAAAACTCCTTTGTATTCCATTTAGAAACATGAAGAGAACACATAAATGACCGTGACAAATAATGCTTCTGCATGCATTATCTGTTATTCTCTCCTCATCTGGATGCTTTACATTCACGTGTTCAAATCTTCCAGAATGAGGCTGGCAAAATTCTTTCCTGTGGTAGTAGATTCTTCATGAAGAAAGGTAAAGTATCTTTTGCCCATTCATCATTTACATCACTACAGAATGTTTGTGTGTCAGTTGCTGCACTGGAGAGGATTACTACACCCAGATAATTGAAAGGATTCAATTATCCAGAGAGAAATTTGATGTTTCCTTTTGCACAACACAGTTGTCTTTTTCTGCTTCCCTCTCACTAGTGTAAGTACTTATACATTTTTATTTATATTTATTGTTATTATGAGGTATCTCCCCAAAGTACTTTTTGGCTGTATGAATCTCAGCAATCTGGTAACTAAATCATCTCTCTCTCCCTCTCTCTCCCTCTCTCAGACAGTTTGTTTTAGATCCATATTACACATCTGTAGGTATAAGTGTTGCTGCTCAAGTGTTGTTGTTTTACAGTTCCCTACCTCATTTACAAGGTAACTCTTAGATGTTCTTATAAGTTCCTCAGTAAATTTTCCATTAAAAACTAAGTTTAACTGGGTTTAATCACTTTGGAAATGATTTACTGTTCTTAAGTGCCCTTAAGAACATATACTGAAGAATATGGACCAAATACATCTCCTGTCTCAAAATGAAGTTCTTATTAATACATGAAGACAAACAGTTAAATGAAATGGACAGGTTTAACAACAGTAGGAGCAAAAATTATCAGTAATTTATGAGAGATAATGATTCAATTTTATTTCCCCCCCCCCCCCCGAAGAAGTAGATAATTTAAAATGTTCCAACAGGCTTCAGTATGAGGCACATATTAAATGTGTACAGCTGGTCATCAAATTCTGTACATTATATTTTTTATATATATATTTTTTATATATTACTTTTGAGACTGACTGTCACTCTGAAAGGGGTCAAAGTAAGACTGGAAATAAGACTTATTCTAGAAATAAATAAGAAACAAGCAATGGATGACTTCAGAGATTATTTTGGAGGTTAAACTCACCTCTAACAACAAAGAGATTACCCCTTTATTATACCACAAGGAGAGAAGGATCAGATCTGGTGGAGGAGATAATGTTTTGTGTACCTCTTCACCAAGACTTTTCTGTTCTAAAGCTTTGTGGAAAATGACAAGATGTTGTCATAAAATTGAAAGAAACTTCAGGCGTAAAGGATTACATGCTTTTATTTATTTATTTATTTATTTATTTATTTATTTATTTATTTATTTATTTTGCCTGTAGGTACCTCTGATGGTCACCACTGCTTCAGAAAGAAAAATTATTTCAAAGCAGAAAAAATCTATTTCACATAATTATTTGCTACACACTGATGAGTTAGGCAAAATGCTTTCTTTAATCTCTTTAATTTAATTTAATTTAATTTAATTTAATTTAATTAGTTGCAACAAAAGAAGGATATTATCCATTTTTAATAAGAGTGAAATATCTGTATGAGAAAAATGATGTCTAGAAGAGGATGAACAGGCAATACTCTGGACATCGCTGTGGCCATCAATTGCCAATAATCCTCATCAAGCTCTTCACAGTAGTGTATACTAGTGTATATTCATGATGATAAACTGGTAATGTGTTTGCAATGGTCAGTGTGTACATGTATTATGCAATGTCAGTTTTTTACCTGGCTCATGAATTATGCTGAATCTGTATCAAGAAGAGGACAATGGCACTTGTGTTACTTTGTCATCCTTAGGCAATGGAATTTCTTGCACACATCTTAAAAGAGGAATACAATGCAACACATAACAAAGGAGCTTGAGCAGACCACGGCAACATTTTCAGAAGGGTGAGGTATTTTTATCTGCCATTCTCTATATGTGCCTGACAGAAAACCTGTCACAAAAGAAGAGAAAGTAACTTTTCCTACCATAAATATACTTTCTATTAAAAAAAAACAGAAGAAACCTTTGGGAACATTTGCCTGCAGAACTGTGTGGCATGTTCTCTGTGGTATGATCTGTGATTATCTTCGTCCATAACTCCTGAAATTGTTGAATAAACTTAAAAAAATATATATTTGAACATTTTTATAATTCTTTCTGTGCCTCAATATTTTCAGTTTTGATGTATTCCTCTATGTCTGTCATTTAATTACTCAGCCAGCTCCACTAAAAACCTCAGATGATAAAAGGCCAGATGGAAGTAGAGGTTGTCACATTGATATCAGAAAAAAAAGGACCTTAAATGATAGCATAGTGGTTTCAGGAATTTAATATCCCACAGAGATCAAGGATCCTGCTGATCCACATTGAGCACATTGCACAAAACCAACCAGTAATTAAAGGGAAGAGAAAAATGTTTGCGGATCCCAGTTTTTCAATATTTCTGTTCTCTCAACCGTATGCCTGGTCTCAGAGTTAACTTCCTAAGTAGTATAAAATGCAGTCTTAAATATTCTTTTCTACAAGACTTACATTCCAGCAGTATCTCCACTTTACATACAGTATATACATAGTTGGATGGCTACTAGCTGTCTGACTCTGTTGCTTATGATAGCTGGATTAAAAATTGTTTTAGTCCTCATTCATAATGACCTCTCAACCTCTACTGCAGCTAATTATATGCAGCACCTCCCTGCACCCATCCTATGTATATATAGTCCTTAAATGTAAACTCCAAGGCTGAAGAGTTGATATGGACACATGTTCACAATATCTATATATTCAGTAAAACTCTGAGAATAATAAAGAGAAGGCATTTGTAAGGCTTGATAAAGAGCACTTACTGATATTGGAGGAAGAAAGACTACAGCCTGACATTGGCTACATCCTAAGACTTGCAGTTATTGCTTGATGATGGCCGAATGCCAAGCCATTTCAACAGGGAATTTAAATACCTTCTAACTCTGTTTTGAACAATACTCACCAAAACTAGTATGCTCTTACTCTTTTTCTCTGTACGTAACAGAGACTCACATATTCTCAATTCTACCTAGTGTTGACTACTGCTGAATGAAATGTCTTTGGCCCTCAAAGAGTGAGATCCCGCATACATATTTCTGAACATTTTCTACATACATACAGTCACTAGATAATAATTTGGACATAGCTGTGGACAGGAATTACCAATAATGTCTATCAAGCTGCTCACAGTAGTGCACATTCATGGTGATAAACTGGTAAAGTGTTCCAAATTGGTCAGTGTGTATCATGTAATGTTAATTTTGTACCTGGCTAGTGAATGACACTGACTCTGTCAGACATTAATTTATAGCAAGAGGAGGACAAATACAGACTGTCTTCATCCTAGCCCATCATTAGACAACAGATTGGAATATCCAAACAGACGTGAGGAAAGTTCAGCAGTATCTTTTCAAATTCCTCTTTTCCCTTCCCGTTAATTTCTTAGTCTAGAGCAAAATAAAGTACTATGAGGAAAATGTAACCCTAAAAGTAACCCTTACCAAATCCACTATGAGGTCTATAAGTACATTTTTTTATTTTTATTTTTTTTATAAAAAGAAATTATTGGACTTACTGAAAGATTGGAGTATAATTAGGAGAGGGATCCCAGAAGTCCTACATGTAGAAATTTTCACTTACCCAACAATCATAAAACAAATATGCTTACAGTAACATCCTATTATTGACTGGACAAAAAGTCCTTGCCAAAGTATGTTTCGTAAAACCTATACTCTCATCACTATGAAGTCTTTTAAAATGTGAGGGAGAGTCATAGACACCAGGCTTCAATCTATTTCCTTTATTTTAAAGCACTTTAATTTATGAAGTGAAGTGAAATGAAGCACCTCTCCCCGTTCCATTCCTTCCAGCTTCCTCTTCCCATCTGCCCCCTACCAACTTCCATTGCTCCCTTCAAGTACCAATGGAAATTATTCTTGTCATTTGTTTTTCTTAGACAGTGAATAAGTTGGAAGAATAGCACTTAATCAGTCTTGAACTCAGTTAGGGAGAAGTTTGGTAACTACCCCTCTAGAAACTTCTGGTAACCATAAGTTTATCTCCCCCCACAGAAAAAAATAATTTCTGAGGTAACTACTCTATTATGGTAATTTCAGCTACAAAATACATCTGAGTTATCCATGATAAAAGAGCAAAGAAAGAAGGGCAACAAAGCTAGTGAATGGTCTATAGAACAAGTCATATGAGGAGCAGTTGAAGGAACTGGGGTTATTTAGCCTAGAGGAAAGGAGACTCAGAGGACAGACACCTTATCGCTTTACTACAACTATCTCAATGGAGGTTGTAGCAGGCTGGGACTGATCTCTTGTCTTATCTTTCTAGGACCAAAAGATAAGACAAGAGGAAATGTCCTGAAGTTGCACCTGGGGAGGTTTACATTTAATATTAGGAAAAATTTCTTTACTAAAAGGGTTGTAAGGCACTGGAACAGGCTGCCCAGGGAAGTAGCTGAATTACCATTCCCCAGTGGTATTCAAAAGACATGTAGATATGATGCTTTGGGATGTAGATGTAGTTTAGTGGTAGACTTGGCAGTGCTAGGTTAATGAATCATAGAATCATAGAATCATAGAATATCCTGAGTTGGAAGGGACCCTTAAGGATCATCAAGTCCAACTCTCGACACCGCACAGGTCTACCCAAAAGTTCAGACCATGTGCCTAAGTGCACAGTCCAATCTCTTCTTAAATTCAGACAGGCTCGGTGCAGTGACCACTTCCCTGGGGAGCCTGTTCCAGTGTGCAACCACCCTCTCTGTGAAGAACCCCCTCCTGACGTCCAGCCTAAATTTCCCCTGCCTCAGCTTAACCCCGTTCCCACGGGTCCTGTCACTAGTGTTAATGGAGAAAAGGTCTCCTGCCTCTTGACAACCCCTTACGAGGAAGTTGTAGACTGTGATGAGGTCCCCCCTCAGCCTCCTCTTCTCCAGGCTGAACAGGCCCAGTGACCTCAGCCGTTCCTCGTACGTCTTCCCCTCCAGGCCTTTCACCATCTTCGTAGCCCTCCTCTGGACACTCTCCAACAGTTTCATGTCCTTTTTATACTGTGGTGCCCAGAACTGCACACAGTACTCGAGGTGAGGCCGCACCAGCGCAGAGTAGAGCGGGACAATCACCTCCCTTGACCTACTAGCGATGCCGTGCTTGATGCACCCCAGGATACGATTGGCCCTCCTGGCTGCCAGGGCACACTGCTGGCTCATATTCAACTTGCTGTCTACCACGACCCCCAGATCCCTCTCTTCTAGGCTGGGACTTAATGGTTGGACTTAATGATCTTAGAAATGGTTGGACTTAATGATCTTAGAAATCTTTTACAGCCTAAATGATTCTATGATTCAAACTGTAAAATACTTTAATGAAACCCTTAAGGAATAAAGGGAGAGAGAGAGAAATGTAAGGAAAAATATCTTTGGAAGAAACTTTGATCCCAAGTTATAAAATGAACTGTTGTTCTACTAAAAGGATATTATTTTTCTCTGATTAACAGCAGAAACACACAAACAAACAAAAACTTATCAAAAAAAAAATAACAAAAAAACTTGCTACCACTAAACCACTATAGCACACAAAGCACTAGTTATCTTCATGTACTTGTAGAATTATGATAACAATTTGGCATGGTTGAGCAAAGAGGATTCTTTCATAGCTGTACATCCTTGCTGTGTTTGGTGTATTATGCTCAGATCCTAACATTATAATGACACCTATCCAATAACCTGTTATTTTTGGCAAGTTGTCTTCTCACACAGTGGGAAGAACACTTCTAAACAGAGTTTGCATTGCCATTTGCAGGCCTATTTGTATGGCATATTTTTGCCATATTAGCATTAAAA
The DNA here is from genome assembly GCF_009819795.1 of Aythya fuligula. Lineage (NCBI taxonomy): Eukaryota > Metazoa > Chordata > Aves > Anseriformes > Anatidae > Aythya > Aythya fuligula. Next base: position 72,753,092 of record NC_045593.1, on the reverse strand, counting down.
GGATACAGAGTTTTGCCATTTGAAGCTTAATATCACATTTGCCATATTCTTCTCATGTTTAAGTTACTTTCACTTGCATAAATCATATTCTGTTAAAGTGATGTCTGAAGAAAAATAATAATAATAATTACAGCTATTTCATGTTGCGAGTGTAAGAGTCTTGGCATCTCCAGGGTTTATTATTTCATCACTATCTGAATTAGAAAATGTGGAAAGAAACTACCTGAGGTAATTTAACTGGAGAACTGAGTTCTCCCTGTATACATGTTTTAATTTCCTCTGTCCAAGTTGCACAGGCAGGCTTGAACAAGATGCTGAGAGCTTGGTTTACCTGCCAGGTGACAGAGACACTGGACATTGGTTATTGAAAGCGTTAATTTTTTCATTATCATGTTTGATCCATGTAATCTATATTTATGTCACAGAGCCCAGGTGATCTATTAGAAAGTGGGAGTGTGCAGGGGGTAGATAAGAGGAAGCTCAGTATAAATATTAACTTGTGTCCATGATGTTAGCTGTCAGGTTTAAAGGAAGAATGTTTGGTAAAAAAAAATTTGTGATGCAAGAATATCATCCAAACCCTTAATGTGGTATTTAGTATACACCACAGAATAAAGAGTAACACTGTGTATGAAACAGTACACATATCTTACATAACTGAGTCCAAATTAGTTACTAACAGCTACTTCCTAGCTGAGATATAGAGCATTAAATTGCAACACATTTTTACTACTATAGGTATTGGCTGTTGTTCACTCTGTGCTAGGATTCTTTATAAATTACTCATCAAAGCAGTGATCCAATAGCCATTTCTTATCCCACCTTTTGCTTCTCTGATATTTCTAAAGGTGCCCATGACATGTTCATTAAGTTTTTAAAGATATTCTCTATATTTTCTCTTCTCTGGTATTTTGTTAATCTGAACAAAATTTGCACAGGCATTTACTGAAAATTTGTCATTACCTAGTCAATACCACCATGTCAGTTAAAAATAAACAAACAACAGCAACAACAAAACAACAACAACAATAATAATAAAGCACAAATAATAATAATAATTAATAATAATAATAATAATAATAATAATAATAATAATAATAATAATAATTTTAGTCTACATATTAAATGTTAATTTTAAAAATAATTTTTCCCTCATCTACAAACTGTTTGAGTCTTAATATGTCTGACTGAAAATAAAGGAAACAGCACAAAACTAACACAAGTAAAATACTGAATATTGTATCCCTGATCCTCCAGCGCAGAATCTTGGAAGTTCAGTGTTGAAACATTATTTCAGAGCCAAATACATATTTAAATGTTAGCATTTTTGTATCTGTGGATGAAATCTTCTATCTTCAGGGTCATCTTATTGCAGAAAACATTCCACTATTCCAGATGGTAAAGATATCATAAAACCACAGGGAATCTTACAGATTTCAAATACAAGTTGAATTGTCCTTTTGGGGGATGGGAGGAGTGTGTGGTATATAAAAATGGTGCTATGTCCCAGACTCACTTATTTTTTGAGGCAAAATGGCATTATTGGAAAAGGTGTAGTAATAAAGTTTTTCTTTGTTTTGTTTTGTTTTGGTTTGTTTTGTTTAAAAAAAAAGCCATTTGCCTTATGAAAATGAATATTAATAGGAGGAGGAACCTTAAACTGGTCCAGCCAAAGACATGTATGTATTTAGTAGTATCAGGAATTCATTAACAATCCAATTTGACATGGAAAGAACTGCATAATACAACAGCAACTGTATGTAGAAACATACAACTGTAGTTTCTCTTAGGCTTCCACATAACGTTTAGACACAGAAATAATCTGTTGGAATTGACTCACAAGGATTGTTGAGTCCAATTCCTGGGTCCACACAGGACCACTCTAAAATTAGACAATATGTCTGAGAGTTCTGCACAAATGTTTCCTGAACTCTGACAGGCTTGGTACCATGACCACTGTCCTGGGGAGTTTGTTCCAGTGCCTGATCAAAGGTTCTCTTGGTGAAGAACCTTTTCCTGATATCCAACCTGAACCTCCTCTGTCACAGTTTCATGTCATTCCATTAGGTACTAGCTCTGGTGACCAGAGAGAAGAAATCAGTGCCTGCCCCTCTGCCAGGCCTTGTGAGGAAGCTGCAGGCTGCCATGAGGCCTCCCATCAGCTTCCTCTTCTCTAGGCCGAACAAACTAAGGGACCTCAGCCACCTCTCATACTTCCTCCCTCTAGACCCTTCACCATCTTTGTCACCCTTATTTTGACTCTCTCTGACAGTGTTACATTCTTTTCACACTGTGGGGCCCAAAACTGCACACAGCACTCAAGGTGAGGCTGCAACAGTGCAGAGTAGAATAAGATAATCACTCCCATCAACAGGATAACTATGCTGTGCTTCATACACACCAGGATGTGTTTGGCCCTCCTGGCTGCCAGGGCACACTGCTGGCTCATATTCAACTTGCTGTTGACCAAAAATTTCAGATCCATTTCTGCAGGGCTCCAATCCAGCCTCCCATTCTCCAGTCTATATTCTCTGGCTATATAGCCAGAGCTGCCCCTTTCAAGGTGTAGAAGCTAACATTTGTTCTGGTTAAGCTTCGTATTGGTTATTGTCTGGTTCTCTAATTTGTCAAGATCTCTCTGCAAGGCCTCTCTACAAAATCAAACAGTTCGTCCCAATTTGGTATCATCTTCAAACTCACTCAAAACACCGTTTAGTCCTGCATTGAAGTCATTTATGAAAACACTGAAGAGAACTGGCCCTAAAATGGATCCCTGGGGAGCCCCACTAATGACTGGCTACCAGCCTGATGTAACCTTGTTTACTTAAACCCTTTGAGCCTGATCCATCAACCAATTGTTCACTCATGATATTATGTTTTTATCTAGCTGGATGCTGGACGTTTTGTCCGGAAGGGTACTTTGAGAAACAGTATCAAAAGCTTTACTGAAACCCAAAAAGTTTACATCAGCTGGCTTCATTTGGTCTACTAGGTGGGTGACCTTGTCATAAAAGAAAATCAATTTTTTTAAGTATAACCTTCCCCTTGTGAGCTCATGATGGCTATGACCAATGACTGCATTGTCCTTCAGGTATTTTTCAATAACTCCCAGAATAATTTTCTCCATAATTTTACCAGGCACTGATATGAGACTCACAGACCTGTAATTACCTGGTTCTTCTTTCTAGCCCTTCTTGAAAATTGGAGCAATGTTTCAGTTTCCAGTCAACTGGGACCTCTCCAGATTCCCAAGAGTGTTGAAAAAAGTTGAGAGATGTCTCACTATGACATCAGCTAGCTAATTAGCCAGGGACAAATCCCATCAGGCCCCACATATTTATATGCAACTAGTTAGAGCAGCAAATCCCACAGAACTTTGGGGTCAGCTGGGAGTTTATCATTCCCTCAGTCACAATCTTCCTACTCAGGGCATTTAGGGTCCCAGGGCCCATCACCAGTGCTTAAGAGAGACGTGAAGAAGGCATTAAACATTTCTGTTTTGTGTGTCCCTGTTTGTGAGCTGACTGTACTCATCAAGTAATAGACCAATGTTTTCTCTGGTTCTCCTTTTGCTGCTAACATATATAAAATCAAACAAACAAGCAAATAAACAAAAATATAAACACTTTTTATTGTCCCCACAGTACTGGCCAACTTCAATTTAATTGAGCTTTGGCTGCACAAATTTTCTCCCTGCAAAGGTGAACAGCATCTGTGTAGTCCCCCCATGTTGCCTTACCATGATTCCAGCAGCCATACACTTTCTTTTTGTACTTAATAAGTACAAAATAAGATCCCTGCTCAACCAGGCTGACCTTCTGCCCCATCTGCTTGACTTTTGATATTTTGGAATTGCCTATTTCTGTATTCTCAAGAGTTCTTTGAAATTGACCAGCATTGATATACCCTTATGTCTTCAAAAGCAGTTTCCCGGGGGACCTTACTAACTAGTTCCCTGAGTAGCCTGAATTCTGCTCTCCCCATATCCAGGGTTGAAGTTTCGGTGGAAATTTTTCTCCTGTCACCTAAGATTTTAAACTTGATTACTGCATGGTCACTATGACCAAGTTGGCCACCAATCTCTACCCACAAGACCTTCTCTGTTCACAAGCAACAGATCTAGGAAGGCACCTTTCCTAGTTGGCTCCCTTAGGACTTGTACCAATTATTTGATCAAGTTTGGATACTGTAATATTATTAACCTGCAGGGAGCTAAGCTGGTTATTTTGCAAAAGCACACAGGCTGACTAGCAATTAGAAAACTTTCTTTTGTTCAGTGTGATTTGGGAATCTCTAAATACAACTTTACATGGAGAGGTAAAGCCAAAGTAAGCAAACAAGGTAGTATGTGTGATAACTTTTTAGCCATTTTCTTAAAACATTCCAAAGCTCAATCAGTGAAGAAAAAGAAAGTACACTTCAGCTGTTTTATGAGCCATTAAAATTTCCTATCCTGTAGTGTTTTGAAGCAGTCATGTCAGACACAGAGCATGCTCTATCCAGATACTGTTCAGTCATTTTTCAAAGCTTTAAAATTATGTGTCTGACTAGAACTGAAAATCTTTAATCATGTGCATCTAATCTACAACAGTTTTGTATAAAAGTAAAATAATAATAATAATAATAATAATAATAATAATAATAATAATAATAATAATAATTGACTAAAGCGTCCAAGAGAGCTCCTGCTGTAGCTTTTGCAATCTACCTTCTATATATCATCTACATCATACTGTCTTCTCTATATTGCTATCCCAACACATGCTCTTATTCATACCATCCCAGCCCTGGAGGCATGGACCAGATCCTTACCGAGACTTGAGCTTCAGAGTTATGACAGCAGACAGAGCCTAAGGTACAATACCATGGGTCTCCAGTACAAACTTTTAGCTCTGTAAGTATTTGGTTCTCTTTCCACTAGATCAGTGAAGACAACAATGATTACACTATTTCCCAAGTCTTTTCTAAAGTCTATGCCAGCAGTCTTGGGCTAGTGTCACTCATTGCTGTGATACTCAGTAATGGAGGAAAGTTGAAGCCTGCTGAGCTATTACCATGTCCTCCACCATCCCCCTTACAAAATCTTCAATATATAGAAAAGGTAGAGTGTACAGGAAGCACAGTAGTATATTGTGGTAATTTAAAGAGAGAATTTTGTTTTACTCTGAACTAGATCATGTTAACTGTAAAAGCAAAATACCATTGAAAGCAATCTTTTACAACTCTTTGTCCATCTGTCCCATTTAACTCAGGTTACTGATGTATTTTTTCACTTAGCAACAGCTATCCTTATTTTGGTTGCCAGCTAAGATACTATGAGAACTTGAGGCTTCATTAAATTAAAACTATGATCTGAGAACATGAAGTTTAATTTTTAATCACAAATGTAAAACCAGAAATAAAGACCCTTCCATGCCAGTCTGACCTTTTACAGAACTGGTGTGTATACATGACCAAGTGGAGGACAACCATATTGCACCTCTGGCCTTAAAACCATACAGCTGTACCAGTGTGGGGCTGTATTTGCCATTTCACCTGAAAGATATTTGACACACACAGAATTTCTAGGTTGGAAGAGACCTCAAGATCATCGAGTCCAACCTCTGACCTAACGCTAACAGTCCCCACTAAACCATATCCCTAAGCTCTACATCTAAACGTCTTTTGAAGACTTCCAGGGATGGTGACTCCACCACTTCCCTGGGCAGACTGTTCCAATGTCTAACAACCCTCTCAGTAAAGAAGTTCTTCCTAACATCTAACCTAAAACTCCCCTGGTGCAACTTTAGCCCGTTCCCCCTCCTCCTGTCACCAGGCACGTGGGAGAACAGGCCAACCCCCACCTCACTACAGCCTCCTTTTGAGGTATCTGTAAAGAGCAATAAGGTCGCCCCTGAGCCTCCTTTTCTCCAGGCTGAACAAGCCCAGCTCCCTCAGCCGCTCCTCGTAGGACTTGTTCTCCAGGCCCCTCACCAGCTTTGTCGCCCTTCTCTGGACCTGCTCAAGCACCTCGATGTCCTTCTGGTAGCGAGGGGCCGAAAACTGAACACAGTACTCGAGGTGCGGCCTCACCAGAGCCGAGTACAGGGGGACGATCACCTCCATAGCCCTGCTGGTCACACTGTTTCTGATACAAGCCAGGATGCCGTTGGCCTTCTTGGCCACCTGAGCACACTGCTGGCTCATAATCAGCCGACTATCAATCAATATTCCCAGGTCCTTCTCCGCCTTCCAACCTTTCAGCTTTCCAAACACTTATCTCTCAGCCTGAGATCTGCTAGGGATTATTGCAGCCCAGGTGCAGGACCTTGAACTTCATGCAGTTGGCCTCAGCCCATCGGTGCAGCCTATCCAGATCCTCCTGCAGAGCCTTCCTACCCTCAAGCAGATCGACTCACGCGCAAAGCTTGGTGTCATCTGCAAACTTACTGAGGGTGCACTCAATGCCCTCGTCCAGATCATCGATGAAGATATTAAAGAGGACTGGCCCCAGCACCGAGCCCTGGGGAACGCCACTAGTGACTGGCCTCCAACTGGACTTGACTCCATTTACCACGACTCTTTGGCCCAGCTATCCAGCCAGTTTCTAACCCAACGAAGCGTGCGCCAGTCCAAGTCACAAGCAGACAGTTTCTTGAGGAGAATGCTGTGGGAGACGGTGTCAAAAGCCTTGCTGAAGTCAAGGTAGACCACATCCACAGCCTTTCCCTCATCCACCCAGCGTGTCACTTTGTCATAGAAGAAGATCAGGTTCGTCAAGCAGGATCTGCCTTTCATAAACCCATGCTAACTAGGCCTGATCGCCTGCTTGCCCTGCAAGTGCTGTGTGATGACTCTCAGGAGGATCTGGTCCATGAGCTTCCCTGGCACTGAGGTCAAACTGACAGGCCTGTAGTTTCCCGGGTCTGCCCTCCGGCCCTTCTTGTAGATGGGCGTCACGTTTGCTAGCCGCCAGTAAACTGGGACCTCCCCCGATAGCCAGGACTGCTGATAAATGATGGACAGTGGCTTGGCCAGCTCCTCTGCCAGTTCTCTCAGTACCCTTGGGTGGATCCCATCTGGCCCCATCGACTTGTGCACGTCCAAGTGCCGTAGCAAGTCATCAACCAGTTCTTCATGGATAGTGAGGGCCACATTCTGCTCCCCATCCCCTTCCACCAGCTCAGGGTACTGGGTATCCAGAGAACAACCGGTATTGCCGCTAAAGACTGAGGCAAAGAAGGCATTGAGCACCTCCGCCTTTTCCTTATCTCTTGCAACTAAGTTTCCCCCCGCATCCAGTAAAGGATGGAGATTCTCCTTAGTCCTCCTTTTTGTGTTGATGTATTTATAGAAACGTTTTTTGTTATCTTTAACGGCAGTAGCCAGATTGAGCTCCAGATGAGCTTTGGCCTTCCTAATTTTGTTGTTGCACAGCCTCGCTACATCCTTATAGTCCTTCCTAGTGGCCTGCCCACTTTTCCAAAGATTATAAACCCTCTTTTTTCTCCTAAGCTCAAGCCACAATTCTCTGTTCAGCCAGGCTGGTCTTCTTCCCCGCCAGCTCATCTTTGGGCACGTGGGGACAGGCCGTTCCTGTGCCATTAAGATTTCCCTCTTGAAGAGCACCCAGCCTTCCTGGAGCGCCTCTGTCCTTCAGAACCACCTCCCAAGGGACTCCACCAACTAGTGTCCTGAGCAGCTCAAAGTCAGCCCTCCGGAAGTCCAATACAGCAGTTTTACTGGTCCCCTTCCTGGCCTCGCCAAGAATAGTGAACTCCAGCATTTCGTGGTCACTCTGCCCAAGACAGCTCCCGACAATCACATCCTCCACTAGTCCTTCTCTGTGAAGAGAAGGTCTAGCGGGGCACCACCCCTGCTAGGTTCACTAACCAGCTGCGTCAGGAAGCTATCTTCCACGCTCTCCAGAAACCTCCTAGACTGCTTTCTCAGGACTGTGTTGTACCATTTGGTACCATTAGACATCATCAGCTGAGGACAGAGTCAGAGAAGGCACACTAAGCAGTCTTCTGACGTTGTAATTACACCTGTGGAGTAAAAAACTTGTGAGTGCATGTGGCTGTTTAAGTATTCTCTCTTCCTCCTTATGCATTTTCTGCAAGACAGTGTTGCCAAAAGAGAAACAGAGCTGCAGTTAAAAAATAGTCATTCAAAATTTGACACATTACTAAAATTTAAGGGTATCGTGATTCTTATGAAGGTCTAGCTGGAATGGATTTAATTTTCTACTTTTCTTCTTAACAACCCATTTAGTGTTGTGTTTTGGATTTATGACCAAAACAACATTGTTAATACAACGATGTTTTATCTATTCCTGAGCAGTGCTTGCATAGAATCAAGGCACTACCTCTGGCCCTGTAGGGATTAGGCCGGGGTGAGCAAGGTACTGGGACAGGACAATGCCAGGGCAGCTGATACAGTAAGGACAGCTTAGCCAAACTGACCATGGGGATATTCCATATCACATGACATTGTGTTTAGTTATAAAAATGAAGGGTAGGAGGATTTTGATGTAGGCAGACATTACTTGAAGTTTGGGCATTGTTCTACTTGTGGGAGGTGACTGTCTTAACATCAGTTATTTTGCTTATTTATTTATTTATTTATTTATCCTCTTTTCTTCACTTATTAAACTGTCTTAACCTTAACCTACATTTTTTTTTTCTCTCTTCTTTTTAGTTTGTTTTGTGTCCTGTTGGGCCAGGTGTGTTAGCTGCTGGCTGGGGTCAGCGTGCCACACTTGATGTGTTAAAAATGCTTGCACTGGAAGAGGATAGTTAAAATAAATTTTTTCAAAGTTTTTCAACTTTATATTTTAGTCATATGTCCCCCATAGTCTTTAAAGCAATTAACATTAGTATTAGGATTGGTAGAAATTATCTCTTTCCTCCCTCTATAATCATTTATCATAGGCAGAAGTACTTGTAAGCACAACTGTATTTGGCATCAAGATTTTCACTAAAGTCATACATAATATTTATATATAAAGTCATATCTCAGGTTGAAAGAACTGGGCCTGTTTAGCCTGGAAAGAGAAGTCAGGGTGAAGACCTCATTATTGTATATAAATATCTGAGTGAATGGTGTCGAGAAGAAGGATACAGTCTCTTTTCAGTTGTGCACAGCAACAGAACAATAAGGAACAGGCACAAACTGAAGCACAAGAAATTCCTTCTGAATATGAGGGAGCACTTCTTTACTGTGAGGGTGACAGAGCACTGGAACAGGTTGCCCAGAGAGGCTGTGGATTCATCGTCTCTGGAGATGTTCAAGTCCTACCTGGATACCATCCTGGGCAACATGCTCTAGGTGATCCTGCTCAGCAGGGGTGTTGGACTAGATGATCTTCTGAGATCTCTTCCAACCCTGTCCATTCTGTGATAAGGGGATAAGTTTCTATATCACATTAGACTGTTCAAAAACTTGCAAGAAATTTTTAGCACTCCTTGTAAATTGCCAAGCTCATTCAGACCTTTATTTTCTAGTGTCCATAAATATGATAATTTTAACATTTGGCAACTTATCCCAGAAATAATTCTCTCTAAGGGTCCACCATTTCTGTCATTTTTCTTCATTTTATAGAGATAAGTAGCAAACTGGAAGTGCCTTCCCCAGGCCTTGTGTGACAAGAGTTCAGAATATTAATTGTCCAAAAATTATCAGCTGCAAGAATTTTTATCTAACACAGCTGCTCTGTGGTTTTCTCTAGAAAATATAGTATCATTTATGTCCCAAGTAAGCATTTAAGTATGTAAATAGAAATAATTGCAATGTATAATTAATATTTAAAAAGTAAAATGTCAGGCTCAGCTAAACAGCTTTTCAACATCCATCTTTTTCTTCTTTTCTTATATCACATATTCTTCAGAGAAATGTGCTTCAAGACTTAAATGAGCAACTTCCCATTGATCAAAGATAACTGTTTTACTCTAAAGTGCTAAGAACTACACAGCTTTGTAAGATTCACATCTAGAATGAAAAATAATATTAAATTTTTAAAGAACAGATCATATAGAATTAAGTGTGGTTTCTCGTTCTCATTCTCATTCTCGTTCTCGTTCTTCTCCTTCTCCTTCTCCTTCTCCTTCTCCTTCTCCTTCTCCTTCTCCTTCTCCTTCTCCTTCTCCTTCTCCTTCTCCTTCTCCTTCTCCTTCTCCTTCTCCTTCTCCTTCTCCTTCTCCTTCTCCTTCTCCTTCTCCTTCTCCTTCTCCTTCTCCTTCTCCTTTTCCTTCTCCTTCTCCTTCTCCTTCTTCTTCTCCTTCGAGCATCAGGTGGCTAGTATAGAACTAAACATTACAGCATAATTGCTACTGGAGGAGACAGACACTCTCAAGGTTGAACATAATTTTCTCATTATGAAGACAGTGAGCCAGCTCTTCAAATTTTTGCCTGTAATGTACCAAATCCCATCAGCTCAGTACAGGGGCAAAGCAAGACCTGCAGAACATCAGAAAGCAGCAGCAGTTGAGAATTTGTATTAGTGTTCTGTAAATGACAAGGTTAAGACCCATGCTTAAAATGCAACACAGGATCTGGCGATACCCAAAATTATCTTCATTATCTCATGACTAAGAAAAGAATGGATCAGCAAATAATACTGATATGCAAAAACTGGATGACCTTCGCCTGCTGTGAGGGATTTTACCATCTTCTTTCTGTTTGTAATATTCAGCAGTACAAAAAATAAACACACTAATTAACAAATAAAATAAAATAAAATAAAATTAAAATAAAATAAAATAAAATAAAATAAAATAAAATAAAATAAAATAAAATAAAATAAAATAAAATAAAATAAAATAAAATAAAATAAAATAAAATAAAATAAATAAATCTGTTAGCAATTAGTTCTCAAGCAAAGTCTGTTCTGTTTCATTCATTTGACTCATGGTTGAATTAACCCCATACATATATTATAGTATATATATATATACTATATATATATATTAGTATATATTAGTATACTATATATTAGTATATATATATATATACTATATTATATATATTTATATATATATAATATATATATATATTATATATTTATATATATATATATTATATATATATATATATAATAAAATACAAATAATAAAATATCTAGTGGATATTGACTAAAGCATTCAGCCAAGAACAATTCTGGAAAGTTGGCAAACCAAGTTTGAAATGAACATGAAAAAATTTGTCTTTTAAAGACAAGCATTTTTATGAATAATATATTATCATTGTGCTTCATTATGAAGTCCCCCCAGACAAAATTGCATTAATTTCTTCATTTTTATTTTTGAAAGCAAAAATATACATAAAGCTACTCATTTCATGTGTTTGTTTGTTATAATAACAATAACAAAAACAACAACAAAATAAGAAGTTATTTTCTCTCAAAAAGTGGATTGCTTTTTTTATTCATCTTTTTCTAAAAAGTTCACCTTTAGGCACAGATGGAATATGGAAAATGTTATTGAAAATAAAAGTTGAGTGACTTGGAAATATCAGGTTGTAATGGAAATTGTTTTGCATAGTAGCCACTTTATGCATCATTTTTACCCTTGGAAATATTTTAATACTTTAAAAGTAAAAGGACTTTAAATGACTTGAGGTTTTCAAATTGTGCATGTTTGAGATAAGGGAGTTCCACCATACACTACCTATCACATGTTTTAATATCATAACTGTAAGAAAAAGGTCGTTCTATTATAAGACTTGCAAAATGTGATTTATAGTGGTGACATTGCAATAGAATTACAAAATCTCGTGATAGAAATGTCAATGAATTAACACAGTAGTCTCCCTGATTGTCCATCTGATGGATTTTGATGGGTTAGAAGTGTAGTTCTCTCATGGCTAGATACTGGACTATGAAGGGGTAAATCATATATGAGGTTGAAGAAGACTCAACCTCTTTTCACTTAATTGTACCTCCTCACATCACGTGAATTTATTGTGCATATACATCAGCAGATGTAGACTGTAGTGATGGGATGCCACTGTGGTAGCATCAGTTAATATGGTTATTTCTATCTGACGCTCTATATTGGACATCCTCTACAAGATGAGAGAATTGGGAAAATAAAACTAGATTGAACTTCTGGCTGATTCCTGGTGAACATGTCCAGAAAAGCTCCAGTAGCTATAGTAAAATAATATTAAAGCAGATTTTCTTCTCTTTGAAACCCTCTATTTGAGAGAATGTTGCGTAATTCGGGAACATTTATTTGATGTAAAGAAGAACATTAGTGCTGATAAAATTATCATAAGGTTTTACTATATTTTATTTTAAAAGATTTTTTATTATTATTTTTTAATAATATGGGGTACATCATAGTACTTTATATGTCAAGTCCTCGGTTCATGATAATGGTCTGATTTATCCTTCTAGAGGATCTGGACATACTTTTTAAGTGTTGAAGTTTATTTTTGATAGATTACAATGAATTTGTACAGTAGATCCTTTTCATCAGTCATATTGCAGAATAGGTGGTATTTGGTGTAGGATAACACACCTGTAGGATAAGAGCTCTAATGGAAATATTTAGACTTTTCTCAATATTTAACAAGTTATTATATGAAGATATTGCAATACAAAGTAATATATAAACTGCAGTACCAAATGTTGTCCTTGCAGGTAAGTGACATGTTCATATTCAAGAAAAAAGGTAATCTGAACCAGGGCTGCAAATGGTTAAGAAATGTATAGAAGTAAAATGATATCTTAGCCAGGTTCTAAATACTGATTTTATTCCTTCTTCAATGAACCATGATCCCCTCCCCCACCCCTTTACCCCCCACCCCCGCCCAAGGAACATGTTTTTTTTGTAAATTGTGGGAGCAACTAAATTGCTGTTCAGATGTAACATGGTAAGTGACCAGAAAGTTCAGTTTCATTCACATATATGCTGAGATATATATGTATGCATACATTTATGCAAATTCCTGTTCCCTGGTATTTTAGTAAATATTTAATTCACCTGCCCTTCTTTTTGTCTGTTTGTTTCTTTGCTTTTGACACAAGTTGATGCATTTCAAAGTGCAATCTAAATTCAAGGATCTTTTTGTCTTTGGAAATATTAGCCAACCCACCCAAGTGGTCTGTCCTTTCTTCCACAACACGTACAGTTTCTTCTTCCATTTTAAGTTTCCCAAGAGCTCATCTGTTCACACAGGTCTCCTGCCCCCCGTGCTCAACTTCTTTCTCGTAGAGTTTCACTGATCCCAATCTTGAAGGAAATTGTGCTTGAATATTTACCAACTCTTCTGGATCCCCTTTCCTTCTAGGACCCTGGCCTAGGGAATTCCTCTAATTAGTTCCCTGAAGAGGTCAAAGTTAGCTCTCTTGAAATCCAGGGTTGCAGTCCTACTTTTTGCCCTGCCTCCTCCTTACAGGATCCTGAACTCCAACACCTCATGATCACTGCAGCTGAGACTGCCCTCAACCCTCACATTTCCAACTAGACCATCTCTATATGGTAATACCAGGTCCAGCAGGGCCCCTCTCCTTGTCAGCTCATCTACCACCTGCATCAACAGGTTATCTGCAATGTTCTGCTGGACTGTTTGTTCTGAGCTGTATTGTCTTCTTTGCAAATATTGGGATGACTAAAAAACCCTATAAGAACCAGGGCCTGTGAACATGAGGCAACTTGCAGCTGCCTGTAGAAGGCTTCATCCACTTCCTCTTCCTGATCCAGTGGGGATTAAACACCCATTACAATGGCCCTGTTGGCCTGCCCTTTAATCCTCACCCATGGGCTCTCTACTCACACTTCATCCTCCCCTAGTCAGAGCTTCATACATTCCAGTTGCTCACTCACATAAAGAGCAACTCCACCACCTCGCCTTCCTGGTCTGTCCTTCCTAAAAAGAACAAATCCATCCATGGCCACATTCTGGTCATGAAAGCTGTCCCACCATTTCTCAGTAATTACAATGAAATCATAGCCCTGCAAAAACACATACACCTCCAGTTCCCCTTGTTTATTCCCCCTGCTTACATAGAGGCATTTGAGTTGAGGTCCCAATGCATCTGCATTTCTAGATGGGACAAATATAACATGTACATGTGGGCTTGTGGTATCTCTCCTGTTAAGCTCTGTTTCCTCTCTAGGCTCTGGGCATCCTTTACTGGCTCTGGTGTTCAGCTGTTTTTCTGTGGGATGGCATGTCATCTCATACCTTATCACTAGCATCCCTCATGATACCTCCCTCCCCCACTGAATCTAGTTTAAAACCTGATCAATGAGCCCTGCCAGCTTATGACCATGGACACCCTTTCCCCTTTGGGAAAGATGAATACTGTCCAATGCCAGCAAGTCTGGTGCCATGTAAGGCTTCCTGTCTCCAAAGAACCTGAAATTTTGTCAATGGCACCAACCACAGAGCCATGTGTTAATTGGCGCTATCCTTCTGTTCCTGTCACTGTCAGTACTGGGGAGAATGGAGGAGAAGATGACTAGTGCACCCAAATTCCTGATCATCTATCCCAAGTCCTTGAAGTCCATTTTGATTGCTCTCAGGTTATGTGTTGCCACATCTAGATGTAAGACCAGAAATGGGTAATAGTCTAAGGGATGAACCAAGCTGGTAAGTCTCTTAGTGATGTCCTTAATCTGAGCCCCAGGAAGGTGACAGACCTCCCTTAGAGGAGGGTCCCTTCTAAATATTGGACCCTCTGTTCCCCCTGTTGTGGAATCACCCACAAATAAAGCCCACCTTTTTTTTTTTTTCCTCCTGACTGCAGTTGCAATACGAGGGGATAGCCTAAAAATGCAACACTAAATAACTGTAATTGCACAAGAGCCCTGACATGCAGAGGGGTGCCCACCCTCTGTGTCCTGGGGAGTACTGTTGGAGGTGCAAGCTTTTATTCCCTGGGGGGCCCTGCGAGGGGACTGTGCTTACCGTGCTGTGGCTGAATGCAGTTTTTGCTTCACTAGGCAGCTACAATATCAGCAGGAAAGTGCTTGAGGCCTGCATTTTCTGGCTGAAGGGTAGTGACAATAGCCTGTATCTTTCATTCAACCTTTTGTGGCTTAAGTCTTTCCCATCCTTCTCACTCAATAGAAGTGTATTTTTCCTCCCTTCCCTAATAGCAGAAATACCTGCAGGTGCTTTGTGGCAGGTAGGACTTCCAATATCATCCCTGAGCAGCTTTGCTTCTGCCTCAGTGCACCATAAGGCAACTCTGGTCAGAAACTGAAGAGGATGGGAAGTTTTTTGCATAGTGGAATATGACAGTCCAAACCAGTGGACAATATGGCCTCAAAAAACAAACAAACAAACAAACAAACAAACAAAAAAAAAACATTCAACTGCACAGGTTATCAGTTACTTTGTAAAACAACATTTCCTTTATCCACTCAGTGTTCTGGTATACTGTCATGATAATAACAAAGGAATACCAAGCTGAATTAAAGTCACGTAAGTCACTCAGTGGTCTCCACTACTAACCTGTTTTGGCCATATAATTTAGTTTTGCTTATGCTCTGGACTGTTAATATCTATCTAACCTTTACATAACTGCTGCCAGATGAAATATGTTTTTTGCTATTTTCAAAGCCTAACCTGGCTTTAAGTTTTCACTGTGACTCTGTACAATACTGACACTATTAAAAACCTATGTTTGTTTGCTGCCCTGGAATTTGTGTTTGTTGAAATACCAGACAAAGGAATAATACTTGTATTTATTTATTTATTTATTTATTTTTTACTGCTTATATATAATACATGATGTAGCTGCATTTGTGCTTTGTAGGCAAAGAGGAAGACTAAATATTTTATTTGTTTAGTGGTCTTGCTATATAAACAGGCTAGACAAATAGACTTCAATATATGAAGTATACTTTCTGAAGGAAAGGAACAAGGACAAGACATTGGAAGTGCTAAATAATTATTGTCTCTACTGGATTTATTTCTTTCTGTAGAATATTACATTAGATTGACTGTTTCACCTCTGTTCATATAATTTTATTTTCATTAATTTATATAAAGATTACCAGTATCTCTATGTCTGGCTTGTTAGTGGGTTTTTTGGTTATAACTGTAAGATTAATCCAAGTCACAAAAGCTTTACTAGGTCTTTTATCACCTATCACATACATTTAGAGCAATGTATACAACACAGAAGATAAAATTATCACAATAACATATTTTTATTTTTTATTTTTTTTATTTTATTGCTGCTGTTATGTTCAGCAGGAGACTGTGATAGTGCAGCACAAGACAGATGTGTATCAAAGCAAGTAAAAACATTTCCCAGAGTGATTAATTTGTATTCCTTCATCCTAGTCACTTTTACTTATTTTATTTTATTCTCTTTTAAAGAATATTTTGGTCTTAAAGTCAACAGATCCAACAAGGTCAGGGTCTAAATATTTTGAATCTGATCCCATGTACTGAATCCACTGTTTTCTGCCACCTTTTTACAGGAAACAGAATACTTTAAAAAAAGAAGTGAGAGCCTCTCTACTTGGTAAAATCTGTCCAGCAACGCACTCAGTGGTGCTCTTTCTCATCAGTGTGCTTTGACAATAAGAAAACAAATCCTTACAAGTATTTGAGGCCAAGTCTGGTGAGGCTTTGAGCAACTTGATCTACTAGATAGTGTCCCTGCTTATGGAAGTGGGGTTGGAACTAGATCATAGAGTCATAGAATGGCTCAGATTGGAAGTGACCTTAGAGATCATCCAACCCCCTGCTATAGGCAAGGATGCCAACCCTTATATTAGGCTGCTCAGGACCTCATCTAATGTGATATTGAACACCTCCAGGGATGGGGTATCCACAACCTCTTTGGGCAACCTGTTCCAGTGCCTCACTACCTTCTAAGGGAAGAATTTCCTCCTAGCCTCTAATCTAAATCTCCCTTTTTTAGTTTAAAACCGTTCCCCCTTGTCCTGTCAATATCTGATTGAGCGAAGACTTGCTCTCCATCATTTTTATAAGCCCCCTTCAGGAACTGAAAGATTGCAATTAGCTACTCTCAATGAATTCTTCTCTCAGCCTATACTCATGTCTACATGTACAGCACCTTGCACTTTGTCTTGTTGAACCAAATTATATTCATGTGGGTCTACTTCTCAAGCTTGTCCAGGTCCCTTTGGATGGCAGGCCTTCCTTCTGTTGCATTGACTGCACCACTCAGCTTGGTGCCATCTGAAAACTTGCTGAGGGTGCACTCAATCCCACTGTCTATGTCATTGATAAAGATATTAAAAAGCACCGGTCCCAGGACAGACCCCTTAGGGACATTGCCCATCTCCAGCCTCCACTTGGACATAGAACCATTGGCCATCACTCTCTGGGTGCAATCTTCCAGCCAACTCCTTATCCACTGAATGGTCAACCCTTCGAGTCCATATCTCTCCAATTTGGAGATCAAGATGTCATGTGGAACCCTGAAAAAAGGCCTTACTGAAGCCCAGATAGATAACCAGTCAGTCTTCCCTTGTCAACTGATGTGATCACTCCATCTGTAGAAGGCCACCAGATTCTTCAGGCACTGTTTACTCTTGGTAAAGCCATGCTGGCTGTCTCAGATCACCTCTTTGTCTTCCATATTCATTGCCATTACTTCCAGGAAGGTCTTTCACATGGTCTTGCCAGGCACAGAGGTGAGGTTCACCAGTCTGTATTTCCCTGGGTCCTTTATTCCCTTTTTAAAAATGGGAAAATAAAAAGTGTTTCCTTTTTTCTAATCACCAGAAACTTCATCTGACTTGCAGGACTTTTCAAATATGATGGAAAGGCTTGGTGACTACATCAACCAACTCCCTCAGGACTCTGGAATGTATGTCATCAGACCTCATAGACTTGTACTTGTTTAGTTTCATTAGGTGGTCCAACCCAAATCAGTCTATGATTCTTTGACTTTAAATCACATACAGGCATTTCTCATTTTTTCAGTTACTTTTATTTTATTTTTTTGCAATCGCTCTTTGAATTGGTAAACTGTTGTTTAAATGTTTCCTAGAAAGATTTAGGAGATATCAGAAACATTGCAGCATATGATTTACCTAAAGAGCATGAGTTTCTTAATTCAGGACCTTGTAGAATTCATTGTTCTTATACAGACCTGTTTAAATTTCACTCTTGTTAAAAAAAAAAAAAAAAAAAAAAAAAAAAAAAAAAAGAAAACTCTCATGAACTTTAAAATATAAAAAAGAAATCAATAAAGTCTTGGAAAAAAAAATACTCTGTTTTTTTTGTTTGTTTGTTTGTTTGTTTGTTTTTAAGGCTTAATAAACCTAGTTATTATAATCTCTCTACATTACACAACTGTTTAAGTAGAATTCATTGATCTATTATAAAGTACGGGATAAAAATAACTTTTTCCAGGGCAAGGTCTGGGTCAGGGTACGATAAATTCTTTGAACCACACATTTGATTTCTTTTCTTAATAAACAGGGTAGCCACAAACATTTTTCCCTTCTTCTATTGGTTTATTTGTAACTGGTCACCTTTTCCTCTGCAGAGAGATTCTGTATACACAATTTTATCAATTACCATCAGGTAACTGTTAATAGACATAACAGGAAGCTAGAGGGACCATGCTAGATAGCTAAGCAGAAGTATCTTCACTAATCCTGGTGAAGGAACCTGACAAAATTCTGGTGTCCAGTCAGCCATCTGTCAGGTAGGATACTGGTGGCATCCATCAGGTTGGTTTCAGGTAGTCCTTAGAAAGTCTGACCTTTGAACTTCATAAACTTCTCTTTCATCCCTGTTGTTTTTTGTATCTTCATATATAGACTATTGTCAGTAGTTACTCAGCAGCATAATGTGTGTTTTGGGTCTTCTTCTATGTTGCATGTCCTAGCTTTAGTCATCTCATTGCTGAGTAAATTAGTAACTAAAGCTGAGACAAACGCATAGATCTGTACCTCAAAACACTGAACAGAATATCCAAAACTAGGTATCATAGAAAGGAGAGACCGCATCAGCACATATTAAGCACTGTCTCATGATTAGCCTATAGAAAAGGCTGAAAATTATGAATGTTTTGCTTTAAATTGTGTTCTTTGGACTGAGCTAAGGGACTTATGCTGCAGCATCCTATTGTTTTCTTTGCAAGTCATTTCAAGCATGTAACTAGTACAATTTCTAACATTAAAACTCAGAAACGGCACATTGTTCTAATTGTAAAATGATTTTAAAAACAATCTGAAAAAAAAAAAAAAAAAAAAAAAACTTATCATTAGTAAATATTAGCTGTACATTACAATTCATGTAAACCTGGGACTGTATTACTTTGGACATCTTGTGCAGAGACTGAAATTTCCTGTTTTGCTGCTAGCAACTTGGAAAATTAAATGTGGGTTCTGAAGTGTGATCATGCATATCTGGCTGTATTTGTAGATCTCATTATAAAGGTCTTTCTCACAAACATGATAGTATGATGGCTAATAGCTCTGTATGTATCAAAAAAAAAAAAAAAAAGAAAGAAAAAAAAAAAGAGATATGTTGAATATTTGCTCTTCATTAATAGTATTGTTTGTACAAGATGTTCTAATGCATAAATAATCTTTCTTCACAGTACTAATTGAAAACACATCTATTCACAAAGGACTGTATTTAGTATGCATTGCTATCATGACCTACAATGAATAAACAGGTACAGATATCTATGAATATTTATCTGTATTTATCTATGAATAAAGAGATACAAAAAACTGAGTCTTAAGACTTCCATATTTAGGAATTCATGCTGCCCACTAATGATTACCTTTGATTGATACGGGGTTTGATATATCTGTTGGTAATGAAAATACAGGGGTAATATGATCTTTGAAAGTGTTTTTCTAAAGGGCCTAAGCTTTATGTTGTTCGAGGGGCTAGCAATGACCTGACCTTTAAAATGACTTCAGGTCTTTTCCTGAACATTTATGATTATTTTTTTATTATTTTTTCTTAAAGACTGTAAAACTTGTTAGACTTTTGTTTGCTAAATCTCTTTAGGTGATGTCTTTGATTTCTTGTTTTTATTTATGTATATAATTACTTTATTTTTGTGGAAGTGACATTCTCTTGATTATAACTTTTTACAACAGCTTTATGAATCTAAAGTACAGCCTAACACCACACAGGTGTTAATATTAATGATTATATCAGCTGTCAATGTCTGATTGTCTCCTGCATTTGAAGCTGCTGTACATTAAGATTACTCAATAGCAAGTACATATGGCCCATTTGTGTTAAATGACATTGTTCTG
The DNA here is from genome assembly GCF_009819795.1 of Aythya fuligula. Lineage (NCBI taxonomy): Eukaryota > Metazoa > Chordata > Aves > Anseriformes > Anatidae > Aythya > Aythya fuligula. The sequence goes on along the minus strand of NC_045593.1, from coordinate 72,732,888 downwards.
TTTTTCTGCATATCTGTTCGTGACAATTACACTTAGTATGATGTTTTTGAGGTTAATCCTTGCTGTATAATAGAACAATAAATATATTTTATATTTACAGCTCAGAAGGTTTTTGTTTGTTTGTTTGTTTGTTTGTTTGTTTTTCTGTAAAGCTGAACAAAGGGCCAAAAGCTGGACTCTGACTGACTTCATTGGTCACAAAAAGGGTCAGGAGACACTGCATGTTCAAATCTTAATGTCACTGAAAAAATATTTTGATTAAAGGTTTTTTCAAAACAATCCAAGTAGGGTTTGGAAATACTTGTCTTATTGAATACAAATATGAGACAAACCTATCCTTTCAACTCTGTTGAAACTACTGTACAACTTCACAAAACTTATAGATCTGAATAGCTGAACAAAATTTCTCATTCCACTGTGTCATTCTGTGGAGTTTGATGGGAGAGAAGAAAGAATAGATACTTGTTCTATGCTTCTGAGTTCAAAAATAGTTTCAGTATCATAGAAACAAAGAAATTCTTCATATTACTTAAGATAAAATAAATAAACTAATGTGCAAGACGACCATGCCTTGCTGATTAAATTAAAAATAAAATAAAATAAAATAAAAATAAAAAACAAACCTCAGTTGAAATTACTGAAAAAAATTCCACAGTTTATTTTGCATTATGTTCTTGAAGAAGTCTGTTGTATGATGTAATTAGAAAGGAATAGCCACTCATATGAATAAATATGCAGCTTCAGTGTGCACTGCTATCTCCCTGTGCCTGCATCCTGTAGTGCCCTGAAAAATTAAGGAGGCAGAGCACAGTGAAAGTGAAGAACATGAAAGCCGTTGGAATGTCATGGTAGCCTAGTGTAAGCTCAGTGAAAATGTCCAGTCCATATCATCCTAGGAAATCCATGACGTATGGATTCTGGTTACCTGAAACAGATTTTGGACAGAAATATAAACAAGAAAAACAAAGAGAAAAAGAAGCATATCATCTTGATATTTCTAGCTCCAGGCCTAGTTCTTAGACTTATATAACAATCGTAGAACTTAGAACCTGTTAAATTATAGGAATAACAGGAAGCTTCATAGACCTAGTGATATAACTTTACAAACACTTTTCTCTTCAGAGAAGGCCTCTGTGTATATTTACAGGTATTTTTATACACTCTTTTTTTTTTTTTTTTAAAAAAAAAAAAAAAAACAACTTTCTAAAATATTGATTATTAAAAATGTCCATTGACCCTTCTTGTTGAGTACTTGGCTAGTACAACAAATACATATAAGGACAGGCAGTAAAAAACTGATTGGACACAATGAAAAATGTGGAGGACATAGGAAAAATCCTGCAGTACGAACTGAAATATTTCAGATAATTGAAACATTCATTCTTAATCCATATTTTAGATGACTTTTTCTGGTTTATCTAAATGGTATCAGTAAATATAGTTAGGCCTGTGACACATTCAGACAGAGATAGTTGACAGACAGCCTAATAGGCTGATAGCAAGAATTGTATCAGGGCTGTGAAATGCCAAAGTTTGTGTTTCTATTCTCAACCTACTAAACAAACCTACTAAGCATTTGGACTTTTTTTTTTTTTTTTTTTTTTTTTTTTTTTTTTTTTCCTGTTAAACAAAAAAACTGACTGGCTGTGACATGTTTCTGTGATGATATTGTTTACAAAGCAACCTTATTTCTTATTGGCTGTTTTGTTAGTCAGTTATTTTGTTAGTCAAAGACCACTTAACTAAAACTCAAAATAGACCATTGACTTTCATTAAGTTGTTACTTGTTGTTATAAAAGAGATTAACTTTCTAGTATAATGGTGACAGTTTTAGATAAATTGTCTATAACCAAGATTTTTCAGAAAGGTTATTTTCTATAATTTTTATTTTCCTATAAGATTTTACCCCTTCTCTATCTTAATTCACATCTGTACATTAAATTAACCATTAAGCTTAATTTACGTCAAATTCTTTCCTGAATATTTTCAATTTATTTGGGATCCTGCTGCTAAATATGATGTCAGTACGCCCAATACACAGCTTTACTCTAGCACATCTACCTATTTGCTTGGAAAACTAGACAAGCTGGAGTTAATATGAATTTACATCCATAAATGATATCTGTCTAATTGTAATGACAGTAATTTATGATTAAGACACAGCATAGCATGAAAATAGCTTAATTGCAAGAGGACTGCAATGCAGTGGAGGCACCGTCTCTGCTTTGATGAAGAGGCAGCTTGACAAGCTTGCCAAAATTTTCTCTTAGATGATAAAAAGACAGCAATTAGTTTTCTATGTATTTTGTTGTTTAGTATTGCTGCACTGTACTGGGAAATAGTCACACAACACACTAGACCTGAGAAGTATCTACTCCTTAGATCAAACCTTTTTTTTTTTTCTTTTTTTTTCCTTTTATCTCCTTTTTCCTTTTTTTTTTTTCTTTTGTTTTCTTTTTTTTTTTTTTCTTTTTTCTTTTTGTGGTCAATTTCTTGAGATCTACAAAAGAACAATATCTTATTATTTATGAGTATACTAAAGGAGCAGGTGAACTCAATGATTTAGACATTAGTGCTTGTGCTTGCATGAATTTTTATTATTAATAATTAATTATTATTATTAACTGTAATGTCTTCATGTTCTATAAGAAGAGAAATCATGACCACACATGTAGAGGGTAGTACACCTCAAATAATATCACAAAACCTTTATCAATAAATACTTTATGTTGTGCCAAGAGTCACAGCAACACAAACATCTAATTTAAGGAGAGTACATAGACATACAGAGAGGATTTGTTATTTTGTTCACATTTTTACAAATACAAAAATAAAAGATCAGACACAGAATGCTAAATTCTACAGGCAATAAATCGGAGAATAAACAGAATAAATCATACATTAAAATTACAGGGAACATACAAAAAAGTCCAAACATACCAAACATACAAAACAGTCAAAATCTCTACCTGTCAAAAATCTGTCTTGAGTTTAACTGAGTTATGTTGGTTAATGCTTTTTAAAAATAAACTTACTAGTATAGACCTATTTGGGACAATTAATTTTTGCTGTGAAAGATCTTCTGTATGCATGAGGAAAATTATCACTCAGTCAAATGTTTAGCAATGCAAGGAGAAAACAAAAAAGTGTAAAATTGAAGGAAAAAGAATACATAACTTAAGAAAGACAAATGAAGACAAAAATCCTGACCGAGAAATTAAAAATCAACGACTGAAAAAGATCCCAAAAGCAAGGAAATTAAAATCTTTAATTCTTTTGCACATTCTTTTCATTACTTGAGTATTCTGTAAGAAGAATTTAAAAATCTATTGTTTTGTGCCCATATCTTCCAAGACATTCAAAGGCCTAAGCTTTGCTTAGATTCTTACATATTCTTACATAGACACTAATATACCTTAAAGAACTTAACACTTGGTGGTGATGTGGTGTTTAACCTCCCCTTTTTTTTCAGATGCAGTGTAGTTTTCATTATAATGTCTAGATCTTGTAACATCTTTATTTTTCACTTAAAGAAGTTTGTGACATGTAAGATGAATATCATGTTTCTTGAAGTGCAAGCTTGCATATATAGATAACATTTTTTCTTGAAATATTGTTTCCCTCAACGATAACCTCATTTTCTTTTAAAGAATAGTTTAACGTTACAGGAACAACCAGCTTTCAACTGAAAATATGGTCATCTAATTTGAACTTCTCTGAATAAAACTAGTAAACTAATATATAAGGTGAAGTCACCTTAAACAGTTGCTCTTTCTCATATCCTCATTATTATTTAGTTTACATAGTCTTATTGAGTACAGGCAGTCATCTGTGCATCACAAATTCTATGTGAATTCAAGGTCCTAGTTGCAATGAAGGATGCATTTTATTTAGACTCTATGGGAGTGTGGCCATGGAGGTCAATAAGCCCCATGGTTGGTGATAACATCAGGCTCTAAACGATAAAGCCATCAGGAATGTGAAGAGTTTAGAGGGAACAAAGAGGGGTTGATTCAGGAGATGGGAGATGCCATGCCATCTGGGGTTGCTTGTTCTCCGGCTGTTGGGGCATGGGGGTTGCTGGGTGTTTGTGATTTGTGGGCAAAGCAGTTGATCAATGAATGGTTAGGGAAAAGTACTGCTGTGGAATGAATAGTATAAGAAGGGAGCCTGTCCTCAAGATAGGAATGCAACATGGATAATGAAGTTATGCCCTCAATATGAGAGATGAAGTTAGGCCCTCAGTAAGAGAGAATGAAGTTATGTCATCGATAAAGAAGTAGCAGTCACTGATCCTGAAAGAAGCCTGGTGTCTGTGTGATCATTACGCCACAAGATTCAGGTCCAGATGATGCACTTCTTTGACTCACAGGCAATCAGAAGCCGTACAACACCAGATCAAAGACCACCTAAATGATTCAGGGTAAACCTACATAGCCAGAAATTTCTAAGTAAAGACAACTTAGATGTTGTTATGGACTTGCCCTGCTGGGCAGCCAAACTCCATCATAACAGCTCTCTCACTCTGCCTTCTTAAAAGAAGAGGAGAGAAGAAAGTGTTATATATGGAGTGGTAATTCATGTTGAGAAAAAGAGTGATATTAATAAAGAAGGGGGAGATTTGAGAGTGTGGCCATGGGGGTCGTAAAGCCCCGTGGTTGATGATAACATTAGACTCTTAATGATGAGGCCATCAGGAATGTAAAAGAGTTTAGAGCAAACAAAGAAGGATGATTCAGGAGACTCTATGCAGTCTCAGGTTGCTTGTTCTCCAGCCGTTAAGGCATGGAAGTTTCTGGGTGTTTGCTGTTGTTGTTATGTTCAAAGTTGTTTGACCAATGAAAAGTTGTATTGTAAAGAACTGTTATGGGGTGGAAGGTATAAAAAGGGGAGCCTGTCCTCAGTATAAAAAAAAAAAAAAAAAAAAAGAAAAAAAAAAGAAAAAAAGCAACACGATGTAATGAAGTTATGTCATCAATGGGGAGGCAGAAAGAACGAATGAAGAGGAGCAGGCTAGCAGAATGGAGACCAGGATGGGAACAGGCACACTGATTGCCTCATGAAGATAGGTTCGGCCAAACTCAGCAAACCGCTCAGAGAAGCTCGTCCAGAAAGTCACTGGAAATGGGCACACCGGAGCTGGGAAGAAGCTCAAGCTGAGAGAAGTGGACCTGCACACACAACTGCCCCTTGCTGGTAAGCAGCTGCGCATTATGGGGAATCATATGTCCTTAGGAACAAAGACTGTCCTGGTAACCTTACAGCTTATTCTCCTCATTAACAATCAGACAGTTTATGATCCTGAAATATGGGACCAAATTGAGGTCAAGGTGTGGGACTCTGCGACTAAAAACGACAAGGTTGCAGTGGGATTGCTCAGCACCTGGCAAGCAATCTCTGAAGCCTTAAAGAGCCATGTGGGCCCACAGTCAGAAATGTGTGGTTTGCCAGAGAGTGAGGGAGCTGCGGGTTCCTTTACTGATCCTTCTGCTACGTTGTCAGCCCCTCTGCTGCTACAGCCATCTAAGGCTTTTGCTGTTACGCCCCCTGGTGACCTGGACATGCCTTTTGACCCAGGCCCTATTGGCCTTGAAAACAAGATGGATATGCTTTTCTTCGATTCGGGAAGAACAGGATACACAAGGCCCAAAGACCGAGTTGCTTGACAACTTAAAGCAAGACACATTGTTCAAAAGGAATAGAAAATGGAGACTTGTTTGTAATCAAGAAAAGGAATGGAAAATGGAGACTTTTAAGTCATGGAACTTAAAAGATTGTTTTTTACCTTTTCTGATTGTACATATGTACAGGTGTACTTGGGTTTAGTATGTAAAAGCAATGTTCTGTACATTTAGAAAGTTTGATGTTCGTGTGTGTGTTGGTAGAGCATAGACTCCCCGCACACCCAGCGCCGTTTACTTGCCTTGCCTTTTATACCTTTTATAAATATTTCTTTTATAAATATTACTAAATTCAGATTGGGATGACACTTAATTTATAACAAAAGTATGCTGGAAAAAAAAAAAAAAAAAAAAAAAGCTCCCAGATTGAGATAAGGTGAGAGATAAGGATATTTAAATTAAAGAGAAAAGAGGAAAAGTAAATAAACCAAGCAAAGACCACATGGAAGCAAAGTTGGAAGGAAAAATATTATTCTCTACTTCCCATCAACAAGTGATGGTTGGACATGTCCTGGGAAGCAGGACTTCAACATGTGTAGCAGTTGTTTGTGGTGACAGATGTCTTCATAGTAAGAACCCTCCCTCTCTTTCCACTTTCCCACCTTTTACTGATGAGTGTGAATATCATATTATGTGTGTGAATTATCATATGGTGTGGAATATCCCTTTGGTTATTTAGGTCTACTGCCCTGGGGATTTCCCCTTCACGCTTATTGCTGATTCTTATGAAGTGTACTGGCTTCAGAGGGGTTTGGATAGTGTCTCAATGCTGTGACAACACTCTCAGCAATAGACAAAACATTGGTACTGGTTCATATCTTTGCGGTTCTAGCTACAAGTTCAGAATCCTATGAATGGCTTCAGGAAAAGTTAATTGCATCCCAGCCAGCACCAGTGCAGATGTAGATGGGTCGTTTCAGACCTTTTGTTATTCAGTACGAAATATCCTATATACCTTATTATGTCCATGACACTTAGTGGGAATAAATATTTCAAACATGACCTTAAAAATACCGTCACAATATCCGTCTGCTTGAATATTTTTCTTCTGAAGTGCTGGCTGTAGTCCCTAATGGCTTTGATTACCCTGTAAATGGCCACAGAGCTCTCAATGACAGAACCGAGACACTATTTATAATGTGTAAAAATTGTGTAGATTCATTCTACAGGACAGTCTTCAGTGCAACTATTTTTAGGATAGCAGAGCCCCCCAGATAGCTGGATTTTTTTGGTTCTTCTCACTTGTCAAAATCTGGAAAAAATCCTCCTTCTTGCCAGACCTCCCAATGCTTAATCTTGAGTGCTCTCTCCTCAGAAAGGGGAGAATTGGGTTTGACTACCTTACCAAGGTGAATTTAGACAGTTATGCTCTCAGGTATTTCTATGTTGAAAGTCATTGAGAGAAAATGTGAAATTTTCACATTAATTGAGAGAAATTTTCAAGTGATATGAAAACAGTGAAAAAATAATTCATAAACATGCAAAAGTGAAGATTTCCATGAATGCTTCAACAAGTACAGCACTGTGATCTTGTTAGGTGACTGAAGAATTCATGTTTAATCTTTTTTTTTTTTTTTTTTTTTTTTTTTTTTTTTTTTTTATTTCTTCTGAAGCAAAGAAGAGTAATAGAAATGTGACATATTAGCTCTTTTGTAGTGTTCACCATAGTCAATGCCAGTATAGACTACTTGAGTCCTCTGAAGCAAGAAATGAAGTTTAGATTCTATGGCTCAAGTGAGGATAAAAGAGCATGAACTGGAAGCTTTGATCCTTTCCCAGAATTTTGACTTGATTGCTATTTTTGAGGCTTGGTGGGATGAGTCACAGAGATGGATTTCTAGGATGGAGGGTTATTGTCTATTCAGGAGGGATAGGCCAGGCAGGTAAGGAGGGGGTGTTGTACTTAAAGGAGAGACAACCCTTGCCATTAACAATGGTGCAGTAGAGAACTTCTGGGTGAAGATGATACCATCCCAATAATGGATGGCAAAGCAGGTGTTGTGGGTGTCTACTCTTGACCACCCAGGCCAATGGATCAGATGAGCTATTCTATAGACTATTATGGAAACTCTTGGGATCAGTAGCTTTCATCCTTATGAGGATCATTCCATAAGATGGGAATATCACACGGCCATGACAAGCAAGTCTGGTAAATTCTTAAAGCATGTTGAAAATAACTTCCTGTCACAAGTGCTGAGTGAGCCAAATAGGAAAAATGCCTTCCTAGACATGTTTAAGAATAGAATAGAGAAAATATCGTGGGTGATATGATGGTAGTTGGTTGTCTTTTCACAATGAGCATGAATTAGTTTAGTTCAAAATTTTTGGTGTAAGGAGAAAAAAGGCCAGCGGATATGCTGCCCTAGATTTTTAAAGATTAACACTTAAGTTTCTCAGGGTGCTAGTTAGCAGTGTTTCCTGGAAACTTGCTTAGAGGGTTTAGGTGTCAGTGACAGCTGGTCACTTCTCAAGAAACACCTTTTCAAAGCTCAGGATCAGGCCATCACATTATGTTGTAAGTTGAGCAAGTGGGGTAGAATATTGGCTTGGCTGAACAGAGAACTCCTCATAGAACTAGGACTGAAAAAAGAAAATATATGATCTCTGGAAACAAGCTCTGGCACCACAGTGAGAGTACAGAGCCACAGTTTACATCTGCAGGGGGAAAACAAACAAAACCAAAGTTCATCTTGCGTTGACACTGACCACTGTGATGTTGGACAACAAATAAAAGGCTTTTTTAAAGTATGTCAAGACTAAGAAAGTCAAAGAAAAATATTGGACTGATAATTCATGAAGATGGTCACCTAAGGATGAGGAAAAGGCATTTAATTACCTTTTTTTTTTTTTTTTTTTTTTTTTTTTTTTTTTTTTTTTTATCTCAGTATTTAATAGTATTGACAGATCTTGGGCTGCCTGATCCTCACTGCTGGAGGACCATAACCCATGAAGCAGTGACTTTCTGTCTATGGTCACTGAAATGACAAGGGAACAGCTGTATCAGATCAACATTCATAAATCTTGATGGGATTCACCCCAGAGCACTGAAGGAATTATGGGCATTACAGCTGGTTCCCTCTCAACCTTTTACCAAGGGTTGTGGGAGTTTGAGGAGGTCCCTGCTGATTGGAAACTAGTCAATGTTATACCCATCTACAAAAAGAGCGGGAAAGACACAGGAAATCCCAGACCTATTAGTTTAACCTCATTCCTTGAAAAAAATTACAGAGTATATCCTGGGTGTTACTGAAAGGCATTTAAAGAACAAAGCGGTTATCAAGAATGTCCCATCTTACTGATTTGATCTCTTTCTCTGATAAGGTCACAGGCTTTGTGGATGAAGACAAGACAGTGAACATAATCTTTTTGGATTTTAGTAAAACCTTTGTTACTGACTCTCACAGCATCATCTGGAGAACCTGCCCAGCCGTTTATGATGTGCTGGGTGATAAACTGTCTGGCAGAGCTCAGAAGATTGTAGTGAATGGAATTACACTTGGCATGTTACAAGTGGTGTTCCCCAGGTCTCCATTCTAGTGCTGATTCTGTTCAAAATTTTTATCAATAATCTGGATTCAAGTGAACACATCTTTTACAAGTTTTCAGATGATATTAAACTAAGAGGTGCAGTTGACTCTCTAAAGGGATGAGAAGCCTTGCAGAGGCATCTAGATACTTTGGAGAATTAGACAATCATCAATGGCATGAAGTTCAACAAAGGTTGAGGTATAAAGAAAAGCTGAGGATTCTTGGTTTATGTGGTTTGGAGAAAAGGAGGCTAAAATGTGACCACATTACTCTCTACAGCTTCTTGACGAGGGTAAATAGAGAGGGAGATGTTTGACTCTTCTTCCTGGTAACCAATAATGGTATGTGTGGGGATTGCACAAATGTTCATCAAGAATAGTTCAGACTGGATATTAGGAAAAAATTCTTTACCATCAGAGTGGTCAAACACTGGAACAGGTTTCTCAGTGTGGTGGTTGATGCCCCACACTTGTCACTGTTCAAGAGGTATTTGGATAATGCCTTCAATAACATGCTTTAATTTTTGGTTAACCCTAAAGTGGTGAAGCAGTTGAAATAGATCTTTGAAGGTTCCTTCCAGGTGAACTATTCAATATTATGCTATGCTGTGCTATGTTGTGCTCTTCTATAGAGATATTGGAAAATGTCTATAGTAGAGCAGTAACATTAATCTAATTCTGTTACACCATGGTAATGGTACCTATACCTTACACTGTCGTCATAGTGAAATCTGAATTCTGAACCTAAATACTGACAGTTGAATAAGCTTCTGGAACATATCATAATACTGCTCAGCAAAGAGTATGCATATCAGCATAAATATATGCCTTGATCATATTTCAACCTCTGGCATTACAATACTTCGAGAGAAAATGAGAGAAGAGAGAATAATCTATCAATTCAGACAAGTCTGTGATCAAAAATAGATCTTTCAAAAGCAACTTAAATAAATAAATAAATAAATAAATAAACAAGCAAGCAAGCAAACAAACAAAACAATCATTTAAATAATTTGATATCTACTTACAGGGATTTTATCATTTGTAAAATCAAGTAATAATCTAGGTCAAAAGATACCTTTAAAGATCATCTAGTTCCAACATCTCTGCAATGAGTAGAGATATCTGCCATCAGGTTGCTTATAGCCCCATCCAACCTAACTTTGAACACTTCCAATGACTGGGCATCTAAAACTTCTCTGGACAACCTGTTCCAATGTCTCACCATCCTCACAGTGAGGAGTATCTTCCTCATGTTTAAATCCACTCTCTTTTATTTGAACACCATTACTCCTTGTCACTATAGGTTCTGGTAAAAAAGTTTTCCTTCATCATTCATATAAACCCTTTTTTTATGTGTTGCAAGGCCACAATAAGTCCTCCTTGGAGCCTTCTCTTCTCCAGACTAAATGTGTGATGGTTTACTCTGCCCTCTCCCCCCACGCACACTCCTCCCACTTCTCCCTTTCAATCTGGTCATTGTCTTGGTCAAGCACTGGTTGTTGCACCCAAGGCCTTGCTTAAGCAGATAGCAACTACTGTTCTGGCTACATCTGAGACCTTGCTCATGCAGATATCAACCACAGTATCAGCTCAAGACAAGTGCTGGAGAAACTGACAGACAGATGACTTGCTCTGCTGGCCAATGGAGCTTGTGCAACCCCCTTTTCCTTCTCCCCCCCTTCCTCCCTCCCCCCTCCCCCAAGCAATATGACTCTTAGTCCATAATCCTACCCCATAAATACTGAGCAGTCTGAAAACCCTTTGCTGGCTGCATGACAGGATCTCCCCTTGAGGAGGGATTCCTCTAAAGGTCATGTCTTATGCAGTGATCTGTAAATGGAGATTAAAAAAATAAATGAGAAAATCAGAATCACTGAAGATTTTGCCCAGGCATAATTTTTTACTTACACGCTGAGAAAGAAAGATATCATTTTTAGATTAAGTCTTGTAAATGGTAGCAGCAGTGGGTGTATTCAAACATACTCCAAAGCCTCAAAAATTGTCTTAGGGGCTTTGTAGAGAGCAAGACAAGAACAATGAATTAAAAACTGCTAGATTTCTTTGGAAAAGATTTGGCCTATTCATAGAAAAAAATGTATAACTTGAGCATTGTCATTAACTTCAGAGTTTTGTTTGTTTGTTTGTTTGTTTTGATAATATCTTAGAGGAACTGGAAACTTTGAAGCTGAATAGTGGAAAAGTCATGCTCAGAGTACACTGTCATTGCACCATTTTTGCCAGCAATTGTAACAGGTGACCTTAGGAAGACAGTAGTCTGCCTTGTTGTCAGAAGCAATCTCTTTAGAAACATATGAAAATGCAGTGAATTCTACAAATCCACAGAAGCTGATTAGAAGGTTCTTGAAAGAGTTTGTCTTGAATGTAGTACTCTATTAGATTATACAGATCTGTTAATAGCAAAAATCTGTGTGTACAACCATTTCTTTATGAACCAAAAATAAAAGATATTTTGAAACCAGACATTGAGCTAAAAGTAACTTTCCTTCTATGAAGATCAAAATTTAAAAACTTATTCTTTTTGTTAAGATTAATATATAATATATAAAAATATATATAATATATAATATAATATATAATAATAGCTAAGGTTGAATAAAAATACTGAGTTAATAAAAAGTCTCAAAAGAAATAATCAGAAAATCCACTAAAACTCTTCAAACAAAATTTAAAGTTCTACAAAAAAAAAAAAAAAAAAAAAAAAAAAAAAAAAGCAATGCTTGGTGAAGTATAGGGGAAAAGAAATAAAAAAAAATCCCCAAATACAGTTTCAAAAGATCCTGAGAAGAAAGATACTTGCTATATGTTAAGTAGGGGCTCTGTTCTGTTATTTAATTTTTATATGAGAAATATTTTGGTGTCATAGTTTAAAATCATAGAATATCCCAAGTTGGAAGGGACCCATTAGGATCATCAAGTCCAACTCCTGGCACCACACAGATCTACCCAGAAATTCAGACCATCTAAGTGCACAGTCCAAATGCTTCTTAAGCTCCGACAGGCTTGGTGCAGTGTCTACTTCCCTGGTGAGACTGTTCTAGTGTGTGACAACCCTCTCAGTGAAGAACATCTTCCTGATGTCTAGCCTAAACTTCCCCTGCCTCAGCTTGGTTCCTATCACTGGTGACCAAGGAGAATAGATCAGTGCCTTCCCCTTCACTCCCTTTCGTGAGGAAATAGTTTTGGCTGGCTTAGAGTTAATTTTTGTCACAGAGGCTTACACAATGTGTTTGGAGTTTTGATGAAAATAGTTGTGATAACAAACTGACGTTATTGCAGAGGAGTGCTTACAGAGAGACAAGAACTTTTCAGCTTCCTGTGCTGACCTGCCATTGAGGTACCTGGGGATACACCAAAAGCTAGGAAGGAATGCATTGAGGAAAGCTGACCCAAATCAACCACAGGAATGTCTCATACCATATGCTTAGCAGTAAAAACTGCAGTAAAAAAAAGTGGAAGGGTGGGGAGGATGTATAGAGTGATGTTATTTGTCTTCCCAAGATGCCATTATGTGTGATGAGTGCAGCTCTCCTGGGAGAGGCTGAACATCTGTCTACCAATGGGAAGTAGTGAATTACTTCCTTGGTTTCTTTTGCTTGCATTCACAGCTTTTTACCTAGTAAACTGTCTTTATCTCAACCCACAAGTTTCCTCACTTTTACCTCACTGACTCTCTCCCCTATCCCATCTGAGGAGAGTGAGTGAGTGGCTATGTGTTAGCTGCCTTCTGGGGTTAAGCCACAGCAGTATGCTATTACATGCATCAAAAACACAAGGATAGCATACAGTTTACTAGATTAAAATTCTATAGAAACACTTTAAAATGGAATAACTGTTTTAAGAACATATAGAATTAAAAATACATGCATATACACTTTTTCATTTATTTGTTTTTTTTGGAATTGAGTGGTCTAATAAGTAGAAATTCTCATTAAGTTGTCTCATCAAAGAAGCATTAGATGAGAAGAAATGTTGAAGTAAAAAGAATTGTTGAGGAGGACATTGACATTATCTTCATTCAGAAACAGATGAAAATAAATTATAACATCTCATAATTAATAATGCTTTCCCTACCCACTAGAAAAGATACTAAGGGTTTAAACCATATATTGGAGAAAAAATGTTTCAGAAGTTTCAGAAAGAGCATTATTTACATTTAAATGATTCTGCCACCACACCTAGGTGCCTTTGCAACACTATCTATGTCTTATGAGATGTTTGCTCACTCATTGTCATATATTGTCCCTCAGGATGAGTTAAAACAGAACAAGAAACCTGAATGTAGGACAAGGTCAGGTCTTCACTGTGGGATCACAGAATCACAGGATCACAGGATCATAGGATCACAGAATCACAGAATCAACTGTAGGGGTTGGAAGGGACCTCAAGAGATTATCAGGTCCAACCCCCCTGTCAAAGCAAGTTCCTTAGAGCAGGCTGCCCTTGTAGGCATCCAGATAGGCCTTGAATATCTCCAAAGAAGGAGACTCCACAATCTCCCTGGGCAGCCTGTTCCAGTGCTCCGTCACCCTCACCATGAAGAAGTTCCTTCACATGTTGGTGCGGAACTTCCTGTGCTCCATCTTGTGGCTATTACCGCTTGTCCTATCCCCACACACCACTGAAGAGAGGTTGGCCAAATCCCTCCATCTCCCACACCTCAGGTATTTATACACATTGATGAGATCCACTCTCAGCCTTCTTTTCTCCAGGCCAAATAGACCCAGGTCCCTCAGCCTTTCTTCATAGGGAAGATGCTCCAGGCTCCATATCATCTTTGTGGCCCTCCGCTGGACTCTTTCCAGGAGATCCCTGTCTTTCTTGTACCGGGGAGCCCAGAACTGGACAAGTACTCCAGGTGAGGCCTGAGCAGGGCAGAGTAGAGGGGGAGGATCACCTCCCTTGACCTGCTGGCCACGCTCCTTTTAATGCACGCCAGGATCCCATTGGCCCTCTTGGCCACCAGGGCATGTTGCTGGCTCACGGTCAACCATCAACAACCCCACGTCCTCAGGTCCCCAGGTCCTCTTCTCTTCTCTTCTCTTCTCTTCTCTTCTCTTCTCTTCTCTTCTCTTCTCTTCTCTTCTCTTCTCTTCTCTTCTCTTCTCTTCTCTTCTCTTCTCTTCTCTTCTCTTCTCTTCTCTTCTCTTCTCTTCTCTTCTCTTCTCTTCTCTTCTCTTCTCTTCTCTTCTCTTCTCTTCTCTTCTCTTCTCTTCTCTTCTCTTCTCTTCCTCTTCTCTTCTCTTCTCTTCTCTTCTCTTCTCTTCTCTTCTCTTCTCTTCTCTTCTCTTCTCTCTCTTCTCTTCTCTTCTCTTCTCTTTCTCTTCTCTTCTCTTCTTTTCTCTTCTCTTCTCTTCTCTTCTCTTCTCTTCTCTTCTCTTCTCTTCTCTTCTCTTCTCTTCTCTTCTCTTCTCTTCTCTTCTCTTCTCTTCTCTTCTCTTCTCTTCTCTTCTCTTCTCTTCTCTTCTCTTCTCTTCTCTGCTCTTCTCTTCTCTGCTCTTCTCTGCTCTGCTCTTCTCTGCTCTGCTCTGCTCTGCTCTGCTCTGCTCTGCTCTCCTCTCCTCTCCTCTCCTCTCCTCTCCTCTCCTCTCCTCCTCATTTTTTTTTTCCTCTCCTTCTCCTCATTTTTTTTTCCCAGTTTCTTTTATTTTCTTGCTGGAGGACTGGTAACTCGTTACTTTGTGCATTTATTTTCTTCACTATCATCATTGTTGGGAATCTAATTTACATTTTGTATGACACTAAATCGATCTAATATTGCAGGTTAATAATATACTTTCATGTCTTCAATAAAAACTTTTCCGCAAAAAGGTCTTGTTTAATAATTTTGTTTCATATTTGAAATATTTGGAAATTTTTATTTGGGGGTGGGGAGGGTGTTATGAGACTGAATTTTATTGTATATTTTATTATCTCATCTCTCACTCTTGTGTGAATCTAAATGTATGGTAACATTGTGGGAACAGTTGTATACATAAACCTGCAAACCTCAGAAAAATCCATAAACGCTGGTGATAACAAGATAAGTTCAATACCATTAGTGCATCAGTAACATATCTTTAGGAGAGAGGGATACAATTATTTATTCAAAACATACTTGTGTCTAAAATAACCCCATCATGAGATTTTTCTCCAGTGAATTGTACTCATTCTCTTGAGCTGAAAAAAAAATGCAAGTAACTCAATAAAATGGTCTGTGGAGCTCAGCTGAACATAACCTACTCTAATGCAATTATCTATGTTTCTTTAGAAGAGTGATCCTCCTGATGTCTCAGAGTATTTCTCCTTTAATAAGGAAGAACATTTACATTTCATTAACATGCAAAGAGTTTCCTCAAAGCATTTTGTGAGAATGAAAAACAACACTACCCAAGCCCAAAGAATCCAAATACAAGCCTTTCTTTGTGCTATCTCAGCAGCACTAAAAATGCAGCAAGTTAAAATGTTACACTCTGAACATAAAAACAAAAACAAAAACAAACAAACAAAAAAATTATTCTCTCTCTCTGTGTGCTCTCTGTGCTTATGTAGCTGAAAAAAAAAAAAAAAGGCTTCTAGGCTGCTAATTAAAATTAAGGATTGTTAAGGATTGTATTAGTTTTATTGATAACCTTATAAAGTTTTTCATATGTCTCAGTAAAATAACATATATGATGCTACTGTATAATACAGAATTACAGAATTCTGTGCTGTGTTTGATGCTACAATATGAAAAAAAGTACCACTGTTGGCAATAGGCTGCCTTCTGGTAATCTCTAAAAGCATATGAAAGCAATCTATTTTCTTGATTTCTCTGCACAGTGCTGACAGCATGGATATGCAAAAGACATCCTCAACTTCCTGGTTAGTAAGGATGCAGACACCCTCAATCATCTCCAGAAACCTGAAAGAAAATTAGAAAATTTCAAGATACAAAAAAAAAAAAAAAAAAAAAAAAAAAAGCTTTTTAGGTAATCACAGTTTGTGCAAGGTCTAGTAATATAATAACAATATCCAAAGTCTTCTCTCATGCCTAAGAACTCCTATATAAACAATGTGTGGCTAGGTGTAGCCAAGTTCACTAAAACAAACTCCTGTATTTCCAACACCAAATAAACCAAAAAAGTGTCTTTATAAGGGTTGATATGACACTGGAAGTATTGATGTCTGCATGAGCAGCTGAGAAACATCTCTATGTTACTGCCACTCTTATGCACAGTGCTCAGGAAGTGCAGAACACCATGGTGGTATTTGTTTCAAGGATACTGAGTATGGTGTAAATATAAGCTGTTTCATTGGTATCAAACTAGCAATGCAAGGATTGCTAGTTTGTGAAGAAAGAAGCCTGAATGATTTCAGACAAAAAAAATAAATAAATAAATAAATAATTGAAAATATGTATATATATTTTTTTAATTTTCAGGAAGAAAATGAAAAAATTCAAGTGGCATAATTATAGATAAGCCAGTGTTTTGACAAGCAAAATGTTGAAACAACTGGAAAAAGTACAATAATATATTTTTTCAAGTTGACCAAAATATTATGCGTTCAACAAACCCACTTTTTTTATTCCATTGCAGAAGTAACAACACTTATTTTTCAGATAATTGAAAAAGTAGATCACTGATGCAGTTAACTCATGGTTTGAGACCTGTTGTTCAATGAAAGGTACATGCTTGCTCTCTAATGAGCAGATGACATCTGTGGTTTTCTGGGCTACCTTTATGTTGGAGGAAAAAAATATCCATCCTAATGCCTGTCAAAGGGTCTTCATTTCGCAGGCAATATATACCAGCACTTCTGCAAAGCTTAAATTGAAAATAACAAGGGAAATAAAAATGCAATACAATTTTAAAAAATTCTATATTCATATTTATGTAAGTGACTGAAATGTTATCATGAAATGTACTACTCCTGTTGGGGTACTGATTCAGTTTTATTTTTTCTTTGTTTTAAAAGTAGATACAGCATTTGAGCTCTGATATGTCTGCCAATAAAGCCCATAGAAACGTAAGGAACAGACCTTCAGTTTAGATCCAAAACATTAAAGCTGGGAAAAGATATATTATAGACACCTTTCTGGTGTCTTCTAAACTCTTTACTGAGAGTGACTTTGCACTCTACAATCACAGCTTCTCCTGTTTTTTTGAACACAGCTTGATTGCTTATGACTTGTACCACTCTGTGGTTTTTACATTGAACAAAATGGTTTCCTCTAGGAGGACAGTATTTTTTTAATGACTGTCTGAACACTTTGATTCAAATGGATTTTGCCTTTTTTACACTGAACAACTCGGCGATGAGAAGAAAAAGATGGATTTGCTTGGGATGGTGACATTTACCTTCAGTTTTATCTAACGTGTAATGTTCTTCATGATTCTTCTGCTTTTTCTGTCCTTCAGCTTTCTCTATTGAATGTGGCGTTTGATCCTCGGTTTGGAGAAATGTATCAGCAGAGTATACAAAAACAAAGCAGTTTCTTAACAAGTTGACCAAGATAACCACTTCTTAACCACTTTCCTTAATCGTGATAAAACTTGAGAGAACTCACTGTGCAGAAGAGTAAATTAAGTTTATTCCTAAAATCCTATTTGATAAAATGTTATCCTTAAAAAGGTCACAGATTTTTGCAGTCTGTCCATAGTCCTTAGGGAGTGGGATCTCCATGATCAAACATCCTTAGGAGAGAAAGTTTTCGAGCAAACTTTACTCTGCTTCCCTCCTGGTTTTGGAGACTTACTTGTTTTTCCCTCCCCTCCCCTCCCCTCCCCTCCCCTCCCCTCCCCTCCCCCTCCCCTCCCCTCCCCTCCCCTCCTCTCCCCTTTCTTCCCCTTGTCTAATGATAATATTTCCTGAAGGTTTCAGGAACTAGTTCCAGTCTCAGACTAGTCAAAGTGCCTCTGTCAATATTTAATCTGTATTGACTCATGGCTTGATTGTAATGCATAATGTTGACTGCATCAATCTTCACATAAAGCATGGCTTGTTCTTCTGACAAAACTCGATTGATACATTTGATTTACACTGACAATGCAAAGCTGAAAAACCGTTGAGATTTTTACTCTTTAAATTTGTGTATGCACACGACAACGTCCTGCTAGGTTAACTCTGTTTCTGTTTGCCTTTTTCATTTCAAATGCAAACACGAGGCAGAGCAATAATAAATGTATAAAACTATGTAAGACTCTAGAAATTAGCTTTAAATTTTAACTCTTCTTGTGAACAAATTCTCCGTCCTCATAGGCAAACCAATGAAATCCCAAAGCCTTTACTTCTTAGTGAGGTTCTTAGGTCGGATCCAGAAGGTGCTGTGTGTGGGAGACAATAAGAAAGGGGTTTTTATAGATATGTTAACAGAAAAAGAGAACCAAAGAAAACACAGGTCCACCACTTGATGGGGAAGGTCTCCTCACAGACAATGACATAGGCAAAGCAGAGACGTTTAACTCCTCCTCCTCTGGTTTCAACGCTGATGATGGGCTTCGGGACCCAGGGTGCCCTGAGCAGGAGGACCATGACAGTGGGAATGACAAACTCCCAACCGACCCTGAACACGTGCAGGATTTGCTGCTCCACCTGCATCCATACAAGTCCACCCCAGGATCCATCCCAGGGTGCTTAAAGAGCTGGCTGACGTAATTGCAGGACCTCTCTCAATTATTTTTCAGTGATCTTGGGAATCTGGAGAGGTCCCAGTAGACTGGAAGTTGGCAAATGTTGTCCCATTTTTCAAGAAGGGTAAGAAAGAAGATCTTAGCAATTACAGCTAGCCTGTCAGTCCCATGTCAGTGCCCAGTAAAATTATGGAGAAGATGATCCTTGAAGTTATTGAGGCGCACCTGGGGGACAATGCAGTCATTGGTTCCAGCCAACGTGGGTAGGCTGGAACCTAACAAAACCTAACAAAAACCTAACAAAATTTGATCTCCTTTTATGATAAGATCACCCATCTAGTTGATCAAGAGAAACCAGCTGATGTGATCTTTTTGGACTTCAGCAAGGCTTTTGACAGAGTTTCCCATAGGATCCTATTGAAGAAAATGTCCAGCGTACTACTTAACAAAAACATCGTGTGATGTGTGAGCAATTGGCTGACGGGCAGGGCTCAAAGGGTTGTGGTTAATGGGGCCACATCTGGCTGGAGGATGGTCACTAGCGGGGTCCCTCAAGGCTCCATTTTAAGGCCAGTCCTCTTCAATGTCTTTACAAATGATTTGGATATAGGACTAGAAGGTGTTTTGAGCAAATTTGCCAACAACACCAAGCTTGGAGGAGTTGTGGACTCTGATGAGGGTGGAAAGGCCTTGCAGAGAGTTGTGGACAGATTGGAGAGCTGGGCGATCACCAACCACATGCA
Source organism: Aythya fuligula (assembly GCF_009819795.1). Lineage (NCBI taxonomy): Eukaryota > Metazoa > Chordata > Aves > Anseriformes > Anatidae > Aythya > Aythya fuligula. The sequence continues at coordinate 72,713,323 of NC_045593.1, read as the reverse complement.
GTTTAACAAAAGCAAGTGTCAGGTCCTGCACCTGGGACAGGGCAACCCTGGCTATACGTACAAACTGGGTGACGAGACGCTGGAGAGCAGCCCTGCAGAGAGGGATCCGGGGGTTGTGGTTGACAGCAAGTTGAATATGAGCCAGCAGTGTGCCCTGGCAGCCAGGAAGGCCAACCGTATCCTGGGATGCATCAAACACATCATCGCTAGTCAGTCAAAGAAAGTGATTGTCCTGCTCTATTCTGCACTGATGCAGCCTCACCTCAAGTACTGTGTGCAGTTCTGGGCACCACGGTACAAAAAGCCCATCAAACTGTTAGAGAATGTCCAGAGGAGGGTGATGAAGATGGTGAAGGGCCTAGAGGGGAAGACATAATATGAGGAGCAGCTGAGGTCACTGGGCCTGACCAGCCTGGAGAAGAGGAGGCTGAGGGGGGACCTGATCACATTCTGCAACTTCCTTGTGAGAGGGGAGTGGAGAGGCAGGTGACCTATTCTCCTCACCAGTGATAGGACCCATGGGAATGGTGTCAAGCTGAGGCAAGGGAAGGTTAGGCTAGTCATCAGGAAGAGGTTCTTCTCCAAGAGGGTGGTCACACACTGGAACAGGCTCCCCAGGGACATAGTCACTGCACCAAACCTGTCTGAATTTAAGAAGTGATTGGACTGTGCCCTTAGTCACATGGTCTAAACTTTTGCGTAGACCTGTGTGGTGCCAGAAGTTGGACTTGATGAGTCCCTTCCAACTCGGGATATTCTATGATTTTATGATTCTATGGTTCTGTGATTCTATGATTCTATGATTCTAACTTGTCCTGACTTTAAGCTATTATTTCTCAGTAAAGCACCTTGTCAAGGACTTAGCTCTGGAATAATACAAAGTCCTTTGCTGAAGAGATACATGCATAAGTGCAAAAAAAATCTAGTGAACTGTCACTGAGATTATTTTCTGTTTTATAATCAAAGGTATCATAAATTTTTAAAAGAAAGTATAAATTTACTTATGAAAATATAAATTTATAAAATATAAATATTTTATTCATATTATAAAATATTTTATACAATAATATTTATAAATAATATTATAATATTATTAAATAATGTATTATCATAATATAATATATTAAATAAATTTATAAATATATTTATAATTTATTTTTATTTATATTTTATAATATAAATATGAAATATAAGTTTATAAATTTACTTCTGAAAACATAAATTTACTCCTAATTTACTTCTGAATTTTAGCTATAAATTATTTTTCCTTTAATGACTTAATTTCTATATGCAGTTAGTTTGTAAGAAAAGTAGCGCATATATTTGATTATTTATGATTGACCTGAATAGTCAATCACACAATCACACAAACTGATGTGAATAATATGAGAAATATTAACATTTATTTAATGAAAATATTAATAAATACCAAATTGATTACCTGGAAGATAAATAAATCCAAAAGACAAGAAATTAAAACAAATCAGAGACAATAGACTTACTGCCATAAAATATATTTGAAATAAATTGATCTAAAGCAAAAGATTTAGATGTGTTTGAGATAATAAAAAATAATACACCATCATTTCAAAAGTATCTGACAAATATAATGTAATTCTCATGGCTGAGAGTTATATGAATTGGGTAGTATACCTTTGTATTGTTTGTAAAGTTTTTTCTGAACTTATTTTTTGTTTATTTCTCAGAAGCCATGAAATTCCTGCCCAAACATTTCTTCAAGAATGTCATTAATTTTAACAAAACATAGTCATTTGAAGGTTTAAATCAAGATAATGTAAATAGAATAATTAGTCTGGTGGCATTACATGAATTGGATGTTCTAAAACTCTTCTTTCCTACCCATTCTGACTCTGGTAATATGTCCTTTCTTTCACTTCTTTTTGCCTCACAGTCTTATGTATTTATCCTTACAGAAACAATATTCAAATCTATGGCCCTCTCCAGCTAAGTAGAAGTAGATTATACAAAATACACCCCAATCGGTGTCAACATGCAGCTTCTTGCTAAAGCAGATGCATGCTGAAATTCTGGCAGAAGAGTATATATTCATCACTGTTGAGTTGTCACAAATGGATAAGCATCTACTCTGTTATTTTGCCTAGAAAGCAAAAAAGTAGTTTAAAGCCACATGTATTCTTCCTTTTTGTTACAACACGATTTTGTGGTAGGTTCCAGAAACTTAATGAAATTTACAAAACCAAATTGTTAGAGATAAGTCTCAAGGGTAAAAATTTAGATCTTTTAAAATAAGTCTGGATAACAATTTTTAAAATATCCACTGCTTTGATATAATTTTTAGGTAGTCTTTTTCTGTAAGTCAGGTCTTCTTTGTCTGACATCCCATAAAAATTCATTGACTCAGATGTGATTATTATGTCAGTTAAAAAATATAGACAATTTCAGTCCCAAATGTCTATTGGTCATTTCATCAACTAGTAGAGATAAACCTGGACTGATCAGTTTTGACTTACAATACTCAGATACTTTTATTTTTGTGTTTTATATAATTTTTGATCCCTCTGAGAGTTACGGTGTTCCACTTGTCTCAGATTTCTAGTTAGCACTGTGTATTTGACAGATGCTCTGAAATTAGTAATGTATAACAATGACTATTCATTGTTACATTATCTGCAATAGTTACCTGTCTCCAGTAAACACAGATCAACATTCTAATATCATGCTTGTACAGTCAGTTTTATGATTATGATAGTTGTCTACTGGTTTGATTTCCAGGTTAGGTATCAATACCACTTTATAATTTCACTGAAAACAATGCTTTTAAGGGTTCTCTGATGCATTAACATATTCTTGTTGTCACTTTGTACCACAGGAATATTCAAGGACTCTTTCAGTATAACAGTTCTGTGTGATCTGATTGTACATGATTAATTTCTTGAATTGTTTAGAAAAGAAATATCTTTCTTCACATTTCTGTATTTTGTAGCTTTTAGACTTGTATTGTACCTGACTCTAGCTCTGAAGACATAGCGATCCTTATTATCTTTCTCTGGGCAAGTATAGTACTACACACAGAAGCAAAGAACTGTAAATGAAGTCTATCATTATAACAGCAAAGGGTTCATATGTAAAGATAGCAACACAATGTTGCTAACCGCTAATCCAAATAAGTAGATAATATATTATTATATGTTTCAGAATACTGATTAACTATGGCAAAAGTGTCCCAGTACTTTTGAAGTCTCTCCCTGAGCAGTTCAGTACATCTGATTCATTGACATGACTAAATGCTGTAGTCCTCTGGGTAAGCTGCCTAGTTGTTTTCACATGTCGATTTTTCCAGCTGTCCTGTTTTAGCTGGTTTGTTTTCAGCTATATGGAGAAAGCCATATGAGAGGAAAATATGAGAGGAAAACCTCCCTGTAGAAGCTGGGTAGTAAGTGATTTATAATTTGTCATAGGAGTTTTTCTGGAAGTACATTTTGGGATCTGAAATACAATACAATGTTCTCCAGATGCACCATAATATATGGATTGACTTTTGTATTTCCATAAATCTCCTCCCCCCCCACCTTTTTTTTTTTTTTTTTAATTATTATTATTATTACCATTGTGTAAGCTAATGGTACTGGGATGTGTCTGCAGTTGCTCTGTGTCATGTTTAGCAGACCAAAGCCATGCGGAAAGGCATAAGAGACCAGAACACAATGAAGTCCTCACTGGGCTTCAGACACCTCTGGTGCACAGGAAAGACTCGAACACTGAATTATTGGTCTACAAAAGATTTTGCTCAGCGTAGTGGGATCTCCTGATTCATATTTAACCTGATTTAGCAAAAAGTCATGGCTCCTGGAGATATGTCATGCCCAGGACAGAGATCTAAAATGCTTCTCTTCTCTTGCAGAATAATCAGGTTGTTCTCATACCGCATTCAGCTAAAAATGAAAATAAAGACATAGTTAATTTTGGAAAGAACTTTGAGATCCATGAAGAGTAATTTAAGTGACATACGTAACTGCTATTATAGTAAGCAGCTATTTAATTCCACATTATGACATTAAATGACTAGATGAACATAAATAATTTATGTAGTGAATGTACAGTTATATTGCCACATCTTGGTTGCTTTTTATACTGGTCAATTAAAGAACTAAATTAAAATTCCTACAATTGAGAGCTTATAAAAGAAACTAGAACAGTGTATACTATGCCACAGGCAGGTCTAAGGCTGACCACTATGAAAACCACTATTAGGACTTCCTAATTTCTGTGAATTAAAATATATTTTATTTGTGAGTATAATATATTAATCCTGTTCTAGGATGGTTGAAGACTCTATGTGAAACAGGAAGCATGGTTTAAAAAATGGTGAAGAAAGGAAGGAATTTATAGGTATAATTTCTGTATCCTTTGAATTTGAAATGTGACTTTACAGTAACCAAGCATTAATATGACATATAAAATAGAGAGAAATCCTATTCCTACTCAAGCTAATGGCAAAGTCACTTATCATTCACAGAGTTATATTTACTATCATAAATTTCTGTCTTGTGTTCCCTGAATATGTAGTTTAGACAAGATTTCTCCTGGCAAAAAATAATTAGTCATGCCTACAATACTCAAATTCCACCTAGAAAGTGAGCTAACTAATTGTTTTGAAGTATCTTCATGCTGCTAAGGCTAGAAATGCACTGCTGTTCTGACACATAAATTCATGGCCTTTATAGATTTTCCTGGATCTCAATCTTATATTTTTGAAAATATCATGACAAACAAGTTGAAAATGAGAGCAGGTCTCTATGGACCTTTTATTCTACCTTCTCCATATAATGTTGGCTACTCTTTGAATGCCAATAACACAACCATTTGGCAGTGCTCATTAGTGAAGTAATGAAACTCATATTCCAGAAAGGAGAGTTATATTTTGAAGTAGAAACTACTTGGTAACATACAAAAACATACAAAATAATTAGGAAGAACATAATTTAGCTTAACTTATTTTTTTTTTGTTGTTTTACAAATAAATGAATGTTACAGAAATATATCTGTCAGTCATTTTATTCACACAAATAAAACTGTAATTTTTAAACACTTTTTTTTTTTTTTTATTTTAATAAAACATGACCTTGAACCTGAACTTTTCTACTTATCAGTATACTATCGTGTCCAATTTACATATAAGGAGCATATATGCCAATGCCACCTTGATTACTTAAATTTTACATTGTTTTCTTGCAGATTATCAAGTTAAACAATTTGAATATACAACAGTTCACTATAACGTTGTTATATTGTGAGTCAATGCAATAAACTCACTCAGCAAACTTTTCTTTGAGGAATGTTTATTTTCATCCAGAAAGAACAGCTGCATACGCAGGGTGGGATCATGCAGCATATAAGTATCTGAGAAAGTCCACATTTTAGGAACAGATGATCTGTTGAACCTGGATCAAGAAGAGTACGAGAAGCTGTTCAGAGGACATCCTTTTTTGCTGATATATACTTGGTTAGAAGAGGGAGAGTCAGGGATATCCAATTTCAGTATAGACAGTGCTGGCTAGGTTACCCAAAACATGGGCTATGTAAGATTTAGGCTGAGATGTAAGCAAATGTGCAAACATTAGCAAAGAAAAACACCCTTGAACATAGTAATATTTTCTTGTTTCTTGGAGATTCTGATACTTTCAGAATTTGAGGCAATATACACAGCCTGCTGATACCAAAAAATCTTTTCCAAGGCAAAAATCATGAGATTCCCTCCACACAGAAGGATCTGATATCAGCCAAGTGGACCAAATTCAAATCTGAAAGAAATAGGCTCAAGCAAAACCCTTTTTAAAGCAGAGCTGTCTACCATGGAGGAAGAGGCAAGGTTCATTCTTCAGAGCTATATACATTTGTTGCATATGGGGGAAAGAAAACAGCAGAGGGCAGAGATCTGTGCTGTCTGTGGTAAGGTATTGCTCCATTCCTCTTCAAAGTTTTAAGATGCATTTTCTTAGGGGTTCATTGGTTCTTTCCTAGCTTCCTGATAGTTAAGAAGTTGTTGGGCTAATACTAATCTCCTTCACTTTACTCAAGTTTTTCCCCCCATCAGTTTCTGACTAGTGATTCAACCTCCTACGTCCTGTCTTAGAGACCACTGAGTTTGAAAATGTACCAAACAAAGAGCTGACCCAGGATTAAAAACAGAGGAAATGGCTGGTGTCATTAAGCCTCACCAAAAGAGGGGAACAAAGAGTAAGGATTAAGATGGGAGACTGATAAAACAACCAGTTTAACAGGATGAAGATTTAGGCTTCCTCTTTGTCTTCTGAAAAGGTCCATTATTGGAGAGACAATGTAATATTATAAAGGTAAAACATCAAATATATGGAAAAAATTGTTTAAAGTATGTAGGAGTCATGCTATGACTCCTATGTAATAAGTATGTAAAATGTAACTGACAGTGATTTACAGCCTATAACTTGATGACGTTTTCGTTTCTATGACAATCTATAATGACAATTTTGAGGGAAAAACAAACAAAAACTCTATTCTGTTTAAATACAGATCAAGCATAAAATATTGGCTATGGTCTGCTACATCCCTATTTGCATGGTTCTTACATATTTTGAAACCAAAGAGAAAAACAAGAGAATCTGAATCTTTTATATATGTGTATAAAAAACAAGTATTAAATAATTGGTGAAATATTAAAAATAAATAAATAAATAAATAAATAAAATCAGACAAAATATTTCAGGGAACTATTTCCAGCAGTGTTTGCATGCTTATGAAATTTATATACTGATCTTTAGAAACACTGATGTCAACTCCTTGAAAGCCCTGAATTTGAGCTTTGAGTTGTCAAATGTAATATATACTCATCACACCAATACACTGCTTACATAGGACTTCTATTACTAATCTTAGATCACAAAAAATATTAAATTCTATAAGCAAACTGCTCCCATTTGCTAAAGATTTGCTAAAGATTTGCTAAAGATTTGCTAAAGATGTTTCTTACTTAAATTAACATTTAATTGAGTCTGCAAAAGAAACTAAAACAGACTCTCACCACTTTTGTTCACTTTTTTGTTTGTTTGTTTGTTTGTTTTGTTTTGTTTTTCTGAATGATTTATGCACTTTTTTTTTTTTTCTATGTTATTTATTTTTAGTGGTCAGTTCAGAATGAGCTTAGTCTTAGCTGGCAAAAAGTTATACTATTTTTGTTTATTTTCCCAGGTCTTGGGAAGGTGCAGTAACAAAGGATGACACAAGTTTGTGCATGAAGACAAGGAAGACTTCATTTAGTGAAATTTTAGCTGTTCAGAAAAGAAACAAAACCAAACCAAAACAAACCAAAACAAATAAAATAATAATAAAAAATAAAAAATAAAAAAATAATGCCAAACACTTTCCTCAAGTCACTCTATAATTCTTCTAGGTATATCAAGAGTGATAGTCCTCAGCTTAGAATCTATATTATGATATGGATAACAGGTTTCAGCCTGTTTAGACATTATATACATAACCTGTATTAAAACTTACTGTAAGAAATTCTACCTTAAACTAAAGACAACTTTTCCTTGAATATAAATACTAATAAATATAAATACTAATATATACATGAATATACATATACCTATATATACATATACCTATATACGTATAGATAGATTAGATAGATAGATAGATAGATAGATAGACAGACAGACAGACAGACAGAAAACACACAGTGTTTCTGGAGATCCATGGTCATCATGCATGCAAATTAAATTTTGGGACATGTACCAGTCTTTATATATTAATTATGTGCACAAACTAACATTCATAGGTCAGAGACGCAAAAAATAAATATTTATAGATACCTGTCATGTCAGTTTTGCTTATGGAAGTAGACCAAAAACCCAGAAGAGAGTGTCAGAGCAAACAGTAAGCAAGTATGACTTATATCAGGGCGCATTTGCTACATTAAAATTGCTAGGAGTTTAAGATGAAGATCAGTCTGAATGAGATGCCTGACCTCTGAGGATCCCTTGTTGGGATCCTCAATCCTTAAGCAGGATCCTCAAACTGAAATGGGGAATAGAGCTCACTGACAAAAGAAGGTAATTTTACTAATTTTACTTGATGCACTTTTGTGTTTCCTTTCTTAATACAGTCATAATTTCTGACTTCAGGGATTCAACCCTGTTGAGTACAGATTTGTTAATTTACTGTTTTTGTTTTCTGGCTTTTTGTTTTAATCCTCACACGTTTGACATAAGCTCTTGTGTCAAAATATGACTCATGATTATAGTTACGTTAAGTCAGATTAATCCTATTTGAACCAGCTGAAAATAAAGTATACTTGAGTCTATACTTCAGTACTCCAACTGAATCTCTGAATCCAAAATCACATGCAAAAACAGCTACTGCAGTCCTTGTAGTATCTGCTTGATGATCTTCAGTTGTTTTGTACTTATTGTTGCTTAGACCTGGGCTTAATTTTTCATCACCTATAAAACTTCTCAATTGTCCTGGTTTCCAGGAAAGTTTAAGCATAAAAAGAACCATTCAAATCTTGAAAACAGATGTGTTCCAGTCAGTGGAAATTCACCCACAAACTGCAACTGGGGTTTCTTGAACTAAATGACACAATAAATAAACAAACAAATAAATAAATATATTATATTCTTGGGTAGTTTACATGACAGTTTGATTTTTATTTTTTATTATTTTTAAGGAAAATAAAATAAAATAAAATAAAATAAAATAAAATAAAATAAAATAAAATAAAATAAAATAAAATAAAATAAAATAAAATAAAATAAAAAGTAATATCAGATTCACTCACATATCTCAGTGTTCCATTCCAGAGGATGGTGGTCACATAACATCCCCGAGGTAGGTATGATAGTAAAAGATAATTAACTCTTATTTTGTTTCCTTGTTTTACGTCAAATTTGAGACTTCATTGAACAACTAGAGTAGCAGCAACTCTTTGTGCTGCTATTGAAAATAAAAATCCTGTGTTGAAATTAAAGTGAGAGGAACAATGTAAAGTAATGAGATTATGCTTTAGTTATGCGGGGGAGAGGAAAGGAAGGAGATGAAAGAAGTTCCTCCAGTTATGCAATATCTATACTTATAAATAAATAAATAAATAAAAGTAAAAGTGACCAAAATTCTGTAATCTGTTCCTATAATCAATCTGCTGCACATGTCAACATATCTATAAAATTTGTACACTGGCTTATAAACAGGACAAGAATGGCTTGTATAATGAGCAGCTTGATTAGTCAAAGTTGATGTGGAACTATCTCTCAAAAGCCAGCATGGAAGCAAGATTCCTTAAATGACAAGACTGTTTGATAATATGAAATTTTGTTAGCTTTAATTTCTGTGAATTGTACAAAGGAAACAGACTGAAATTTGATTATTACATTTTGAGTAAAGTGTGGAACCAAGTTTTAAAAGTGTATAATTTCTGTCTAAATTAATTTAAAATTATTTCAGGTTCTGGAAGGATTTCTTCAGTTTATGTTTTGCACTGTTAGTGTCCTCCATCAGATTCCAAAGGCAACATAGCCTATCAGAAAAAAAAAAAAAAAAAAAAAGGTTGTAGGAAACACCAAAAGCGGTACAATATGTACACAGTCCATCTCTTACACAAATCTGTGTGCTTCTTGATGCAAAACTCTAAAAAGTAGGAAAAGTTGGTCATTAAAAATATGATTAGTAGACAGTTTGAAACTTTGACAGTTCTTTCAAGGTTGCTCTTTTTTATTTTCTTTTAAAGGGTGTAACTTTAGAATGTGCATGAAGAAAAGATCACAGCAGATCCAGTGAAGTTAAAGTGGGTTATGAAATTAGTAGAATATCACAGTCTTCAGTTAGTTTAGTAGTCAGCTGATAGTGGATCTGTTGGCACCTATCATAATTATGTCGAGGCAAATATTACTGTGTATTTTGTGAGCTGTGACAGACTGGAACTTGCTGCAGGTGCAATTTGCACCTGCAAACAGCAAATCTGGCTGCTGGATTGTTAAAAATCACTAGTGCAAACGATTGCCTGATGTGTTGATAACACAGAGTCATAGAACCATAAGAATCATTAAGGTTGGAAAAGACCTCCAAGATCATCTGGTCCAACCATCCTCCTACCACCAATATCACCTACTAAACCATGTCTCTAAGTGCCACATCCAACCTTCCCTTAAACACCCCCAGGGACAGTGACCCCACCACCACCCTGGGCAACCTGTTCGACTAACTACGGTTTAACTACTCTTTCTGAGAAGAAATTTCTCCTAAGTTCCAACCTAAACCTCCCTTGGTACAACCTGAGACCATTGCTTCTTGTCCTATCGCTAGTTATCTGTGAGAAGAGGCCAACCTCTATTTCTCCACAACTTCCTTTCAGGTAGTTGTAGAGAGCAATAAAGTCTCTCCTGAGCCTCCAGATTAAACAACCCCAATTCCCACAGCCATTCTTCATAAGACTTGTGTTCCAGACCCTTCCAGGACCCTCTGCAGGGCCTTCCTACCCTCCAGCATATTGACACTTCCTCTCAACTTGGTGTCATCAGGGAACACCAGCTGGATTTCACTCCACTCACTACCACCCTCAAAGCCCAGCCGTCCAGCCAGTTTTTAACCCAGCAAAGAATGTAGCTGTCCAAGGCATGGGCTGCCAGCTTCTCCAGGAGAATACTGTGGAAGATCATGTCAAAGTCCTTACTGAAGTCTAGGTAGACTATATCAACAGCCTTTCCCTCATCCACTAGATGGGTCACCCAGTCATAGAAGGAGATGAGGTTGGTTAGGAAGGACTTGCCTTTCATGAACCCATTCTGGCTGGGCCTGATGCCCTGGTCATCTTGCACATGCTGTGTTATTGAATTAAAGATGACCTGCTCCATCAACTTTGCTGGCACTGAGGTCAGGCAGACAGGTCTGTAGTTCCCCAGGTCCTCCTTATAAACCTTGTTATAGATGGACATCACATTAGCAAGTCTCCAGTTATCCATAATCTCTCCAGATGACCATGACCACTGACAGGTGGTAGAAAGGAGCTTGGTAATCACATCTACCAGTTTCCTCAGCACCCTCAGGTGGATCCCTTACTAGTGTCTCTAGAAGAATGGGTATTAGCAATCATAAATCAGACCATAGTTTTACAAATATATAGTTGTCTTGATCAGTAGATTATAATTTGGTGAAATCTTGCAGTTTTCTGCTTTTAGTAAGAATAGCATTCAATCAAGGGCAATTGTGGTTCCTTATAACAAATTAAAAATACCCTAACTTCCTTCATAAAACTTTTTTCTTTTTTTTTTTTTTTTTTTTTTTTTTGGGGGGGGGGGGAGGATAGAATACCATCAATAAACTGATATTATATAATTTCATTTCCACAGTGGAGACTGAGGAGTCTGCATTTCTTTGAAACTGTTAAAATTATTTCACTATTGGATAGCTGCAGCTGTTGTACATGTCCCTTATTAAACCTCTTAATCTGTAGTTAACATATGGTTGTTGATTCATAAAGGTTTCAGGGTAATGCTGTACTTTAAAAAATATACGAGTCAGAAATATATAATCACAAATACATGTAAGTATATCAAAATTAATTTCAGAGTCTTCGCAAAGTAGGAATGCAATTTATTCCAGACATACCCACATTGGTTCTGCATTTGTATTTTACAGGCATTGAGAGATCAAGTTTCCTTTGTACAAATGGTCTATTTAAAGGTCTAATTAAAGAATATTTGCTTAAAAACTGTTTAACTCATCATATCTGATGCCCTCAATACATTCCTTGATAGTTCAGGATTTTCTATTTTTAAAAACAAATTTCACCTAGAGTATAAATGCATAACTATATAGCTTAAGAAGGTCATGTTTGCACACTTTTGCTTACTGTATGAAAAAAAAAAATCTACATATTCTAATATTTAAAATACTAATGAAAGGTCTATGTGGGCTTGAAAAACAAATATTAACAATTCTCTAATACTCTCCAGTTCTCCTTCTCTGTTTCCTTTTTGAATTGTCTTACTGTGCCTTACTCCCCCCCCCACCTTTTTTTTTTTTTCAGAGATTCTGAATCACAGGTTTCTGAGTTGTTGGTTTAATTTTTTATTTTTTATTTTTTTTCTACTTTTAATGTGACAAGGGAAATCAGAGCAGGGAAATATCATGTCTATGAAATAAGCTGTATTAAATAATCAGCATTGTTGATATGGCAACAATGTTGATATGGCAAGCACAAAATTGCCATTGAAAAGTTATATAGAATTAATTTTTTTTTTGAAAAATCTCAGTATCGAGCAACTTAATGAAAATAGAAGAAAAAGTTAATTTCAATGATTGTATTACTGGGAAATATTTATTTTAAACCCTTACAGCATTAACCCTTTTCATAGGGATTTCTTTATATTATGTTTCTGATCATGTTTCAGCAGAATTGTGGAAAAAAATGTCAAAAAGAATGACAACTAGTCCAGGCTTTTGTGGATTACTTCTTTTAGAAGTTCCACCTTCTCAAAGTGGAAATTCTGCTAACACTAATGTTTTAATTCTCACTGTTTTAGTTGTGAAATTCTTCACAATTACAGAATTATTAAATTCTTCACTGCTTTAATTGTGAAATTCTTCACAATTATTTTAACAATTTAAATATCATTTATTGAGTTTATTTATTATCATTTATCATATCATTAAGTATCATTTTAAGTATGCAATAAATCACAATTTGATCCTCAATCCAAAGTATGACTTAAAGGAAAGAATCTGACAAAGCAACCTTTGTTGTCTTCAGTGTATTTAGCACAGGTTTTTCTGCAGATGTTGTGCATCGGTACACTTTGGTCTTCAGTGGTGATCCTTGGAGAAGTGCTTCAACTTGTGCATAATGAAATAGAGAAATGTCAGCAGTTTACAGTGAAATGTCACATAAAACATTTAAGTTTATTTAAATTTTTAAAATCAAAATCTCTCTTGCAATAAATGGAATACAGCATGAATAAAGTCAAAGAATTTGAGAGTGGTCTTTTTCTTTTTCTTTTTCTTTTTCTTTTTCTTTTTCTTTTTCTTTTTCTTTTTCTTTTTCTTTTTCTTTTTCTTTTTCTTTTTCTTTTTCTTTTTCTTTTTCTTTTCCTTTTCCTTTTCCTTTTCCTTTTTTCTCCGTTTCCATTTCTCTTTCTCTTTCTCTTTCTCTTTCTCTTTCTCTTTCTCTTTCTCTTTCTCTTTCTCTTTCTCTTTCTTTCTCTTTCTCATATATTTTTCTTGTTAATTCTCATGTTTTCTCTCAACATACATAGCAATAAAAGTAGAGAATGTATATATTACATCATGGAAAATGTTAGTTTATAGATCACTGTGTTATACTCACATAGAAACATGCTTGCAAACACGATTATTCTCATTCAATCTATATTGCTTCTAGCTGCTAAGTGTCTGTTTATTCATGAGTAGGTCATGATTTCTTACTATTTTCATACAAATTGTCACACATAGGGAGAGCTTTGGTGTTGACTAAAGATATCAGAAACAGATTTCAAAAGTGAAAATTATTGGGATTTTTACCCCTCATTGGAACTGAATAAATAGTCATGTAACTCTTCATTATACTGCATTGTAATTGCAAAATTTTGTCCAAGATATGATTAAAAATTTTCTAATACAGACATATAGAAAAATCCCCAAACCATTTTTCAGATAAAACTTTGAATCATATGGTATTTTCTCTGATTATCACTACCTTAAAGAAGAAGTAAAAACAAGAAAAGCTTTGTTTTCATCTTTCAAAACTGTAAGGCTCTGCTTTTTCCACACATATCACTACCTTTAAAAAATGGTAAATAATTAAATAAATAGATAAAGGCAAAAGAGTTCACCTATTCTTTTTCTTGAATTTTGCATTCCCATAGTCTCTGTACTCTGTTTCTGCTTCACAAACAACTTTCATCTATTGTTAGCAATAAATATAAATAGAAAATATTTAGTAAATATAAATAAATCCATATAAATCTAGTGTATTATTTCTTATTTTCTTCATCAATCACTGCCCTGTTCATTAATAAGTGATTGTTACAAATATGTTCACTAAGGTTCCTTTTCTAATAAAAGTAAGGCAAAAGAAAAATTTTGCTTGATTTTTTTTTTTTTTTAGTAATATTGATCAATTCCTTTTAGCTGATAATAATACAGATAACAATTGAGCATAATGTTTGAGGTTTATTTTTAAATCATTGGAATAATTTTTCAAAACTCCTTCTGACATATCAAAATATATGTATAAATAGTCAACCCACCAGCACTTTATAAAAAAACAGTTTTCTTTGCCCAAATGTCATGAACCTTGCTTTATAAAAAAGTTCAGTAAACCATTTTTTTCCTTTTTGACGTGTCTAGTCTTGCTTGATTGGGGCCCATTCTGGGCACACTTAAGAGAAATTGATTCCATGAATTACCATTTAAACTTAGCTCAAAAAGAAGGTGTGAAGACACTGCTTCATAAAGTTTTTCACTTCAGCACCTTCACTTTAAAAAATTTTGTTTTATTTGCCTCAAGTAGTTACAGAATTTCTTTCTTTTTCAGTTATCACATTTATTTTATTGGCTTTATAATGGTGGCTAGAAAAAACTATGTTTTACTTCTATTTTTATTGTTATTTTTATAAAACTTTTAAGTTGCTTGACATTTTATACCACAATAAGCTTTCCATCCTATTCACTGACCTTGCTCAGTGTGTCATATTTTCCTTTATGTTTTGTAGTCTTGGTAATGGGAAAATAATTTGAGTAGCGGTACCAGTTTTATAATGAGTGTTATATTTATGCCAGCTTTGGTGTTGATACCTAAAGGTACTTTGTCAGAGTAAGTAAATTTTTGTTGAATCTCTCCCTCTCCCTCTCCCTCTCCCTCTCCCTCTCCCTCTCCCTCTCCCTCTCCCTCTCCCTCTCCCTCTCCCTCTCCCTCTCCCTCTCCCTCTCCCTCTCCCTCTCCCTCTCCTTCTCCCTCTCCCTCTCCCTCTCCCTCTCCCTCTCCCTCTCCCTTTTCCCTTTTCCCTTTTCCCTTTTCCTCTTCTCTCCCTCTGTCTTGCCTCCCCCCTCTTTATATCAGAGTAGAAAAAAAATTCCCAGCAAGAAGCCCAGTTTATATATTTTAGGATCATATTTGACCATAACATAGCTCTCTATCAGTTTCCTTTTGTTTTTGAGAATATTGTTTTTTCTTTATATATATATAGATATATAAAAAGACTGTTTTCCTCTCTGAAACAGAATCAAAATATTTAATGTTTCTTTCTAATAATTTTAAAATGAAAATGTTTTACAGCACATTGGAAAATAAAACCTCAGAAGGCGGAATGAATTTTTTTTTTGGTTGTATCGTTATTCATCCAAAATGTCAGATAATAAAATAAAATATGTATATTATTTTTCTTCTAAAAATAATATTAAAATATTATAAAAAAATAGAATATTCTAAAAAAATAATATTAAAATTATTGGTTTGTACACTATTCCCTTATGGAAATAGTATAATTTTGCTTTTTGGGGTGTAGTGGTTTTACCGTGCTGGGCAGCTAAACACCACAACTGCTCACTCACTCCTCCTCCTTAGATGAGGAGGGGGAGTAAAGCAAAGAACAACTCACAGGTTGAGATAAGGATAATTTAATTAATGGGAAATAATAATAATAATTAAGGAAAGATTATTATCGAGTAAACAATTTAACTAAAGGGAAATTAAAAGGGAAAGGGGAAAAGGGAAGGGGAAAGGGAAAATTAAAAAAAAAAAAAAAGGAGGAAAACAAACAAATAAAACTAACGAAGACTATGGGGAAGTGCAGAGGAAAGAAATTGCTCTCTACTTCCCACAAATGAGCGACGATTGACCACGTCCTTGAAGCAGGGCCTTAACTCACGTAGCCGGTGTTCAGGAAGAGGACCAACGTTTTCACAATGAGAGCCCACCCCTCCCCTCTTCTTCCTGTTTCTACCTTTTATTGCTGAGAGTGACATCATATGGTGTGGAATATCCCTTTGGTTGGTTTAGGTCAGCTGCCATGGTGATGTTTCTCTTCTCACTTTTTGTATCACCCAAAGGTGTAGCTCAGGACACTTATCATTTATTATACTGTGCCTTGGGCTCAGCCAGCATGGGTTCATGAAAGGCAAGTCCTGCCTGACTAATGCTATCTCGTTCTACAACTAGATGACCTGTCTGGTGGATGAGGGAAAGGCTGTTGATGTAGTCAACCTAGACTTCAGAAAAGCCTTTGACGCAGTCTGGCCAGGCCCAGAAAATGAAATACAGCTGGCAATCAGTCAGGAGTGGTGTTCCTCAGGGGTCAGTGTTGGAGCTCGTCTTTAATATCTTTATTGACGATTTCAATGAGGAAACTGAGCATACCCTCAGTAAGTTTGCAGGTGACACCAAACTGGGGGTAAATGTTGATCTGCTAGAGGGTAGGAAGGCCCTGTAGAGGGACTTAGACCGGTTGGATCGATGGGCAGATGCCAATGGGATGAGGTTCAACATGGCTATGTGCTGGGTCCTACACTTTGGCCATAACAATCCCATGCAACACAACAGGCTTGAGGGAGAGTGGTTTGAAAGCTGTGCAGAGGAAAAGGATCTGGAGGTTTTGGTGCTAGACTGAACACAAGCCAGCAGTGTGCCCAGGTGGCCAAGAAGGGCAATGGCGTCCTGGTTTGTGTCAGGAATAGTGTAGCCAGTAGTACCAGGGAGGTGATTGTCCCCCCATCCTCAGCTCTGGTGAGGCCACACCTCAAATACTGTGTTTATTTTTTTGTCTTCACTACAAGAAAGACAGTGAGGCCCTGGTGATTTGTGGAAACTGACTCCACAATCAGTAAGATTGTAAAGTAGGTATGATGGGAAAGTGAAGCCCGTGAATTGAGATAAAGACAGTTTATTAAGACAGGAAAATAATAATAACAATAATAATAACAATAACAATAACAATAACAATAACAATAATGATGATAATAGTACTACTAATAATAATGTGTACAAAATAAGTGATGCACTATGTAATTTCTCATCACCCACTGACTGATGCCCAGCCTAACCCCGAGCACTCCGGCCCTCCTCCCCCGGCTAGCCACCCCTATATATTGTTTAGCATGATATCAGATGGTATGGAATACCCCTTTGGCTAGTTTTGGTCAGCTGTCCTGGGTCTGTCCTCTCCCAGCTCTTACTGCACCTCCAGCTTGCCCGTTGGCAGGACAGAGCAACGTTCTTGGCTTGGTGTAAGCACTACTCTGCAACAATTAAAACATCAGTGTGTTATCAGCATTCTTCTAATCCTAAGCCAAAACATAGCATTCTACCAGCTACTAGGAAGACAATTAACTCTGTCCTAACTGAAACCAGGACAAGTATTAAAATTAGCTCCAAGAAGTCATTTCCATAAACTCCTCCCCTCTGCATTTGTGCAGTGCCTTCTGGTGGTGGGCACTGAGGGTCGTGAGGATGAAGTAAGATGTCTTCATCAGGGTTGAACTTTTCACCTAGTCTCCTTGCGCATGCTCTCTGAGCCCTCGGTCACAATCTGGGCCATAAGGTTGGTTTGGTCCGATTTTCCGCATCTGAGGGGCTCCTGTTATTTCGAGGCCTTTCATGTTTGACGTCTCTTTCAGTTCTCCTCACCTCTGAGCCCTTGGTCACAGTCCGAACCATAAGGTTGGTTTGATCTTGTTCTTGGCATCCCAGGGACTCCTGTTATCTGGAGACCTAAGTGCAGCACAGGCACATCACAAATGTAGCACATATTAAGCAATGTGTTGCCTACATATTCATTCTTAATCAGTCGCTCTCTAATTTCTAATCGCATGTTTCACTGGAGAGTGTCCAGAGAAGGGCTACAAAGCTGGTAAATGGTCTGGAACACAAGTCCTATGAGGACCAGCTGAGGGAACTGGTGTTGTTTAGACTAGGGGCTCACTGGAGACCTTACTGCTCTCTCCTTGCCTGAAAGGAAGTTGTGGAGAAATGGGGATTGGCCTCTTCTCGCAGATAACTAGTGATATGACAAGAGGCAATGTATATTTATTTATATATATATAACAACATACTCATTAACTTCCTTTTTCCTCTCCTATGGAGAGGAAACAAAAGTGGTTATTATGCATCCCAGAACTATTATTAGAGCAAACACAGGAAGTATAAGAGATGTTTAATGGCTTTCTAAAGTGTTTCAGATTAACATTTATGGAAGGAATGGTTGGTCAACTAATCAAAATCCTTTGTAGTCTCAAATTATGTGTCAGGCATCGCAAAATGTTCTTACAGACTTTTAACAATGTTCCTTTGCCTTTACTCAAGAGTGTTTTTAATAAGATTTTAATTGACATACTTATGGAACCAGGTTGAGGAAATAACAGCATCTGATGTGTATATTTGGCAGCAAATTATCACACAGATTAAAGTGACCTATTTGTCAAGACACCTCGTTCTAGAAAGAAATATCATTTCCTTCTTTCTGCTGAATTGTACAACAGCACACAGACTCTCATCATGTAGTTATCATTATAAGAGAAAATTTGCTGTGACAGATAACTAAAAAGCACTGCCCACCAACAAATCTTTAAAAGTCACATTTTCCTTGGAGAAATTTACTGAGTCATCATAATATGACAAGTGTGTGACTTTTTCTTATGACCCAGTAGCTACTGTAAAACACTAAAATTATAGACCTCATTTCAATCAGATTGAAAGAGATTGAGGTCTCTGAACAGAAAAAAAAAAAAAAAAAAAAAAAAAAAAAAAAAAATGGATGGGATGACTAACTTGAGTTAGAACTGAGGAAGTGATAGAAAAAAAAAAAAAAAGTAAAATAAAATATAAAATAAAATAAAATAAAATAAAATAAAATAAAATAAAATAAAATAATAAAAAAGTCCAGAAACAAGAAGAGCAGACAAAAGAACATAAGTAAATAATTTTTAAAAATACCATATCTGAAGTGAGACTGAACTAATATAATAAGGTATATACACTCAAAAGTATAGAGTGTAATGAATTGCATATTTTATCATAATTTAGAAACAATTCTGTGTCGTTTCTGAAAATAAGAAACTTCTCATATCTTCAAAATAACAAGTAACAATTTAGAAAGAAAAGATTTCTGGTTGACAGGTTAAAATCTATATCTTGGTTAAATACAAAGAGTATATGATGGCATTTCTCTCTTCTGTCCAACATAAGACATGGAGACATCATGGAGATGCGATGGGAGATTCAGGCTGGGGGTTAGGAAAAGGTTTTACACCAAGAGGGTGGTCAGGCACTGAAACAGGCTTCCCAGGGAAGTGTTAACAGCATTGAACCTGTTCAAGGAGAATTTGGACAGTGCTTTCAGTTATATGGTTTGATTTTTGTGTGGTTCTGTGTGGAGGAAGAAGTTGAATTTCATAACCCTTATAGGTCCCTTCTAACTCAGGAAATATTCTATGATTCTACCATATGATTATATAATTATGAAAAATTCACAAGAACTTGCAGATTTCCCCACATTAAAATAAGAGAATTTATTCTCAGTTGATCTTTTTTTTTTTTCCATTCCAGATAATTTTAGTAGGAAAAACAAGTATTAATCCATACTTTTAGCAAATGAGACTATTTCGCTTTTATCTTAAGCTTTTTCTTCTTATCAGCTTTCCTTAACTAGGAAACAATTTGCCTGCTAAATTTGTTTGACACCTATGTAGCATTGCATTTCTTTTATTTATTCAAATGGCTAAGAAGGAAAAATTACTTTTAAAAAAAAGGTCACTCAAAATTTACTTCAAGGACTGGAAATGTCCTCGTGAATATGAAATAAGAAGTGGTACTTTCCCCATTTTATTTAGCTATGCAAAGGCTATCTCTCCCAGGTGACCTGACACAGACCCAGTCAACACCATCCATAATGAAAATCGATGGCACAAAGTCACTAAACAATTACTCCATCTTCTTTAAAAATGCACAAGTCTTCAAAAAAACAAGGATTTAGAGACTGATTAATTTGCCATTTGCCCAGGACCTTGCACAAGTTGCATTATTTAAGAATCTTCCCTGACTGTGTGTCCTCAAAGGATGGACCAAGGTCAAAGTCTCAAAGATTGTCATGTTCCCTGAAATAAATAAATAAATAAATAAATAAATGAATGGTGACCATATGATGGATATGAATATGGATATGAATACATCATATCCATAGCTGTGAAAGTTTTGTAGAAGCTGCTTGTGTAGGATCCAAACGAACATTGTAATGCATACAAAAATTGTGTTGGTCTAATTCTGCAAATCCTGAAACCTGAAGTAGTAAAAAAGAAAGCATTTTATGTATAGGAATTGAAGTACAAACCCCAAAACATACCAGTCAAAAAATATTCAGAAATGACAACCAATTCAGATTCAGACTCAATGTTAAGAGACCGTCTTAAGGATGAGAGTGTCAAAAATGTTTTTAAGCAATAGACATCCAGAGGGCTTGTAGGTTCCTAAAAGAACAAAAATCCAAACCAAATTATGAGTTCATATTTTGATCACATTGTTTCAAGTGGAGATACTGCCTTTTCTTAATTTATTTTTTTAATTTCACAGATCGTTTGAAGTGTTTGCAATGGTGTGCGACAACTATTTGGAGAAAACTATATACAGAAGGTAGAGGATTCAATGCAAAAACTTTTGTTGCAGTTTATTCTGCTTAAGTATGAAAATAATTCTCAAACCTGTTGTTCAGAATTAATGTAGTATTTTCTGAAGACTCTTACCCCGACTTCAGCAAAATTACTTCACATTTTTCAATAAGTTATTTTGACTTATCATTGCCAGTTGAATAAAGAGACTTTCTAGTGACAGTCATGTACAATGTTTAATTATAGAAATACTTGTAATACCAAAAGAAGGCATCAGCAAAAGATGCTGGATATGAATTATAAGTGGAAAGAGTTCAGCACTGAGAACAGAAAAAAGTTGTTCTGAGTTTTTGTTGTTGCTGAGTCCAAACAGCAATGACAGGTATAGGTGCTATGGATTATTGTGGATTGTTGGTGGGGGTGGTTTCATTTTTTTTTTTTTTCCTTTTTTTTTTTTTTTTTCCCCTCAGAACAATATAAAGAATATGATGACTCTAAGCAGACAGGAAGAAGGACGGGAAAGAAGATTATTAATTTATTTCCCTGACAAGAGAACACCCAGGACACTTCTGAAAACAACAAAATAACATTGCTGTGAGTGTGCTAACGGTCAAGTTTTGACTCAGTTATGAGGGATGATCTCAACAGGGAATGAGGGAGGCCATCAGTGTTCTGCTACTCCTTAGTGGTTGAATTCCCTTACTCCTAACTTCACTGGAAGCCTCATTTAAAACACTTTGGACTTAATCTTCAGGCTGAAACTTGATTTTTGTTTGAAAAAAGAACTTTGTTCTTTAAGCAACAGCTTTCTCAAGAAGACTGACTTCTATATCTGTGTTCTATTTATATTTGTACCTTAAAAGATAGCTGCTAGTATAGAATATGTTTGCATACAGACTTATCCGTACGTGTGTGTTTATATACATGCATATATATATATAATTTAAATATTTTTCTATACACAATTTTATAATATATATTGTATAATGCTATGTTATCTATTTATATACATTTTTTATATAATAATAATTTATTATTATTATTAAATACTTCCCAAAGCCTTATTATGTCTTAAATCATCTCTTGTCATTTATAAGCAATTAGAAAATCTCTTCTACTTTTTCTTTCACCCACTAAACCTCATTTCTGTGTTTTGTTTGTTTGTTTGTTTGTTTTGTTTTGTTTTACTTGTTTTGTTTTGGTTTGGTTGTTTCATTTGTAGCCTGGATATTAGACCCTGTCAGCACAGAAATGTGTATTCAGATGAACTTCTAATTTTGTTTCTAGATGTTTTTTTTTTTTACTTTTCAGGTGCACTGTTCAGTTGTCCAAGTGAACTCTTCTGCTAGAGAGTTTTTGCAACCATTACAAAAGCATCAACTATTTACAGACTTGTGTATCACAGAATCACAGAATCACAGAATTTCTAGATTGGAAGAGACCTCAAGATCATCGAGTCCAACCTCTGACCTAACGCTAACAGTCCCCACTAAACCATATCGCTAAGCTCTACATCTAAACGTCTTTTAAAGACTTCCAGGGATGGTGACTGCACCACTTCCATGGGCAGCCCATTCCAATGTCTAACAACCCTTTCGGTAAAGAAGTTCTTCCTAACATCCAACCTAAAACTCCCCTGACTCAACTTAAGTCCATTCCTCCTCGTCCTGTCACCAGGCACGTGGGAGAACAGGCCAACCCCTACCTCACTACAGCCTCCTTTAAGGTATCTGTAAAGAGCAATAAGGTCACCCCGAGCCTTCTTTTCTCCAGGCTGAACAAGCCCAGATCCCTCAGCCGCTCCTCGTAGGACTTGTTCTCCAGGCCCCTCACCAGCTTCGTCGCCCTTCTCTGGACCCGCTCAAGCACCTCGATGTCCTTCTTGTAGTGAGGAGCCCAAAACTGAACACAGTACTCAAGGTGTGGCCTCACCAGAGCCGAGTACAAGGGGATGATCACCTCCCTAGCCCTGCTGGTCACACTGTTTCTTATGCAAGCCAGGATGCCGTTGGCCTTCTTGGCCACCTGAGCACACTGCTGGCTCATATTCAGCCGACTATCAACCATCACTCCCAGGTCCTTCTCTGCCTGGCAGCTCTCCAACCACTAATCTCCCAGCCTGTAGCTCTGCTTGGGGTTGTTGCGCCCCAGGTGCAGGACCCAGCACTTGGCTACCTAATTCAATTTAGATCTGTTATTATGGGATCAGTCCTGCAGTGTTGATGGCTGTAGCTGAAATTACAGGATTTGGAAATGTAGTAATGTAAAATAAGAATGAAAACTCATGTACATTCTATAATGACAAGTACAATTAATTGGTCACCATGAAACAGCATTCCAAAAGCCACCAGAGTCCCAGTGCTGGAAGGTATTTGGGTACCTAAGAGTATTGATCTTGCACCGTCCAATTCCATTATGAAATCAATGGGAACTGCCTGATGTTCAAGGCTTCCGTAAAATCAAGCTGTCAACTCAGGGACATAAATATAGATTTAGAAATCAAACTTTAGACATCATCTAAAGACAAACAAACAAAAAAAGACCCAGGGAAACTGGCACAGCAATATTAAAGGTCATGTGCAAATCAAAGAACATTGACATGACTGCTGTTTTGGGCATATACTCTATTGATTAACTCAAAAGTGTTAGGACATTACAAGTCTTAATGCATTTTCTCTTAAATTTATTCATTTTTGGTTCATATTATTTGTACAAACACTTGATATGAAACTGACAGAAAATTTGAAAATAATTATAAGGACATTTCATTTCAGATGTCAGGAAGTCATAGTAGTTTATTTTTTTTATTTACTTATTTTTTCCTGTTGTCAGTTTGAGTGAGTGCTCTTGATATTTTTTTCAGTTAAAAGTAACACTGCTAAAACCCAAAAATGTTTGTTTCTTTGAAACTGTATTAAATAATACATGCAGCAAAAATAACTTAATTATTTGTTCAGAATATTAAGAATATCCTCAGATATCTGCATTATGGTCAATGCTTCCGGACTGCTATCTAAACCAAGCAAGAGAAACAACGCATCTGTGGTAACACACCACTCTGTAATGGTAGTATAAAAACTTAAAGCTCAATGACTTTGCAGGACTAAACATGTAAAAGTGATGGATTCTGGAACTAAAGGCACTGATTGAAGTATTTGCTGCATACATACGTGAGTGAGATTTTTCTTTTTATATGAGTTACATACACATTTGTTCCAGGTAAGTTCCTCAAATAGTAAGGTAGTATTATTTTCACTGTTGTTGTTGTTTTGTTGTTGTTGTTGTTGTTATTTTATTATTGTCGTTATTATTATTTAGCAGATATGCTTAATATTTCGTTTTGTTTATAAAGAAAATAATCTTTTGTCCATCAAGAAAGAAATCAAGATCGACCCTAACATTGGTTAAAGCTGGACAAATAAAACATGTTTCTGTATAGGTTTGTCTGGATATCAGAATATCATTCTCATCTGACAAAGAGCAGTATTGCATCTAGTCTCAGCTAGTTGGACTGAAAAGAGAAAACAGTCTGGCCTTTAAGACATGACAAGGGTTTAGGCGGTCAGAAGTTTGATGATGGATTTGCCATTTTTTCCGCTTGGCATGAGCTTCTGTTTTGTTCCTGATCTCTTTCTCTCTCTCACTGCCCCTTTTCAGAGATTTATCTATGTAAGGCAGGGAGGGGGAAAATGTGCATACTGAACCTTAAAAGCAAGGTTGTGCCATGAGTTTACTCTCTTGCCCTGATGCAGCACATCACATGTGCAACCAGAACCCCTGCCACTGGACCCTCTGACCATGACCCCTGGACTGTGCTAGGAAGGTGCAGGGCAAACTGCTGGCACTGTGTCCACACAGTGCACAGCACAATCTGGGCTGAGCTATTTAAGCACTTTATTGTATTGTATTGTATTGTATTGCATTTTAATTATCATTATTACTATTAGTGTGCTTTATACAGTTTGTATCATTTACCTTTCTTTGTTGATGTTGCTGTTCTTAAGTTCTAATACAAATAAATACTACTGATGTTATTTGTAGAAATTACAAAGTGCATTCATATTGGGACTTTTTAATGTCATTGACTCAAGTCATTTACATTAAGTTTAAAATCTTGCCATGAATTTATGAGTATATTCTTATACCATACAACAATATAACTTTAAAATGACATGGTCCCTCTGTCCATCCCCCCGTTCTCTCCTCCTCTTCCTTCCCACCCCCAGTCCCCCCTCCCCCCAAGTTACAAATGCCTTTGCTACCTTTGGGACAAAAGAACTGGCTAAAAATAAGATAAATAATTAAAAGCTCCAAGTCTATCAGTAACAATTCAAAATCAAAGCAGTTCAAAACATCATCAGAACTATATAAGTGCCATAGATCCTATAAAAGTTCTATTTTAAAAACAGATTGATTAAAATGTAGAAATACATATATATCAAGAATAATTTCCTAGTTTCTGTTTCTCTTTACAGAATTCCAGAATTGACCAACAATTTTCTTTATAAAGTAAAGGAGCTGTCATGAGGGAACATGAACTTCTCAGTCTTGTGTTCAGCAGTTCAGTATTTATTTACTTTCCTTCAACAGTTAGTGGGTTTTGATTTTTTTTTTTTGTTTGTTTTGGTTTTCCTTATAGATTTTCTGTGGTGAAAATATCTAAAAATATTATTATCTCATTATAACTTTATTCCTTTTTCATCTGCCTATCTGTGCTTGATTTTAAAAGTTTTAGGGGCAGGAGAGTCTGATAAAGAAAAAGGAGAACCAACTAAGAGTAAAGAAAATATGGGTTCTCTCTGTGAAACAAAAGTACTGTAAAACTGCTACACAATTCTTGACATTTTTTCTCACAGTTGAAAAGACATGTATTAAAAGAGATTTTTATGTGTGTATGATTGACATCATAAGGAATAATAACTGACATTGCTGAGTGAATCAAAAATAAGTTCTGACCTAGAAGTCATGTAAACACATCTCAAACTTAAATGCTGTTATTTCTGGGTGCTATGTAAATTGGCTTGGCTATAACAAAGATTCCTGGTCCATAGATAGTTTGGACTGAACCATAATGTATAGACTCCAAGCTTTAGATCTTTGCCCTACTTCCTTATGAATATTGTATTGATGACATTATTTCACAGAATTACAGTCTGTTGCTTTGTATCCCAAAACAGTAAAATCCATACTTGTCCATTTCACAAACCTGTGTACCTAATACTGATCACATTTTTTTTAATATAAATTTGCTTAAGGGTGGGGTTTTTTGATTTTTTTTTTCTTTTTGCAGCTATAATCTTTATGACCATAAGTATATTATCAGCTTACAAACAATAGCTAGCAATAAATAGCAGCCAATAATCCTATGGACTAGTCTCTTTTCAATAACCAACTATTCACTAATATGCAGACAGACTAATATGTATTTTATAAAGAAATATTTATTTTGCATTTGCAAAATGTGCCAACATGCTTCTTTAACACTAAGCTGTCCTGGTTATTTAAAAAACACTTAATAAAGCAATAGTGTGGAAATATCTCAAAGGAAATGACAATTAGCTTGGATTACAAAATGACATTTGCAAGACATTATGTTGAACAGTTTTTGCCTGCTGTTTTAAGACAGAAAGCTTGACAGGGGCTCACAGTTCTTCATAGCATATTATAACATGTCTGAATGAGGCTTTATAGCCCATACTGTATTTAGCAGATTCTAGTCACATAAAGCTATAAATCTGCCATTAATTTCATAATACATTTACTGGTAGTGTCATCAATCTTAGAAGTAATATGAGAAATCTATGAGTAGCAAGAACACTGGTGGTATTCCCTGGCTTTTCCTTTCTTGCCATCCCTTGAAACTGCCTCCCACGAGCCCAACCTAGAGTGACCCAACCTCCACATCTCACTGAGGGTATAAAGGAAATCAATGTTCTGCTCATCCATTTGCTCATGCTACCCGGACTTTTGGTCCAGAGGCATAGGAACACAGCTCCACAGAACCTTTCTCTTTCCTTAGAGTAGTGAAATAAGAAATAAGTAAAATTATCCATCTGCTGAACCTTTATTGCTCAGAGTGATTTAAGTTAGAGGCGGTGGCAGTGTACACAGCATATACAAGTTGCATCTGTCCCATTGAGAAAAAAAGCCATGGCAGGAGAATTATTATTTATCATAATGAAAAAAATGTGTCTTTGTGTTACTTATGAGTTCATTCAGCTTTGTTCATCCCTTTGTTCAACCCTTTGGGTTGCGCCCAAAGCTGCAAGCTGGTCCTCAAGGAACTCCCTAACAGTTATATGTCATCATGTTGAAATCTCAAGATAATTCTGCAAGTAAGTGAGGTTTTTCAAACATGTCATTTTGAATCAAAGAGACTGATGCTAATAATGCCCAGTAAATGTTTGATTCCCTGTGTGCAAGGTTTCCAAAAGTGGTTTTATTTTATGGTCCCTTTTATTATTTATTTTTTTTTAGCTCCATCATATCAATATCCAGAAGTGAAAACAACAACAACAAACAACAACAACAGAAATCCAAAATCTCTCTTAAAATAAGCCTGCTCCTGATGGTGGAGCTCTGAAACCATGCTGAGAATCTCATTAAAGGATTCTCAATTATGGTTGGCTTTCTGCCTGAAATTTGCATGTGAAAGGTGAACAATAGCCTCAAGGAACTACTTTTTTTCTTTTACCCTGAAAAATGAAAGTTTCTGATGAGAAAACTTTGCAAACTCTCCATGCTTATAGCAGGTCAAAGTCTTCTCTAGTGTTCAAGTCTAATGTCTGAAGAAGTACTTGCAGCCAGAGGATGAAGAGAGGGAAATGCAGCAGAAAGCAGAAGCAATCATGGGGCTGAAAATGGAACCTTGCAATCATTGCTAATAACGTGGCTCCAGATGTCTTCTCCAGCAAAGGAAAGAGCAACATTCACTAAATATCTCCTTCCAAAATGTCAAAATGAAAAAGAGCCACCTACAGCAACATCTTACAATTTCTTATGCCCAGCAGTCCCAAATTGTTCTCACTCTTCTCACAGAAAGAATCAGGGCTCTACTAAACCCAGAGGAGGATTTCTTGGCTCCTGTGGACAAATATGGGGAGGGAGCACTGAGTCTGCAGTGTTTGTGGAAGCATGCCAGCTGATTTTTATTGGTACCTCTTAGAGGAATAAGGTAAACATTCAGATTACAATTTTCCCACTGGTTTTCACTTTCCTTTTTGTGCAGAAGGACAAAATATCCTTATTTCAAGGTTTTTTTTTTTTTTTTTTTTTTTTTCTTTCATTATATTAAAATGATACATTTCGGTATGAGCACAAAATTGTGTGAAGGGGTAAATCATAACAGACTACATTTACTATTCCTCTCTGTAATTGCTAGAATCACATGGCTGTCTAGCAAAATAGTTGTACCAGTACAACTGGTAGGAGAATATCTACAGGTGGAGAGAAGATTTACAGAGAATGTTTAGTTGCAGATGTGAGGGTCGGGGAAGCCTTGGCTACAGTGACCATGAATCACAGAATCACAGGATGTTAGGGGTTGGAAGGGATCTTGAAAGATCATCTAGTCCAATCCCCCTGCTGGAGCAGGAACACCTAGATCAGGTCATATAGAAATGCGTCCAGGTGGGTTTTGGATGTCTCCAGAGAAGGAGACTTCAAAACCCCCTTGCGGGTTTATTACTGTAATACCATAATTTTATTTATTTATATCTATCTTTATCATCTATATCATCTATATCTACATGTATATCTATATCATCTATATCTACATGTATATCTATATCTCTATCTATCTATATCTCTATCTGTCTATATCTATCTATCTATCTATATGTGTATAGATATAGATATTTTCTTGAACAGGAACAATCTTATTTCATTATAAAAATGGGTAAAAGATAGTCTTGAAAATTACTGATTTCATTAGAAGAAAATGGACTGAACGTTAATGTTGCATCAGTGCTAAAAAATGTGGGAAAAAAAATCAAAATGAGAAATTATTTGCTTTTACCAGCACCCTTTCCAGCTGTAAATCCTAAAGTTTAAAACACATGCATGATTTGAAGTGAGAATTTTCTCTTCTCTTTTCAAGAAAATTAGACTCAGTTTTGATATTATAGCTGAATATCTGAAAGGAAATACTTAACTGAATTGAGGTCATAACATCTCCTTTAATGTATTTGTTATTTATACATCTTGCCAATATTTTTAAAATAACTTTATGAAGTTTTAAAATAAGCTTATTAAGTTTTTCTAATTATTTAATCTAAATTAGTTTAAAGCACTTGAATGTTAAGACGTTTTCAATGAAAAATAATAACAAGGAGAAGATTTTTATTCCTTTGGTTTGCAGAAAATGCTATTTTATAAGAATTGATTGGTTTTGCTTGTTTGTTTGCTTGTTTGTTTAATTCCCTTTATTATTATTTATTTTTACATATATATATTTAATGGCTGCTGATAATAATATTTAAGACATTGTTAGGAAAAAATAAATAAATCCTCTTATCAAACATTCTGTGCAGAAGACAAATCCCTCATACTGATAAATCAAGTATATGCTCAAAGTGACAATTCTTACTGTAAGTTCCAGGCTGTAATGCTATAACGCTGCTCAATAAATTTTGGGAATAGAGGGAAGAAAAAAATAAAATAAAATAAAATAAAATAAAATAAAATAAAATAAAATAAAATAAAATAAAATAAAATAAAATAAAATAATAAAATAAAATAAAATAAAATAAAATAAAATAAAATAAAATAAAATAAAATAAAATAATAAAATAAAATAAAATAAAATAAAATAAAATAAAATAAAATAAAATAAAATAAAATAAAATAAAATAAAATAAAGAACACTCTGGAATGCAAACTCTAGGAAAAATATACAATAAGGTTTTACATATATATATTCTTTACAATGAGTTTTTTTTTTTTTTTTTTCTAATATTTAGTTTCTTTTATTTCATTCTGTGTTTATGTTCTTGCTTCTCCAAGTCCCTAGTCACTGTTGGCATTGACTTTAATGAAACTGGTCAGAAGAAGAGAAAAAAAACAAAAACAAAAACACAAACACACGCACTCACACAACAAAAATAAAAATAATAATGATAATAATTAAAAAAAAAAAAAAACACACACACACACAGAAATCTCTCCTGCTGCTGTACTTAGCACAGACAGCAAGCATCCTGTGGCTCCAGCAGATGTTTCTGCTTCAAACTTAAGACAGTTAAAACTTTACATACTCGTTTTAATTACTCCTGCAGGTGCAAGCCCTGACACAAAACTGCATAGAAAAATGTGACTTTAGAAATAGAATGAGAGTTTTGGGATAGGATTATTCATATGCTAAAAGTTAGATGCATAAATGTATAATTATGTCTTCAAAGAGTATAGATAAAGTTAGATACTTTCATAAGTTAAGACATAACAGTGACCAAACTTTGTGATCAGAATTGTACCAATACCATTTACTGTCTTATTCTTTTGTTTGCGACTTCCTTCATAGCTCTGAATAATCCAAACAGCAGCAACAGCAGCAGCTAAGAACATAAACTAGTGTTTCAGTAATGCAGTCTGCTTTTAACTGATGATGGGGAAATGCAACATGTAGAAATAGCTGCAGATTTTCTGTTGGACTCACACAGGGCAAGTATTTCTTGCAGAAGATAAACAAGTAGTTGCCTAAAGTCTAAATGGGTAATAAAATACTTAGAATGTCATGTTTTACTGCTTGTTTTAATATGGTGTTAGTTTGAAGGATAATGAGTAGCAACACATAGTACAAGACAATATTCTTTTTAGAGCATTGACAGAAAGATGCAGTCACATCAGTTGCATACCAAATTCTGAGCAGTTAAAAAGATTTGCAGCCTTGTTAAGGTTCGGGACAGAACACATCAAATTAGGTAGTATTTATACTTAAGCAATACATGTCTGCTGCATTTTCCAAACTCTCTGACTAATTTGTTGCATAAAGACCAAGACTAACCTCAAGTTTTGTATATAGACCTCAATTTTTTACAGATGCCATAGTTATAAGTCATACCTAAAATTTTGTACTAGCATGCCTATAGCAAGATATAGGGAAGAAAAAGAAAAAAAAAATCCTTTTACTAGTAATGAGATTATGGAATGTGTCTCTGAATTGTTGTATTTTTTTTAAAGATATTTTTTCAGATCTGGTCTTCATATTCTTTTGGTATCGCTCATTCTGTTCCTTCTCCCCCTCTTCCTTGGCCTCCATGAAAAGGAAATTTTAGTTGTTTCTTTAAATCTTCTGAATGATAAGTAGTTTAGTAGTTAAGTAGATTACACCTAGCTCAGGTGTAATAAATGGCTCAGTCTTCAAAATAGAACTATAATCAAAGTTTACAATTTATTAAAGGAATAGAGGTAAGCAAACAGCAATGGATGCGCTGGGAGTCTCTGCTCCATCAAGACGCACACCAGTTACATCAAGCAGCTGATTTTTATGCTCCTAGGCTAATACATATTCATTATTACTTCTAAAAAAAACCAGGGTTATTATAATTAGTTTCCAGAATCCAAACCCTCCTACTGGAGCATGTGTATCAGTCTCTGGTGGTGTCTCTGGGGGTCTCTGGGGATCTCTCGTGCTGAAGGTTCATAGTCTTCCTCCCTCTTGTCCTTCTCCTTTGTCCATCTTGGCTGTATGTCAGAGACTTGTGCAACGTCCCCTGCAAGCTCTGTCTTTTAGTTGTTCTTCAGCTCTCCCCGTCTTCTTAATCTCCTGGCCAGATATCAGAGGTTTGCATAGTGTCCCATGCAATAGTCATAATAGTTAGCAGTTATTCTGAAACCCCCCAGATATCAGAGACTTCAAGGAAAAGCCTACAAATACATTTCCCTTCAAGCTCTCTATTGACACGAATTGCTAAAACATTCCTTTGCAAGATACAAGAACTATGTACATTAACCACTCTGTTTTTCTTAGACTTGTGGTTATACACGGGTATGTAAGACAGAGGGTCACATTCATCATATCATGCGTCCTTAGCATTGTTCCATACTGACACGAATCAGATGAACATATTTCACACAGGTAACTCACCAGAACTAGCATGAGAACAGAAGTTCTTACTGCAATGTGCCTACAATTTTAAGCTCACTTAATCCACTTCACTGACACTTTGTCATAGAAGAAGGTCTCAGAAATAGGCCTATGTTGTTCTATAGTCTTTAAGGCCAAAAGGAAAACAAACAAACAAACAAACAAACAAACAAAAAACTTATCTAGTTGCATTCTAATTGTGTTAGTTATATCAGTGGAAATACATTACTTTTTCTATCTACAGAATCAAGTTAATTACTAGTAGCTGTATTATTTTTATTAGCTAATACTTGTTCTAGTACCTTGTTGGTTTTTCATATGAAACATATGTAACTTAACTGTTGGTTTGTTCTCATGGTGTTTATAATCATATATGAGAGAAAGCTATGTTTATAGTAGGTGCTTGATATGCCTGACAAACAGCACTGACCACAGGGATGAAAGCAAAGAGAAACTGCAAGGAATACTTCTGAAACTAATCTATTGTATCAAAAATTAAATAGTAAGTATCTCTTCAAAATATTATAATGTTTCTTTTACTCACAGAGGAAGGAATGTGTTTTTTTCACCCAACTATTTAGCCCTTATGTCCTTTTTATTTAATGTATGTGGACTTTTATGTTAGATGTCTTTATCTATATTAATTTATGAAAGAAGACATAATGCTTCCTCAGTCTTTTTCTGTACTTTTTGGTTTGTACACTTTCATCATTATCATCATCATGGATAAGCAAGGAGCTCCTGGCCAAATTCAAGCAGAAAAAGACAGTCTACAGAGGGTGAAAGCAAGGACAGATAGACTGGGATGAATACAGACATTGCCAGAGCAGCCAGGGGTCACTTTAGGAAAGCCTTTTAGAATTAAATTTGGCCAGGTATATCAAGGGCAAAAAGAAACAGTTCCAGGGGAAAATTGGTGTTAAAAGGAAGACTAGGAAAGTTTTGGGCCCTCTCTGGAAAAAAACGGGAGACCAGATTATTTGAGATATAAAGAAGGCTTTATGGACTTTTTTTCTATAGCTTTAGGGACTTAATGATATTTTTGCCTCAGTCTTCACCAACACAAGATCCAGTCACATAGCCCAAGCCCCAGAAGATGAAGGCAAGAACTGACAGAATGATGAACTGCTCACAGTAGGAGAAAATTAGGTCTAAGGAACCTAAAGGTACACAAGTCCAGGGGACCTGATAAGATACATCCTAGGGTCATGGATCTAATAGCACAAGTCCAGAGGGTCACGAGGATGATCACAGTGCTGGAACACCTCTCCTATGAAGACAGACTGAAGGAGTTGGGGTTGTTCAGCCTGGAGAACAGAAGGATCTGGGGAGACCTCATAGTAGCCTTCTAGTACCTAAAGGGTGCCTGTAGGAAAGCTGGGGAGAGACTCTTTATCAGGGAATGTAGTGTTAGGACAATGAGTCCTTACTTTTTTAAACTAAAAGAGGAGAGGTACAGATTACTTATGAGGAAGAAAGTATTTACTTGGAGGGTGGTAAGGCCCTATCACAGACTGCCCAGAGAAGCCATGGATACCCCTTGCCTGGAAGTGCCCAAGGCCAGGCTGGATGGGACTTTGGGCAACCTTGTCTGGTGGGAAGTGTCCCTGCCCATGGCAGGGGCGTTGGAACTAGATGACCTTTAAGGTCTCTTCCAACCCATTCTATCATTTTATGATTCTATGATCATCAGCTTTATACCTTAATACAAAAGTTAAACTGCCTTGTTATACTCTCAGTAAAATATAGAGCTTTTTTTATAGAGAGATGGAAATATTTTTCTGCTCTCTGGAGCTTGAATGTCTTCTGCATGTGACAGGGCTTGGATATGGAGTTTAAATAAGGTAGGTATTGAAAGCTCTGGACAGGTTTTATGGGGGTTCAGGAAGACGGGTCCCCTGGAAACTAGCAATGCATTTCCTAACGTATAATGAGTGTTTCATAACAATCCAATAAAAAACAAAACTTTACCTGTTTTCTAGGATCTTTCCACAGAAGACTGAAGAATCTCAATAAAACTAAAACAGAATGAAGACTAAAACAGTCAGGGATCACTGGTGAAATAATCTGTTGCCTCTGCAGGTTGTTTTCTCGCCTCAGATTTCATATCTGAGTTTGTCTTTTTAAGATCCTAACACATTTTTTTTGCATTCTCTGTTTCCAGATTTCTTTTCTACAATGCATACATGATGCTGCAGACTCACCTGCTTGCAGAAGTATCTGAGGAGACCAAACATTAATGTTCTCAGTTACCATTTCTAGCCTGTTTTCAAAGGTAAATCTTTCTTGCTCTCTTCATCAGATTAGTGTCTTCTTTTTACCATTTTCCAAACACCACTCTGGAAAGCTGTGTTGTTTTTGTTGTTAACTGCCAGTCTCATCGGGTTTCATTTATTATACCAATCCAAGGCACAATTTTTCTTTTACTCATACCCTTTAGAATTTCTTTCCTTTAGTTACTGGTTTTGTTTACAAATGTAGCACATACTAACATTGTCACTCTATTGTTTGAATAGTGCTGTTGATTTATTTTTGCAGAAAAAAAAAAAAAAAAGTGCTTTAGTAAAAAGCCCTATTACATGTACTGTTCAAGAGCATTTGATTTGTGAATACTGAAGTCATGAATGAAACTCTGAAAGCCTGGGAGTTCACTTTACAATGTACTAATTTGCATAATATAAGGTGCAAGAACACTTTATGTGGAAAACAGAAATTAAATAGTTTTACCCTCCATCTAGAGAAATGAGCTGAGATAGTATAACAGTAGCTTGCACTGCCAGTTGTGTTCCTGCTCAGCTGGGGACAGATCACTAGCCAGCGTGGCTAGTGATCTGTCCACTAAACAGCATGGCTGCAGCAATCACAGGATCTACACTGATTTATGCAAGCTGAAGTTGTGACCCTAGGGGAAAAAAAAAAAAAAAAAAAAAAAAAAAAAAAAAAAAAAAAAAGATTTTTTCTAAAAGTTGCCTTTTGGCATTTGGTTATTCTTGTATCACTGAAGTAAAATGGTAATAATAGCCAGAATGAAATGGCAAAGGGTAGTTCTAACTAACAGAAAAAGTGTTTCTGTGTCATGGGCACAGCATCACAGCACAGACTAACTGTGCAGCTGAAAGCACTTTTTCCATTCATAAGAACACACACACTGAACAGTCACAATAAATAGGATATGTCTATATTAATCCATGTTCTATAAAAGAAACAGCTATACTGGAGCAATCTCTAATTCAGGTAGCTGTAATTCAGCATGTCTTTCAGTCTGGCTGATTCTGTACATCATGAAAGAAGATCTTGTAATGCCTCCTCTGGCTTTTGAGACTTTTTGAGATAAAAATGTATTTTTACCTTCAAAATCCCTTCTAGACATTTATTCAATTAATATTTCTCATGTAGTGTTGACATTTTACTAGGCATAATATCAATAGCTTCTGTGGTTCAGTTGGCCATTCTGTATGAAAATCCACCTGTTAAAAACTAAACTAAACTAAACCCTGTATCTGATAATTTCACTTGATAACTTTGAATTATCTTTTTATTTATTTTTTATTTTTTTGCTATAAAATATATAAAAGTGGTTTGTACATATATATATTCAGTATTTTAAAGAAAAAAATAATTATCTTTCAACTAAGAAAGTTCATCCAGGCTTTGGTTCAGTCTGGGAAATAATATTTGGAAATTAAATTGAGAGAAAAGTTACCATAACATGTACCTGTTTAAAAGCTGCGGCTTCTATGTTCCGGCTATTTGTCTACTTTTATACACTTATGGTGGTGTAATAACACAAACTCACCTGTAACAACCTTTTTCAGTAACAAATGTTACTAGAAGTTTTTTCATACTTATGATGTCTCATCATCTCATCATTGCTATTTAGTACTACCCCACTGTCAACACCACCACCACCCCCCCCCAATAAATAAACAAAAATATCCAAAGGCAAAATATGGTCTCAGGTGATGTATAAAGTAACCTTTTCAGTACAAATATGACAAAAATATTTCAAATTGACACAAAAAACAACTGTCTGGGATAATCTTTTAAAACCACCCTTTAATAATCATTGCTGCTGTTAGCAACAGCTTATAACTTCTGTTTCCTCTTGATTCTATCTACAAAACTATTCTCTACACTGCACAAATCTTTGGTTAAAACTCCAGCTCAATAATGGCATAGCAAAAGCAAATATTTTCTCCAACACAAGGTCCTCTTCACGTTATTTAAAACAATATGCTGCACTACACTGTCAAATTCTTCCCTTACTGATTTCATATATTGTCATGATATTTCAGAATGAATATGTTAGTTCATAGGTTTCTGGATAGATCTGCATCACACATTTTTTTAGCTCTGTTTCCAAAGAGAGTGCATGCAGAAGTCCCAAGTTCTGGTATCAGAATTATTGGTTCCATGCTCAAAAATAACTTTCACAGATAGTGAAAACTACCAAGAAGAAAAAATTCTAATTATTTAAAATGTACATGAACATAATTTTTTACTTTACTTATTACAAATAATCATTTCTATGAGTGTTACTTGAGAAAAAAAAAAAAAAAAAAAAAAAAAGAGTATTGATGTAAACTAGAACATGCAATTGTTCGCAGTTCACCAAATTCAACTGATAGTAATATTCAATATTATTTCTTTAAATTTGTATTTCATGACTTTGTGAATCAGAAGAATACAAATTTAGATTGAGAGGTGCATACTATGCACAAATTTGTCTACCTATCTGTCTTGTAAAGTCTGCTCTGACTGGCATATTTGCACATGGCATTCTGTATTCATCAGTTGTAAGTACTGAGTTTGTTCTGAGGCTATGATATCCTAAGGCTACACAATGTTCAAATCTGGTCTTCAAATTCAGGATATTCTTCTCTCATATTGTAAAATATTGGGCATACTGTAAGACCTGTACCCTATGTCAAACCTGAAATATAACAGAGGAAAAGAAAAACTAGAAATACTTCTTTTCCCTGAGATATAGAAGAATGGATAAAGGAAATTACTTTTTTGTTTCACCATGTTTCTGGTTCCAGGCTATTAGCTTCTACATTACAAAGTACAATAACCTTGTTACTAAGTATCGTGTATCACAATATTGTGGAAAAATACCTGAAATTTCTGGTCAAAAATACCAAATCGTTCACTGTTCTAACGTTTAGAAAGTTGAAAAGTTCACTAGAAAATAATCAACTTGCTGTCTATTTCAAAATGATTTTGTGGAATTTCTGCAATCTGTGTTTTATTTATTTGATGAACAGCTGACAGTGATGATGCTAAAGGTAACTTCATCTTACTGAGCCTTGCATTACTCAGTAAAGGCTTTTATCTTAAGATTCACAACTTGTTTTCATGAGTGCCTTGTTACAATAACACAGTTAAACCTTTATCGGACTTCTGTATTTTCACAGAATCACAGAATCACAGAATTTTCTAGGTTGGAAGAGACCTCAAGGTCATCGAGTCCAACCTCTGACCTAACGCTAACAGCCCTCCACTAAACCATATCCCTAAGCTCTACATCTAAGCGTCTTTTGAAGACTTCCAGGGATGGTGACTCTACCACTTCCCTGGGCAGCCTGTTCCAATGCCTCACAACCCTTTCAGTGAAGAAGTTCTTCCTAACATCTAACCTGCTCTTCCATATCATAGTTTAGACAGTGGCTCACAAATGAAAATAATAACGGCTTCACATCAAACCTTATTTTAGAAAAGCTTCCACAGTCAGTCTGGATTTAGAATCAGGGATAGAAATTCACCCATTTTGAGTTAAAAACAAAACAAACAGAAAACACACGCAAAGAGCTAAATATATGCACTTATTTGAGAATCTTGTTCCTGGCTTCTTATTCAGCTCTGAAAACTAGCATCTGGCCACTGGTCATGGAGAAATTACAAATGTTTTGTCTTGATGATATATAAATATGCATGTATATGCATTAAATATTAAATATAAAGTATCATATATAGAAAATATTGTGACATCATACCATACCATATATGTCATAGAGAATGTATACTATGTATACTATATATATATATTATATGCTTTTTTTTTTTTTTTTTCTCCTAAATTGTTGATTCTCTATGTTTGTTTGTTTGTTTAATTTTGGAAAGTGGATGGGGGGTGGCGTGTTTTCTTTTTTATTTGTTTGTTTGTTTTTAAAAATTATGTCTTATGCCTATATATTAAAATCTGCCTTTGAATAGACATGATACCCTCATGTTGGGCTAAAACACGTTCAGTCAAACTATGTGAGACCATGACATAAAAGATCCCATAAAAAACTGTAGAGAAGATGAATGCATCCTGCTGCCCCTTAGAGCTACCTGTATGATTCTCTATGCAGTCAAGATCAGACCTGCACCCTCACTCAGCATCCTGTGAAAAGGTGTGAAATGTCTTTTGAAATGAATCAGGCATTCAAATGTTCAGCATCCAATTAACAGAAAACTTAGTTTTTCTAGGTTTCTTTTGGTCTAATGGGGACTAAGCAGAAGCTAACACTGCAAAAGCAAGTTTGTGTAACTTCAAGGACAGTTATGTAACTTTAAAGGTTTCATAATATCTGCCAGGCACATGAGAAATAATCAAGATTATGTGTCTAAAACAAACTGAATGCAGAGTTAGAGGTTTGTTGTGCTAGACGAACAACCACCACACAGCCACTGCCAGGCTTAATAACAAAAAAAGGTGTTTGAAAGTAACATTCAACAGTATATTCTCTTAATAGTGAGTCTATACATACAATGCTGAGCTGAAAAACTTCCAGTATCCTAGCAATTCTCCAGTTTTTCCTATCAACCATTGTTTATAAACATTATAAACATTAGTACTAGGAGTTTCAACTCTTTTTTAGAAAGACAGCATCATGAATTGGTTTGTTTCCTAAGTTCCAAAGCAATTAGCGCCCACCCATTGTAACCTAGGTCATTGCCAACCCTCTGTATTTGAGGGTATAGTTTTATGGATAAAACCGGTACCCAGACATTTTGCTGGGCAAGACCATGAATTGGACTAGCTTAGGTCAGTTTGTGCAAGGAGAGAGGGAGAGCAGTAGCTGGCAGTAACTGTTCAACAGGGCAATTGGTTTTTGTTTAAAAGAAATGAAGTTTTGCTAGTGGAGGAGCTTAAGTGATGATTTTTATGCCAGAAATAACTTTTGTGCTTCACAAAATTTGTAATGTGTAAAAAGCTGTTACAAAGGAGAAGCCTGAATGTTAACTACTAAAAAGATGGAAAAAAGAAAAAAAAAAAAAAAAAAAAAAAAAGAGAACAAGTTCTCAGAATTAAAGGAAATCTCTTTATCAGACCGTGAGAGCTTGCAGTGAGTCAATGGCGAGTCACATTTGATGTAGAGCTTATTGCTGTTATGTAGCAGAAAGTACATAGCAGACCTTCCTTGTATGATGAAGTTTTTAGTTTTTGCTTATGTGATAGCTCATCTTGTGCTATACATAAAATTTATATGATATATATGAAATTTGAGTCTGAAAACATAACTGTTAGTTACTACAAATGTTGCACCATGGATGACTTGTTCAATTGCTGTGAAGGATATGTACTGATGATATTAATGCATTCAAATGCATTAATCCTGAATTATGAATTTCAGAAATGTTGATATCCGAACAGATCACAGAATCACAGAATCACAGAATTACAGAATCACAGAGTGGCCAAGGCTGGAAGGGACCTCTGAAGTGATCATGTAGTCCAACCCCCTGCTGAGCAGGATTACTTAGAGCATGTTGCCCAGGATGGCATCCAGGCAGGCTCTGAATATCTTCAAAAAAAGAGACTCCACAACATCTCTGGGCAACCTGTTCCAGTGCTATGTCACACTCACAGTGAAGAAGTGTCCCCTCATATTCTGCCAGAACCTCCTGTGCTTCAGTTTGTGTTCATTGCCTCACGTCCTGTCACTGGGCAAAATTGAAAAGAGATGACTGTATCCTCTTGACACCCTCCTCTCAGATATTTATATACAATAATGAGGTCTTCCCTCACTTTTCTCTTCTCCAGGCTGAACAGACCTAGTTCTTTCAGCCTGTCCTGGTACAACAGGTGCTCCAGTCCTCTAATCATCTTGGTAGCCCTCCTCTGAACTCACACCAGTATTTCTATGTCCCTCCTGCACTGGAGATCCCAGAAGTGGACACAATGCTCCAGGTGTGGATTCGCCAGGACTAAGATCTAATTTAAAATCAGTTAATTCCATGGAATTATAGAAGAAATAGCACTGTTTCTCTTTAACTTTGCAGGATAAGTGAACAACCACTCTTTTGTAGGGAAGATTGAAAATTTATCTTCAGCTACTTTGTTGTGCAGTTTATACACAAGACTAAGTGGTCTAACAGTAATGCTCTACGAGAACACATAGCAAGAGAGCTATAGAATGCTCTTCCTTTGTTTGACACAATATTTTAAGTATATTTTGAAAAGGCATGAAATTGTACTTGAGTTTGCATTTTGTTAAGATTAGCCTATCAAATGTCATTTTTCAAGTAACAACATAGACATTCTTTAATTTAGGTGAACAGAAACTGTGTTGGTCCACTGATTTAACACAGTAACCCTGAATTCACAAAGTATGAGAGGGTTGGGAAACAGTCCTGCCATTACAAAGGCCTGGATCATGGTAAGCAGATATTTACTGATTTTAACAGAGACATGTATCTAAGCTTTAGAGGAAAATGCCACTAACCTTTCTGACAT
This sequence comes from Aythya fuligula, assembly GCF_009819795.1. NCBI lineage: Eukaryota > Metazoa > Chordata > Aves > Anseriformes > Anatidae > Aythya > Aythya fuligula. The sequence goes on along the minus strand of NC_045593.1, from coordinate 72,672,908 downwards.
GACATTCAATTTTTTAGCAATATGATATGTACATTCTGAATAAGAGACTATATGGCAAAAAGCTTTCACTAGAGAGAAACCTGGCTGAAACAAGGGTTTCCCATTCAGATAGTTTCATAACTAGCTGCTTATTTTATATTCAGTTACTTAAAAAGTCATTAATTATTTTCAGTAACTAATATACCTTTTAAAGTAACATGAAAGAGTGCTGCCAAATGCTGACTCCATATAGGATCTTAGTTTGTCTGAGCAAAGGACACAATATTTCTCTTAACAATGCAACTGTATGCTATAGGGAAACTGTGGTGCCTGTTTTGTTTGCAAATAAGTGAAATGACAGAACCCAGCAGAAAAGTTTGGCAGAGCTCCAAATACATGGCATTATTTCTCTCAATACATACCTTCAACTAACTTTCTATGTCTGATGACCCTTTTATTCACTTTTATCTACATCCTTGTTCTCTCTTTTTGTTAAATGGTGAAAAGTCCTTTTGAAAATCAGTCTTCTCTAGTGAGTGCAAAGTAATTGGTTTCTTTTATGTCAACCTTTTAACCAAAAAAAAAAAAAAAAATGTACAGGGCACTGTGAAATTATCAAGGCAATTGAACCTGCATGTTTCAAACAGAGAATTAGCATTGTTAGGTGAAGCTGTGAAGATAAAATCTCTAGCCTTGAGAAATTTTATTGTGAAATGGTTTTCTTATCAGTGAGGTTAATGAAGATGTCAGCAAATGGGATGAGTTTTTACCAAATGGAATTGCTTTCACTTGCAATCCAACTTGGAAAGGGTGTTAATCAGTACATTAATCTTAACAGGAGCTGAGAAGATGACTTTGAAACTGTCCATTTCTGTTTTTCATTAGGAAAAGCTGAAAAGATAATTATTCTCAAAATCCATATTACCAATATTTTTCTTCTTTCCCTCTCTACCCCAAGTGCATACTTTTTCAAAGATTTGACAAGGATGAATGTGTGGGTAGGTAAAAGGATTACTTGTAAATGGAGGTGAACTTTCTCTGGAGTTTTCAAGACATGCTTGAACAGCCTTTATGAAAAAAACAGCTTTCAAAATACTTGGGAAATATTCTCATGTATAATCATTTCATAGAATCATAGAATATCCCGAGTTGGAAGGGACCCATATGGATCATCAAGTCCAACTTCTGGCATCACACAGGTCTACCCAAAAGTTTAAACCATGTGACTAAGTGCACAGTCCAATCACTTCTTAAATTCAGACAGGCTTGGCGCAGTTGCCTTGGTGATGTCCCCTGCCCACTTCTTGCCCACTCCCAGACTGCTGGCTCAGGGGAGGGTGGGGGTGAAAGGAAGGTTGGAGGGAGTCTACAAGTGCAGAGTATAGCACTGTATGGATTGCTGCGGGAAATATTAACTCCTTCCCAGCCAGGCACAGTACATCATCCTAACTAGCTCCTGTCATCCAGGCACATAAAAGCGTTGTTTTGGAATGAGAATACTATTTTGTGGAAATGTCATTTTGGTCATTTTACTATTCCTGGTTGACAAGTACTAGAATCTGGCAACATCCCTACAATGGATGTACTGGGCCTACATGGCAAGGTTTGGGTTATGTGTAAGGCTGAAAGGATAATCTCTGTGAGAAGAGCCCAGGAACTTCCACATCAGCTAAAAGCCACCACTGGCCAAAATTGATCCAACATGTGACACTGGTTGCACTTCAGGAAGAGTGGAGTTAAGGGGAAAAAAAATAAAATATAGGCTGTGCAACAGCATCTGGGAGAGCAAGGACTGAGAAGCAGCCCTTCAGCCCTCAAGGCCAGTGCAGCAGGTACTCCAGGCATGCAGCAGCAGTTCCCCGGTGGCCTGTGGAGAGGCCCTTGGTGGAGCAGGCTGTCCCCCTGCAGCCCATGGAGCTGATCTCCACGCTGCAGTGTGTGGAGGAGCCCCCAGTGGAGCAGGTGGATGTGGCCTGGAGGAGGCTGTGGCCCATGGAGAGCCCCCCAGGAGCAGGCCCTGGGCCGGAGCTGCAACCCATGGAGAGGAGCCCACAAAGGATCAGGAGGTCTGGGGGGAGCTGCCCCTCATGTGGGAGCCGTGCTAGAGCAGTTTTCTCCTGCGGGATGGACTCCATAGCAAGGAGCCGTGTGGTAGCAATGCTTGAAGATCTGCTGCCTGTGGGCAGCCCCCACAGGCTGTGTTTGGGAAGGATGGCATCCTGTGGGAGGGACCCCATGTGGAGCACAGGTAGAGAGGGACCATGAAGGAGTGGCAATGACTGTGGACTGAAAGCAAGCCCTATTCCCTTGCACTGCTAGGTAGGAAGAAATAGAAGAGGTTAGATGGGATGTTGGGAGGGGGAATGGAAGGTGTTTTTAGTTTTCTTTTACTTCTCACTGTTCTGGTTTGTTATTGGCTGGTAATAAATTATATTAATCTCCCTTATTCTAAGCCTGTTTTTCCTGTGGAGCTAATTGGCGGGTGATCCCTGGCTTTATCTCAACCAATAAGATCCAATAAGATGGTTTTCGTTTGTTTGTTTGTTTGTTTTGTTTTGCTTTGTTTTGTTTTTTAATATTTTCTGAGAAGGGGAAATAAGAGAGTGGTGTGATGATACTGACCTATGTACTAGTGAGAAACCACCACAACTGATTGAACAAGGTCTTGCCATCAATGTTATAGGTATGTTAGTCTGACTGGGAGAATTAATCCAGTTGTTTTTCAGCCCGGTTAATGTCTTTGTATTAACAGAATAAATAGACTTTTCTTGGAGGACTTTGGGGGGGAGGTTGAGGGGACGTATTTGTTTTACAAGAAGGTGGGATTATTTTCTTTTTAGTGTTTAAATACAAAGATTCTATATTTGCTAATAAGGATATCCACATCACAAACACAGATTTGATCCTCATTCCAGAATTTTTATCATCAAACAATGCATTTCAAGTAAACTAATTCACAGCCTTTAATACTATCTCCCTGTTGTTCATACATGTACAGTCTGTTCCCTGATTCTTAAGCTTCTTTATCCTCCAGGGTTGAATGCATGATGTGGTCCTCAGCATGGGAATCTGTGGGCTGCTACCAAGGAAACGGTATTATATTTACCTATCAACAAAATCTGTCATCTATTAGGGAATTCTGTCTGAATGTTTGTGCCATAGAGGAAATGTTGTAGATACTTCCCTGGTAATTTCCAGAGTCATTTTATGGCACAGACTTATGATACTTCCTCTGATTTTTGCCTAGATGAATATAGCTTTATGAAGATATAAATCTTCAAATTTATAAATAAATATTTTCTTTACCAAGTACCAAATATATACATTTTTCCACCTCTGTTCTTGAATAAATAAGCTGCAGGATCAAGGAGCATTAAATTCAACTATTGCCAACATGAGTTCCTAATTCGATCAATGAGGTTTTTGAAAATTTAGTCTTTAATCTAGAGGTATGTCAGTACATGGTGTTATGGACTATATATTCTTATATACTACATATATACTATACTATAACAGGGTACATTCACCAATGCAAGGCTCTTGTACTGCCACGGCTGGACTAATTTTAGCAATTATTGTGGCTGTCTCAGAACTCCAATATACCTGAATAGCATTGTGGCCTAGTCAGCAAACACAAAGAGTCTCTGGTAGAAATTGTAACTGCATAGTCCTGTAATGCAGTATTGCAACTGCTAGTAACAAGCTATAAGCTTTATAACAAATTTGGAAGATTTGGGGACTGAGACTTCTTGGGCTTGTTCTGTCTGAACTTTTCTTGACCTGCCTACAGCTTTGTTTTCATTTAGTTTAGCTATGACAGTAATTTCTCTAGTGCACCAGGTGTCTATGGCTGATTTGTTTTACTTTATCTTTGTGTGGTATGGCCATACTTTTCTACAGATAGAAGCAACAGGCAATGAATCTCTGAAGCATGAAGTATTTATGACTCTAACTTAAATAACACAGTGTAGAGAAATGCCTGATATGAGAATAGAAATGAAGACACAGGATGTGGCATAGAAGAGCACAAGCGTATGACAAGAGATGGGGCACAGATGTGGCACCATTGACCCCATAGTTATAAACAGCTCATCCATGGTCAGCTAAAACCAAACCAAACCAAAACAAACCAAACCAAAACAAAAAAGACACCATCAACAAGAACAAAACTAGCTCTAGGCAAGCCTGTATTGAGGGGTAATAATTAGAGCAAAGAAAATTGTCTTATGTCTAGCGTAAATTAAATACACTTTATACTGCAAATTCACATGTAACCTGGAGCCGTAGGCACTGAAGAAAGAACAATGTGCAAAAGCAAGTTAGTGACCATATATATACGAATTCACATGAACCCTAGAGTGAGGAAAAAAATACCCATAAACATGGACATCATATTGCTCCCCAAGGAGAACTCTAGATGCCAAAAACTCACTAACACCAACATGGAACCACCAACCTTAGAAACTAGAGGATTAGAAAGAGGTTAGCATGGAAAAATGTGAAGAAAAAATGTAGAAATAATGCATATATAATAATTTAAAGTGTATTCTTTTTTTTTTTTTTTCTGCAACAATTAGATGTAGACTAATTGTTCTTAAATTAGACTTAAGATAATTTAAGATATTATTAAGATAATTATATGATAATTATGTGATAATTGTATTAGCTGTATAGTCTTAGCTACATATATAAATATATGTGTATATATGATGCGCTTTCATTTTGTCCTAGAGCATAACAAAACACGATAGCTGAAACACAGAAAACAAGGCAAGGCACATATCTTTTTAGTCTATAGAGTTACATTATTTTTAAATCCATGTTTGTCACTATTTAGTAAAATAGATCCTCATTCAGATATTAAAATTATTTTCATTTAAAGTTGTTGGGAAGTCATGGGATCATAGAATCTCAGAATATCCTGAGTTGGAAGGGACCCACAAGAATCACCAAGTCCAACTCCAGGGTCCACACAGAACCACCCCAAAACCAGACAATATATCTGAGAGTATTGTCCAAACACTTCTTGAACTCTGTGAAGAAAAAATATAGATAATAAATCTTTCATATAGTTAATTCTAAATGACATTATATTTTATTCTGGAGCAGTTCAGAGATCAAATGCTATGCAATGGCATTACTGTACTCCTTTGACTGAGTGTTTTTGACAATTACTCAAAATAAATAGCTTCATCTTAAAACCTGAGCCACAGCTGGAAGACAAATTAGGTTGAAGGACAATTTGTCTGTGTCTCAAGATATATATTATTCCTAATTTATTAGCAAAATTGCCTTTATAATTTTTATCTACATTATATTTTCTGCTATTTATCAAGGAAGTTATTATTCACTATCGTGGCATGCATAATTTAAAGTAATTTATTGAGAACTTGTTTTGCTACTACTTTTAATATGGAACCCATGGTTTTGAATAAAACCAGAAAAAAAAATTCTAGATAAATATATTGAAATCTTTCTCTGGTTTCAAGCAAGACCTAGTACTCTCAACACAGAGTAAATATTTATATCCATAACCATAAAGTTGTCTGCAAGTTTCTGAATTCTAACACAGATCAGGCAAAGATTTCTCTTTCTCTTTAAGAAGCTGGAAATAATGTCACAATTTATTTGTTCAAAGCACTCTTCCACCTCATAAGTAGGAAAAAATATATATATATTAAAGGCCTAGGTATCTTACTTTGTTATTAGAAAATAAGAATTTGACAGATTCTATAGCCAGCTTTCCTTTTCAATAAAATCTCCTAGACATAATCCAAACATCTTTTAAACAAATAGTTCTTCTTTTCTACCTTTCCCCCTTATCTCTCAAAATTTAAGTTTGATACCAGAAGTTATGAAAGGAGCCTTATGTCCTAAGGAAAACAGCAAGGAAGTTCTTTGATTACTAATTGAAGATACTTTTTAAGAGAGTGGTGCTTTGAGCATTAATGCCCATTTTCAAAGACTCTCTAGGCATATGCAATAACTGAGGACTTCATTGAGGTATTAAGCAACAGGTTTATTTGTTTATTTGTTTATTTGTTTATTTGTTTATTTGTTTGTTTGTTTTTCATAACATTAGTGGATCTTCAATATCTGTATATGAACTGCAGAAGAGCAGACATCATTGCTTCTCTAGTAATAACTAGGTGTCTTTTGCCTGGTAATTCTGAAGTGAAAGTGTTTACCTGGGAGCATCTGTAGAGAAAACACTTGATTTATTTATGCATATCATGCATTTGAATTCTCAGTAAAGTCCCACAGGACTGTTGATAGGTATATATAAATATATGCATCTATGTTTATGTGTTTTATTTTTCTTTACTAGAATGAATTTGGTTCTACACAAAGTATTTTGTGAGTGGAATATTGCTAAATGAACTGATATGAAGAATAGACATAAGAACAAATCTCAACAGGGTACAGTGTAAAGTGGATTTCTCTTCTTTAGCAGCATAAAAAGGGCAATTGGAGTAAGCAATTATAATTTAGATCTGTTCCAGACAATTATGTAATTTCATGTTCCCTGAAACATCTGATCAGCTCTTGTCTGTTATTATCTCTGAGGAATATTTCTTCTGAGATGCAGCAGCTGCTTCAGCACCTTTTACAATA